>NW_024080756.1:0-659751 GCF_003009895.1 Hyaena hyaena | reverse complement strand
AGAGAGAGAGGGAGAGAGAGGGTGAGAGAGGGAGAGAGAGAGAATCCCAAGCAGGGATCCTGCACTGTGAATGCAGAGCCTGATGCAGGGCTTGAATTCACAAACCATGAGATCATGACCTGAGCCCAAGTCAGACACTTAACCGACTAAGCCACCCAGACACTCCTAGGACATCATTATAAAAAGAATTCTTTTTTAATGTTTATTTATTTTTGAGAGAGAGACAGACAGACAGAGCACAAGTAGAGGAGGGGCAGAGAGAGAGGGAGTCACAGAATTCGAAGCAGGCTCCAGGCTCTGAGCCTGATGCAGGGCTCAGACTCACGAACCATGAGATCATGACCTGAGCCAAAGTTGGAGCTTAATGGACTGAACCACCCAGGCACCCCTAGGACAGCTTTTTTAAAAGTGCAGCGAAAGATGCTCAAATGCACCAAATAAACTGCAATTATAAAGGAATGTTGCTGATTTTATCACTAAACCCGAATGCAGTAAGTAGTCCCCAGTTATCTACATTTTCACTTTCCACAGTTTGATATCCTCAGTCAGTCAAGGTCTAGAAGCAGATGATCTTCTTCCTGACATACTGTGTCACAATGCCACCTATATCACTCACCTCACTTCATCTCATCCATCAAACAGGCACTGTATCATTGAGCCTGATCACCAGAAGTGTGATCATAGTACAGTAAGATATTTTGAGAGAGAGCCCACACTCACATAACCTTTGTTGCAGTATATTACCACACTTGTTCTATTTTATTATTATTTACTGCTAATAATATTAAATTAGTTACTGTGTCTAATTTATAAGTTATCATTGATATTTAGATTATAAACTATATGTATAACTTATATAAATTATAATTTACAAGTTAAACTTCACCATACACATATAGGAAAAAGACATAGTTTATATAGGGTCTGGTACTATCCATGGCTTCAGGCATCCACCAGGGAGGGGTCTTGAAAGGTATCCCCTGTGGATAAGGGGGGAGGGGGAGAATGCTGTAAACATTCTCTTCAAAAGTATCTTTTTCCAATGCCATAAACTTGACAGTTTTGTAAATGCTTTAAAACAGGCTTCAAAGCCTGTGACAACTGTTTCACAAAACTAAACTTTGTTCTTTGAAAGTGAATCTTACAAATCATTTATAATGAAAAAGCACTTATAATGCAAATGAGTTTTGCATTAAGACCAACAAACATGAGGTAATTAAACCACAGGCTTTGGCAGGAGAGGTAAAATTAAGATAAAAATGATCTTCATGGCTTCCTAATTTGCTTCAAACTGACTCTAGAAGATGACCACAAAGTTCAGCTTCAAAAACATGTTCGTAACAAGAGCCCCCACTCCCACGGGTAGTCGGTGAGTGCCCACTAGCAACGCAGCACCCACCATATCCCACATGGGGGGGCAAGACAGGTGCAGCCTGGATCCTCGAAAGGTGTAGGGTCTAGCAGATGAGACCAAAAGAACAAGTCAAATATAAGGGGGAGAGGAGGCAGCACAGGCTCCTTTCTAAGGCAGATGCTTTGGAGGACAAGGTTCAGACATCCAGCCCCGGGGCCCCAAATTGCCACCAAGCCTAGCCTCTGGTGGCTACAACAGGCTCTGCTCTCCCCCAGCTCCCGCCCTGGCTCATGCAGAGCATCCTCTGACATCTCCATCAGACGCAGTCCTGCTTGGTTGTTAAGACCCAACTTGATTTAGCACAAAGCTCTCCTATTTATCCCCTTTCTCTGTCACGTCACCCACAAGTTGGATTTCATCTGTCCTTCCTGTTTATCCACAAAGGTTTAGTTCTTCACTTTCTTCACTTCTGAAACCTACCCTGGGTTGAAGCCTTGTACGCACGCCTGTAGCTCTGCATGGCTAAGAATACCTTGAAGGCAAAGAACATGGGCTTATCCACATTTTTTTCATCTATAGCAACCAACCAGCAGGTTATCCTATTATTTCTTTTTAGCAATAGGTTCCCTCTACTACAGATTTGCGCTTTTAGAAGTCTGTTTATTGCTTCAAAGTCACAGCCTATGAAGTATCAATGTCAGGCTGACAAAGAATCACGAACTCCAAGAACATTTTGTTGGATTTTTACCATTTTCAGAGGCCGCATGGATCCAATGTACGCTTCTTCTGTATCCCAGAAGGATAAGTCAGGGTATTCGCCAGGTTCCAGGATAAAAGGCACACCCTGAAATCCAGGCTCTTCATAAATCAGCCACCTGAACAAGTACCAAGGAAGAAAAGAGAGGACTCGTCATTTATTTCAGTGGCACACAGGACCCCAGTGAGAAGAAAGGAAAAGAACGGGACGATGTGTGTCTGGACCATGTACAGTTCCACTCAGATAGGAGAGCAATGTTAGATTCAAGGAGGAGTAGGCCATTATATGCGCCCCTTCTTGATCTTTTACCGGTCTCTTGGTGGTTTTGTCCACTTACTTTAATTTATATTATGAATTTCTTCAGTGCAGGTCTGTCTCTATCACTTCAAGTAATAAAAGCAGTGATTTTATAGCACTATATATATTTGGGGGGGTGCTATATGGGAAACCCAAGCTTTGTTTTAAAAGGCAACACGTCTAGGTGCCTGAGTGGCTCAGTCGGTTAAACGTCCGACCTCAGTTCAGGTCATGATCTCACGGTCTGGTCCATGAGTTCAAACCCTGTGTTGGGCTCTGTGCTGACAGCTCAGAGCCTAGAGCCTCCTTAGGATTTTGTGTCTCCCTCTCTCTCTGCTCCTCCCCTGCTAACACTTGGTCTCAGTCTCTCAAAAATAAATAAATGTTAAAAAATTAAAAAAAAATAAAAAAATAAACGGCAATATCTCATTTATAACCAAAGAATCAGATGTTCCACCGACGCATTTGTCACAGTGCTCAAAACTAACAGCAGGTAACATCTACCTAGAGTTTACAAGCAATGCCACCTGGAACATCATCCAATCCGTATAACGATGCTATGAGGAAGGAACACTCCTGTCTCCATTTTACAGATGAGGTGAAGTAAAGTGTCCAGAGCCATTCAGCTACAAGTACCAGATGCAGGGTTGATCCAAACCAGGCTCCTAGTCATTTTTTGGTAGCAATTTTTCTCATTCCAGAAAGTGCACATAATTTATGCTTTCTACAATGACTCAGGATCATTTCTGTGAGCAGGACAGTGCACATTGGTACCCTGAGGGCTCTGAAGGCCTGTAAGGCTGTTTGTTCCCAGGCCCAAAAGCTTTTTGAGTTCTTGAATCTGATTTTTATGGCTTTTCGATACCACACCCTCTTATCAGGCTTGTCAGCTGTCACTTCTACTGCGGTCAGGGAACCAGTGCAGCCCCACCCTCCCCTAATGTGCTAGGAACCAGGAAACCAGAAAACCATGCCTGTTAGAACTGCCCCTAAAGACTGTGCAGCCTTATCACTTGCTTAGTCCCTGGGAGGGTTCTAGGAAGATGAGGTTGTAGAGAAGTAACTTTTACATAAGAGAGTAATAGACCCCCTTCTACACAAATACAGAATTCTTGGTGATCACTAATCCTCTCCTAATCTTTGTTAGTCTCACTAACAGAGTCCTGGATGGGATATTCTACGTACTCCAGAACACCGTACCAAGAAGAGAATGGCTGTAAATAAAATCTTTTACCAGCAAAATGGGCCCGATTCACCCCCTTTGCTTTCTTTTGGCCCAAGGCACATTTTAGATGATGGGTTTTGTTAAAGATTCCCTTGGATAAATTAGTAACTTCTCTAGACTCACTAATTATACAGGGCTTTACAATCAAAACCCTATTGAAGATCTGTCAACACACACACACACACACACACACGCACGCACGCACGCACGTTGACAGACTTAGCAGTGCATGCGTGAAGATGAAAATTAATCCATATTGTTAGAAGTCAGGATAGTAGTTATACTGGGGGTAAGGGGACTTCAGAAGTACCGGTGATGTTCTATTTCTTGATCTATGGGATTTTTTTTTTTACACGGTGTTTATACTTTGAAAATTCACTCAGGTTATTCACTTACAATTTCTTGGGGACTTTTTTGTACAAAAATTGTTACAATAAAAAATAAAGTGGAAAAAAGCCTTTTCTTTTAAAAAAAAAAATAGCACTGCAAGGACCCTAACCCTTAAGAAAACAGAGGCTAAGACTGGGGTCTTTTAAAGCTCCCTACATTTGAAGCATGACAAGTAAGGATGCATTACGTATTTTTTAGATGTCAAACCTTGCCCACACATACCACACACTGATTTTAAGCCCTAACTAAATAATGGTGGTTCATCAGAAATGGTGCTATTTAGTATTTAGGCTAATGAGCCAAGGGCATTGAAGTCAGACTCCTCCCAAGTGAATTGGGGCAATTTTCTGTAAACTCTATGGATGGATGGCTCAACAAGTGATGGTGAGATCCTGAAATACTGCTGACCATGGTCCCCCTTTCATGAAGTCGTTCCTTCTGTAGATGGAGTTGAGGGATTTTATTCATTTGATACTAAACATTTCACTTTTCTTGAAGCATGTGATTTATAGAAAGAGGGTAATTTTGGGTAAAGGGGAATTTGTCAAAAAATATGGAAAACAAACGGATACACTTAAAAAAACTTCCTCAGTGAGCACGAAGGGCCTGTTGAGAAACTCAAACCCACACTTATGAATGTTGGGCAGACTTTAAAATCTGAAAACTCATACACTCATACATGATTCATTTTTCCTAAATTCTATTCCAACAAGATACATTATTCATGAGGCCATCAGGAGAAGGGGAAACTATCTTCAGGCAGTGTCAGTGTTATTTCAGTTTCTAAAGGCACTCTTATTTTCCCATGCACTTAGGTAATGAGCTTTTATCTACATTATAAACAAATAGTATAACTATAAAGTATGACCGTTTTTAAAAAAAATAAACATTATGTCAACAATATCCATTTGTATGTTTACAATGGCTATGTATGTATTGATTAAAAACATGTGTGTAATTATTCCTTTAGAAATGCCCTTAAAAAAAGAAAATACCCTTTCACCACACAAGAAAAATTAGTCTTTTTGGGGTACCTGGGTGCCTCAGTCGGTTGAGCATCTGACTTTGGCTCAGGTCATGATCTCGCCGTTCATGGGTTTGAACCCTGCATCAGGCTCTGTGCTGACAGCTTGGAGCCTGCTTCAGATTCTGTATCTCCCTCTCTCTCTTCCCTTCCCCTGCTCAGACACTGTCTCTCTCTCTCTCTTAAAAATAAACAAACATTAGAAAAAAATTTTTTAATTAAAAAAAATTGGTCTTCTCTTGCTCACCTGTTCTTTTTTTTTTTTTTTTTAAGTTTATTTAATTTGAGAATGAGAGAGAGAGAAAAATATTAAGCAGGCTCCATGCTCAGGGTGAGCTTGACACAGGGCTTGATTCCATGAACTGTCCTAAGTCTTATTCTCCAGACATAGCTACATATGAATGTTGGCTATTTACAGAAACCAACTGGAAACTCAAAAGATTATATATGAATGTGCTGAATTTGAGATTATTCTAAAGAGGGTGAGCAATGGCTCTTAAAGAGGAAAATGTCCCTTTACAGGGTAGAGTTGTAGCAGGCACCCATCTAACCAGACAAACTCGGCATCGTTCATGGGAAGCTGGGTAGCATATGCCCCCTTTTGTGAGGCAACATGCAGATGTGGCACCACCTAGCTGAAGGATCCTTTCCTAATCTGCATCTGACCATACCTCTAGACTCAACCCCTACTGTACAGAAAACTCAGGCAGTACAGCGCAAGTTAAATGCTATGAGGAAACACTCAGAGACAAAACTAGATTGTGGCATATTGTCTATGACAGTGGACCTAAAATACTGCAGGGACTGATGCTACAGGGTAAAATTGTAAAATGAGGGTATGAGAAAAACACAAAATTCCAGAGTGAGCTTATGTGTGTGGTGGAGTCAGGTGGGTGCCATGCAGTGCTAGGGACGGCAGGTGGGCATCATGCTAAGTGGGTGGTGGGCACACAGGGATCAGCCTTAGTACCAGGCTTCATAATTCACACATACACATCTTCTGTATGCAGCAAATATTTCATAATAAAATTCATCAAAATGTATCTGGCTATTAAAAACTGTGCCGTGACTTCAGAATACCAGCATTTTAGTGCCTGTTATGCTAAAAATTATTCCTAACCTTGAGGAAATGACTAAAGCCAGTCTTCCTGAGTTAAACAATAATTGTGGAACACATGCTCTTTATGCTCCTGATAAAGTTCTGAAATTCTGTTTTTATTAGAAATATACCTCCCCAAAAGAAATGTAACCCCCACCAAGAAGATATACTCTCACCTCTGGGAGATGGGCACTAGCATTAGCCAGGTATTAAAACAAAGGTTTAAAAAAAATTATACTCAGCAGAATCTGAAATAAGAGTTTAAAAAGTATTCATTTTCCCAAATAAGAATTTGACAAGCAATACCCTCATTTTGTGTAGGCGTAGAAGAGTTTAACTCACGGTAAACAGGGTCTGGAATAAATCTCCTAATGGAATCTAAAGTCCCTCAAAAGCAAAGACTTCTCTTATACTAGCTCAGGGGACTGATGCATCAATAGAAGCAAAATGAGCTTAGGTACTTATTATCAGTTGAATTCTCCCAACCCATCAAGACTCCCCTTGGAGATCTGTAAAAGTACTAATGACCTGTTCCAAAGCCAGACAACCAAGTTCAATGACCCCAACTTTGAACTGACATCCAAAAGAGCTTTCTATTATGCTAACGGCAACAGAAAAGAACACCCAGAAAAAAGAGGTCTGTCGCCACACAGCCATCATAAACTGGATGCTACAGCCGGTTTGGGACTCCCCACTGTGAGACAAGTTAAACCTACTGTAAAGCAGGAGACATTACTTAGATGTCACTCGTTATGCTCCAACAGAGCCCAAGCCTGAGTCCTGAAAACGTCCAGACTAGAGATTAAAATACTACGGCAGACGCCTGTTTCATTCTTCTCTAAGGAAAGTGGTAGTTCTCAATTTAACATTAATACTTTGAGAAAAAAAGATATACAGATCTCTTTGATATAAAAAAAAATTAAAGGCAGCAAGAGATGAAGACCTTTTCTTTTGTTTAGCTTCCTCCTTTTCTTCCCAATAACTAAATATAAACATGCCCGGGGCTCAGGTGGCTTCTCTATTCCCTTTGAGATCTATCCAGTGCATGAATGAAGTACCTTCTCCGTGCTGAGGACTCCTGAATTTCTATCTCCAGCCTCCCTTTGGAACCCCAGTTCCCCATATCCAGTCACCTTCCTGTCCTCTTACTTGAATGTACTGTTGGCATGACCAACTTCACCTTTCTACAAATGAACTCATGGTTTCTCCATCCCAATAAATGCTGGAGTCTCAAACCCTAGATATTTCTCAGCCCTTCACACCCCACAAACAATCTGTCCATAAATGCTGACAGTTCTACAACAAAAATGTATCCAGAATCTGACACTTCTCACCAGCAGTAAGCCACCAAAACCTCTTGCCTATATAATTGCAATTGCCTCCTAAGTGGTTTTTGTTTCCACTCTTGTCTCTTTTTATTTTTTTCATTTGAGAGAGACCAAAAGAGAGAGCTCCAGTGCATGCACAAGAGGGGTAGGGGCAGAGACAGAAGGAGAGAAAGAATCTTAAGCAGGCTCTGCACTGAGTGCAGAGCCCGACACAGAACTTGAGCTAAAATCGAGAGTCGGATGCTTAACTGACTGAGCCACACAAGCACCCCAACGCTCTTGCGTCTTTACAGTCTATTTTCTACAGAGTAGCTAGAGTGAGCTTTCTAAAGCACAAGTTAAATGAAAATGATCACCCTTGTCACCTAGAGTAATCTAAAATCCCTCCCAAGACCAGATATGACATGAGGCCTCTCCCATCCCAGTCCTCCTAGCTCATTCTTCTCCAGCCACCTTAACCTCCTCAGTAGTTCCCCAAACACACCCAGCAGGGCTCTGAAACAGCTTCCTGCCTGGGACACACCCCCAGAGCCTCCCCCATCATACATCTCCAGGGTTGACTCCCTCACTTCCTTAAAATGTCACCAGAGACCTTTCCTGACCATCTTCTAAAACACCATTACCAATGTTCCTCTGATTCATGTTTCTTACGGTATTTTCTATCTGACACATTACACAGGTATTGTCTTTTGCATATGCCATTGACAAAAACTTTTGAGTCTTATATATATATATATATATACATGAATATAAATTATATATATTATGAACAGAAAACATATATAAAAATAAAATCTTAAAAGGAGGAGATTTTAAATGAAACATACAGCACCTGGATGTCTCAGTCAGTTAAGGTCTGACTCTTAATTTCAGCTCAGGTCATGGGCTCACAGACTGTGGGTTCAAGCCCCATGTCAGGCTCTGCACTGACATTATGAAGCCTGCTTGGGATTCTCTCTTTCCCTCTCTCTCTGCCTCTCCCCTGCTGGCTTTCTTTTTCTCTCTCAAAAATAAAATAAAAGAACATCAAAATGAATGAATGAAATATAAAGAAGCTTCAGCGTGTTTTCCTTGCATCTCAGTAGAGGTCTTTCCCATGCCCTGGGCTGTTGGCTCCGCTTCAGAGACTACGATACTCAGGACTGCCGGCTGTACTTTCTGTCCTAATTCCCCACACGTGAGGTATTCCTCACATCCTTCAAAACACTCTTGTAGTTTCCTGCAATTTGTGAAACCAACCTCTTAGGGGCTCTGGGCAGCATTGTGTGCAAATGTTCAAGGAAGTAAAGTACCATGTGTGCTGGCCTCCATCTCTCCTGAAACATCAGGAACACATGCTTTGAATTACCTCCTCTGAATTACCATGAAAGTAAAAATCTGTTACTCAGCTCAGAATGAATCAGGTTCCTCTGTGATAAGGAAATCCCAACGTTAAAAACGCAGTTTTTTCCTCCCCGGCACTTCCTCCAAGAAATTGTTATTGTTTAGAAGAGAACTGAATCATAGTAACACAGGTACAAAAAAAAAAAAATCAGAATTTTATGTGCCTTCTGAAAAAAAACCCTTTTAGTCAATCATTACTTAACAAGACACCAAATCAGAGAGTAACAAGTCTTTCCAGGAGTACACTCACAAAAAAAGCTTCATTAAAATTGCATTTGAAATAAAATACTTACGTGCCCCAATGTACTTTAATGGAACAAGTCTTCTGCATGATACCAAACCCCTGCATCTCTTCAGTGTCATCAAAGTAGGAATTTAGGAGTCCTAACCCTTCTGGTTCAGTAAATAAGTCAATCTGACTAACTCTGTAATCCTGAAGGAAGAAAAAAATATATACATATATAATACTTACATTGTGTACTTAACTCTACAATAAGTTCATCATTCTTTTTTAGTAATTAAAATAAACTTTAAATATACACATACATTTCAGAGAGCACCTGCCATTCATCCCTTCTGTGTTTTCACCCATGACTTAATATGTGATCTTTTGGGGCAGCCATATTGCTTTAGCCATATACCTCAGCATTACATTCAAGCAAAGATCCCCATAAATGTTCTGGAACATATTTATTTCTCTCATCCTCAGTGAAAACAATGCTTGGCTTTCTTGGGTGACAGCAGTTTTAGTTGCTCTCCTCAGAAGTGACCATCCAAGTCCAGAGGTTCTATAGTTGACAGAGGGGCTGCATTTGGAGCCTTCCTGAACTGCTGTTTTGTGCCTAAGAACAAACCCCCTATGGTAACTCTCCTTGACTATGACCAAAGCTCTATGATGTTGGTTTGGTCTAAGTTGTTAAAGCAAAGGTACACATTTATGACTGTGGTCAATGTTCCATGTCCTGCCCAGCAAACACACTTCAAAAGGCCTCTCCTGGCTGAGTGCCTAAGTGCTAATCAAACATTTATTGAACTCTAATCTTGTTGAGCTAGCTGAACTGAGTTACAGAAGAAATGACACTTAGGTTGGTTCAGGGGAGGCTCTCTTAAACATTACCAAAAGGAACAAATTTAATGAACTAAAAAGGTGACACTGTTAAATATATAGTGACTTATGTTCATGTTTTAAGCAACCACAATCTGTAAAAAAAAAAAAAAAAAAAAATCATAACGTATCAGGAGTCATAAGCGTCCTACCCTTTAACATGACACCATTCAGAAAAATTCACCCTAATTAAATAAATCTGAAATTCGGAAATTATTAAATGCACAAAAATGTTCATACAGCATTATTTAAAATAGTAAAAAACTAAAAACAACCAAGTTCCACAGAAAGAAGGTAAAATAAATGATGGTACATCATTTCATGGAAACCTCAAACCATGTAGCAAGTCACATGAAAAGCATTAAGTTGGTTCTTACCAGGCAAAACGGGAGGTGCCTCTTTACCAACATGCTTCACTGCCCATACCCTCCCCTTCCTGAGAGCACCTGAACCCCCTCACCCAACAGATTCTGACACTGCTGCACCTCACTGGGAGATGACACCAAAGGGAGTGTGATCTTCAGGAAAATGATATGGAGAGAGAAAAAGGATTGACAACCACAGTTTTAAGTGAAAAAAGGAAAACAGCATTGTACCTGTATCATGATTATAACTACAGAAAATGGAATATGGCCAAGATGGAGCAGAGAATTTAGACCAAGAGAGAATATTTCACGATAGTGGGGTTGGGGTGATAGATTGGAACATTGCTTTATTACCAATATTATTTGAACAATAAATAAAAATTGTAGGTGAATTATCCCATTGGCTGTAACATTTTTTTTTTTAATTTTTAAAATATTTCTTTTTGAGAGAGAGACAGGGTATGAGCGGGGGAGGAGCAGAGAAAGAGGAAGACAAAGAATCCGAAGTAGGCTCCAGGCTCTCAGTTGTCAGCACAGAGCCCAATGAGGGGATGAAACTCACAGACTGTGAGATCATGACCTAAGCAGAAATCAGACAGGTCAACCGACTGAGCCACCCAGGCACCCCTGACTATAACATTTTAAAATGGGGTTCCTCAAATCAGGAGACTATAGATGCTGGCGAGGATGTGGAGAGATGGGCACCCTCCTACACTGTTGGTGGGAATGTAAAATGGTGCAGCCCCTCTGGAAAACAGTATGGAGGTTCCTCAAAAAATTAACAATAGAACTCCCCTATGACCCAGTAGTAGCACTGCTAGGAATTTACCCAAGGGATACAGGAGTACTGATGCATGGGGCACATGTACCCCAATGTTCATAGCAGCACTCTCAACAATAGCCAAAACATGGAAAGAGCCTAAGTGTCCATCAGCTGATGAATGGATCAAGAAGATGTGGTATATTTATACAATGGAATACTACATGGCAATGAGAAAGAATGAAATCTGGCCATTTGTAGTAACATGGATGGAACTTGAAGGTGTTATGCTGAGCAAATAAGTCAGGCAGAGGAACTTAATGGAGGACCATGAGGGAGAAGAAGGGGAAAAATAGTTGGGGAGAGGGAGAGAGGCAAACCATGAGAGACTCTTGAATGCTGGGAACTGAGGGCTGATGGGGGTGGGGGAGAGGGGAAGGGGGGTGATGGGCATGGAGGAGGGCACTTGTGGGGATGAGCACTGGGTGTTATATGGAAACCAACTTGATGATAAACTATTTAAGAAAATAAATAAATAAAATAAAATAAAATGGGGTTCCTCAATGTCTTCTTTAAGGTTTATCACACTATGTACTTAAAACTATTAAAAGACAAATCAGAATTCCAATGATCATTCAAGTCACTCAGAAATGTTGACTAAGAAACCAGTGATATTTTCCTGTGCCAAAAGCTGTTACTCATTCTTACTCATTCTCATTTTATAACATTCCTTATCTCCCTACTGCACCCCAACGCCCATCTCTGTTACAAAAATGGGGTTTTAATTTTCTACTTGGAAGATACCATTAATCACATTTTTATTTTTATTTTTTTTTATTTTATTTTTTTTTTAAATGTTTTATTTATTTCTAGGAGAGAGAGAGAAACAGCGTGAGCAGGGGAGGGTCAGAGAGAGAGAGGGAGTGACAGACTCTGAAACAGGCTCCAGGCTCTGAGCTGGCAGTCAGCACAGAGCCCGACGCGGGGCTCGAACCCACGAACCACGAGATCATGACCTAAGCGAAAGTCGGACGCTTAACCGACTAAGCCACCCAGGCGCCCCAATTAATCACATTTTTAAAAGGTAAAGAATGATCAAATTCCAAGAGGCACAAAGATAGACAGATACAACTTCCTCACCAACAGATAAGGAACCAAGACATTTTACCCAGCCCCTAAAGTGACCTCAAGTACCTACTGTTCTTAAACCCACATGAACCCCAGAGTTGAATTACCAACTGAATTATTTGGAGATTATTTATTTTTCCAAAATAGAATTCCTATAAGCCACTCAAAGTAATCAGAACTCACAGAGCAACCGGGGCACCTGGGTGGCTCACTCTGGTCATGATCTCACAGTTAGTGAGTTCAAGCCCTGTGTTGAACTCTGTGCTGATAGCTCAGAGCCTGGAGCCTGCTTCAGATTCTGTATCTCCTTCTCTTCTGCTCCTCCCCCACTCACGCTCTGTCTCTATCTCTCAAAAATGAATAAATGTTAAAATAAATAAATAAATAGACAGATAAATATTGGCTGAATCAGTGGATTCTGGTCTTCCCATAACCTACCTGGACCACATGTCTGAGTGAACCAATTGCCACAGGTTTAGCCGACTCGGTTTCCTCGTTTCCTTCCAAAATATCTTCTACACACCAGAGACCAGAAAGTTCCAATTCTCCTTCTTCTAAGGGAATGGAGTGCCCTTCAAAATTTGGTTTCTCATACAAAATCCAACTAAGAATAAAACACAGCAAAACTATTAGCTAGTCTTGGTGAGGGAGGTTTTGATAACTCAGATATTCTAGCTAATAGCCTCTCCCCCCATTCCCCCTCTTCTCTCCCTCTCCTTCTCTTTTCTTCTCTCTCTCATAATATATACTGTGACCAATTATCATATATACTTTGTGCAACTGTCCGCCAGTTAAAATGTATAAACTCTCCCTAAAACTAAACTTGTTGGGCATAATTAAGCCTCTGATAATCCAAAAACTGTATCAGGATCTAAAAAATCTTTTGACTATCAATACAAACACTGTAGAGGCACCAATGTTCTATAGAATTGTCAGTTAGCAAACAGGTGTAAATGGGAACACATCAGATAAATCAACTTTTCTTATAATGATTTTTTCTCCTTCTACATGTAGAAGATACTCCTCTTAGAGGGATATTTTAAAGCCATATCAATAGATATGTTGATACAAAGTACTATATGCGTGTTAACGGAAACCATTTTTAAACTATCCTTCCTGGGCACCTGGGTGGCTCAGTTGGTTAAGCGTCTGACTTCGGCTCAGGTCATGATCTCATGGTTCATGGGTTTGAGCCCCGCTCGAGCTGACAGCTCAGAGCCCGGAGACTGTTTCAGATTCTGCGTCTTCCTCTCTCTCTCTGACCCTCCCCTGCTCACGCTGTCTCTCTCTGTCTCAGAAATAAATAAAACATTAAATAAATAAAAAAATAAACTATCCTTCTGAACAACAAACATCCAAACACTAAATAAAATCTCACGTTGCTATAGGACAGTGCTGCTCTTAGATGCTTATACTTTTAGAAAGCCAACAAAAGTTAAAAAAAAAAAAAAGATCACTATCCTACTTAAAACAAAATTTATCTTTATTTTTAGTTGTCAAATTTAAGACCAAAGCTAATTGGATTTTTGCAATGAATAAATTGAATATATAGAAAAATACTAAGACACCTAAAACCTAATAGGAAGATGTCTTTGCATATTTGATCAAAGAGAAAACAAAAAGCGTACTAATTTTTTAGACCACAACTGTCTAAAGCCCAACCATATTTCAAACTAGTTTATAGATAGGTACCAAAGATTAAGTATTTATGCCAGAGAAGTGATTTATGAAAAATGTCTTTTCTTAATTTAACTTCCTGTGTATTTCCTAGAAGCCATCAAGCTGGTAAATAATTTTTTCATCAGTTCCTTTAATCAAAACCACATTTTGCTAAGAAGTTGAAAAATAAATTTTAGGTTAGTTTTCCAAAATGTCTTTTCTTATAGCATATTTAATATTCTACCAACAGGACTACTGCAATTCTTACCAACGTCACTGAAAAGTCACAAATCAGAAGTGTTAGTGTGGACTCAGATGTGCACTAGTCCCAGGCAGTGTGCTATGGGGATATACGGGAAAAGAAAGCTGTACGTAAAAAGGCACGGCCTCTATAAATCAGAAATGTGGTTAAAAACCGTAATTTCTTACATATGAATTTCTTTCACTACCAAGACTAGTATTTTCTGAGCTTTACATTGCTAAAGGCATAATTTTAAATAAGTACTGAAGACCAAAAAGGTAATTAAAAATGTAAAACACAAACCCTCTACATCAGTAACCCAAAATGCCCTTCTTACCATCCTCTGACGACCTTGACGACTACCACCGGGGAGAGGCTCCAAGAGCTACAATCCTTGATGTCACCAAAAACTTCAATGCACTCCTCAGAGACATCTGGCTCCCTGTAGATCACTACCTACAGGAAAAGGAGAGTGGCCACACAGGATTGAACGTTATCAGACTAAAGTAAAATCTAGACTAGAAACGGAACATCATCTTACCTTTCCAGGTCGGGGATTGATTTTATTAGGAACACTTCCTCTAAGTGTCTGTAATCAGATGAACAAAAACACAAGAAATTAAACTTTGTGTAGCGGTTCTCAGAGTTTCTCCACCCATGATCCTTTAAGTAAAATCATATCTTTGCCTCACAATTTATCAGTTTTGAGATAATCCACCTTGATCTGTCCCAAAGCTGTATTAAAGCACTCTTTGAGTCTACATTATTAAATTAAGAGATCTTTTTCTCCTCTAACTGAACGTGCCATTTCAATTTCTCATTTAAATGCTTAGAATATTTCTACCAATCTAGAAAATTCAGGGCCCAAGATCCAGACCTTATATCAGTCCACGGAATAATAATTCAGCTAAGAAATAATTCAAACAATCTCTGTATAATTTCAAGAGAAATTATAAAGTATTAATCATGTATCTAGAAGAAGCTGCATCAATAAGCTGCAAGTGCTTATATACATACCTTTTCTGAATCTATAAATACTATCTTTTCACAGTAACATCTTATCACATAACAAGTATCTGTCTACATAAAAGGGGGGTTATGGTATACACCACAAAGTATATTACACAGAGTATACTTAATCCTCCCTTTTTGATGGACAAAATACATTTTTTATGGCTCTCAGTCATTTTCTTTTTTTTCTTTTTTTATTTATTTCTAGGAGAGAGAGAGAGACAGTGTGAGCAGGGGAGGGTCAGAGAGAGAGGGAGATACAGACTCTGAAACAGTCTCCAGGCTCTGAGCTGGCAGTCAGCACAGAGCCCGACGCGGGGCTCGAACCCACGAACCGCGAGATCATGACCTAAGAGAAAGTCAGATGCTTAACCGACTAAGCCACCCAGGCACCCCAACTCTCAGTCATTTTCAAGACCATCTGACAAGACCAGTAAAACCAGAAGTGCATAATAAAAATAGTAATTACACATGAAAAAATATTATAAAACATGAACTACTTTCAATGCTGACCAGGATGCTTATTGTAAGGACTGCCTTTGATCTGATCACTCTTTCACCATGGCATAGGAGAGCATGCCAAAGACCACAAGAAGGCCTTGGGAGAGCATTATTAGAAATCAAAATGGCACACACACACACACACACACACACACACACACACACACACAAACACACACACACACACAAACACACATGAAGTAGATAACCTGAAGAAAAGACCTGCAATCTAAAACAAAATTCAGGTAAGACAATAAAGACAGAATAGTTATAGAGTAAACAAAGCCCAAGACCTAGGGAAAAACAAAAAATAAAAAATTTTAATCATAAAAAGACCTAGAGAAAGTATACAGCACTTTGTTTGCTTCTCCTTTTTGCTAGATTTGGCATGATTTTTCAAGAGATTCCAAAGGGAAACTGTATGCTGTTGTCAGATTCACCAGACTGCTGTCAAATAAGAGAAGTGATTGAAGAATGATTAAAAAGCGAAAATAAAGCTGGAATGAATGGGAGTAGACCAGTGGAAATTTTGTACTTCAGAGAAATACTTAAAAATTTTACGATGTCTGAGTGCTATGCGCTGATTCAGTTTTGTCTGTTTATAGCAGTGGTTCTCAAAGCATGGTCCTGGGACCCGTGTAGGACCCCCAAGAACTTTTCAGGAAGTCATTGAGATCATGAGTCATGAGATCAAAAGTGTTCTCATAATAAGAAGGGGGGATTTTTCTTTTTCAGTTTCTTTCTCTTACAAGAGCATAGTAGTATTTTCCAGATGGTCCAGGACATGTGATGGCATAATTGCTAATAGAAGGTGCCTGTGTGTACTTATGACTTAAACTTTTCTTAGTGTTAATTTCTTTTATATATATATATATATATATATATATATAAATAATTTATTGTCAATTTGGCTAACATACAGTGTGCCCTGGGTTTTGGGGGTAGATTCTCATGATTCACTGTCCACACACAACACCCAGTGCTCATCCCAACAAATGCCCTCTTCAATGCCCATCACTCATTTTCCCCTCTCCCCTATGCAACCCCCATCAACCCTCAAGTTGTTCTCTGTATTTAAGAGTCTCTTATGATTTGCCTCCCTCATCTGTTTGAAACTATTTTTTCCCCTTCCCTTCCTCTATGGTCTTCTGTTAAGTTTCTCAACTTCCACATATGAGTGAAAACAGGATTATCTCTCTTTCTCTTATTTCACTTAGCATAATACCCTCCCGTTCCATCCACATTGATGCAAATGGCAGGATTTAATTTCTAATATAATAAATTCCAGTAAGCATAACTCATATCAACAAAAGCTCTTTGGAGTCCTTAATAATTTATTTTTTTAATTTTTTTAATTAAAAAATGTGTATTTATTTTTGAGAGAGACAGATGGAGCATGAGCAGGGGAGAGGCAGAGAGAGAGGGAGACACAGAATCCGAAGCAGACTCCAGCCTCTGAGCTGTCAGCACAGAGCCCGACGTAGGCCTCGAACCCACAGACGGCAAGATCATGACCTGAGCTGAAGTTGATCGCTTAACTGACTGAGCCACCCAAATGCCCTTGAGGTCCTCAATGATTTTTAAATAGGAAAGTGTCCTAAGACCAAAAAGTTTGAAAATTTTTGAAAGGAGGGACCTGAACATCTATGGGACATCCAACCATATATTCTGAAAGAGCTTCCAAAAGTATATTCTATGACAGGCCACCCAGCAAACAGAAATATGCTGTACTCCCTGTAAGACGAGGAAGGGGGCAAAGGATCAGGATTAACTGGCTGCCTGATGGTCTACAATGTGCCAAATAGCCTAGTTCACAGGGCGGGCAGCGGGAACACAGAGGTCCAGTTTCAGGGCTAGCACAGCTGCCTTCTAAAACTTACATTCTGCCTTCCTCGCTCATGGTCTTCCCTCTACTTGGGTATTAAGCTAGGTAACAGAAAGAAACATTTGCACCAAAAACTCAGTAAATAAAACAACTTCTGGAAATCAGGTAAAAGTAGATGGAGGAATCACAATCGTTCCTCAAAATCCTATTTTGCTGCCCTCTCTGTCATATTAAAGGAAAGATGCAAGGCAGACCAAAATTTTTTATGCCTCCACAGCTTTGTAGGAAGAAATGTGTCCTTGGTGAAACTTGAAAATAAAGAGAAATTACTTCCTGGATTACATGGGATAATCATGTATTGCTACTTACGGGAAGAAAGAGTGAATCTTACATCGCAAGAGAAGGAAGAAGATTTCTTGGTGGGGCTTTTCTCAATAAATGAGACAGCTTTACAAATCTTCAAAATTCTAAGTACAGCACTGAACATTGTTATGCAGAACCAGGTAAGAGAGAACATCTTGCCTGTCTCTGAACTCTCATGGTACCTTACCTATACCTTTCAGAATACACATAAATTCATTAGCCTTAAAATATTTATGGCTCATTTTCCCTGCTACAGTACTAATACCTTGAGGTCAGAATCCAAGTACCCTCTTCTTGGTCCCTAGCAGTCTCTGTACACATAGGTTTTCAATGTGATAAATGAATAGAAAACTCTCATTCACATGCATACACATTTAAAAGAACATGAATTGCTCATCATCCCTCTCTCCTCTCATTTTATAAACACCCCCAATAAATAGTAATATGTTGCTACTTACGGTTGGATCTGATAATGACATTGCAGAAAAAGACAGGCTTGGGTCAAACCGGCCAGATTTGAAAAGACCCATGAAGTCTGTGTCGCTATTTCCATAGTTTGGCAAGTTCGACTTAAGAACACTTTCAACATGATTAGCCTTTTCCAGATCATTGCTGTTCTTCAGTTTAGAAAATTCAGAAATTTTCATTTCTGGAAAGTGTTGATTGCCTCGTGAGCCCAGATCTTCTTTGGCTTCCTCTTTCTGCAGGTATTTCTCCATGTAGCCTGGACTTTTTAAATCCGAAGGAGATGGATTTGCCGTGTTGAAGTTGAAGACCTTTAAGCTGTTGGGTGGAAGGTTTAGCTGTTCTTTGTCTGAACCGCAGGGTGGGGCACCCTCAGCCCCGGGCAGCAATGGCAAAGACTGAGAAAGAGAACTGTTCTGAGAAGCACCAAAAGATGTGGTCATAGTACTGACTGATGTCACAGAGGGAGAAAAGATTTTGTCATGTGGTAAAGAAGATAACATGCTTGAGAAGAGTGCACTTTTTTCTAGCCTAGATCTCTTAACCCCCCCATTTGTAACCTCTTTATTCTCTTTGTCATTGGCTTCTGGAGCCTTCAGAGGTTCGTCTTTCCCATTAGTGTGAACGTGCAAGGACTTGAAGAGTATACTCTGCTCAGTGGACGTACGCTTGGGCCTCAGTTTGGATTTTGTGTCAAGGTTCTGCATCAACTGTAAGGCCGGTGACATTTCTGGCTGGCTTTCCTTTTTCTTCCCCAAACCAAAGGTAAACACATTGGGATCTAACACTTTTTCCAAATTGTCCTCGTGAATGGGAGGCATGACAAAATGAGGGGCAGGAGAGTTTGGCACCCTGGACTTCTTTTTCTTCTGAGGCACACAGACTGCGCTGTCCATCTTTTTGATAATTTCAGTGAATTTTTCCATATCGGAAGAAGAATCAAATACACTATCATCACTACCAGCAGAAACGTTCAAAAGGCTGACAGGGCTGTCCTGGCCATTCACAACATTCTGATGTGGCCTTTGAGGAGTTTCTGAATGATTTCTGTCCCCAGAGGAGCTGACGGGGCTGGATTCAGCCTTCAGGGGTTTTCTGTCACCCTGACTCTGAGCCTGGAGAGGCAGAGTTTTCTCTGATTCTGGCAGCATAACTTGTGGGCCAGATTTTGCTGCGTGTTCCTCTTTGCAGTGAATGTGTTTGGGTGATGTGCTCTCATTGCCCAGAACTTCCTCTTTCTGGGGAGCAGAGCTTACAACAGAAACCACTTCAAGTTCATCATTGTGACAACTTGGAAACTGTGCTTCTCTAACTTCAGAGATCTCTGAGAGGACCTGGGGGCCTACATCCTGGGTATTTTCCATGGGGAGCACAAAGGATCGGACCTGGACAAGGACCTTGGACGGACCCTCAGCGCCCATGGCTCCCGGGCTGTGCTCTGTGGACAAAATAGGGCTTGCTTCTCCCCCCTCACTTCCTCCTCCTGCAAGTTTGGAGGGGGGCACTTTCTCATCATTCTTTTGTGACACAGGCAGAACACATTCATTATGGTTTTCTGACACTTCTAGATCAGTGCATGGAAAACTGCTTGTGGGAGCTTCAACACATGTGTCTTTGGGTGCAGGCTGTGAAAGAGAAGGCCTGTTAGATGACTCAGCTGGGGGTTGTGAGTCAGAAAACGTATCCTGGGGCTTTGGTCCGGCTGTTGGAGGTGAATCTTTCGTATCAAGAACGGCGGGAGTGACTTGTGCTGGATCAGTCATATTTTCAAGTACAAGTCTTTTGCTGTCTGTAGGCTTTGAGTCATCCTCTCCTAAGGGCTTGTGGTCCTTAACGGGAATCGGAGCAGTAACCGCTGCTTCAGAAGGGCAGCCAGCATCTGTTTGTACATCTGCTCTATCACCCTGGTTAAGCGGAGAACCAAGAGGTTGATCCCCAGCGGGCTCACCTTCCGTTCCTCCTGTGTGGGGGCTCCTGGCTGCTGGTACAATCTCCTCTTCAGTAACTCTGGATTCTGCAGAGGTTTCCTTCACCAGCATACCATTCTGGTGACTACTTGGCATTACTTTCTTTTCAGATTGCTCCATTTCCTTGGCTTTTTTGGCTAAATTCAGCTTTGCCCTCCCAACAAATGTTTTATTAGAAGCAGGAGTGTTCCTTGCGCTTCGAATGTCAGCATGTCTTGGACTACTGTTTGCCCGTTTGTTTTCAAACAGGGAGATTTTGTTGGCAGTGTTTCCTTTATGAACTGGCTGGCTAAATGGATTATGCTCATTTCCCAAACTGTCAGGATTCTTAGGGGTTTTAAGATTTAGTTCCACATGTTTGGGCTTGGCAGGGCTGCAAAAATAAAGCAGGAAGATTAAGTTAATTTGGCCTAGTTTTAAAAAGTGAACATAACAATTTATTACAAAACATTTATTATGAAAAACGAACATCTTTCTGGTATATAACACTTATTTTTTCATAATACTTTTTCTCTTAATGTTTTTGAGAGAGAGAAAGAGAGAACATGAGTGTGGGAGGAGCAGAGAGGGAGACACAGAATCTGAAGCAGGCTCCAGGCTCTGAGCTGTCAACACAGAACCCGATGGGGGGCTCGAACTCACAGACCGCAAGATCATGACCTGAGCCAAAGTTGGACGCTTAACCAACTGAGCCACCCAGGCACCCCTCATGATACTATTTTTAAACAATCCTAAAGACACTATCACCTGTTTCTTTCTTTTTTTTTTTTTTTACGTTTATTTTTGAGAGACACAGGTGAGTAGAGGGAGAGGGAGAGGGAGAGGGGGAGAGCGAGAATCCCAAGGAGGCTCTGCACTGTCGGCACAGAGCCCAACGCGGGGCTTGAACTCACGAACCATGAGATCACAACCTGAGCCAAAACCAAGCATGAGAGACTTAACCAACTGAGCCACACAGGCAACTCACACTATCAATTATTTTTAATGGGATGTTTTGCTTCTCTATGATTTAGCTAAGAAAGTCGAGAGGTAGGAAGTTAGCAAATTTAGCAAGTGCCTAGTATGTGAGCACAGTGCTCAACAGTAGAGTCCGAGGACATCTTAGGGCCTGAAGAACTTTAGAATGAATTTAAATATTTAACGTACTCCCTTATTTTAAATACGTAAATGACTTCCTCAAACATCAATTGAATATTTTCATTTCACCAAAACTTTTTAAACATTATTTCAAAAAGCTAAATTATAAAAATATTCATTATTTACTTCTTTGGATATTTTATTCCCTTTATCTTCCTTTATATAACTTTATTCTGATGGTATAAGTATGTTCACTACAGAATGTTTGGAAAATATAAAAATGAAAAATCACTCATAATCCTACCACTCAAACTCCCTGTTAACATTTTAGTTATAATTCAGAATCTGTATGCATAGTAAAATACTTTTAACAGAATTGGGATTATTCTGTTCACAGTTTCAGATCTCATTTTTCAGAAAAAGATTAATTTTATATTTCACATTTTTTAAGTTACTAAAAATTTGAAGTTTTTCATAATGTCTGCATAAAAGTTTCATCATATGGATGTACATAATTTACTTTCAATTACTCAATTGTTGGTTTTGTCATCATTTTTTGGGCACAGGGAGTCTCCCCTCACTCTACAAACTATTACATTTCCTGGTTTTAATTACCCTCTCATGGAAATCAAAAATCTTTGAATGTACACACTGCTTTCTTTCTGAGAAACAACATGTTCTCTGTATGACATTAGCCAGCTCTGGTCCTGGCTCTCACACTAATTATCTGTGTGAGCTTGCTCAAGTAAACCCTCTGGAAAAAACAAATGAACTAGATAGTTTAGAACAGAGTGCTTCCCCACACCCCACAGTACCCAAGTTGTGGCTGAAGGAATTCTTGGAGTTTTCTTTAATTACTACAGTGGGGACCACAGAGACTTAGGAAAGGGGCTGCTGGCCAGCCTCACTCCTTTCAACCAGAATCATTTCTACTTATCTGGTTCATATAGCACTTTTATATCAGCTTTCCCAGAAAAGTGGACTCCAAAGTTAGAAACAAAAAAAGGTCTAAACCACAGGTCTAGTGGTTTATAAAGTGAAGAGAGAAGAACCACTATCACTAACACACTTGAGAAACACTATGCTTGCCTAATGTACAATTTTATACATTCTCTTTTAAGACGAGGAAATTAAAGCCTAGAGAAGGTAAGGATTTTGCTAGAAGTCACACAGCTAGTGAGGGACAGGGGTCATAATTTGAAACCAGGTATTCTGGTTTCAGATGCCAAGCTCCTGACTACTCAACTCCTGCTTCCCCAGACCTCAGGGACCAAATCTGGTCCTTTCTAGCTTTACATATTTGAGAAGTTAATGAATTATCACGAGATCTATAAAATTAAGCAATCATACTTTGGAGGTCACCTTGATAATGGGGATACAAAGTAGAGAAGCACTGAAATCTCATGGTGCCCCCATATGGATTTACTGGCCTTCAGGAAGGAGGAGCCTTTTGAAGAAACAGGCAGTATGGCTTTGGGCAAGATCCCTTAACCTTTGGGACAAAATGAGAAGACTGTGTGGCTCAATCAGTTAAGCATTGGACATTTGATTTTGGCTCAGGTCATAATCTCAGGTTTGTGGGATCCAGCCTCACATCAGGCTCTGTGCTGACAAAGCGGAGTCTGCTTGGGATTCTCTGACTCCCTCTCTCTCTGCCCTTCCCCACTCCCTCTCAAAAATAAACAAATAAACATTTAAAAAAATGAGAAGACTTGAGAAGTCCTTCTAAAATATGCCATTAAGAATTTGGGCTTTATTTTTAGGACTTTTATTTAAATACTAAATTTGTTATATTCTCATAGGCAGTGCTTTCCCCTATATCTCCATAAGATAGCTAGGCTTCCTCATGGAGAGCCCAAATCTTAAATTTAAAGGAAAATTAACTTATAAGCACTGTCTTGAAGATTAAATTCTAAAGCCAGTGGATTAGAAATGGAGAGCTTACAGAAGCCACCAGTTAATGAAGGAGGTTCGCATACTAGGAAATATACATTTAAAAATTCTCACTAATCAGCTCAAGAACAGTCAAACTTCAAAGTACTGATGTAAATGGAAAATGCTGCAGGTTAACCAACAAATCATCTTAAGGACAGGAAACACATCTACACATTAAAGATTTACACCAAGATCAAAATATATTTTACAACCAAACTTTCTGTGCTATTAAATTCTGCTACCAAGAGTCACTACAATTAACCTAGCTCAAACTGATTAAAAGGAAGGCTTCTGTAATTCACGTTGTAATGCCTTTATTATAATGTGAGAGGAGAAAATAATCTGCTGTCTAAAAAGCCGTGGCTAGCAGAAGAAAATTCTCCTTATTCTAAACATATCATTATTAAGAATCTAAACATTTACCACTTTATTTTAAATTTTTTTATTTATTATTTCTAGGAGAGAGAAAGAGAGAGACGGCGTGAACAGGGGAGGGTCAGAGAGAGGGAGTCACAGACTGAAACAGGCTCCGGGCTCTGAGCTGGCACTCAGCACAGAGCCCGACGCGGGGCCGAACCCAGGAACCGCGAGATCATGACCTAAGCGAAAGTCGGATGCTTAACCGACTAAGCCACCCAAGGGCCCCTAAATGTTTACCACTTGATAGAGACTTCAAGATGTAAATTTTCTAAAAACATCAAGAAACATGCTGCTGCATAGTCATTTTTCAGAGAATATAAAATAATCTTAATACTTCAGGTGCAAATTGTTTTTAAAAATAATCTGAGTAACATCTCTTCTTGAAATACAATCAGAGGGAAAAAAACTGAAAAAAAAAATCCTTCAAAGAGAAAAAAAAACTAGAAGGAATTAATTTCCCATTTCAATAGTTTGCCAATCCATCAAGAGCAAGGCCCTGTGGAAATCACAATTAAATGAGCCAAATGCCTGGCAAAGGGAAAGTTTTAGGTAGAAAATAATCAGCGTGGAGAAAAAGACATTTGGTTTAGTTCTTGTACAGTAAACAGCACTTGAAGAGTTTCATTATAAGACCGCTTCCCAGGTTTGTTTACTCCTTAGCAGTGTTACATTTCTGGTTTTTCCACTGGTGTTTTCTGATTGGAAGACCTGTAAGGCGTCCTTAAACAGCTACATACACCACACAGGTTTCCCTAAGGCTCACACTCAGGAGGTCTGAATGTCAGTCTCAATGGCCTTCTACAAATAATGGGCATCATTCACTCTGGTTATTTCTCTGACACAGCTGTAACAGAATAAATAGCTGACTTTATCAAAGGTCTCCAGGGTGGCAGCTGGTGAGGTCGCTCGGATTACTCATTAAGCAGGTTGTCCCTCAAGTGTTTACCAAACAGACTTCCTACTCTAAAGCTTATGTATCCAAGAATTCAAATAGAATGAAACCCATTCCGTTTATGAATCAAAATGCTGTGAAATCACCAGTTCTTTTAATAAATGTGCAAAGGTAGGAAACACTTGAGCAGTTTAGATGCTCATTTTTCATGGGTGCGAATGGGGAGGTGAGGAAGTGAGGGTATGGCAAGGGGAGATTCTTGAGTTTTACAGAGAGCCCTCCCTACTCCATCCACCTATACAAATCACATTTAGCATCAAGGCAGAAGCAGCCCATCTCCAAAAAGCCAACAGTGCTTTCTTCCTGCTTTACACCTCCCCAGCCTTTACAGCGGGTACCCCGCTTAGCAGTTCCAACAGCTAGAAGCTCCATGAGTTGCAACAGCTCATATAGATATTTATCTGTGTCTTGCCCTGCCAGAGAGGGCCAGAAACTTCTCAAGGGCAATATTCTGAATCATAGTGTCAGTTTTCCCCCATAGTTCCTGACACGATACCATGCACAGAAGGTACTCAATAAATATTTGGGGGAAAAACAAACAATGAATTTAACAGCAGGTAGCCAATCTGGTTTGAGCTTGATCCTTCCAATGTGTCATTTTAACAAAGTATCCCAGTAAGAACATTGTCCTTTCTTCATTTCGATAACTAAGAATTACTTTTCAACCTGGGGTCAAAAATACCTCTCAACAATCGAATATTCAAAGAGGAATTAGGGGAAAAAAATTTTTTTAAGCTGCACTAAGTTCCAGAAACAGTTATGTGAATTATCTTAAACTCACACATGTCAAAGCTACTGGGTCATAGTGAACATAAGAGTGTTTGTTCCATGCTTTCAAATTCATTGCATAGGCGTCAAGAATGCCCTATCCAGGAATGCTGGTGTATATTTTGAATAAAGATTTAGCTCCCGTCAGGCCAAGCAGTCCTTCAATTATTTCTCTAAACATCCAGCCGCAAGAGATTTTTACATTCATTCCACTTAAATCTTCTACCAGAACAGTTAATGGACAACCCAGGAGGCTCCCAAAGTGCCATCTTAAACTGCATTAACTAGCCCGTCACTTCTTTTCAACACAGAGGGGGAAATTCAGTGCACAGAGAGTTCTTCCCCAAAGGCAAAGACCCTGAGCCTCCCAGAAACACCACTCAGCACATGTGCCGAGACCCACACCCACCAGACCCCAATCCGCGGCTACTTACAGGGTCACTTTAGTGGTCACCGTCGACCTGCCCACACCGAAGTGGTTCCTGGGCTTCAAGCCCTCGGCGTCAGAACCACCGGCCGATCTGCCCAGCTCTTTGCTTCGACTTCCTTCTCCACGGCCGTCGAAGTGGTTGGAGAGAAGGCCCCTCTTGTGCTCGGGCTTGATCTCCGGCAGCAGCGAGCTGCTCTTGACCGTGAGCTCGCGGGGGATGACCCGGGCCGCCTCCTCCCCGGGGTCGCCCGCGGCACCCTTGGCGGCGGGGTCGGACGCCGGCGCCCTCTTGGGGGGGGCCTCCTTGGCGGGAGCCCGCGGGCCGCCGGCAGGCGAGGTGGGCGCGGCCTCGGGGACCCGGCTCCTGCCCCTCCTCTTGGTGGGGGACGAGGCGGGCGGCGGCTGCTTGCCCCGCTCCAACTCCCCGCGGAGCTGCGCTCTGGACCCGGGGCTGGGCTTGGACTCCGCGCTCGCCGCAGAGGCAACGCCCCCGTCGGGGGCCGCCCGCGGAGATTTCACTTTCTTTTCCGCCGGGCCGTTCTCGGTGGCCGCGTCTGGCGCCACCTCGTAGTCGAACACCGCGTCGTCCCTGCCCGCGCTGTCGGGCAGCGCCGCGTCGGCGCCGGGGGAGTCGGCGGACTTCTGCGACCTTCTCCGCCGACCGGACCTGCGGCCGCCGGACCTCTTCTCCATGTCGTCGGGATCGCCGAAATCTTCTGCCGCCGGCGTAATCGCAACCGGCTCGTCCACCTGGGCCACCTCAGTCTTGCTCAAGTAGATGTCCAAAGTTAGCACTTTGGCTGGGTGCGCTCGCCGGGCCGGCAATGTCGTCCTCGGGTCTCGGGTCTCGACTTCGCCGTCTGCCGGCGCGGAGCCAGCGCGGTCCCCTTCGCCCTCGGCCGGAGGGTCACCTGGAGGGGCAGAGGCGTCCTCGGCGGGGCGGCTGCACGTGTCCCGGGGCTCCAGAGAGTCCGCGCCGGCACACACACGGGGGGCTCTGTCAGCGGCCTCCCCTAGTCCACCTCCGGGCCTCTCCGCGGTGGGGGCCCCCGGCACACCCCTCGCACCCTGGGCTGCCTCCCCCGGACTGCGGGCCAGCGTCTCTGCGTTCTCTCGCCTGGAGGAATTCTCCAGTGAGGAATGCGGCTGCTTGGCAGCGGCAGTGGCACCTGGGAAGGACTCTCCCTCTGCCTCCAGAGGTTCTAATTGGAGTGAATCATTTTCATGGCTCTGCTGCACAGCCGCCGCCGCCGCCTGGCAGCTCTTGCAGGGTGACAGCTGGGCGTCAGGGGGGGCTACCTGCACACAGGTGTCCGAGCGCTCCTCCGACCCCTGGGGCTTCTGCGGGGAGCCCTCCTCACACGTGTCGGATTGCCTTGGTTGGTTGCCCAGAGGTTTACTCTTCTCATTCTCTCTTTCTGGGGGGTTGGAAGAGGTTACATCTTTGGGAGACACTGATTTGGCGCGGGAACTGGTGGGGCTTTCTAACCCGTTTCTGCTCGTCCTTCTCCTTCCTGCTGTGAACAGATTGCCAAGTTTCCCCAAAACTGGCTTCCTTTTGTTTTCTTCTGGCGGTTGTGCTCTGGACTGGAAAATAAAAGAGACAGAGGGAGAGAAACTATAAAAAAAATCTGGTTTTCCCTCCTCTTTAATAGTACATTGCAGAACTACAATGTACCAGACATGTGCCATGTGCCAACATGGTAACGGACCGGTTTCTAATTGAAAATTTGAGAGTTGTGTTTTTGTTACATTATTTCCAACAAAATAAACACAGATTTTACTTTTAAGTTTTTTCTTAAGCCCCAGGATATGCTTGGCACTACTTAGAATAACATTTCCTTTAACTAGAATGCTTGTGTTTTAATGAAAAATTTAGGGGCGCTTGGGTGGCTCAGTCAGTTAAGCTTCGACTATGTCTTGGTCATGATCTCACAGTTCCTGGGTTCGAGCCCCGCGTCAGGCTCTGTGCTACAGTTCAGAGCCTGGAGCCTGCTTCTGACTCTGTGACTCCCTCTCTCTGCCCCTCCCCTGCTCACGCTCGCGCGCTCTCTCTCCCTCTCTCTCTCAGAAATTAAAACATTAAATTTTTTTTTCAAATAATCACCTATACAAAATAAACAATGCACTCTAGCTTTTGCTTTTTACCTCCCTCCTCAATAAAACTGGAATTTCAAAACTACCATGCCTGGCTACAGGACAGCAACAAACACACTAAAGTATTTTAAGGGAAAGTTTTGTAGGCTACAGGACAGCAACAAACACACTAAAGTATTTTAAGGGAAAGTTTTGTAGTTTTTGTTTTGTTTTCAAAACACCTCCTTTCTTTTTGTAGGAAGGAAGGAAGACAAGGAAAAAGCTCTCGCAGTCTTCTCTAGAACAGAAAGAAGCCGCCAGGGTTCAACAGAACTGCAAACGAAAGCTCTTAGGACAAGCTGGATTCTAGCACCTGGGCCCGCCCATAGCCACACGTGCGGTTCCCGGAGGGGCGGGCCTGCGCTCCTCCAATGGGAGAAACACGCGGGCATTCCAACGCCTGCTGGTTTCTCCTCCACCCCCACCCCCACCGCCTTCCAGCCGTGCTAGAGCTCACCCGAAAGGCCTTTCCCCCCGCGGGAAGTTGCTAAGAGTGCAAACACGGGGTGTACCTGGGGAAGGAGGACGACCACTGTCGCATACCCTCCTGTCCCGTCCCGGCCCGCGAGGCGCTGGCGGACAGGGGCGCACCGGACTCTGCCCACGCGGACCTCGGCCGGCGGCCAGTCCTTCACCGCCGCACACGGCTTCCGTCGCGAGTCCCGGAAGCCGACCCACCCGCGGGCAGGAGTCTGGCCACCAGCAAAAAATCCCCGCGGGTTCTGGGAAGAGAAAAAACCGAGCGCCTCTTTCATAGCCTGGAGCCAAACGGCGCGCGCGCCGGGCGACTGCGCCGGAAGCGGAGGGCGCTTCGAACAAATCAATAAAAGTAAACCTGCCAAGAGGCGCCGCGGTGGGTTTGCCCGCACGGGGAGAGGGTTGGTCGGGGACCCGGAGGGTAGGAAGAGAGAGGGAGCTACGGACGCTAGCCCAGCCTTGGTTCTTAGGGCTCCTAGGGAAGGGCGGTGTGCTCCGCGTAAGGGTCCCGCTTGAAACCGGGACCACACGTGTGGCCGTAATAACTTAAGAATCACCTCTTCCATTTAAAACCCAAGAGCTAGCTTGAGCCCCACCTTTCCTGGAAGGCGAACATTCAGGGCAGTTTTTACAATATTGATTGTTTACAGAGAGATTCTGGAATCACTCGTTGGCTCCATTTCCTTTGCCAGAGGACTTTGGAAGTGGAGGGAAGTAGGAAAGACTGCAAGATAAACCATGGATATTAACATGGTCGACAAGTATTTATTGAAACAGCCCCTGCAGTGTAATTCTGCAACAGCCTAGTTAGGTAGAAATGAGGCAAGCAAAGCTCGGACAGCAAAGAGAAAAAGAGCAGCGAGGGGTAATCCTTTAACTCCACCACCTGGACCCCTTTCAGAGGACTCGGAGGTGCAGAGGACACCCCTGAGGCAGAGTCAGCCCAGAGAAAGAAATTGAATGCAGGTCATACACCCCCAGAATCGGCTCCTGAGGAAGTGCTCATGAGTCACATTTACTGACCGGCCCTGAGTAGTCCTTTCGGTTTGAAAAGCACTTGGCGAGAGCTTTGGTTCAAACTAGCTAGCTGCTGCAGGAGGAAATGGGCCCTTGTTACAGCAACTGGGAGCTTCTTTGAACTGACATGCTTCTAAAATGTAACCAGATTTTTACTAATAATTTAATCCCACAATGGTTATATAAATGAGAAGGATTCACTGTGTAATTTAAGAAGAAAAATAAACATCCCAACTACCTAAGGAATATATTTGGATTCTTACCTCAAGTCAAAAGTATTATGTGATATTTATTTTTATTTTTGAGAGAGAGAGAGAGAGAGCTGGTGCGAGTGGGGAGGGGCAGAGACAGAGAGGGAGAGAGAATCCCAAGCAGGCTCTGTACTGTCAGCACAGAGCCCAACATGGGGCTAGAACTCATCAACGGTGAGATCATGACCTGAGCCAAAATCAAGAGTCAGACGCTCAACCAATTGAGCCACCCAGGCACCCATTTATTTGTTTGTTTGTTTATTTGAGAGAGACAGGGAGGGAGAATAGGAGATAGAATCTTAAGCAGGCTCCATGCTCAGCGTGAAGCCCCACATGAGGCTCAACTCCACAACCCTGGGGTTGTGACCTGAGCCAAAATCAAGAATCAGATGCTCAATGGACTAAGCCATCCAGGTGGTGCCCCAGTATTACATGATTTTTAAACACAATTCATGCTTACTAAGCCCTTCTTAGGCATTAGACACTTAAAAAGAGATTTACATAGATTCCTATCTAATCTTCTTAACAGCCCTTGAGGTAGGTACTCTATGCCCATTTGCCAAGGTTACTTTCCCTGTCCAAAGGTCCACAGCCAGTAGTCTTTCTGACTTTGGAGATGGAGCACTTTATCTCTGTTGCCTGTACAGGCCTTCAAACATATCCTAAAAGAGTACCCAGGACAAAAGGCTTGAGTCTGTTGGCTCAATTTTAGCCTGTCTCAAAAAAAAACCATTAGGCTTATGTATTGCTCTGCCCTGCCAATCATGTTGCAATCCATTTTTCCCATGGAGTTGAAAGATGCCTGATCAGCAGTCCTCTGCCCAGTGCAGGCATTTTTTCATTTTTTGGCTATAGCTGCTTTTTACAAAACCAGTTGCTCTTTGTAACTCATCCTCATCAACTACTTGACTCTTCCTCCCCTCAGAAAGGCAGCCAGTTTATCACCTGCCAGGCTGTTTTGCATATCGAACTTTCTAGAATTGTAGAGGTTTGTTTGTTTATACATGAATGTTCACAGCAGTTTCATTCATAATTGTCAAAAACTGGAAACAAATGTCCGTCAACTGTGAATGGAGAAACAAATCGTGGTACATCAGACAACAGAATACTACCCAACAATACAAAGCATACAAATTTCTGAAGCACGTAATGACACGGATAAATCTAAAAATGTTATGCTCAGTGAAAGAAACCAGACTCAAAACATTACAGACTGTTGGTTCCATGTATATGCTGTTCTAAGCAATGCAAACCTAATATATAATCATAGAAAATAGGTCAATAGTTGCCTGAGGGCAGGGAGGGGGCGGAGGGGTGCAATGTTACTAGAAGGAGACACAAAGGAACTGGGGGTAACGGTGATGTTCTATATGTTAAGTGTGGTAATGGGTACATACATGTACATAACTTTTAAAACTCATCAAACTAGGGGCTCCTGGGTGGCCTAGTTGGTTAAGCGTCCGACTTTCGCTTAGGTCATGATCTCGCGGTTTGTGGGTTCGAGCCCCTCGTCGGGCTCTGTGCTGACTGCCAGCTCTGAGCCTGGAGCCTGTTTCAGTCTGTGTCTCCCTCTCTCTCTGACCCTCCCCTGCTCACGCTGTCTCTCTCTCTCTCCTAGAAATAAATAAAACATAAAAAAAAAAAATTAAAAAAAAAACTCATCAAACTATACACTTAAAATGGGTACAATTTTTATATATAAATTATATCAACAAGGTTGGTTTAAAAATAAAACTTTCTGGGGCACCTGGGTGGCTCAGTCAGGTAAGCGTCTGACTTAGGTTCGGGTCATGATCTCATGGTTTGTGGGTTCAAGCCCCGCATCAGGTTCTGTGCTGACAGCTCAGAGCCTGGAGGCTGCTTCGGATTCTGTGTGTGTGTTTCTCTCTCTGCCCCTCTGCCCCAACTCATGCTCTGTCTCTCTCTGTCTCAAAAATAAATTTTAAAAAATTTAAAAATAATAATAATAAAATAAAAAAATAAAACTTTCCAGTGCTCCTGGGTGGCTCAGTTGGTTAAGCATCTGACTCTTGATTTCAGCTCAGGTCATGATCTCATGGTTTGTGAGTTTAAGCCCTGCATTGGGCTCTGTACTGACCATGCAGATCCTGCTTGGGATTCTCTCTCTTTCCCTCTCTCTGACTTTCCCCTGCTCACTGTCTCTTTCTCTCTCAAAAACAAATAAATAAACTTAACAAACAAAACAACTAAAAAGTAAACTTTCCCATGAGAAATGATCATCTGGCTCAGGTGCACATTTCATAGTTCTTAGTCAATGGGAGTCTCAAGTCATTTCAAGAGCTAGGTCCTCATTTACAGCAGAAAGCAGCCTTCCTCCAGAAGCCAGACCCATGGGCATCTCCATCATATGTCTATGCAAGGGACTCTGAGCAGAGTTCAGGATGCACTGCTCATCCTAAGTTCACAGTCGTATTTTTGAGAAAAACCTCTTCTTAAAACAGGACACACATTTCTTTTCAGCCAGTGTTTTTTCTTTCCTCATGGAGGACAAATAAACATGGCAGATGGAAGATAAAAAGCTAGATGGCCTGTGAGGTGTCCAGAGAGTAGGTACCTTTTTACATAGGAGTCTCTGAACCTGGAGTGCTAACGTAGGATGGGACCCAGCACCTACTCACTCAACCTTCATGACAATCTGTTGGTGGGTGGGGGGGGGGGGGTTTGCAAAGAGACCATGAGAGGTGATCAGTCTTCATCCTGCTCTCCTTGGCTGCTCCCCAGGCTCTCCTCCCTCCAAGGTCAGGGTGCTGAGTGATCTTGGGCTGGTTGTTCCCAGACTACAGCAAAGCCCTGCAATCCCAAGACCTTGGTTGTTAGCTCTCTCCTGTGCACTCTCTGCTCACCCTATTTAAGGCAGCGTGCACACCTCACTGTGCAGAACCTGGACTTGGAACCCTCCTGTCACCCACACCCGATAAGGACAGGACTACTTCAGAGATGGCCCAAGGGGTGTGTGCCAGGGCTTGTCTTGTGCTGCTGCACAAGTGCTGCTGCTGGCTAATGTTAAATGCAGCTTATTAGCAATGTGTGTAAGCATCTAGGACAAGCCCATACTCCAGCAGCGAGTAGAGGCCCTGGCAGCACTGGCTACAGTGTGTTTTGTGATCCCCAACCTTGGTGTGGCAGCACCTGCTATCAGTAGCTGCCACTTCCTAAAACCACTCTGTGTTGTTACCTGTATTTTCAGAGATCTCGGCAATCTCAACTAGTGGGTGACAAGAGGCCAGGAAATACAGGATAAATTGTTAATATACTACAAATAGTTAACATATCAAAATGGCGGGATATACAAACAAAACAGCATGCTTATCCCCCACCCCTCCCCAGCTGCCTGATTGGCTGTTGTAGCTATTGCTTTGAATTTAGAAGTACTTTACCTGAAATCATGTTTGGAGTATGAAGAAAAATATGTCGAGCATATTATTTGAAAATGTAACTAACATACTGTTTAAAAATAAGTCTTTCATATGATCCCCACCTTTTTTGGCCCCAAACAAAAAGGATATACAGGCCCCTTAGAGCAGGAAAAATGTCCCGTCTGTTTTCCCAACACTCAGCACAGGGACTTCTTGCTTGAGGTGGAAATAATGTATTTGCTGCTACTAGAATTAGTAACATTCCTTCTCCTTTCCAAAACAGAGTTATCAAACTTCTTGGAGATAAAGTAGAAACATAATTAGGTCTAAACAAATCCAAAACAGAATGGAATTTTTTTTTTGCACAAGCCTTAGTGTGGTCAAGAATTTGCACTTCTATTCTGCCCATGTAAAGATTCCACACAGCGATGTAGCTGCTGTCACACAAACTTCCATTTCTTCAGGTTTACTGCTGGCTGCCAGCCCAAATCTGACTTGAGAAGGCAGATCAAGATCTTTTACATGTATTCACCTGTGCCTCCTACCAAAGCATGGTCATTGAGATACAAAAATAACTCTTTTTTGGAACACTTGTGATTCCCTAAGCACTCACTTTGATTTCTGAAAAAAATGCCTTAAAGTAGCTCCTTGAGTTCAGCCACAATGAGGAATGAGTCTAGTGGACATTATTGTAAATTACAGGATGGCATGTTGCTTTGAAAATACCCTAGGTTCTCAACATATGTGTACATGCGTTTGCATTGGTAAGGAACTCTTTTCTGCATAGGCTTGAAAAATAGTTTTAGTTGTGAGGCTTACGAATATAGGGATTTAAGTGGTGCCTGGGTGGCTCAGTTGAGTGTCCAACTTTTGATTTCAGCTCAGGTCATCATCTCAGGGTCATGGGATCGAGCCCTGCGTCAGGCTCTGCACTGAGTGATGAGCATGGAACCTGTTTAAGATTCTCTCTCCCTGTCTCTCTGCCCTTCCCTGTCTCATGCTCCGCCCCCCCCATGAAAAAAAATATATATGGGGATTTAAGCTACTTCTGCTTTTAAAAACTCTTCAACTCTTTTTTTTTTTTTTTTAAAGTAGGCTCCATGTCCACCACCCTGAGTTCAAGAGTCACATGCTGCACTGACTGAGCCAGCCAGGCACCCCACCATACAACTTTTAAAAGTAAAAGCAAGGGTTAGAAAATTCCATTCCATAAGCAAGAAATACTTTGAAGACATGGAAAAACTAAAGAACAAAGATGCAGAGCAGAGTAGGGGAGGGAGATGAAAAAAGAGAAACAGTCAAAGTTGGAGGGACGAAGTGAGGTAGAGTTAGGATGCAAGAAAGAGAAATCCACAAAAAGCAATAACGACTTTCATGAGGAGACATTTCTCTTACAACTTCAAGGATGTTCATGCTAAAGAGTTTTAGAATGAAAATGAAAATCACGTTTTCCCACGATATATGTGCAGTACATATCATCTGAGCCTCAGAACCCCAGACAGATGAAGTTACTAAAGGGGATCTAGATGGATCCCTGAGAGTACAGACCTAGATTGCAACAGGCATTTCAAATGACCTGCTCAACTCTCTATTTCCTCATTTTGTGATTTTCTTTACCCTATTACTTGTGCTAATAAATATGGCCCACTCCAATCACACACACACACACACACACATACACTGTAAGAGAAGAAATGTTCACATAAATAAACTTTGACCAACTGAGCACTGAAACTTTTCATTTTAACTTTTTAAATAAACTTTTTCTCTTATGTGTTATACAGTTCCCTCCCTCAGAGTATACAGTACTAAATATAATCTACTACTTAATGATTCTGGACACAGAACTATGGACCCGGGTTATCCCATTTGTGCTATCATAATCATTCTTCCAGGACGTCACAATGAGTGAAGACTAAGGCTTGTGCTAAATGACCCACAGACTATGACCGGTTTAGTAATAAGCAGGCCTTTTGCCAAAAGACATGTGAAATTACTGCATTCAACCATTTCTGATCTACAGTACGACTTCATAAGGTGCAACCAGTGATACTTTACATTAGGCCTTCAGAGTCTCTCTGCGTTGTCACGGATGCCCTGTCTCTCAGGGAGGCTGCTTGCTCACCCTGCTCTGTTTCCAGTTTTGTCTGCACTCCCAAGGCCCACCCCACCCTATCTCTGTGGCTCATTCTTGTTCTCCTTGTGTCTGTGTGTGTGTTTTTGGTTTTTTTTTCTCTGTTTGTTTCTTTTATTGTATTGTGTTTTTATCTCTTCTCTGTCCATCCAGCTTCCAGTAGTATGTATTTCTCTACTTTCTACTTTTTCTAATGCTGCCACTTCAAGCCACACATGGTCACATCCTGTTATAAAGTCACAGGTCTGCTACTAGGTCAGTGAAGTGACAGCCTGGCTTTTTTTTTTTCTTTAACTTTGAAATTTAACAGTGTCCTGAAACACTGAGGCATTATTGGATATGAAAGCCATCATTAATGAACTAGTTAAATGTTCATTATTCCAAAAGCACTTTCTGCTTTTCCAGAGGGTTTTATGAAGAAGCAAAGAGTTTCTTTTGAAAAGGAGATTCCCAATTCCAGTTAAGAACTGACCTTAGGGAGCGCCTGGGTGGCTCAGTCGGTTAAGCGGCCGACTTTGGCTCAGGTCATGATCTCACGGCTCGTGAGTTTGAGCCCCACATCAGGCTCCGTGCTGACAGCCAGCTCAGGGCCTGCAGCCTGTTTCCAATTCTGTGTCTCCCTCTCTCTCTGACCCTACCCTGATCACACTGTCTCTCTCTCAGAAATAAAACATTAAAAAAAAAAAAAAAAAGAACTGACCTTAGGACATTCACTGTTTGACAGAAGCCAAGTGAAACCTAATTGTTTAAAGCTACAGGTATTTCATCAACCAGAAAGAAGAATAAAATCATGGAATGTTTAAATTCTAGGATTGTTTAACTCATTCATTCCACTAATCATTATTGAGAGTCCACTTTGTGCCAGAATTTTCTCCTTACCTTAAAGAAGCAAACCATAACCCAAAGAGCCTAAGTAATTTTCTTAAGACACAAGTCAGGCTTTCTAAAAGTTAGCTCAGTACTTTTTCCCCATTTGAGGTTCTATCATTAGAAAATTAAGACTTTATTTACTAGAATATGATGTATATACTACTTTTATGAATGTCTGACTGCATACAGTATGTTACATGTGCACTGTGTGATGTACTTAGTCCTAGGCTTTGCAATCCAAAAATTGGACATGATAGAATAAACAGCAGATAAGCTCTCTCTTATTATGGAGTGCTGTCTTTAGAATCAGGGAACTCTGTAAACAGTGGATATTGTTTGCCCATCCTTCCTCACCCTTCTCTGTGCCCCAAGCCCTTGACCATGATGGAATATAGGAACTGATGCCCTTACCCTTTGGCTTTGGTTTGGTTCAGCCAATGGAAGGCAGTGATGGGAAATCAAAGGGAGGGACTGAGGTGAGGTTAGGCATTTTTCTTTTCTCCCTCTCCTATTGTGCTCTGGGCGGGTGTGGCCAGGTTTGCAGCCTTCCCTGCAGCCATACTTCTATGCAGTTACCAGTGGCTGCTTCCTCCTCTTGCCCCTTCAGGCCTAGGATGGGAAGGATCTCAGCTGGTGCTGGCACAGGAGTGCTTCACTATCCTCTGCTTGGGGTAGAACCAGGTTGTGTGGGGCAGAACAAATTTTGAGAGATTTCTCTAAGAAAAAGAAACATCCAACTTCGGCTCAGGTCATGATCTTGAGTCCTGAGTTCAAGCCCTGCATCAGGCTTTGTGCTGACAGCTCAGAACCTAGTGCCTGCTTCAGATTCTGCGTCTACCTCTCTCTGCCCCTCCCCCATGCACTTGCGCGTGTGCTTTCTCTCTCTCTGTCTCTGTCTCTCACACACACACAAATAAAACATTAAAAATTTTTTTAAAGAAAAAGAACCCCAAATTCTGGATTACAGATTTAGGGACAGGATTTTGGAAGAGGCCATGTGAGCAAAGAACTCAGAAGCTTAAGCTTCTTTCACTTCTCTTGGTTTCCTTAACACCTTTCCTACTCTTTGTCAACAGTCCCTCATTATTTTCCTCAATTACCCAAGTGCTCTGTTCCCTATGCTGGGCTCCTCACTAACACTGCATGCCCAATTATGGGTAACAAATAACTCACAATGTTTCATTATGTGTAAACTGAACAGAGTTTGATGAACTTTTTCTTTTTCTCCCAAAGGTGAAGATAATGATCATGCTGAATCAATGTGCTTTATTGTAGAGATATTTAATCCTAATTTGGTGATTTTTTTCCCCTATGCATAACATGTAATTAAGAGGAGACTGAAGAATTTGAAATTTATAGCACAGTATTTCTTACTATCTCTTGGACTATATGTATATCTTGGTTAGCACAATCAAATCACTGACTAGTTAGTTCCAAATTGGAGTAAAGAAGCTTAATCAGACTAGTTAATGGAAATATGCTCAGTGTGAAGTAGTCAAATTAGTTCCTTTTTAATTGACCCAGAGCCAAAAAAAAAAAAAAAAAAAACCAATAACAAAAACAAAACCATGTTCTTTATGCAGTCTAACAAGAATGACTTGCACAATTGCTCATGTCAAAGATCAAGAATAAGTACTTTAATACAGTGAACAGATTGGTTACCAGAGGAGAAGGGGGTGAGAGAGGGCTGAATGGTGAAGGGTCACAACTGTATGGTGATGTGTAGTAACTAGACATATGGTGGTGGTCACTTTGTGGTGTATACAAATAGCAAATTATAATGTACAACTGTAAGTTATGCAATATATATTGATTTTATCTCAGTTAAAACAAAATAAGTACTTTAAACACTAGAAAACTAGCATTGAGTCTCAGGACCCAAGTACTCAAATCCCAAGGAATAAGCCTCAGTTAGGTCATCCATATCTAAATGATGTGATGAGGGCACAGGGAATAAGTTGGAGAGAAGAGGGAGAAACAGCCTTGGAGAGGTCTGACACAGCATGCCTCTCCACCCCCCCACCCCCCTACCCCCCACCTCCTCCCACCCACAACACCAGGCATAGCTAGTAGTCAAGTCCACCCTAAGGTGAGGGAGATCAAGAAGCAAGAAGGAACTTGGATATGGTTCTATAAAGAATGAAGCCTCTCCAACATAGCACTATGGCTCTAGGCTGTCTATGAGACTTCTAGTGACCTTGAGACTTGAGGTTAGTTTAACCACATTTAAAAGTATGGCAGAAAATAATGGAGTTAACTCTAGAAAATGGAAAAATCTTTGTTTTCCCAGTTAATATACATCTCCCCCTAAATTCCTCAGTTTTCCATAATTTCTAGTGAGAATTATTGACTTCCTGGGAAATACATTCCAAATTAAAAAACAGAATGCATGCTTTCATGAAAAGAACTCAGTTACTATATAGGGATCAAATCATTTATCCTCTAAAAATTCCTCTTCTGCCATACAGTTATTGAGAAATTCACATGAAATGATATATGTGAACATGCTTTGAAAAGCACAAAGTGGCCTAAGACAGTGGTGGCTGGCAGAAATGATAGTGTGATATTTTGCTGCTGTTTCAAGGCCCAAGTTTAAATGACAGAAACTAAGTAAATAAGGAGATCACTTTATGGTTCTCAGTTGGTGAGACAGAGATAGAACAGCCACATCAGATGCAGTTCCTAGAAGAGCGTGTCTCCAGAACTTGGCGCATCATCCATGGATTATGAGCACTCATCTCCGATGTGCCATGACCAGAATAAAGAAAACAAACAGAAGTCTACTCCCCTCCCCCATCTTTTAAAAAAACTTTCCCCCCCAGATCATAATGTATAGAAGAAGAGATGCAACTAGGTAAACAGCTTTGGGTCACCCTATGTAAAACAGAACCTCATTTTCTATAACCTTATCCTCCTTTCTTTTTCTTCATGGCGCTTATCATTACTTCATGTTTCACATTTTATCATCTGTCTTTCCTTATTGAACAGAAGCTGCATGAGTACAAGAATGAAGTTTTGTTCACCACTGTGCCCCCAACCCTTCCTCAATGCATGGTAGCAATAGGCACTCAATAAATATTTGTCAAATAAACACATCGACCTTATTTTCCAGAAATCCCTTGTCGGAGGCTGTGCCGGCTCCGACAGGTCCAGGGGTCCCTGAAGGATGGACGGTGTCGGCGAAAGAGAATGAGAGAGCCCCGAGATTCTTTCTGATCACCAGGCAGCCATCTCTGTCCTGTCGGTTTTTGTGTCTTTATTTAAAGGTTCAGCAACAACATGAAGTCAGAGAAAGGAATTTCTACAATGGGAGGCCTTTTGCGATAACAAGTTTTTGATATTCTGCAGATTTATCCCAGTCATAGTGAATTTACAACCAAGGAATTAACAGGATGCTCTTAGTGAAAAACAGGATAATATATAGTTACGTTGTATATAGACAAGCTAGGAGTCATTCTATCTGGCTCTCAAGAGGATGAATGTTTCTGAATTGGTTTGTGTGTGGAAACCATCATGGGGGCCCTAAATGTGTCCGTCTTTGTACCTGGGTTTATGTTTTAGCTACTCTTATCTATCCTCATCCCAGTTGCCAGTGTAAGGGAGGATGTGTGTGGAATGTAGGCCTTGAGGAAGGGACTGCTATGCTTCACCAATTAGCAAAGATATACGTAGTAACTTATGTTCTGCCCTGAAATAGGCTCTTTGTCTCAGGGCCAGGCTCAGTTGTAACTCTTGTGTTCTTAACCCCTTAAGTCTTGGATCTGCAAGGCCCATAGGAAGAGCCTTTTGACAATCGCCCATAGAGCTTTCATCTCAAGTCTCTTTTGTAAAGGCAGGAATATGCTTTTCCTTATGAGGTATCTGTATTCAGAATATGGGTCTGATATGGAATATTGGGAGGCCTGGTCAATACCAGCAGGCTTATATCCAGCATGAGCTAATGGTAGCAGAAGGAGATGCCAGTTTTCATTTCTCATGAGAGGAGCTGCAAACATTGTCACTTCCTTGCCGTGATTGCCATCCAGAGAGGCTGGTTCGGCTCCCGGCAATCCCTTACTCACCCACCCATCAATAAGCGAGAGCTAGACAAGTGTGTGTAGTGGAATGTAAGTAGTTTGGGGGCAATGAATTATTCCTGAAGTCTTCAGTGAGCAATCCTCAGACAAGAGCAAAGGCCTGTCTCTAGCCTCAGTCCCCTTCGCACTTAATTCCTCCCAAAATCCAGGTTCTGAAATACCCAGCCTCTAGATTTTTTTGAGAGTCGATTGAAATATTTGTAAAACATCTAGCATAATCTCTGGGGAAGAGATGGATGGAAAAGGGAACCTTAAAAAACAAAAAATACATACTCATATTTGAAAGTCAGATTATACAAACAAGTACAATGAAGAAAATATAAATTAGCTTTCATTTTTCCATCCCAAGATACCACCAGTATTATTTTTTCTTCCTGTTTTTTTTTAAATTGGTTCACAGTTTTTAAAGTTTAATTAATTATTTTGGGGTAGAGAGAGGGTGTGAGGAAGTGGAGGAGAAACAGAGAGAGAGGGAGAGTGGTAAATCCCAAGCATCCCAAGAGAATCGACGAGAGAGATCCTAAAAGAATCAACATGGGGCTCAAACTCACAAAATGAACTGTGAAATCATGACTTGAGCCCAAATCAAGAGTTGGATGCTTAACTGACTGAGCCACCCAGGCATCCCTGTTCCTGGCTTTTTTTTCAGAGCATTATACATTATCACTTGATAAAAAGCTTTTTGATATATTGTAGTTTTCACTGAATTCATGCCAATAAATTACATCTTAAATAGTATTTTTAGTGGTTACATTGAATTCCATCATGTTAATGTACTTCAATTCCTGCCGTTGTTCATTTATGTTATTTCAAGCTGCAGAAAGCATATCTGTAGCTTATCTCTACACATATTCTTAATGATTTTCTAAGATATGTTCCTGATCAGTAATCAAGGTAATGAAAAGAAAAAATCACAATGAGATATATTTACACACCCATCAGATTGGAAAATAGTTGCAAAGAACAATAATTCCAAATATAATAGAGGCTCTGGAACAATGGGAATTCTTCTGCACTGCTGATTGGAATATAACTGGTGGCACTACCCTGGAAAACATTGTGCCATTATCTGATAGAACTGAAGATGCACAGGTCCTATGAGCAAGCAAGCAATTCCTCTCCTTAGTACACTCTCTAGAGTAGCACTTTTCAGAATTTTTGGTTTCTGAACCCCTTGACACTCCTAGAAGTTAAGGCCCCCAAGAGCCTTTGTTTATGTAGGTTATATCTATCAACACTGATAAGGGGTGCCTGGCTGGCTCAGCAAGTTAAGCACCCGACTCTTGATTTTGGCTGAGTTCATGATGTTACAGTTTCATGAGTTCAAGCCCCACATTGGACTCTGTGCTGATAGGATAATCTCTCTCCCTCTCTGTCTGCCCCTCCCCCTCTTTCCCTGTCTGACCCTCTCCTCCTCACAATGTCTCTGTCTCTCTCAAATAAATAAACTTTAAAAAAATGAAAACAAAGACTAAAACTGAGTAATAAAATCCAGCAATACTCAGGACACCCTCTATTAGTCAGCAGAACAAGACATCCTTGCACATCACGTCACCTCTGGATCTCCACTGTGCACTTGTGAGAGCATGAGCGAAAGGTAACATCTCTGCACTGTTTTTTGTTTTTGTTTTCTTAAATGTTTTTTATTTATTTCTAAGAGAGAGAGAGAGAGAGAGAGAGAGAGAGCGCATGAGCAGGGGAGGGTCAGAGAGAGAGGAAGACACAGAATCTGAAGCAGGCTCCAGGCTCTGAGCTGGCTGTCAGCATAAAGCCCGACATGGGCCTCAAACCCACAAACCGTGAGATCATGACCTGAGCTGAAGTTGGATGCTCAACCAACTGAGCCACCCAGGTGACCCTCAGCATTGTTATGAAACTATTTTGACATTACAGTCTCCCCCAGAAGATCTTGGAAACCCCTGAAGATCCCCAGTCTTCACTTTGGGAACTCTTGTTCTCCAGAAGTTCATGAACGTTGTTTCAGAACAAGTGCACAAGAATGTTGATAGCAGCATTGCTTGTAATAGCCCCCAACAGAAAACAGACCCGGGGCCCATTGACAGTAAAAATGAGTAAGTTAATTGTGGTACATTCATACAATAGAATACTCTACAGCAATACAAATGAGCCAACTTCAGTTGCACACAACCAATGGATGAATTTTATAAATATAAGTTGATCAAAACAATCCAGGCACAAATGAGAACACAGTATATAATTCCATTTATATGAAAGTCAAGAACAGGAAAATTGATTTGCATTGTCTTGGGATATATTCATAGGTGGTTAAAGTATACAGAAAAGAGATGTGATGGTTATAACAGTTAAGGTAGTGGTTACTGATGATGGTAGAGGTCCTGTATTTACAATTTTGATATTTTGGGGCACCTGGGTGGCTCAGTCAGTTAAGTGTCCAACTAAGCTCAGGTCATGATCTCACAGTCTGTGAGTTCAAGCTCTGCGTCAGGCTCAGTATTAACTTTTATTTTTCAAACCATTATAATAAAATATTATATTAAAGTATTATTTGACTGTTGAGTTTTTTGGCACTCCTTAAACTTTGTTCTTGAGGTGAGTGCCCCATTGCTGTCAACCTAGTACTGGCCCTGGTGATGGGCTGGGGAGTACCACCAGAGAGACCCATAGCAAACTTAAGATGGGGCAGCGATGTGTTACCTCCTGACCTGTGCTTAGTTATAAAGGTGCTTGTTTTATAATTATTCATTATACTTCACATTTATACTTTATACATTTTCCTGATGCATGCAATGTTTTATAATAACTGGGTACACATGCATTTCTTTGCTTTCTCATGGCACTGCACATGTTTTATATACTTATTCTTTGACTTATTTCAGCTAACATTTCTTAAGAACTGCCATATGCCAGGTACCACATAACAGTCTTATAAGGTGGTAATTGTCATCCTCATTTTCAATTTGAAAAAACTTGGTTTGGAAAGTGATTTGCTCAAGGTCACAGGTAGCTGGTGGGATCAGAAGATGCCTAATAATGTCTGTACTATGTCTCTCCTTCCATTTCCTACTCTGTTCCTTTTGGCTGCATTTGACTACCATACACACACACACACACACACCCCTAAACAAGATCAGGGAGAAAGCAGGAAGGTCACTTTAGACAGAGAAAGAGCTAGGAAGCAAAGTGTGCTGCTAAGGAAGGTGGGGAGGAGGAGCAAGTGGACAGGAAGTGGACCTTAAAGACCCAGGAGTCAGGACTGGGTAGAACAGCCCCAGAGGAGCCCAGAACATAGCATCAGAAGTACCAAAGTGGGGAGGAGTTCACACTTTAACTCGCTGGGGCCTATAAAATACTGAGTTTTCATTCAGCGTCTACTATTTTTTTCCCCACTGTCTGGATCTTTTGGTCCTTTTACTCCTTTTCTACCCTCAGAGGGATCCCCCTGATTTCTGCTCCTACAAAATCTGCTCTTATTCTCTCTCCACTGCCTCCACTAGACTTGGTCTTCGGGGACTGGGACTCTGTGCATGCTGGGAATGGGAAGTCTGTGAGAAGGTTGCTGCTCCTTTCGGTTTGAAAAGTAAAGCATTTCGTCACCTCTCACCACTCTGTTCCTGGCAGGCAGTGTGAGCCTCAGATGCCTTCTCTCTGCCTCGGCTTGCATGTTTGGATTGTGTTTTGCAAACACTACTCCTGTACAGGCTTGAGGAGGACAAGTCTGTGCACCTAGGTTGAGCACTGCCCTAGTCCCGATTACGCCTGGAGACATAGGCAGCAGGTTCCTGCCCGTTTCAACATCTGAATCAAAATTTAGTGTTGTCTCACTAGCCATGACACCATTAATACCTGCAGTGTCTCCCATGTACCTTTATCTCATATCAGAAGGACCCAAGGGAGAAACTACCTTCAGGATCATCAGCCTGGCCAACATACCTCCTCTCCAAGCTCTTCACCATCCCACCCAAGCTGACTCCAAGGTACATAGGCTATGCTTAAATTCGTCCACTTAGTACATTTTTAGAAGGTTTATAGTCATACTGCTCTTAAGCCAAGATGTTTACATTTTTTAATTTTTACATTTTAAATTTTTGAAAAGCATTTCTTATAAAAGCAAATTTTTGAAAAAACATTTCTTATGAAACAGAATTCTTATTCCATAAAGATTTAGAGAGGAAGATTAGGAGCTTATATTTTAATGTAAAGACAATTGTCAGTGTAGTTATTAAGCTATTATGTCTAATATATCAAAAGATGAAGGCAAGTGTGAAATATTAACAAATAAAATGGCAGTAATGCCTAACACTTACTTGGGGTTTTATATTTATGCCTCCATGATCAAACTAGTGAAGCAAAGTCTAATAGACATTATATAAACTTCTTTTTCTTCATAGTTTACAAGATTGCTTTTTTCTCATAACTTATTTTAAGCCATAGTACATCTCGAGTGATTAGGGTTGTAAGAAGCCGAGTCTGTCCCATAAATTTCCGTGTCCTAATAAAATCTCGTTTGGGGAAAGTATGTGCAATACATAATAACTTGTTATGAGGACAGGCTGGTAAGAGCAGCGGCCAACGCCCACTGGAGAACGCATTTGAAAGATAACCTACATTTTAAAAGAATGTGTAACAGAGTTCTTACCATCTCCTGCCATGAAGAAAAATAAAAATTAATCCTTACTCTCAGTCTAATGTTTCCTAACCAGTTTCTTCCAAGGGACTGGACATCAATTTCCCTTTGAAATTTGGGAAAGGGGCTTGGGGTAGGGAGATGTGTTGAACTCAGGGGAAAGAAAAGATTAAATGAGAGTGGCTTTGTCAATGACGACCTGCAATATTTTCAAGAACCTAGGAAAAGGCAGAGCCGGCATATCACATACTAGGCATTTTCATTTCTACTTCTAACATAGTCTCTAAAATACTTGGTCTCCCACTATATCCTTTTTACTCACAATGGATTACGATTTTTGAGCTCAGATAATTTGCCAGCTCTAGACAAAATACCCATTGTGAAGTTAATTGATTCATTAATAATACTACTACACAAACTAAAAATAAAGTCTTAGTCAATGAAAAGATAACAAAACTTCAGTTAGTTTCTTACCATGATGTTGCTTCTTTTTTCTTTCTATAGAGACACCAAGAGAGTATGGGAAGTAAAATGTAGTTGTGTGGGCATTGCCAATGTCAGTCTTCTCACTTCTCAGGATAGCCTTGTCTAGTCCTCCTTCTCCTCCTAGTCTACCCTGAATAACTCTCACCAGCTCACCTTCAGGCACTGCCACGCTCTCCCAGAGCCAGAGCTGAATGACAGATGCTGACTGTTTACGTGAAAAGCACAGCTAATAAGGGTGTGTTTGATTCAAGAGTTGAAAGGGTTAAAGAGGTGTGCCCTTTTTTGGGCGTGACACTGAACCAAAACTGCCGAAAAGACAACAGAGGAAGTAGTAGGTAGTTTGGGGAAAGTTACCCTGCATGCCTTAAGTTCTATGGAAAACCTGACTTTAGGAGATCGGAAACGGATAGATCAAGAAGGATCCCTTAGTTTTCTTTCCATGGTGAACAAGGTCAATTTTCTCTAATGCTAAGTTATGTCTTGTGTTAATTCCAGGTTTTATTTATTTATACTTTTTTAAGAAGATATAAATTATATCCCATAAGCCACATATCATGTAGCATGACAAAAAATGTAAGTAGGCAACATAATAGAAAAGGCAAAAAGCATGTCCATTTTATTAAAACCCATCAGTACATATAATTCAATAATTATAAATTACCATAACATTTGCTCCAATAGTTTCTAGTTATACAAACTAGAAAGTCTTATCAGAAGTTTTCAGTATTTAGTAACAAGTTCCATTCTTCAGTGGAACACTGTTATTAGACCTCTGATGTCTTTATCATTAGGTGCTATAAATCAGAATAAAAAATGCTCTCCTATTTTTTTCCCTCATGACCATCAGTATTGGAAACATTTATTAAGCATCTACTGGCTTATGTCAATGAGCAAGCATATATTGATGATGGTGTGTACATGTGTGAGGTGCTATTCTTTTTAATATTTTAAATTATGGTTAAAAGCACATAATGTACCCAGGGGTGCCTGGGTGGTTCAGTCAGTTAAGCATCTGACTCCTGATCTCAACTCAGGTCTTGATCTCAGGGTAGTGAGTTCAAGCACCACATTGGGCTCCATGCTAGTCTATTTTATTTATTTATTTTTTAATGTTTATTTATTTTTGAGAGAGAGACAGAGACAGAGACAGAGCATGAACAGGGAAGGTGCAGAGAGAAAGGGAGACACAGAATCCAAAGCAGGCTCCAGGCTCTGAGGTGTCAGCACAGAGCCTGTCATGGGGCTTGAACTCTTGAGCCATCAGATCATGACCAAACCGAAGTCAGACACTTAACCAACTGAGCCACCCAGGTGCCCCCATACTAGCTTACTTTAAAAAAAAAAAAAAAAAAAAGCACATGACATAAAAATTGTCATCTTAACCATTTTTAAGTGTATGGTTCAGTAGTGTTAAGTATATTCACAATGTTGTGCCACAGGGCTCTGGAATTTTTCATCTTGTAAAATTAAAACTCCATACCTGTTGAACAACAACTCCCCAGTTTCCCTCTCCCCCCTCAGTCCCATGAAACCAGTATTCTCCTTTCTGTCTCTAAGAGTCAGACTACTTTAGATACCTCCTTAAGTGGAAACTTACAGTATCTGTCATTTTATGACTGGCTTATTACACTTACCTCATAACCTTCTCAAGGTCTGCCCATATTGTAGCATATGACAGGATTTCCTTCTTTTTAAAGGTCAATAATACTCCATTATATGTATGTACTGCATTTTTTCCCATTCATCTATTAATGAACATGTGAATTGCTTTCACCTCTTAACTATTGTGCATAATGCTGCAATGCACATGAGTGTGCATATCTGTCTTCAAGATCCTGTTTTCAATTCTCTTGGATATATATATATATATACCCAGAAGTGGGATTTCTGGATCATATTTTTAATTTAGCTTTTTTAATTTAAAATTTAATTAAACTTTTTTAATTTAAAATTTTTATTTATTTATTTATTTTACTAATCTCTGTTTTCCATAACAGCTGCACCATTTTATATTCCCACCAACAGTGGGAAGCCCACATCTTCACTAAAGCTTGTTATTGTGTGTGTGTGTTTTATAGCAGTCATCCTAACATGTGTGAGGTGGTATCCCTCTGTGGTTTTGATTTGCATTTCTCTAATGACAAGTGCTATTGAGCATCTTTTGATATGCTTGCTGGCCATTTAAACATTTTCTACAGAGAACTGTCTATTCAAGTCCTTTGCTCATTTTTGAAATCAGATGATTTGGTTTTTTGCTTTTGAGTAAGAATGCTACTTTTAAGAAAAGTTGAAAGAAGTGGATAGCTACACCTATTTTTAATTTTAGTATATGTGCTGCTGAAGCAATCATACTATACCTATTTTTAAAATATTACAAAAATCTCTAGGCTTGACAAGCTTTTAGTCTAAACTGAGCTGTAATTTCCTGTATAATTGTTTATATAAAAAAGATAAATTTTGAATTTTTGAGATTTTAGTTCTCCTAAGAATTAAGAAATATGTATCTTAAGTCATCACTTAAAAAATATATAAAGGTTCGGGACACCTGGGTGGCTCATTCAGTTAAGTTTCTGACTTTGGCTCAGGTCATCATCTTGTAGTTCGTGGGTTGGATCCCAGCATCAGGTTCTGTGCTGACAGCTCAGAGCCTAGAGCTGGCTTCAGATTCTATGTCTCCCTCTCTCTGCCTCTCCTCTGCTTGTGCTCTGCTTTTCTCTCTCTTAAAAATAAATAAACATTAAAAAATGTTTTTAAATATATAAAAAGGTTCAAGGGCACCTGGGTGGCTCAGTCAATTGAGCATCCAACTCTTGATTTTGGCTCAGCTCATAATTTCATGGTTTATGAGTTCAAGCCCCTCATTGAGCTCTGTGCTGACAGCACGGAGCTGCTTGGGATTCTCTCTCTCTCCCTCTCTCTGCCATTCCCCCACTTATGCATATGTGCTCTTTCTCAAAATAAATGAACATTTAATAAAATTAAATGCTTATCCATATATCTATGTCTATATCTATATATATGTTTATTTATAAAAAAATCTCAATGATCATTTGCCAGCCATTACTCACACTCATGGTTACATAAGGGCTCTGGTAATTCATTTATTCATTCAACAACCATTTATTGATTACCAGTTCTTTGTCAGTTTCTGTAGATTCAGGAATTAAAAGACATAGTCTCTGTCATCAAGGAACTCAGTTTGGGGAAAAGGCAAAGAAGGAAGACAGATATGTGAAGATAGTGCAAAGCAATACTGCTTAGAGGTATGTATAAGACACAATGGGCATATGATGATAGCTACCATTACTAATGGCCCATGTACAAAAAAGTAGTGTTTTATTGAAGGGGTGGTATTTGAATAATACTTAAAATTCATGTATCCTAGCTCTGGGCTTTTTCTTTCTTTCTTCCTTTCTTTCTTTTTTTAAAATTTTTTCTAATGTTTTATTTATTTCTGAGAGAGAGAGAGAGAGACAGCGTGAGCAGGGGAGGGTCAGAGAGAGAGGGAGACACAGAATCTGAAACAGGCTCCAGGCTCTGAGCTAGCTGTCAGCACAGAGCCTGACACGGGGCTCAAACACACAAACCATGAGATTGTGACCTGAGTCGAATTTGGACACTTAACCGACTGAGCCACCCAGGCGCCCCCTTTCTGTCTTTCTAAAGAAATATTATAGCTAGTAGCAGATAAAAACCTTATATCCAATATTAATCAAATCTGTAGCAATCATTTATTTATATTAAAATCATTTATCTGATACTATAGCTGTACATTTACCTGAGAACATATTCTGAAAATAAGAATTATTTTACTAATTCAATCTGGACACAAAAACTGTGAAACAATATCTTCAATATAGTACCTACCATGTACTCAACTATGTGAAGGTTAGGGAATATAATGCTTATTTTGACTTCTAGAAGCTTGTAGACCTGTCTATAAAACAACCACCAATGTGAAGGCAGGCATATAATTAAATGCTATAATGCATAGAAGAGACATTTGTAATGCTTTAAGAGTTCAAAGAGGAAAAGATCAGTGAGGTGTACCAGAAAAGTGCAGGAAGGACATAGTTTAATGAGGCAAGGATCGAGGAATGGCATTCTAGGCAAGGGGAACAGCCTGAAGGAAGGCAGTGAGGTGATAATGGGCACAGGAGCTCAATGAAGTGACTAGCATGATTGATGATCAGTGGAATAAGTAAGTGGAAAGTTGAGTAAGTCAGATTAATTTAGTCTGAGGAGGGCCTTGAAAGGCAAGTCAGGAAGTGTAGGTGTGATGTTATGGGAAATAGGAGATCTTTGCAGGTTTCTAAGCAGGGAAGTGATGTGATCCAAAGCTGTGTTAGAGGAACATAAGCATGGCAGCCTTTAATGGCCCCAACTTGATGGAGACTTGGAGTTAGCAGTGCTATGGAGCTGAAGTGACCACCAATTATAGAAATAGAAGAAAGAAAAGAAAAGACTGAAGGAAAAGTAGAAAGTGAGAGATGCAGTCTAGAGGCCTAGGAGAACATTGGAGAGTTCCATCGGAGGGCTAGGGCTAGGGGTCAATTAATATTTCCAAGTGGAAATGTCCACAAACCAGGTAGTGTAGACCAAGAACCCATTTTTGTTCTCAAAGCTATATGTTTATACTCTATCTGAACCCTAAATCCATCACATTAAGAGATCACAAATGATATGAAAAATATAAGTGACAGATTATAACTGGCATCACTGGTTCCATTCTGGGGCAGTAAGTGCTATTACCCCTTGTAAAACAAAGGACACATTTATGTCTTCAGCTGCCATCAGCATTTTATAGTTTTTGAACAGGAGTCAGTGATGTGCCTGCAGCCTCTGCACAGTGGCTCATAGAGCCACCTTTGTAGTGAGAAGTTTGTTAATAAGCATAAGTAATAACTAGTCTGCCATGACTTGTAGGTATTTCATCATTTTGTTTGAAAAAAGGTTATGCTTTGTGATTATCATAATGAATGAAATAAAAATAGCAAGACTGTAGTTTTGTTTTTAAACAAACCAATGAAATCCTCTTGCAAAAGGAGAGGTCTTTAACATCATACAGAGATTAACATCATACGGAGATGAGAGGAAGAGCTGCCACTTTTATTTACTTTCTGGCCTTGTTCAAGGTATTGTATTATTTCACTAGTACACATTTTTCATTAGTAAAAATTAAAAACTGGCCCAGTGCTCAGCACTAGCAATACGACTTTTCACAGGGTGTGGGGAAAGGCATGAGAATTTGGCACACCTTCTCCCACCTCTTGTCTCAGCCAAATTCCCCAGAAGTCATTCCAGCTTTGGGGACTTTCCCCACATGATCATCCTTTTCCTCCATGTGTGAATCTGTATTCTGGAGCACAAAAGCAGGAACAGGGAGACAAATTTCTGCCCCTGACACTATGACTGGGTCTCTGCAGAGCACAGAGGAAGGGCCTGGTGCAAAAATAGGTAAAATTGCCAATGCCTGACTTCCCTCCCACATTCATTGACCCTGCCCTTCCATATCACAGTGGAAAAAATTTGTATAAACATATTTCAGCTACTAGTCATAGACAAGGTGCATATATAAACATACAACATATGTTCACAGGCTCAACAAGTGTTCAAAAATTCAAATGCTTTAATTCAAATTTAAATATTTTAAAATTTTCCCCCCAAAAATAATCTGTGAGGATCAAGGGCAGGCTGCTTCAAGATGGGCCACTTTGGCATGAACATTAATTTGAGTTAAAAGGAATCAAAACCCAGAAGATGCAGGAAGAGCTCTTTTCTTGGTCCTCAATGCCTAAATTTATACTGGAAAGGAGACCCAGTACCAGGAAGAGAGCCAGGAAGAGAGCTATTAAGAGAGATTCCTCTTTATCTAAGAAATTTGTCTGCATAATAGGGCAACTTTTGTTTTCCAAACATCTCCTTTCACCTTCCTGATAATGGTCTTTCTCCCCTTTGTATCCTTAGACCCTACCCTTCTCCTTAGCTCATATAACCAGGTCATTGCCTCACTGTCTTTGGAATTTCATGTCTGTGGATTCCTCATTACGTTCATTATTAAATTTGATTTTCTCCTGTTAATCTGTCTCAGGTCAAGTTGATTGTAAGTCCACCAGAAGGGTCTCCCCAACACGTCCTTAAATTGCCATTCTCTTTTTTTAATCTACCCAATCCATTGCATTCGATTTTGCCTGTCACAGTCCCACTGGTGAGATATCTCCCTCATAAACTGAACTATAGATTTTTCTTTCTGTCCTTATTCCTTTAGCAAACCTCAGACCAGGCACAAATCTGTTTTAAAAGTGGTCATGTTATGGTTGTTGCCCACCCCCACCAAATCTCATGCCAGGATAAATGAGGAATTCTCCTGGCTGTACTAAGAAACCCAACTTTGCGGATATATTCAAATAAGAAAACTGAGTAGGGTTCTGAGAGGAAAATGACACTATAGAGCTCATTTGATTAAGAGCTCACCTGTGCTTGACTTTTGTGCCCTGCTGGAGGAATTAGTCTTTCTATCAGTTCCTTGTCTATGTCATTTTTAGGCAGACATTTAGTCTGTTTGCCCACCTATTATTAATTAACAAACTCAGCTCTGTCACTTACATAGTGATTTTGTGCTCTTGTTTCCAGATTGAACAAGATGAACTGAAACCAACTCTGAACAATACAAACTACAACCAAACTAAAATGATTCAAAATAATTGTTTTCATTTCAATGTACCAAAAAAAAAAAAAAAAACCCCAAACAAAAACACCAAAACAAAACAAAACAAAACAAAAAGCCAAATGGGGAAATTATCTTCTATCACAGACATTATTTAAAGACCTTTACATCTATAGTAACTAAAGCTTTTTTCTTCTAATTTGAAGCAATTTGGTGTCTTGTGACACAATCAAATAAAAAATACTCTATTAAGACCATTGCCCCAAAAACATTTGTGATAGGAAGAATTCTAATACGATTCCCCAAATTCACACCCCTGGTGTACATTCACTCTGCAATCCCTTCCAGTTGAGTGTGAGTGGGACCTGTGAATATGACGGATGTCACTTCATCACATAGGATGTCACCTAAATTATGGAGTAGAGATGAAGAGATTTTGCAGCTGGACTTAAGTTCCCTAATGAGTTCATTTAGTTGACCCAATCAGGTGAGCCCTTTAAAAGAGCATCTAGAGGTCAGAAACTTGAAACATCAAAGACTCTCTCCTGATGGCCTTAAGAAGGCAAGCTGCTTATGAGTTCCACATCTGCAAGGAAATGGGCTCTTCCAACAACCACAGAAGCTTGGAAGAAGACCCTGAGCCTCAGATGAAACTGCAGCTGACAACTTGATTGTAGGTTGTCAGGCTCTGAGCAGAGAACCCAGCTAAGCCTTGTCTAGACTGACCCATGGAAACTGAGATAACAAAATGCATATTGCTTTCAGCTGTTAAATTTGTAATAACTTGTTATGCAATAGAAAACTAATTAAATATTCAACAAATATTTATTGGCCACTTTTCATGCACTAAGCAGGGGTACATTTTGCCATGGATATGAAAAAAGGATGAATTCATGCATTTGAGGAGCTTTAATCCAGTGGGGACCATAACATGGGCACTTAATCGAGGACAAAATAAAGCAGCACGTATTTGTATTAGTCATAGCAATGAAGAGTTAGCCATGGGGAAGGAGAGAGCAATCAGGGAAGGCTTCATGAAAGTGGTAGCACAAGCGAGGGTCTGAATAGTTTTATTGGGTAGAAATGTGGTGGAACAACATCCCAGGCCAAAGGAAGAGCATGAGCAAAGCACAGATGGAAAAGTGTACTATCTATTTGGGGAAGTGCCAGTAGAACACTCTGGCTGAGACATAGAGTTCCCATAAAGGCTGTCTGGGACCTTATTTGGTGGTCAATAGGCAGCCAATGAAGGTGTGGAGGCCAAGGGGCAGGGCCTCCCAAGACAGGCCACAAAGGCAGGTAGGTTATTTTGAGCTGAAAACAATCAAGGCCCAAAAGACTCAGGAAGAAACTTTGACATCTCCTGAGCTGTCTAAAAAGAATTTAGATAGAAGGCCTGTTCCAGGAAGACAAAATCACATAGAAAACTATATTATAATATGAACAGGGGTAGGGAATGGGGGGAGGGGACAAAGTCCATTTGTTAAAATCACTCTCTATGTCCCACTGTTTCTATGTGGCCCAACAATGTTCGTTTGTCAAGCATTTACTCTTTTTCATCTTCTCATGAATTGCATTCCTTCTCTTTGAAGTCCCAGATCCCTACCCCCTTCTCTTAGTTTGAAATGACATACCCCCATTTACCTATCTTTGGAATTTCATGTCTGTATGGATTCCTTGTACATGCAAAATTAAATATGACTTTCTCCTGTTAATCTGTCTCATATGTTTCATTCTTTGTCCAGCTAGAAGAACCTTGGACAGAGGAAAATTTCTTCCTCCCTGACAAAGGGATCATGAGGAAGAACACATTTGTGTGTTAAGAAAGACAGCAATTGTTGGGCTCTCCTGGAAAATAGGACCTGCTAGCCTTATAGGGAATTCCCCACCTTCCTATCCAATTATGCCTTGTTTCCGTGCTGTCTCTCTATATAACTTACTCAGTCTTACCCAAAATCCCCTGGGAAGAATGCTCCAGTGTTTGTGAGGCACTGTACTCCCCCAATCCATGGATTGCTTTCTCTTGAATTAAGGACATAAAATTTATTATTAAATTGTATTATTTTTGTCATCTGACAGTGCTATCTAGGGACCGTTTCTCTCTGTCACATGGAATGGTGATCCTTTAAAATAAATGTCGTATCATGTCACACCTCCCCCAACCTTAAAACCCTCCAAAGGCTTCCATTACGTTGAGAAATTCAATGCTCTTACAATGGCCCCCAAGCTCCTGCATGATCTGGTCCCTTCCTTCCTCTGCCTAGTTTCTGCCTCATTTGCTTCCCTCCAGCCTCGTGGTCTCTTTACCACTCCTCAATCTGGCACAAAGAACTTTTGTGCATGCTGTTCTTCTGGAATGCCCTTCTCCCAGACAGTCACACAGACATCCTTCATTAATTCAAGTCTTTTCATAGAGGCTTTCTGTGACCACACATTCTACCTAAAGTAGCACCCCTTGCCATCATTTCCATTCCCTTTGCCTGTGTTATTTTCCCCCTAGCACCTATCACTAGCTATTGATATAATGTATATCAATTTGTCTGTCTCTCTGTCATAGTGTAAACTCCGCAAGAGCAGGGGTTTTATGATCTCATTTACCCAAAATCCCTAGTATCTAAAGAGCTGGCTCATAATAGATATCTCTCATACATAATAGGTACTTCAAATAGGTACTTTTTATCTTGATGAAATCCCAATAGTTTGTTTTTGCTTTTGTTTCCTTTGCCTCAGGAGATCTATCTAGCAAGAAGCTGTTATGGCTAATGTCAAAGAGATTCTCCTCTAGGATTTTGATGGTTTCCTGTCGCATATTTAGGTCTTTCATCCATTTTGAATTTATTTCTGTGTATTATGTAAGAAAGTGGTCTAGTATTCCCTTTGATTGAACCCAACAGGAAGCCAGAAGGCCAAAGCAGACACAGAGCAAGGTGGAGGGGTAGAGAGTTACCTAGAGGGACAAATGGAGGGTTACCACTGGGGAAGGCAAAGGAGTCAGTAGGGGCAAGAGTAAACTGTGTCTCTGCCTCTTGCAGTTTCCTAAGGAGATGCAGACGAGATTAGATAGGAAGGTTTGGAGGCCTCATCACAATGGACACCAGCATGGTATATTGTAGACAGACAAGTCATGATTTAATTCTACTGGCTGGTGAGTAGAATTATCAGCTGGTAAGGTTTACAAATTATTCTCTTCATAAATTTAGTTGTCAGCGGTGCCTGGGTGGATCAGTTGGTTAAGTGTCTGACTCTTGATTTTGGCTCAGGTCATGATCTCACGGTTTATTATTTCAAACCCCAGGTCAGGCTCTGCACTGTCAAGCCTGCTTGGGATTCTCTTTCTCTCCCTCCCTCTCTGCCCCTCCCCTGCTCACTTTCTCTCTCTCTATCAAAGTAAATTTAAAAACTTAAAAAAATAAATTTGTCAGAGTGACAGAGTTTTTCTAAGCTGAGCTTTCACTTTCATTGTGATAGCCATATTTCTTTTGATACCCAAATCCTGATAACTCCAGGCTGCAGTGAGCAATCTTAGCTCAGTGACAGGGTTAGCCAGGCCTTTCTATGGTCTGCACCACCTTTGCCTGCCATATTTAACCTAATCAGAACCAGTGGACCTCAGCCCTTATGAGCTTTGTACTTTCCTTAAGTCCTGGCCATCAGTTCTGCAATTATGTCTTCTTGGCATCATGTCACTGGGAAAACAGACTGTATTTCTAGCAAAGAAAAAAAAAAAAAAAAAGAGGGGGGTGGTGATGACCCATACCTTACTCTGAGTAACCAAAAAATTTTTAAAAAGATAAATTGGGGGCACCTGGGTGGCTCAGTCAGTTAAGCATCTGACTCTTGATTTTCAGCTCTGTTCATGATCTCACGATTTGTGAGTTCAAACCCTGCATCAGGCTCTGCACTGATAACATGGAGCCTGCTTGGTATTCTCTCTCTCTCTCTCTCTCTCTCTCTCTCTCCCCCTCCCCCACTTATGCATGCACGTTGTCTCTCTCTCAAAATAAATAAACTTAAAAATAAAGATAAATTGGACTTCATCAAAAACTTTTGTGTTTCCTTTTTTTTTTTTTTAAATGTTTTATTTATTTCTAGGAGAGAGAGACAGCGTGAGCAGGGGAGGGTCAGAGAGAGAGGGAGTCACAGACTGAAACAGGCTCCAGGCTCCGAGCTGGCAGTCAGCACAGAGCCCGACCGGGGCTCGAACCCACAAACCGCGAGATCATGACCTAAGCGAAAGTCGGAAAGTCGGACGCTTAACCGACTAAGCCACCCAGGCGCCCCAAAACTTTTGTGTTTCTAAAAACACTATCAAGAAAGTGAAAAGATAACTCCCACAGAATGGGAGAAAATATTTGTAAATCATATATCTGACAGAGATCTAGTATCCAGAACTTGTACAAGTTAACAATAAAAATACAAATAACCCAATTTAAAAATGGGCAAAGCAATGAATAGACATTTGTATATCCAAAAAAGATATACAAATAGCAAATGAGCACATGAAAAGAAGCTGAACATCACCTGTCATTATGAAAACACATATCAAAACCATAATGAGATATCACTTCCCTCCACTACAATGGCTATAACCAAAATGATGACAATAAGTATTAGTGCAGATATGGATAAATTAGAACCCTAGTACATTGTTGATGGGACTGTAAAATTGCAGCCACTCTGGAAAGCAGTTTGGTAGTTTCTCAAAATGCTAAACAAATGACCCAGCAATTTCACTCTTAGTTACATACCTAAGAGAAATTGAAAACATACACCTACACAAAAATTTGCACACCAATGTTTATAGCAACACTATTCATAATAGTCCCAAAGTGGAAACAACCCACATGCATATCAACTGATAAATGGACAAATAAAATATGGCATATCCATATAAGGTAATATTATTTGGCAATAGAAAGGAAAGAAGTAGTCATACATGCCACAACATGGAAGAACCTTGAGAACATTATGAAAAATGAAAGAAGCCAGATATATGGTATATGATTCCTTTTATATCTTATGTCCAGAAGGGGAAAATCCACAGAGAGACAGAAAGTAGATTAATGGTTACCAGGGACTGGGGGAAAGTGGGTTTGGGGAGAGACTATGGAGTTTTTTTTTTTGCAGTGATGAAAATGTTCTGGAAAATACTAAAGTATAGCTTGGAAATATACTAAAAAGCATGGAACCATGGTATACTTTAAAAGAATGAATTTTATAGTATGTGATTATTTCTCATGTTTTTAAGTGATGCTGAACAATTATGAAGTAAGACTATTTCTAGCCTCCTTATTACACCATCCCAAGGAAAGTCATGAAAATAATAAAATCTGAAGTTGCACAAAGAAATGTTATGGGGCTCTGTAACAATGCCCAAACCAAATCAATTAAGTTCCCATGGGAGTCCTTTTTGCCGCTGTTCTAGCGGCTGTTGTAGAAAGGGAAGTGGAGAGGGGAGGACGGGAACTAAGGTCCACGTGTGTCTCCTATGAACCTCCTATAGCAAAGCCTGAGGCCTCCACCAGGGGCCAGAGGAGAGCATGCGGCCCAGGCCTCACATTCCTGATGGGGCTTCAGATACAAACTTGGACTACATTTCTAAATGATTCGGAAGGCCCAGGTACATTGAGACAATGATAGGAATTTTTGTCTTTTATAAAACTACATCTTAAAAAAAAAAAACAAATACAAAGATTACATCTCTTTTTTTTTTTTACAAATAGTTTATTGTCAAATTAGTTTCCACATAACACCCAGTGCTCATCCCCACAAGTGCCCTCCTCCATGCCCATCCCCCCTCCCCCCCACATCCATCAGTCCTCAGTTTTTGTCAGCATTCAAGAGTCTCTCATGGTTTGCCTCAAAGATTACATCTTGTGAAATATAAACTGACATTTTTTAGTATAGGTCCTCATCTTGTGAATTATATAATTATATTGTAGTATGCTAAGAATATTAATTTATTAAAAGTAAACATTTGGAACATATTATTTTTAACACCTATTTTTAATAATTGTTCATTTTTGTTGTTGTTGTTACTTCAATGTATTAGAAGTTTTCAAAATGGAAGTAATCTAGGCCTTTCTTAATTTCTGAGGAGGTTGATCATGCTTAATGCCCACAACCATCATAAGGGGTAAATATTATTGTTCCAGTTAATAAATGGGAAAACTGAGGCTCAGCAAGGGTATATTAATCAACCAGTCTTGCAAAGGTATTAAGTGATATAAATGGGGTTGGAACTGCATTTGATACTGAAACTCATGGTGCCACTTTTACATGCTAAAGAAGACAAAAGGTGAAAATGTATATTCTTCTTCACATAACTGCACCACAGCACCCCCTATGCCAAGGTCCCAGTACCACATGGCACCATGTGTATAGTCTTGCTTACAGCCAGGCTACTGGCAGAACTATTTGTATCCTGCTGAAATCCTTCCTCAAGGCTCTCCTGCTCTCACAAAAGATCTCACTCTTAGTCATCCCTGCTGATCTGTGCTGCAACCAAATAACCAGAAAAGAAAAGAAGAGGGAGAACTGTGGACAATGAGTCTTTTGTGGCCCTATTCTTTCTTTTGACTCTTGCCCCACTGATGAATGGAAGTTTCTCTCTGTTCCTCAGCTGAGAAGGAACCATTTTTTATGGGGCTCATCAGAAGCGGGTGTGAAGGTTTTTTTCTATTTGAAGGATTCAAGCCATGAAAAGGTCTTTTCATTCTCCTTTTAGTTGATTCAGATCAGGCACCGGACCATTTGGGAAGGGTGTGCCAAGGCACTGGCTCCTTCCCCTTAGGGCAGGAGAAACTCCACAGAGTTCTTGTCCCTGTGCAGATGAGGAGGGCACAGCAATTCTCCCTGGCAGGGCTCTGTCCCTACCCTGGGATGTGGCTGTCCACTATGTGAGGCAAGCTGCAGAGGGGTGTTGATAGGTCCCTCTCCGGCTCCTCCCGCAGGTTTAGAAGACTTCAGATAAGCCTTTATATGCTGCCCTCCTAGGCTAGATCTGCACACCATGAAACAGCTCCTCAATAGTGAGGGTGTACAAAAATGAAAAAAGAAAATAATGGGTGTGTATATGTTTTCTTTTATGTTAAGAAGATTAGATCTTTCTTATCTTTCCTTCTAACCCTTAATTCCAATTATGTTTGTAACCAAATGAAGCCAGTTAAACTGCAGTTTGGGCTGAGGCTGATGACATCTACAATCTAAAGACTGATGCACACGCTGCATTGTAAAATCTTGTGCTAAATGTAATTGCCACGTGAGACAGCACCTGAAGGTCTGGGTAGTGCCTCTCTCGGGTCTCCTAAGGGCCATTCAACATTTGGCAGAGCACAAATCAATGAGAAGTGTGCCCACAGCAAATGTACTTTCTACCCCAAACTTACCATTTTTGTAAGGACACATGTAACCTTCGCATACCTTCTACTCTGAACACTGACCACAGCTTTACTTTTGAACCCTTTGTGACTGAGGAGACCATGCCTTTGCCAGCTTAGTGTTAAAGGAGACTTTTTCTAATTGGTATGAATCTCTAAGTAGACATAAACGTGTGACAAGAGAAATCTTGCTAGGTAATACTTGACGCTCAGTAGCTATTTGAATGAATGAACACAAATCTTAAGGGCTTTAACATCAAGAGCATTAGAGTTGAACTGAAAATCATTTCCACCAATTCAACATGCATATCCTTCACGGTGTTTTATATATATTCTATGATTGCATACTTCTTTCTTCTTTCCATTTTCAGAAAGCAAGAAGGCAGCATAGTAGTTGCTATAACACGTTGCACTTTTGTTTTCTGTGGATCTCATACTTTCTCCCCTTATAACCGAGGAAGTACTTCTTTTATCATTTGTGCATTTCTCATGTCCAGATCACCCTCTCCAGCTGGACCCCCAACTCAGTGCAACTTCCTATATTTTGAAGAAGGCTTTTTTTACCCTAGTGACACTTTGGTGGAGCTCAGTATGTGGAAGCAGAAAACAATCTTATTCTTTGTCATCACTGTCCCTTCAAACACATTCTATGGATTTTTTTCACCCCTTGAATTTATCACTCACTCTTAGAAAGTAATAAAGCTTTATTTCGGTGATGAAAATGTGTAGCCCACGGTAATAACTAAGACTCTAAATTGCACTTCAGTGAATATTTTCCCCCTTGCCCAGCACTTGGGTAGGTCTTAGGTGGGCATCCTGCAGTGGGGGAGAGCCACAGTCATTTCTGTTCTATTCCTCCTTTTCCCCAATTTTGCCTTTTTTCTCTTCAACCTCAGCTCACACTACTCATTCTTTGTGGGTTAGGCCTGGAAGGAGTAGGGATTCTGAGGCAAAAAGGGGCACTTATGCTGAAGGTGTTCTCTGGAGTAAGCATATATTTATAGCTACTTCTTTCTCTCCAGGAGACTCTGTGGATTTCTCTGGGGCCCTTCCGTTGGATATATATCTTACTGTGATTCCCAGGATGGCCAAAGCCTTGGCCTGACTGTTTACAATTTGACCCTCACTCAGGCATTTGGTAAAAGTAAATTTGCCTACTACTCAGTAGTACTACTCAATATACTCAATATGACTCAGGCATTGAGGTCACTCAGATTTGGCAGCTCTGCTTTTAATCCAAGATAGGGTGGCTCCCATAATTAAGTATTAGACTTGTATGAGAAGTGGACTACTGTCTTACATCATACACAAAAATAAATAAAAAATGGATGAAAGACCTAAATGCAAGACAGGAAACCTTCAAAATCTTAGAGGAGAAAATAGGCAGTAACCTGTTTGACATCCATCAGCTGTAGCAGCTTCTTATTAGATATGTCTCCTGAAGCAAAGGAAACAAAAGCAAAATAAACTATTGGGACTTTATTGAAATAAAAAGCTTCTGCACGCAAAGAAAACAATCAACAAAACTAAAAGGCAACTTACGGAATGGGAGAAGATATTTACGAATGACATAGCTGATAAAGGGTTAGTATCCAAAACACATAAAGAACTGATACAACTCAATAACCCCCTCCCCCCAAATAATCCAATTTAAAAATGGGGAGAAGACATGAACAGACATTTCTCCAAAGAAGACATACAGATGGCCAACAGACACATGAAAAGATGCTCAACATCACTCATCATCAGGAAAATGCAAATCAAAACTACAATGAGATGTCACTTCACACCTGTCAGAATGGCTAGAATTAGGGCCGCCTGCGTGGCTTAGTCAGTTAAACGTCCAACTTCTGCTCAGGTCAAGATCTCACAGTTTGTGAGTTTGAGCCCTGCGTTGGGCTCTGTGCTAACAGTTCGGAGCCTGGAGCCTGCTTCAGATTCTGTATCTCCCTTTCTCTCTGCCCCTCCCCTGCTTGTGCTCTGTCTGTCTCTGTCTCTCAAAAATAAACATCAAAAAAAAATTTTTTTTAAAGAATGGCTAAAATCAAAAACATAAGAAACAATAATTGATGGAGAGGATGTGGAGATAAAGGAACCCTCCTGTACTGTTGGTGGGAATGCAAACTGGTGCAGCTACTATGGAAAGCAGTATGGAAGTGCCTCAAAAAGTTAAAAATAGAACTACCCTTCAACCCAGTAATTGCACTGCTGAGTATTTACCCAAAGAATACAAAAGCATTGATTCAAAGGGATACATTCAACCTGATATTTATATCAGCATTATTTACATTAGCCAAATTATGGAAGCAGCTCAAGTATCCATCAATAAATGAATGGATAAAGGAGATGTGGGGTGTGTGTGTATGTGTATATGTAAGTATATACATACTTACAACATATATACAATGGAACAAAGTATATATCAACATATATACAATGGAATATTATTCAGCCATAAAAAAGAATAAAATCTTGCCATTTGCAACAACATGGATAGAGCTAGAATGTATCATGCTAAGGAAAACAAGTCAGTCAGAGAAAGACAAATACCATATGACCTCACTTATAAACGGAATTTAAAAAACAAAAGAAACAAGCAAAAGGAAAAGAGAGAGAGAGAAACCAAGAAATAGGCTCTTAACTATAGAGAACAAACTGATGATTACCAGAGCAGAGGTGGGTGGGGGGATGGGTAAAACAGGTGATGGAGGTTAAAGAGGGTACTGAGCATAGTGAAAAAAAAAATTAGAAGTTTTCAACTAAAAAATAAATAAATAAATAAAATATTGCCTTGTATAATAAAAATAATGATTATAATCATTATAATAATACTTTACCAAATATAAAACACTACGACTACTTCACCAAATTTACTTGTGGTGAGGGGTGTTTAAGTACTTTACATGTAACACTCTCCTTTATCCCCATAACCCAATGAGGCAGATGTGTAAATTGAACCACAAAACTATTTAGTAACTTGCCCAAGGTCATACAGCTATCAGTGGCAGAGCTTGGATTTGAACGCAGGTTGGACTGACTCCAGAATGTACTCTTTTAATCAATGCACCACACTGTCTCTCAGTTTTTGCAAAGGTGCTTGTGGCTCTACATAGGGAACTGCCCTCACGTCATGTCTCTCATTAGCAGTCCCTGAAAAGTTGACAGAAGGAATATTGTCCATTTAATTACATTTACAAGTTAACCCATTTTTAATAGTGATCGGGGTGAGGGGGGGTGGTTAATAACCTTGATACACAGTCAGCATTTTTAAAAAGTCTCCACCTCAAGTTTCCCAAAAATTAATCATAGATAAGTTCATAGGTGAGTCATTTGTTGGTGTCATAGCCACCAGGAAACTCTACCAGAGAGTCCAAGTCAAAGTGCATAATAAATTCATTTTATGAGGGGCACCTGAGTTCCTGAGTTCAAGCCCCTCATCAGGCTCTGTGCTGACAGTGTGACACGTGCTTGGGATTCTCTGTCTCCTTCTCTTTCTGCCCATTCCCCACTCATATTCTCTGTGTCAAAAATACATAAATAAAAATTAGAAAAAAAGAAATTCACTTTATGAAATCTTCTGGTGTTAGATGTAACCTAACCATAGGTATAACCATAATTATAGAACATTAGAGTTGGAAAGAGCCTTCGAGTTTATAGAATTTAATCTCCTTAAGTGAAGCTGTACAAGATGGATAAATGAATTGCCCCCGGGCTTAAGCCATTCCATGGAAGGAATATCATGACAACAAGCTCACAGACTTTCCAAGGTCCAGTGTCTTTCTCTACCATGCTGCTTGCCCCACCTGATGTGACAGTTTTATATATATATATAAAGTAACATGTTCTCATTACTTAGGGCTAAAGACACTTCCCTATGCTCTGTACAAATAGGGTTAACATAATTATATTCCACTGGTTGAATTTTGGAAATATCCTTGATCTACTTTGAACACAGGTAAGGTGGTGTTTGCCCTTTCTTCATTTAGAGAAGCAGACAGGTATACGTGAAAATGCTGGGAGGACATGAAATATGAGTGTGGTGAGTATCCTCTATACATGGCTACTCATTTTGTATTACGCCATTATATTTCATCAGCAATCATTTGTTCCCAGTGGAAATTGTTGGTGATATTTCTGAAAACCATCAGGAAATGTTTTTTCTGTGAAAGAAAATATCTCTTTTTGCAAAATGCCAGATCCTTGGCCTCTCCTTGGGTCCATGAGCCCAGGACCTCCACGATCTGCCTGCCTCTTGTCTCCCTCTGCCAGTCCATCTGAACACAGTCATTTGTTCGTTCTTCCCAAATCACAGATTTCACCCTATTATCTTATCTCAAAAACCTTCAGCAACTATTTACTGTCTTCAGGATAAAGCCCAAACTTTCAGAGCCCTAAACACACAGCACCATATGCCTTTCAAATCCCTTTGCCTTTGTGTACCAGCACAAACCGTCCACTCTGACCGAAATTAGTATGTCCCCAGCTTCCCAAACGTATGTGTTGCTTACCCTGTCTCTGTACTTCTGCCTGCGTGGCTCTTCCCACCCAGGATATCACCTCATCTGCCTGTGCCGATACCCTTCTGAGTCACAAGGCAAGGCCCAGCCTGGAGGCCTCCTGACTACCCAAGCTTCCTGAAATCTTCTGAAAGGATTTATTACTGGTAACATTGATTTCATATTTGCTGTTCTGTTTTATTTTAATTTTTCCATGTATGTTTCTCTTGCCTTCCATCCAGTTTATAAGTTCCTTTAGAGCAGGGAACAAGTTTTAGACTTAAAATATTTCCTCTATGCCTTAAACACATAAAGAACTAAATAAATATCAATAGCTGATTAGTCCATTGCTTTTTCCATTTTCTTCCTTCTCCCCCAATATTCTCCTTGAAGAGCTGGAGATTTAAAACATTTGGGATGATTTTATATACTTATTCTAAAAACCTAGAAACTATGGGATATGTCTTTAGGTTGAGCCATTTACCTATAATTCATGGATAAATTCAAAGATAACCTGTTTGAGCATCTATTAATAGGTTAACAGAATTAAGAACATAAGAACAGATGAGCTCAATCTTTTTTGTTTTGTTTTACAACCTACCTAAGTTTGCCCCAACACTGGTGGCAAAAGAGCAATGAGAATATAAATGCAGGGTCATAAACTCTGTATTTAAATGTTTTTAAAAATTGTTTATTTTTGAGACAGGGAGAGACAGTATGAGCAGGGGAGGGGCAGAGTGAGAGAGGGAGACACTGAATCTGAAACAGACTCCGAGCTCTGAGCTGCCAACACAGAACCCAATGCGGGGCTCGAATCTATGAACCAGGAGATCATGACCTGAGCCGAAGTCGGACGCTTAACCGACTGAGCCACCCAGGCGCCCCTATATTTAAATGTTTTAAAGTTGTAAACGAAGCTAATGAACTATTAAAGTATATTCTAATTTCTTGCCTTTAAAAATACACCTTAAAAATGACCTCAAGCCCAGGTTTGGCTCCTACTCTTCCGTCCTGTCTCCATTCTACACTATGAGTGGCTCCCATGTCCATCAGCGGACAGCATGCACTTCCAAGCTCTGCACACACACCCTGACACCTCTTGGGCCTGGGAATATACACCCTGGCAGAAGGGCCTTCCCTCCAGGATAGTCAAAGAGCAAAGAACATGTCTTTTTTAAGAGGGTCCTCTTGGGGCACCTGGGTGGCTCAGTGGATTAATGGGTTAAGTATCCAACTTCAGCTAAGGTCATGATCTCCTGGTTCATGAGTTCTAGCCCCCATCTCCCACCTCCTTCGGGCTCTCAGAGCCCCGTCCCCAGGGCCTGGAACCTTCAGATTCTGTGTCTCCCTCTCTCTCTGCCCCTCCCCAACTCACATTCTGTCTCTCTCTGTCTCTCAAAAAATAATAAACATTAAAATAAATAAATAAATAAATAAAAATAAAGAGGGGCTCTTTGCCCAGGTCAAGGGGAGATTCTAAATCTACTTATTTTTTTTAACTTCTCAACATAAATTCATTCAGAATTTTTAGCTTCATTCAAAATTCCAAATAAAAAGTAAAAACTCTCATTACATACAAAAATTAAATTTTTTAAGTTTCATCTTCTTAAATGTAAAAGCACATAAAAAAGAAACACATAGTAAAATTATAAAAATTTGTATATTAATTATTCTAGTAACATACCAATAGTTTACTTATTTATTTATTTATGTCTTTGTTTTATTTTGAGAGACAAAGAATGAGTGGGGGAGGGGCAGAGAGCGAGGGAGACACAGAATCTGAAGCAGGCTCCAGGCTCTGAGCTTCAGCACAGAGTTCGAAGCAGGGCTCGAACCCACAGACCATGAGATCATGACCTGGGCCGAAGTCGGACACTTAACCTACTGAGCCACCCAGGCACCTAACATACCAATAGTTTAATAACAAGATAGTTTATACTAAGATTCATCAGTAAAGCTGTAACAGTCACAGTTGATATGAACACACATATTCTTTTTAAAAAATGACTACAGATATATAACTTAATGAGCAGTAAGATAGTTCCTTCTGTTTTTTTCAATCCTCCAAATTAGCTTCTGAGTCATGGTATAGTTTGGCAAATGTAAATCAGATTGTCTAGCTTTTCTAAGCTCTTCTTATCAAGATATAATCATGTGTAGACTTCTCATGAATTGGATTCCTCAGTGAAAAAGCTGTTTACCTCAGTTTATGTAGGACAAGTCTATTTCATGGTTGGTGCATAAGATTACAACAGACCAACACATGTTTTGAAATTACATGTCCAAAAGATCATCTTATGTACCATATAAGTAATGGAAGAAAGTCAAGAAAGAGGATTCAATCTTATTCTGCTGATTTATAGTTAGCCTTCAGATTACATAAGGAATTCAAGAAAAAGATGGCAAAACAGAGATTGTCTAGGTCAGCAACTAAACATTACCAGAGCACAGAATATTTGTTAATGACATTCTTCCCAGTGTTCATCTCCTCCCCCTTTCTGTTTTTCCCTCTTCTTTTTTACTCACTTTTGCTGTATATATCACCTAGTTTTCTCTTTCTTCTCTCTTGCTTGTGCCTTAAATCTACCAGTGACAATCACCCTTGCTGGAAATGGAATTCTCTTCCTGCTACTTCCGTCTTCTGGAATTGACTTGCTTAACAATATTACAAATCTACACTTTCAACAATAAAAAGTCCACCAGTGTCTTATAAGCCTAATAAGTCAGTGTTTTTTGCTTTTCATTTTCCCTTAATAATTTCTATATAGTTGCAATCACAGCACAGACAGCAGACAACTAATGGGCCCTATTTGGAAGATTCTAAAAAACACCAAATCATAATTTGAAAACTGGTAAATAAAGAGGGAAAAATCAAGCATTTATCCTGTCTTTTTAAAAATTGAGTTTGTTTTGAGAGAGAGACAGAGAGAGTGAGTAGGGGAGGGGCAGAGAGAGAGAGGAAGAGAAAATCTCAAGCAGGCTCCCTGGTGTCAGTCCCAATGCAGGTCTTGATACCATGAGCCATGAGATCATGACCTAAGCTAAAACCAAGGGTTGGACATTTAACTAACTGAGCCATCCAGGTGCCCTTGTCCTGCCTTTTTTATGAACTGTTTCTCAGAATAACAAAATAGTTCACGTGGGAAAATTGTTTTAGAAAAATCCCAGCCAATAAATGTGGACGAAATGAGTGAACAGATCTAGGCAATAGTCACCAATGGGTGCTAAGACTGTTTGGCAAAAGGCACTTGCAAAGGATGGATCAGGATGATGACCTCAATCTCTACATCGTGGAAAAAGAGAGACCATCTGTATATTTTACTGTATATAACTCATAGTATACATAAAATATCGCCTGTTAAATATTCCTGCAAAGTTAGTGTAATCAAGTTTTGATTATTGAATTATTATTTACTGGTAAGTAGTAGGGATGGAGGAAAGTGTTAAGTGACACTATGAGGATAAAACCAATCTTTGGCATGGGAGATTCATCTCTTCTCCCTTATCTATTTATTTATTCAATCATTTATTTTTATTCAATACCCTCGAATGTGGACTCAAAGATATTTATTCTATACTTTGAGTTCTAATATAATACTTATTTATTTTGTTGCTCAAATTGTTCCAGTTTGAGCTACTGGGAGCTCTTTCAGTTGGCTCCTATGTCCTTTTGACATATCTCTATTTGTGTGTGTGTGTGTGTGTGTGGCACTTTTTACATTCTGTCTTTTTACATAAGACACTGCAGGCTCATCTTGTATACTTTGAGCTCCAGTCATACAATCAGCAATTTTTCTAAGGAGCCCTGGTACATTTTATTGGAGAATGGTTTTAGAAACCAAGATCTGGGTTTCAGGTGTGTTTGTTACCACTGAGGTGTCATCGATTCTAGGCCCCCTGAGCTGACAGAGCAAGGAAATAAATATACTAACTGGCATATATACAAATATATCTAAATATTTCTATATGTAACCATTTGTAACTATTTTAAGGTAAGCATGATGTTGGGATTCATTCTGATGTTTGGATTGGGATTTAATCCAGCTGTGGGGATGGTGGGGGGTATAAAGGGAACAAGATGGCCCATAGGATGGTAATTGTCAAAACTGGATGATGTGTAAATGGAAGTGGAATGGTGTGGTGATCCATTATGATATTCTCTCTACTTTTGAATATGTTTTTACATTCATATAACAAGAAAAACTTTTGTTAATAACAACAGTTACGGTTGGAGAAGGCACTTTTGGCCTCACTCCAAGCCTATTTAGTCTTCTCTTACACAACACTATGAGCATTGTTAGCTAATTTCCAAATGCATACCTAATTGAAATACTTTAAACATCTCATTTTTTAAATAAATGTTTCTTTATTTGAGAGAGAGAGCACGAGCATGGGAGAAGACCAGAGAGAGAGAGAGAGAAAGAGAGAGAGAGAATCCCAAGCAGGCTCCAGGCTGTCAGCACAGCATGCGGAGCTTAAACTCACAAACTGTGAGATCATGACCTGAGCTGAAATCGAGTCAGATGCTTAACCAACTGAGCCACTCAGGTGCCCCACAGTTAAAACATTTTAAAATACTTTTTTTTTTTTAAAGTACACAGTGACAAAAGTAAGAAATTACTGGTAATTTTGTCTAGAAGAAAGCTTCTAGACAAAACTATCTAAAATAACACAGAAATGAAAATTTACTGCGATCATAGATAGAACATATACTTTAATAAGTTCTGAGAACACTACTGTATTTCCACAAAAAAGCTGTTGTCCATAATAATCATTCTTTATCAAGAAAATTCTAAGTAATGTTTAGTATATTCTGTTTAAGAAAAAAACAAAAATAAGTAAATGTATCTTTAGTTTTTATTCAAAGCAATAAAAAATTTTAAGTTTCTAACCTACAAAGATAGACACTAAGTTATCTATAAAAGTCAGCTATCTAGAACAACTCAGTCCCCAAGGTTCCAGGCAGCCAAGTATTACAACTCAGCTCTAGACATCCAGTTCTCCAAAATATCTAAGTAATTTATATTCCACAGGAACATACATTTAGTGTTTATGAGAGTCTCAGATTTAACTTAAACAGAAATTCAACAAAACCTATTCTTACCCTAATAATTCAGTGAAGGAAAAATATTACATGAAAGATTTTTTTCTTCCAATTCCATTTCTGATTAAAAATGTAAAGCAGGTATCAGCTTGCGTTCACAAAAATTTTCGTAGAATACTATGTTATTTTTCACTACCTATGAAAAAGAAGCTCAGCCATGTTGATATGCCCAGTGTTCAGAATAAATATGTTTGCTTTAAAATATCCTGAATCAGTGAACTTTTTATTGGTCAGCTCAATCTGTTGAAAGAAATGTTTGGGATGCCTGGCTGGCTCAGTCAGTAGAGCATGGGATTCTTGATCTTCGGGTTGTGAGTTCAAGCCCCAGATTAGGCATAAAGTTTACTGAATTAAAAAAATATTTTGACACTTACTATTAAACTTATCTCCCTAAATTCAACCAAAGATAAGACATAGGGGGTGAAAGACTCTAGAACATGCTTTGGGAAGGGGAGAAGCTTGGAAAACTGAAATCACCCAGAGGTTGCCTCCTCACTTCTGGCTGAGACATTCCACACACCCCACATGTCACCTGGCTATTAGTGCTATAGACTTCTTGGGACAGTAACTTTCATTCAACAGATTGTGCCAAGCACTCCCTCAAGCTGTGGGGTGTGATGGTCCAGAAATTAATCCCATACTTCTTTACTGATCTGGTGCACAGAAGCTTCTGGGTTCCCCTGGATACTTTCTACAGAAGACTAAATAGAGATGATCTTGTAGAAGTATGAAACAGAAACCAGGGGGCACCTGGGTGGCTCAGCTGGTTAAGTGCCCAACTCTTGATTTCAGCTCAGGTCATGATCTCATGGTTCATGGCATCAAGCCCCGTGTGGAGCTCTGTGCTGATAGTGCAGAGCCTGCTTGGGATTCTCTCTCTCCCTGTCTCTCTGCCCCTTCCCTGTGCTCCCTCTCTCTCAAAATAAATAAATGAATAAACATTAAACAACAACAAGAAAAAGAAACCAGGTTAGCATTTCCTCTCAGCAGACAAGGCTGGTACCTATGAAATGTCTACAGAGAAGACCCACACACTGATGTTCTGCCATTCCTTGTGTTAGGATGATACTTCCTTTAAGGACAAGATTGTCTGTTGTCTGTTTATAGGATTTACCAGAAACTTTGGAAGGGGAGGCCAAGTTGCAGGATTAGTCCTGCTCCCTGACGACCAACATACTTTTCAGATTTCATAGACATCCTCAAGACACTTAGTTCAGGTAACTTCTCTCTAAAGACCAAAAATCACATGATGCATTTCCCTTCTTCATCATCATGCCACACTACCGCTCCCCCGCCACCCCGCGTTTCTCGCTAGTTCCTCTCATCCAGCCTCCAACCATGCCAGCTAAGAGCAGTGTCCTTTCATGTGGAAAGCCACAAGGGTGGAGCCAAAATACTGCAAGAACAACATGTATTTGGGGCATTTCCATTTGGCTGTCTTCAATAGTACAGTATATTGATTCCACCATGCAGGAAACCCAAGTTCAGTCTAAGAATGAGGAATTCCAAGATTATTTTTTTAAATTTTTTGTTTTAATGTTTTATTTATTTTTGACAGGGGAGGCAGAGCATGAGTGGGGAAGGGGCAGAGTGAGAGAGGGAGATACAGAGTCCAAAGCAGGCTCCAGGCTTTGAGCTGTCAGCACAGAGCCCAATGCAGGGCTAAACCAGCAAACTGCAGGATCATGACCTGAGCCGAAGTGGGATGCTTAGTTGACTGAGCCACCCAGGTGCCCCCCCCCCCCCAAGTTTCTTTATTGAGCCCAGCAACACACTGTTTGGAGTCTAACACCCTTGCTTTTCCTTGTTTGCAAAGCAGAGATAATGACACCAACTCAGGGACTCATGCATGAGCTAATGAATGATTGCACAGTGCTAAATATAAGGAGGCTTCATAGTACAGGCAGGTAATATGTTCCTTTAGGAGTGACACATATTAATTATACTGTGTGAGAGCCAGAAAAGCTACATCAATCACTTTAAGAAAGGTGGTCTAAGGAGATCCACCCTCTTTCATTTTATGATGATATACTTGATTTTTGGTTTTCTGTTCCTAGAGCCATCTTTGTAATAGTGCAGAATTATTTGATTTCTATTTCTCATTTAACTCCATACCTATAGCTGGCTAGCAGTCAGTTCAATTCCTTGGGGTGTGTTACAGAGCACTGTGTTTACCAGGCTGCTGCTGGACAGACTGAAGCTCCTTGTCACCAAGGAGAAGTTCAGGAAAGCTCTGGCAGCCTAAGGGCTCTGCAGAGGGGTCATGTCCCCCACTGTGAGCACAAGTGAGGGCTCGCTGTCCCTGCATGGGTAGACTCTGGGGGCTGTGAGGCAGAGTTGCCAAAGCTGGTTGCTAACAAACTTGTTCCTGACCAAAAATACTGACTTTCTGTACATGAAATAGCTACAAAGAAAGAGTGGGGGTTTTTTTCCTCTTAATGCCATTAATTGGGGCAGTAGATGCAAAGGTTGTGTGACAAGGGAACAAAACAGGTTTAGGACTCAGCTGTCTAGAAAGCATCACAGGAATATTAATCCCAACAGTTACAAAATTGTAGGAAAGAGACACAATGTGCTGTACTTACTGTGTCAAACTAAAATCAATAAATCAAATCAAATTAAGGAAATTGAACTGCAGAATACCTACTAAGTATTAAGCAGACATTGGGAAATGAAATAACTAAGGATATTAAGCTGAAAGGGGTAGATAAAAGTGTGCTTATTCCTTCAGCATTTATTGAGCACTTAGTATATATCAGCCATTGTGCAAGGAATGGGGATACAGTGATGAATAAGAAACAAATATCTCTGTTTACATCATGAGGGAGAAAGACAATAAATGAGCAAAGAAATGAGCAGGAAAATATATAGCAATATGTACTATGCAGATAATCCATGTAGGTTTAGGTGATCATAACTGAATGGCCTTTCTGCAGAGGTGACATTTAAGCTAAGATGTAAAGGACAAGAAGGAATCGGTCCCATGAGTACTAGGGGAAGTGTGTTCCAGGCCAAACAAGCAGGGAAAGTCAAAACCTCAAGGCAAGGAGCACCTGGGTGGCTCAGTGGGTTAAATGTCCAACTCTTGGGGCGCCTGGGTGGCTTAGTCGGTTAAGCGTCCGACTTTCGCTTAGGTCATGATCTCGCGGTTCCTGGGTTCGAGCCCCGCGTCGGGCTCTGTGCTGACTGCCAGCTCAGAGCCTGGAGCCTGTTTCAGTCTGTGACTCCCTCTCTCTCTGACCCTCCCCTGCTCACACTGTCTCTCTCTCTCCTAGAAATAAATAAAACGTTAAAAAAAAAAAAATTTAAAAAAAAAAAAAAAAAGTCCAACTCTTGATTTTGGCTCAGGTCATGATCTCACAGTTTCATGGGGCCAAGCCCTGCATCGGACTCTGTGCTGACAGCTTAGAGCCTGCTTGTGATTCTGTCTCCCTCTCTCTGCCCCTGCCGGCTCATGCTCTCTCGGTCTCTCTCAACATAAATAAACTTAAAACAAATTTTCAAGGCAAGAAAGAGTCCTGCAAGCCAAGTAACTGTTCCACTGTAGCTGGAGCACAGCAAGGGGGCGAATTTGAATTAGGCATGGGCAGGAGATGGCTCATGAAAGGCCTGTAAGCCCATATGGACCCTGGAGAGCTCTTTTCTAAATGTGATGGGAAGTCACTGGAGAGTTGTAAGCAAAGTAGTAGGATCTGATTCATGCCTTTAAAAGATGACTCTGCTGCTCTATGTGGAGAGATTTGTAGGGGTAAGAGTACAGGAGACAGAGCCGGGGGACCAGTGAGGAGACTGGTGCAGTTATGATGTTAGACAGTCCTGCGAGTTACTACTTGCTCGTTATTTGGGAAAGCTAATGACAAAGGATCATGTTGTGTGCATCTATATGTCTGCTGGGAGGATCAAAAGATATCCGATTTTTGTGGATTAGGAAATTTCAGACTGCATTGAACAGCAAGAGGGCCATGGCCAGACACTTCTTTACAGACATGTGGATTGTAGAGTTACGGTGTTTAAGTCATCCTGCCCTTTTGACAACCATCATTTCCCTATTGACTTCCTGCCACACTTTGTTAGTAGCTACTCCAAACTCTTCTCCACACTCCCAAACCACCCTCTTCTCAATCATCATTATTTCCCCAGACCCATTTTTGGTGGAAGTAACTTTATTTCATTCTCTACAAAGAAAAGGAAAACTTCTCAGTGTGAGTTTTTTCTCGTGTCAATTTCACATTTGGATACTTCCTTAGTTTGGGAAGTTGTGTCTCTGCTCCCTTCTGAGGATTCTCCTCTCACCTGTCTGAAGATCTCCTTGTCAACCAGTTTGCCCCTCTGAAATGTTCTGAAGCAGTTTCAGTATTATCTCTTCTCTTTTGTCTTCTTTCTGCTTCTAAAAATGCCCACTTTGTCCTATCTTGATGGGCAGTCCTAACCTTTGTGCTGCTACCCTTTTGTGAGTCTCCAACATTCCCCCTTCTGATCTTTGCCTCTCCTCCAACTTTTAAATAAACCTCAGCCTCCCTCTCCAGTTCCCAATGTCCGTACCCCTCTATTCCTGTAACCTTCAAGAACTGTACGGATTCAACTATATCCTTTTGGCAAATTCTTTATCTGCTTCAACTTAACCTATTTCTTGACTTCCATCTTTTACTTTCTCCTTGTGTGAGCTTTGTTTCTCTTTTTAAGTTGATTTTTTCAATGTTTATTGAAAACAGCTCTGTGCTGAGCTGTCAGCACAGAGCCTGATGCAGCACTTGAACTCACAAACCTCGAGATCATGACCTGAGTCAAAGCTGGACGCTTAACCAACTGGGCCACCCAGGCACTACCACATTCCCTCCACCTTTTAAAGTTTAAACATTCATTAAATCTCTCATTGTTTATTCAACACTTACAGATGACTCCCAGTTATGTAGGATTCTATAAAGTCGCTTACTGGCATTCTGTCTCCAAACTTACTACAGGTCCACAGTCTCTTATGCAAAGCCTATTGGGGCTAGAAATATTTTAAAAGTAAAAATCTTCAGATTTTGGAAAAGTAATATGTGTATCTACCATAATGCATTAATATGTGCAGCAAAACTGTATGACAATTCATGCCAAGTGGGATAATTAAAGACAATGAATTGCTTCATAAGAGTTGAGGTCAGATTTTGCTGACAAATGAGTTTAGATGTCAATTTACAAAAGAAAGGAAGAGGGGAGGAAGGGAGGGAGGAAGGGAGAAGGAGAAAGAAAGAAAGAAAGAAAGAAAGAAAGAAAGAAAGAAAGAAAGAAAGAAAGAAAGAAAAGGAAGAAAGGAAGAAAGGAAGAAAGGAAGAAAGGAAGAAAGGAAGAAAGGAAGAAAGAAAGAAAGAAAGAGAAAGAAAGAAAGAAAGAAAAAGAAAACATGGAAAGTTTTGAGTTTCTAATTTGTTCTGAGAATATCTCAGGTCTATTTCTCTATACTGCTTTTTCTGTTACTTTAAAACTTTTTAACTGGTTTTCAAGTTACTACTTCAAAGTCAACATTTTTGAAAAAGGACAAATCAATTTTTGTTCAAGCTGTCTTTCTTTCTGAAGAATTTCACTTGCCACCAGAAACATCATTTCTTAAAGCCTCCTAAACTAAAAACCTTAGACTCTTTTTTCCATCCACTTTTTCTCCTACATATAATCTGTCTTCAAGTCTCTTGACTTCAGCACATTCAACAGCCTCTTTCTTAATACAAACCTGTACTGTTTTAACAGCCTCTTTGGCAGTCTCTGAGATTCTAGTCCCCATCTGTGATCCTTAAACCCTACCTTTCCATCCATCACACTAGGAATATCAATGAGACTACCTCTGAAATATTTCATTCAACATGAATGCTTCTTTGCTCAAGAACTTAACAACACTTTCTCTGTTTATATTTAAAGATTGGGCCCAGGGCAACTGGGTGGCTCCATCGGTTAAGCGCCTGATGGTTTTAGCTCAGGTTTAGCCCCACATGGGGCTCCACACTGTCACTCCACACTATGACAGTGTGGAGTCTACTCAGGGTTCTCTCTCTGCCCTTCCCTTCTTCAAAATAAATAAATAAACTTTGAAAAGAAAAAGATTGGGCCCCACCCCACATTTATTCCTGAAGAAAGTTCTACTTCCTAAAGTTCCTTTCTGTACCATTCTAACCAAACACATGATACTTTGATTTATCTTCTTATGAGATCAACTACTAGCTTGATTCTGATGCCTTTCCTATTGTAAGATAGAACAACATGATATAAAATGTAACTGACATACTATATTTTATTTTTTAGTCTTAAATAAAATGTCATTCCTTTTAGGCTTGTTTTAAGATAAGTTGTTGGCAATTTGTGACTGAAGCTTGATTCTGATGCCTTTCCTATTGTAAGATAGAACAACATGATATAAAATGTAACTGACATACTGTATTTTATTTTTTAGTCTTAAATAAAATGTCATTCCTTTTAGGCTTGTTTTAAGATAAGTTGTTGGCAATTTGTGACTGAGTTAGTTGGGTACTTCCTACAATTCCTTTTTCATTCCCTTTCCATTTTCACTGTAAGGAGAAACTCCCAAGGTACCTCATTAACAAGCATGAAATGAATAATAGCACATGTATTAAACATAAGGAACAAAGCTTAAGTCACTGGCAAAATGTTAGCATTAAAATTGCAGAAGTACTAGGGACTTTTAGTAAGCTCTGAATGAATGCTGAGTACAGGGGTATTGAATCTCTTTCCTTATTTTGTGTACTGTGACCTTCTAGTGCTTGTTTCCTTTTCTCCTGTAATCTACCTATTAATTATTTCATTACTATTTGTGCTGTGAAAATAGCTGCTCCATTTAGTACTTTGGATTATAGTCAATGAATATTTACTCACAAACTTGAAAATATTTGCTATCTCAAGTATCATTTAAAGAAAATTAAATAGAGTGGTAGCAGGCTGACTCCGATGGAAGAGCATGCGACTCTTGAATTCGGGGTCATGAGTTTGAGCTCCATGTTGGGCAGAGAGATTACTTAAATAAATAAAACTTAAAAAAAGAGTGATTCCATAAACTACATAAAACTCAGTATCGACAAGCAGCTTATCAGGTTTAAAAAGTAACTATGAGATGTAACAGACAAGTTGGTTAGGTAAAATACAGAGCAGAAAAGATCTGTATGGGGCTACATATAAATAAGGAGTTAATGAGACCAATGTGATGTAAAGTTTCTTTTTAAAGGCAATATAGGGGTATCTGGGTGGCTCAGTCAGTTAAGCTTCTGACTCTTAGTTTTGGCTCAGGTCATGATCTCACGGTTCATGGGTTTGATCCCCGTGGAGCCCCACAAAGAGTCCTGCATTGGGCTCTGTGCTGCTTGGGATGCTTTCTCTCCCTCTCTCTCTGTCCCTCCCTCCTGTGAGTGTGCTCTCTCTCTCTCAAAATGAATAAATACACTTAAAAAAAATAAAAGGTAGTATGATAATGAGATGAGTTAATAACACTGTTATATCAAGTGACAAATACTAGAGGTAGAAGAACATTGTATGTAATCTAGTCAAATTGTTAGGATTTTTTCTAGGAGTAAAACATTTTATTCAAAAGAAATTGTGCAGAGCTTCAGCCATATATAGAAAACATATAAGCAAGCTTCACTGAGTGAGGACATGGCATGAGGCTTACAAGCCTGACTTCCTCTTCCATCCACCCCCTTCTCCCTGTTGCACTCCCTGAGGCACCTCAGAGGATCCCTAAGGTTCCTCAGAGCACTATCTAATCCAGCTCCCATCACCTAATTTACAAATATAAAAGCTGGTGCCCAGGAAGCCTAATAAGCTACCAAAGCTAATGCAGCTGGCCTAAAGAAGACCTGGAGTCAGAGCTCTGGTCTTTTGGCTATATTCGGTGCTGTCTAATCCACCTTCTTGGTCATTGCATTTCCATGTATTGCATGTCTTTTATATGCCGGATGCTACATTAGGTGTAAATGAGAGGGGAACACCCTGCCAGAGGAAGGGCTAGTGAAGAAGAGATATGTTTCTGAAAAATAATACGGAGAAATTACTTGGGATATTATAAAATTCCATGAGGACATGAGCGATGTCAGATAATATCAGCTGAGAATTTAGGGAAGCTTCATAAATAAGATAGAGATGGATAGATGTTGATCAGGTATAATTTTTTACACTCACAGATAACTAATAGATTGCCATAGCCAGTTCAGACTATTACAGTTTTAAAATAGAAAATCAGGGGCGCCTGCATGGCTCAGCTGGTTAAAGAGTCCAACTTTGGCTCAGGTCACGATCTTGCAATCTGCGAATGTGAGCCCCACATGGGGCTCTGTGCTGACAGCTCAGAGCCTGGAGCCTGCTTCAGATTCCGTCTCCCTTTCTCTCTGCTCTTCCCCTGCTCGTGTGTGCTCTCTCTCTCTCAAAATTAAACATGTAAAAAAAACCCCAGAAAAATCAAAGAAGGGTTTTTAAAAGGCATTTATCATTGTTATATATTATCATTTTATAAAATACCTTGAAAAAAATTCAATATTTTGAATTAGCATATATCTTTTGGTAGAACTTCACTTAATTGTTAAACTCATAGAAGTCAATACTTCCTAGAAGTATTTTGATATTCTGTCTAGTCACTTTAGGCAAAGGTTATGAGAGAACCCACGGGCAAAGCCCCCTGTTCTGGTTTGAAAGATATCATCACAGGCAGATGCTGTAAATGAGGAGTTTTAGCATCAATGCCAAAAACATCCCCTACTTCCCTTATTCTCTAAGTTAGCTATTCTTCATTTTAAGATTCTAATAAAACAAAATCAAATGGTGAAAATATCCTCATTATTCAGGGTTCTTATTTGGACCATCATGGTGAATAGCACGTCAGGTTTCCAAGATCTTCATTCTAAGTCAGCCAGCAATTAGGTTTGAAGATACAAGATGATGCTGGTTGCCTTGGAGAGATTTTTTTTTTTTTTGCCACATTTGTCATAATCACAGAGATCTCTCAGAATCACATGATACCCAAATGCTCTAAGCATGTAAGTTAGCGTTATCTGTTTCTTCTCCAGTCACAACTTTTTGCTTTTCCTCATGCTCTTCCATGATGCTGGTTAGAAGTCATTAAAAATATTCTCTGGTAGCTGATAATTACTGATTAATAATTAACAAAGGACACAAATCTATGCACACTGAATTTTTTACCTTTCTATACACAGTATTTGACTAAAGCTTCCAAAAGAGAAAGTCATCAGATGCAATGGCAGAGAGAAACCAAAGTTTGTGAGGAATAAATGACAGTAACATCAATAGACATGGGAATAAACACAGAATAATTAATAAACTAGCCCCTCTCCTCTAGTCTTGAAATAAGAAACAGCTATGAGGGTCCATATGACTGATATGGTCAGCAAACTGCCTTTTACTCTATTTTCTTTTTCTTTTTTAAAAATGTTTATTTATTTTTGAGAGAGAGAAAGAACATGAGCAGGGGAAGGGCAAAGAGAGAGGGAGACACAGAATCTGAAGCAGGCTCCAGACTGTGAGCTATTAGCATAGAGCCCAACATGGGGCTCGAACTCACAAACCACATGATCATGACCTGAGCTGAAGTTGGACACTTAACTGGCTGAACCACCCATGTGCCCCTGTTTTACTCTACTTTCAACTGTCATTTCAGCATTTAGGTATTCTTCAAAAGTATATGTATGTAGCACACAAACATATCTATCTACCTGTCTATATTTATATATATCATGCAAACATACACGTATATACTTAAATTTATTACCTATTTCATTAAATTATGGGTTTTAGTGTAATCAGTACCCTGGACAAAAACAATAGATTAGAAGTGTGCAGGGCATGCTCTCCTTAGAGCACATTACAAACTCATCTGACATATACATTCTGCATATTCCATTTCAAAAGCTTCAAAGCTATCATGTGAAAACAAAGCAAATATATAATATTATAGGTGAAGAAGAGCGGGAAAAATAAGCATCAAAGATGAGTTCACATTGGTAGTGACAGCCGCCCCACATTTTACAAAGTAGCACAAAAGATTTAATACAGCACACTGGCTTTTACAAACCAGGAATAATGAGTAACCATCAGGGTTGGCCTTGATTCACCTCTCAATCTTATGACAACATCATTTGTCAAATCAGGTACACAAAAGGCAATTCTGAGCTGTTGATCTGGACTCTTAAGCTAATCGTTCCACTTCTTAAAGCACCTTTTTGGGGGGTGCCTGGGTGGCTCAGTCGGTTGAGCAGCCGGCTTTGGCTCAGGTCATGATCTCACGGTTTGTGTGTTCAAGCCCCACATCAGGCTCTGTGCTGACAGCTCAGAGCCTGGAGCCTGTTTCAGATTCTGTGACTCCCTCTCTCTCTCTGCCCCTCCCTTGCTCATGCTGTGTCTTTCTTTCTCTCTCTAAAAAAATAAATAAATGTTAAAAAAAATTTTTTTAAAGCACATTTTTGGTATTTATTAATATCTGATTCAAATAAGAACTTAGCATACTGCAAATAAGCCCAGCCCCAAGAAAAGTAGCTTTTGAGAGAGAATATAGTAGCATGGTTCTTTCCCATCATTGAAGTTCTGAAAACCCTAGAGACGACTAAGTCTCAGAACAGTCTCCAGCAGGAGCTACCTTCACAGGCATTTACTTTGCTGGTTAAGCTCTAACCAATTGCAAAACCACCATTTAACACTCAGAAAAAATAAAAGGTATCTAAGTGAATATATTAATAAATAGTGCCCAGGATACTTGCAAATATATGAAACTCAAATGGCATTAGCCCTGCATGATAGTAATAGATACTGATTCGCAGTCACAAACCTCATTCTCAATTATTATAAAAGATACACTGGACAAATCAGTGACCCAGAAGATTCCCTCAGCAAGGACTTACCTCAAGATCCCTGTTATAGTCCCTGTTTCTGGAATTTTCACATCTATTCCGGGAGTCAGGATACCTATTCCGATACTCAATGCTCCTGCTGCGATTATTAGTACACCCGTTGCACCTGCCACAGCCACACCCACAGCAGGTTCGACCCCCCATCGAGGATCTGAAAGGGCCAGTCTTCAGATTTTCCTCAAGAGAGAATAAGAAGTGGAGTGGAGAAGTGGAGTCCAGAACTACCTCTACAACATACGGCCCAAATGCTGTCAGAATGCAGCCAGAAGCCCTTGTTCTCAACAAAAGAAGGGATCCCCAGTGAGGGATTTCTGACCTACTATGATTAGGAAAAACTCTTCATCAATTCAAAGGAAGACAAGCCCCCAATTTTTCACCTCTCCATCCAAAATGATGATATGATCCTCTCTCAAAGTCCTCACAAAAACAAATGAGCATCACTGGCCAGCGACTCCTCTTTATTATGGGGATGATGTCACAAGAGCTTTAATATCCCCTTGTTCCACATTAGCTGTAGGAATTCAGTTTGAAATTTAAGGATGTCAGAGAACAATAACAGTAATTATTACTTATACAGAGCTTTGTATATGCCCCAGGCTTTACAATCATTAGTGATTCCTTACAGCAAGCCAGGCATATTGGTCAGGATGATCACTACCCAGCGTTCTCGAAGGAAATGGATCTGTCTTGACCAGAGCTGAAAACAAAATCCCAAAGGACTTTAATTTAAATATTTTCAGTCCTTGATGCTTTGAGTCTAAGATTGTTGTAAATATTTTTAATAGCAAGTGCAAGAAATTTATTTAAACAAAGGGACTGAAAGATATGCAGGAGCAGAACAGGAATGAATGAGAGAAAAGAGCATTGTAGTTACTCTTCTGAGACCTTCACTTAATTCCATTGCATGTGTGACCAGAAAACAATTCAGGAATCCCCTTCTTGCTATCCCCTCTCCAGTAGGGGCAGAGAAGCATTCAGATTTTCACTACTTAATAGCTCCTCCCACAGAAAACCCCCACCGTTTACACCCTTCACAAATATAACAAACTTAAACCCTAATTGGATAACAGAACAAAATTATTTAAACAGAAGAAGCATACAAAAATATTAAAATGTCTCATAGTTTTTATCAATTATGAATACCAATGATAATTACTTTATCACAATATCTTCAGCAAGATAAACAATCCAATACAAAAATGAGTAAACAACATGAAAAGATAATTCATTGAATGAATATAAATGGCCAATAAGCAAAAAGAAAAAGAGCTTAATTTCTTAAACTGTGAATTTAAACAATGAGACACCAACGGATCGGCAAGAGAAAAAGATTATATACAATATTCATAAGGTGGTAGAAAAATAGGCATATTCATTCACATTGGTTAGGAGCTTGGGTTGATAATACCTTTCATGAAGTTATAGTTATATGCTATAGTGTCTAAAACATTGAAAAATTAGTGTGCTTTTGAATCACTAACCCTGTTTCTAGGGAATTTGTCCCACAGAAATACTGTCAAACCCCTCCCGCATAGAGACAGCACTGTTGATTGAAGAAAAAAAGTGGAAATAATGGGTGCCTGGTTGGCTTAATTGGTAGAGCATGCAACTCTTTTTTTTTATGTTTATTGATTTTTGAGTGAGAGAGAGAGAGAGAGCAAGCATGAGTAGGGGAGGGACATAGAGACAGAGGAAACAGGATTTGAAGTGGGCTCTGCACTGACAGCAGAGAGCCTGATGCAGTGCTTGAACTCACGAACTGTGAGATCATGACCGGGGCCGAAGTTAGACGCTTAACCAATTGAACCACCCAGGCACTTCGATCATGCAACTCTTGATCTCAGGGTCATGAGTTCAAGCCCCACATTATGGGTAGAGTTTACTTAAAAAAAAAAAGTTTAAATTATTTAAATGTCCATACATAGAGACTGCTAAACTATAGAACAGTATACCCAAATATATATATATATATATATATATATATATATACACATATATATATATATGAAATACTCTGTAGCAATTCAAAAGAGGCATATTTATATATACTGACTTGGGAAGATGATCATAAAGACTGATAAACAAACAAGCAAAAAGTCATAGAATTGTATGCAGTGTATGATCCCTTTTGGTAGGAAGAGCACAAATGGACTAATTCTGTTTATATAAATACATAAGAAAAAATTAAGAAAAGATACATACCAAACTAATTATCTTCAAAAGTGATGTGAGAATTTAACTCTTTATTTTGTATGTTTCAGAGTTGGAAATTTTTGCAACAAGCAAATATAATATTTAGAAGAAAAATAATAAATGCATTATCATGCTTTTTAAAAAAACCCTGAAAACTCTGCCACAGTCAAAACCTTCTAATTTGGATGAATACAGGAAATGGACTGGCTAATATATATTTATATGTTTATTTATACATATGTAAATAACAGCACCCATAGTCATTACCTCAAAGGAAGACAACACATATACTTGAAGTGGAAAGTAAAACAAACCACTCACTGATTTCCTGCTACATTCTGGTGACCATGATAGCTTCAGAGGCGTGGTACCACAGATTGATACAGAGAGACTGGATTTTTCCAAAGCTGGCTGTACATAGGCAATCAATCTTTTTCTTACAGAGCCAGATATTTAGCTTTGATGAGGAAAACAAGTATATCATCTCCTGTTGTTTATAATGCCATGCTTAGGATATTAAAGCAACATCTTCCAAGCTATGGAATGCCCCAGTCATAAAACCTACATAGTAAAGGCAGATCTAGCTGCACCCAATAATTTCAGGCTTTTTCAGAGACAAAAAAGTGCTCCCTATGCCAGCAAGCTCTACCTTGATTTCTGTAATTCCACAGCACAAGTGTAGAGAAGGGGGAGGGGTGTTCTGGAAACAGCCACATTCTCTTTCTGCTGCCCACACATGGCTTATTTATGTTTATATGTATGTATATATATTTGGTGAACTTTCTTGCTCTACTTTTAAAAGCCCAAATAAAAATGAAATTTGTACTAGAGGTGAAACACTGCACATTTGCAACAATGTTGTTTTCTTTCTTTTTCTTTCCTTCTTTTTTTTTTTCTACTGTGAGTATACAGCATTTCATTCATGCAAAATGTATAGCTAATGTTCCAGCTACACAAATGCAGTCTGACCCTTGGGGCCTCCTAGTCCAGTAAGGAAGGAGATTTGTAAATCAATATGGTAAGTGCTGAGTCTGGAGTATATCCAAGGTAAATGGCGCACAAAGAGGAAAATAAGCCACTTTTCTGGGGCAGACATCACAAAAGAAGATCTGTTTGAGCAGGATCTTAAAGGACGAGTAGACAAAATGTGAACAGACTTTGCATGCATGGGGAGGAATGTTTGCAAAGGCAGTAGAGTGGTCCACTATGCACACCTGGGAATAGCACCAGCCCCCTCAGATAACATAGTCAGGGCTGGTATAGATTACAGCAACTTGGAGAATCATAAACAATTACGCATGTATCATTTCAATTGAACTTTAATCACACTATAACATAAATCATATCTATTCATTCCTCCGTCTTCAAAAGTTTTCTGAATATGCAAAATCTTCACATTCAACTTCAAAATTAAAAAAGTATACAGCAGAAAATCTCTCTCCTGCCCGTGTCTCCTATCTGCTCATCCGGCTCTACCCCTATCACAGGTAATTAATAGTTTTCCATGTACCCTTACACAGTTTCCTAACGCATCTACGAACAAAGACGCTTATTCTAATCCTCTAACTTTTGCACAAAATGTAACATGGTACACACATTGTTTTCTATCTTTATTTTTTTTTCTAACAGTGTATCTAGACTTTTAGATCAGTACTCATAGAGCACAGCACTGATAGAGACTCTTGCAGTGCAGACGGTCTGAGAAAGGTGAAAGATTAAAGTTGGGCAGTAGACCTACCTGTGTGGCTAAGGTAGGTCCCTCAGGGTGAGGTGGGGGTACCAATGGTGGTGAGATCTGCATGGTGATGAAAGCAGACATTTGGGACAAGGAGACCTAAGGGCTCAGCAGTCTCTAATCACAACACCAGATGACACAGGCGATTGGAGGTACAGTACCAATCGGAAGGTGAAATGTAGCATTGGAATGGGTGAATGATACCCATAAGTCCATTAAGGAAGTTGCTATTGGGAAGGTCTAACCTTAGTAAATACCCCAGGCTCTGGGTGAGGGTTGGAGGTTAGACTTCAGGACTTGGAAGGTCCTATTTTTTGCATGATGATTTTAGAACTGTCCTTGGTGAGATTAGTAGCCTGGGTGTCTTGAGACAAAATGTGGAAGCCCAGTGATCAAGGTTCACGTACTGTGTCCTAGGCCAACCCAACAGTGGACAAGATACAATATGATGCTCCCTGGGATGGAGCAGGGTGGGGGCGGAGTGAATAAGTCTGAAGCCTCTTAAGTACTTCATTTTTTGAAGTTGGTCTAGTCTAAGAAATGAGATAAGGTTAGGATTGAGTATTCAGAGAAAAATTAGTAGACCCATGTGCAGCAGCTAGAGAGAGAGAGAAAGGAGAAATAATGGGATGGGCAGAGAAATGGGGCATCACTTCTCTAAGTGGCCAACCACCATGGAAAATGAAAGTGTTAGAAAATATTTTTTTCTATATTTTTTTCTTCTTTGGTACCTCCATAAATGCTTGGTAAATTGGATTGCTGTACTTTTTGACTAAACTGGAATAATCAGGCTGGAAACTGGAAAATGCTCCACCTTTAATTAGAAGATGAATTAGGTATAAAAAAGCGGCCAAAAGTGATTATGGTGGAACCTGTGTGAGACAGTTGAGATTAACGCAGATACATGTCTGTTTTAATGACTTGAGAGCACCCCAGTCTTAAGAGTGATATTAGAGGTTCACAGATGTTTCCTGAATTATGGGGCAGAGAAACACAGACAAGAAGCAAAAGCTATACAAGTGACTTCTGAGGGCACAACACTGATTTGGCAAAATTTCTTTCTCCTCTATAGATTATAGTTACCTTCTGTTTTGGAAGGCGTCAGGAGCTTATTTTTTCTTTTAAAAAGTATAAAAGTACACATACTTATGGACAATATGGAGAGAGGCTTTATGCAGGTCATCAAGAGTGAAAGAATCCAAATGGTTAAAGCAAAAAAGTTTTTTCTTGAATTAATCAAATCATTGCTATACCTTTTTACCCCATCTTGCTTGTTTGAAATAGGCTCTAGAATGATTAAAAGTTTACTCATAATTGTTATAGTCACATACAATCTTCTAGAGCAAAATAAGTGACTATAATTGAAGAGAAATTAAACAGTTTTTATATTAAAAATAATAGAAATTCTCATTAAGGTAATTGCCTTCTTTGAAGATGCTGATTTAAAAAAATTTTTAAGTTTATTTATTTTGAGAGAGAGTAAGCATGAGCTGGGGGGGGGGGGTGGGGAGACAGAGTGGGAGAGAGAGAGAATCAGAAGCAGGCTCCGTGAACTGTCAGTACAGAGCCCTATGTGGGCCTTGATTTAAAAAAATTTTTAAGTTTATTTATTTTGAGAGAGAGTAAGCATGAGCTGGGGGGTGGGGGTGGGGAGACAGAGTGGGAGAGAGAGAGAATCAGAAGCAGGCTCCGTGAACTGTCAGTACAGAGCCCTATGTGGGCCTTGATCTCACAAACCAGGAGATCATGATCTGAGCTGAAACCAAAACTCGGATGCTCAACCGACTGAGCCACCCAGGTGTCCCTGAAGATGCTGACTTTAATTAAACAACACATTGCTCAGTATTCTTCTTCTATTTTTTTAAAAAGAAATGTTTTAATTAATAAAGGGTACTCCTCCATGTCCTAGAAATACTTCCATGTAGTGGAATTAAGACTCAATTTTGACTTACAAAATGAAGTAAGCAGAAAATATAACATAATAAATATAAGTAGATTAATATAACAGAGCACAATAATCTATAATGTTAATCCCCTTACATGCAAACAATGAAGTATTCAATACAATTGTCACATATATATATATAGATATAGAATATGTTTTCATTTAATAATGCCACTTCCTTATGCTTTTCTCTAATATGAAAAAATGGTCTGCTAGAATTATAAACATTTTACATAGACATATCTTCTGCTTTAAAATGGACTAAAGATTTTATGTATCCATTTAAAGGAAAGATAATTTTGTACAAATAAATATAAAATCTTTGATGATTTTTCTCATCTAAGATTTAAAATCTAGTAATATTCTATCTTGATTTTTGTTATGCTTTTTTTCCTACTTAATGTATATGTGCATTTGAGAGACAGTACTATCCTTGTAATTATAAATCTGTAGTTCCGTTTACACAAGCAGGTATAGTAAATGTCTTCTAATTTTAATTGAAGGATTCAGTATAGCATTGTCAGCTTTAAGGAACGTCTAAGGAATTTTAATAGCATTCTAAATAAATAAATACAAAAACAAAATGTACAGAACAAATATAGACAATGAATAAATTCTGGTTGTTTGAGGAAAGGAAAATTGCTTAACTTTAATGCAAATGAAAATTTAAACACTCATTTGAATAAATAGACATAATCAAGAGGGTTAGATCAACCCAAGAATCTTAAGAAGGACTTATGGCTTTCTGCTTGGGAAAGATGTCAAGGGTGGTCCTGATGCACCAGCCTCGTAAATCTGCTGATCCTCGAAGGAGGTGACCAGGCTCACTGCAGAGCAGACTAAGAGAACTTTGGAAAGCATGGGAAGTGTCCTGGCACTCACAGTAGGATAAACCATCCAGAATCCAAGTGGAGCTAATTTCTGTTTCCCAAAGATACCAGCCAAACCAATGTGGGGAGATTTCTTGCACTTCTGAGAATGATCCACTCACTCCTCTCAGCCATTATCTCAAGAGACAGAGTTGAGAACACATTAGCAGGGAAAATAAAATCTGCTCCACTGCTTCTCCCTTTCTCCCAGGCCTAGTAGAATATGCAGATGAGAAAGATGAAGAGAGCCAGAGCCCAGAGAGAGCAAGAGTAAGAAAGAGGGATAGTGGAGGGGGAGACAGGGCAGGGAGATGAAAGGAAAGGGACAGAGAGACTGAGACAACAGAAAGACCCAGAAGTGGACGTTGGAACCAGTCCTTCCTGTTGTGGGTATTTGGCCGTGTCTGAGGGGGAAGGTGTGGTACAAGTAGAGAGTACAGGTGGTGCCTGGCTGACTCCATCTCAGGTGACGCTAGGACACAGTACAGCCAGAATGACAGTCACCTGCTGCTTACTTCCTTCTCCAGCTTCTTGCCCTTCTTCTATCTGCTCTGGCTCCCTCCTATGCTGGGTTCCCTGTTCACCTGTTTCTGGCTGCAAGCCTCTGCCTTTCCCATGTGCTGATGGGCCTCCTTCCCCCTGCCCACCCTCGCAGTACTGAACTCTCTTGGGTTGGCCTTGGGGCCTCTCTCTGTGAGCTGCCCAATGCCCAGGGCTCCTTGACTGCAGCCTGGGAGAGCAAGCAAGGCTTGAGAAACCATGACTAGATGGCATGTGGGTCCTATGAAGAACACAGGGCTGCTGTTGGGCTGAGAACCAAGGGAGAAGGACCCTCCCTGCACACCCTTCTTGGCCATCCCTCTCGGGGGATTTGTTTTTTGCCCCAGCTCTGAATGCTGCCACCAATTGTTTCCTGGACTTGAGTAAACATCACAAGATATTTAATGGCATGATACTCACAGAGTTACTTTTATTTTAAGTTATTAAAGGACTAATGTAGGAAGCAACTTGAAACTCTAGCTAGGACCTAGTGACTAGATTTATCAGGTTTTGTTTACAGTTATCAATTATTTATAATAAAGAAAAACTAAATGTAAAACCAATTTGAATATAAGTATAAATTATGTAAATCAGGTTATTTAATTTTTTAATTTAAATTTGATTTTTTTATTTTAACATTTTATATAAAAGGTTAATTTTATATTTCTGGTACTCTGCTTGATGTTATACTGTTTTGAGTTACAAACTTCCCTACTGAATTTCCATATTTTCATAATGTTCTGATAAAATACAAAATAAGAATTAACAATCTTATGTCCTTTTTAAAAAATGCTTTCCATCACTAAGTAATTCAAAAATGTTTTATTCTAAATACATTTTTTAAGTTTATTTATTTATTTCCCTGCCCTGTTTCCTCCTCTCCCAATGATGCCTTTAGTCATAATGTGGGAGAGCATGCAGGGGAGGGGCAGAGAAAGAGGCAGAGAGAGAGAGAGAATCCCACATGGTCAACGTGGAGGCAAACACATGGCTTGAATCCACAAACAATGAGATCCTGACCTGAGCCAAAGCCAAGAGTTGGACACTCAACTGACAGAGCCACCCAGGCACCCCTAAATTTTTTATTCTAAATTGTGGTGAAATACCCATAAAATAGCATTTACCATCTTGATCATTTTAAGTACACAGTTCAGTAGTGTTATGTATATTCATATTGTTGTACATCCAGTCTCTCAAAACTTTTCATCTTGCACTAATCATTAACTTTTAGGACACAGCATTAATAAAGCAAATTTCTTTTTTGGGGGGGAGGATTTCTTTCATGACGAAATATTGTTCACTACTAACCCTCACTGATCTTACAGTAGTGGGCTGTAACAAGAAATGTACTGTCTGGCCTTCAAAGCCTGGCAGCTAAACCAGCTCTCACACTATGACTAAAGACATCATTGTACTTTCCAACTGCAGACAGGTGCATGAGTAATATCCTTTTATGAGTGAACGAATGTGTTTAACATGCATACACTTTTCTATCTCCCACTTTGGGGAAAGCTCTTTTACTAAGACAATACAATTGAGTCAGAACTTTCTGTGCAAACATTTAGATATTAAGAAGTAATTGCGGATTTAGTGATAACAACTTTAAAATCATTGCAGTTGGAAGTAGTATAAATGCTTTTTATGGGAATTCCAAATATTGATGTTCTACTTACTTTGTACTCCTTTGAGTTAAAACAGTCTGTGTAAAAAGATTAAAAAAAAAAAAAAAAAGCAGACAAAAGGCACCCTTGGCAATGAGGAAGGATATCTGAAGGCAGCAGAGAGCAAAGATTCATGCTCATCCCTTGGGACTCATTATTTATTATCATGGTGCTTAGTTATGTAATGCCCTTTCTATAGTTCACGTTCTTTTTAAGTGTGTGTTTTTCAATCAGACAGGGGCAATTTTATCATTTTTTAAATGTTTATTTATTTTGAGAGAGAGAAAGACAGAGAGAGAGAGAGAACAAAGCTCGATGCAGGGCTCAATCTCGTGAACCATGAGATCATGACTTGAACCAAAATCAAGAGTTGGGCGCTTAACCCACTGAGCCACCCAGGCACCCCTATTTTACCATGTTTTAATTCATGAAAGAGTTTATTCTTGGGAGCCAAATATTGAAAATGAAGCATTACCTTTTTAAACATTCCAGGTTCCATAGGTAAAGGACCAGGCACCTCACTGGTGGTGTGAAGAAGGTGGGATTCTCCATGATGCAATGCAACTCCTTGGTACCCTGGAGCCACATGGCCTCCATCCACCACCTCCAAAGCTCTGTAAAGAATGAATACACAGTTATGTCAAAAAGCTATCAAGAGCTCTGGAAGCTCAAGAAACCCAAAGGCACGTTTCTGCCTGTACATTTCCAATTAACCAAAATAAGAAATTATTCTTCAAAACCTATACAAGATTGTAGATACTTGGTACTCTCATATACATTCAGCAATAAGCCTTGGTGACTTCACCATGTGGCCAACAGAACTCTTGTAAACCCTATGTGGAATTATAGCTAGATAGTAGAGAAATAGCATTTATAGATAGGTTTGGGCATGAAAGCATTCCAATTTCACTGTATAATTTCTTGACTGCTCTACTATCAATGCTCTTAAGAAAGCAAGAAATTTTTAAATTTCCTCAACATTGGAAATAAAGTAGGAACTGAATCCATTAGTAGAGGGGTCTAGGCAATGCCAAGGAAAGGGAATCATTCCCAGGATTTTAATAGACTTAAAAGAAATGGAAACAAAAAAAGGCAGAGTGTTCTGACAGACTCTGGTGGTTGCCTACCCAAACCATTTCCTTTATCCAAACTCCCAGACAATCTCCCACCAACACACACACTTTTTCTTTGCTAATAACTAATTTTGTTCAGATATCCATCCTTCATGTGCCTTAAAGGAAGCTACTTCTGTCTCAGTAGTCACATGTGATTGGTATAATCCTGGTGTCCCATTCCCCTCACCAGTAACTGTTTTAGGCATATACCCACACATATCTCTCTTGCAAATATTACTCCATTGATTTATGTCTCTCTGACTCTCTAAACAGTTTGCACTTTGCCTAACTTATCTGGTGCAAGTCTGGACGATGAGATGTAAGGGAGTCTGCTGAAAGAATCAGTGGAAGGTCTTTCTCTGAAAAGAAGGTTTACAGAAAAAAAAATAGTTCTTCTTCTCTGCAGAACAGTGTCATGCCTGCATATGATGAATGTGACAGCCACCTTGGGACCCTGAGTGGCAATGGCCTAAGGAGAATAGATGGAGAAGAAAGTAGGAAGAAATATAAGAGCCTGAAAAAAATGAACTATTAGGACCTCATCAAAATAAAAAGTTTCTGCACAGTGAAGGAAACAATCAGCAAAATTAAAAGGCAACTGACAAAATAGAGAAGATATTCGCAAATGACATATCAGAAAGGGTTAGTATACAAAATCTATAAAGAACTTATCAAACTCAACACCCACAAAACAAATAATCCAGTGAAGAAATGGGTAAAAGATATGAATAGACACTTCTCCAAAGAAAACATCCAGATGGCCAACAGACACATGAAACGATGCTCAACATCACTCATCATCAGGGAAATGTAAATCAAAACCATAATGAGATACAACCTCACACCTGTCAGAATGGCTAACATTAACCACTCAGGCAACAACAGATGTTGATGAGGATGAAGAGAAAGAGGATTTCTTTTGCACTGCTGGTGGGAATGCAAACTGGTGCAGCGACTCTGGAAAACAGGATGGAGGTTCCTCAAAAAATTAAAAATAGAACTACCTTATGACCCAGCAATTGCACTACTAGGTATCTATCCAAGGGATTCAGGTTGCTGTTTCAAAGGGACGCATGCACCCCAATGTTTATAGCAGCACTATCAACAATAGTCAAAGTATGGAAAGAGCCCAAATGTCCATTGACGGATGAATGGATAAAGAAGATGTCATATATATATACATACACACACACACAATGGAGTATTACTCGGCAATCAAAAAGAATGAAATCTTGCCATTTGCAACTACATGGGTATTATGCTAAGCGAAATTAGTCAGTCAGAGAAAGACAAATATTGTAGGACTTCACTCATATGAGGACTTTGAAATACAAAACAGATGGGGCGCCCGGGTGGCTTAGTCGGTTAAGCGTTCGACTTTCGCCCAGGTCATGATCTCGCGGTTCGTGGGTTCGAGTCCCGCTTCGGGCTCTGTGCTGACTGCCAGCTCAGAGCCTGGAGCCTGTTTCAGAGTCTGTGACTCCCTCTCTCTCTGACCCTCCCCTGCTCATGCTGTCTCTCTCTCTCTCCTAGAAATAAATAAAACATTTAAAAAATAAATAAATAAAATACAAAACAGATGAACATAGGGAAGGGAAGCAAAAATAATATAAAAACAGGGAGGTGGACAAAACATAAGGGACTCAGTTGCTGAGCAATTAAATTAACCAATCCTATACCTGCCCTAGCCCTAGAGTTCTTGTTATGGTACATAATAAAATCTCTATTCTTTAAGCCATTTTGAGTTAGGTACCCTCTTTTATCTGCAATTGAGCATCCTAAGTGACACAAGGGTTGATATATTTCATAATTGCACAATTAAGACTGGATAAAGATACTGGAGCTCAGCAATATATTTGAAGACTCAAGCTCTTATATTTTTTAATTTATTTAATTATTTTAAAATCCTTATTTAATTTATAATTAATTAATTTAATTGACTTTTTAAATTTATATCCAAGTTAGTTAGCATGTAGTGCGACAATGATTTCAGGAGTAGATTCCTTAATGCCCCTTACCCATTTAGCCCATTCCCTCTCCTATAACCCCTCCAGTAACCTGTTTGTTCTCCATACTCTGGGTATACTGTGTCCTAGCGTCACCTGAGATGGAGTCAGCCGGGCACCACCTGTACTCTCTACTTGTACCACACCTTCTCCCTCAGACGCGGCCAAATACCCACAACAGGAAGGACTGGCTCTGAGGTCCACTTCTGGGTCTTTCTGTTGTCTCAGTCTCTCTGTCCCTTTCCTTTCATCTCCCTGCCCTGTCTCCCCCTCCACTATCCCTCTTTCTTACTCTTGCTCTCTCTGGGCTCTGGCTCTCTTGATCTCCAAGGCTTTAATAATTCACAGGATAATTGAAATAGGTCTTGTTTCTCAATTGCTAGAAGAAGGGGAGGACTATTACAGATAGTCCAGAGAAGGTGGTTGCTTCACCCATATTTCTGAAACAGGAAATGCTAAGTGTTTGTAGTATAGCCAATAACCTCCAACCTTCCTTTGAGGGGAGGAGGATGAGGATATGTTGGCTGACTTCTCTTTCCTCTAACCCAGATACAGGCAGCATGGCTGCGCACCTGATCACAGGTGCCATTATTTCAAACTTGGCTCCAGGACCCAGTTGGAAGATAAAGAAGGCCATAGGATGTGTAGGCTGGGAGGACTTCACAAGCAGAGCTCAACTTCAGGACAGCTTCTCATCTAACCCCAGATGCTCAGGCCACCCCACGAGCATTTCTATTTCCTCTCAAGAGTGTCAGACACAGACCTTGTACTCATAGCAAATTTATTGTAGAAGTTTGTCTGCTGAAACCAATCTTCACAATATATTACACAGAAATAGTAGACCTAGAATCATGCCAGAAGGTTCCTAAAACCTTTCTACATTTTAAAAATTATTTTTATTTATGCTTTGAGAGAGAGAGAGAGAGAGAATACATGCATGAGTGGGGGAAGGGCAGGGAGAGAGGGAGACACAGAACCTGAAGAAGGCTTTAGGCTCTGAGCTGGCAGCACAGAGCCCAATGCAGGGCTCAAACCCACAAACTGTGAGATCACAACTTGAGCTGAAGTCTGATGCTTGACTGACTGAGCCACCCAGGTGCCCCCCTATGGTAACTTCTTTACAGCATTTAGCATTCATTCTTTCAGCAAGCATTTGTACATCTCTTGCTTTGTGTCATGTGTCACAAGATCAACAAAGTGATATTCTGCCCTCAAGGATATTAAGACCTAGTAGACATAGATGCTCTTAAAGGGGCACTATTAAATCTAAATAATAGTTGCCTACAGAGCTAGACGCAGATAAATCTCCATAGCCTTAAAAACCAACCTTAGTAAGTATTTGTAACAGGAAAGGCCATTTTTTTTTCTTTCTTACAGGGTAAATTTTAGTTTAACTCCTGAGTAGGCTACAGCTAGTCATAAGAAAGGCTAACCTTGGCTCCTTGATGAGAAACTTAAGATTTGTAAATGGAAGTACAGTTTTCTTTGTGAATAGTCACTACTGGTCTCTTATTAAGGACAACATCTCTTGGGTTAAAAAAAAAAAAAAAAAAAAAGACAAAATAAAATAAAATCCCCTAAACACTGCCATACTGGTCTGGAGGTTTAGCAGAGAATAATTTATTAATTTGCTAATTACAATCTGTACTTTCTTTATTTCAGCATAGGTATGTTGCCAGAAATTAAAGAGTTCCAGTGTTAAGTCTTTCGTTTTACTCAGACTCATAAATAAGTGGACTATTTGCCAACTCATCCAGTTACTCTCTCTGTTTCCTTTTTATTTGGCTTGGTTTTTAAAACCAGAGTGCCTTTTTCCCTGGAGACTAAGTTGGTATAAAATTAATAATGGCAGGACTGTCTACCCTTTCCTAAGTTAAAAGCCACATGGCTATTTCCAGACAAATCCAAGCTTTGTGAAGATTCAAGCTTATATAATTTGAGAGACCCTCTTTAAGAGAAAGAAAACAAGGCATCTTACTTTTTCAAAATTTTAACATTAGGGCCTCTCCTGAAGCCTTGGGAGTGGCCCATGAAGCATAAGTCTCATTTGCTTCCTATAACTCTGCTTCATGTTTTCCTAATTTTGTCTACTCCCTCAAGTTGTTGCTCAAGCATTTTAATACATGTAGCCCAATAAAAATCAAGTTAAATGAGTTTCCTTATCTAATAATTCTTGCTTCAGAGATAATGTACATGTAACATAATAAAATGGGACACAAAAGTAAAGGTTTAGGTTTAACTACAGGGTATAAATTGATACTGTACTGCCATCTATTGTCTACTCAAAGAATTCTTACTGTGTTCTGGTAGGCTTTGGACCCATGATTTGAAAGTTACTGAAGGGGTTTCCAGCTGCACTGAATTATTTCCTCATGAGAGCTTGTTATTAGAATCATTCTTCTGAATCAAGGCAGTGGTTGTATGGCTACATAAGTTTCCTGGCCATGAACAAAGAGAGAAAACTTTTAATTTACTAGCAAGCTAATAGTATGTATAGTTTTTTTCGTTTTGTTGTTGTTGTTGTTTTGTTTTGTGTTTTTGCTGCAACTGCTAAATGGTAGAGAGCTACCATTTCTTGAGCAACTCAGATTATGGACACATACTATCAGATCATTCTAGACTTGAAAAGGCCCTAGAGATTATCTGGTGAGGTCTCCTCATTGCAGATTTGGAGAGACAATGACTCTGAGAAACTATGAGGCTGACAGAACTGTGGGCCTGCTAATTACCCACGTGTATAAAACTGGAAGTCTGACTTCTATGCCAAGGCTCACAAAGAGGCAAATGACAGTGTCAGCATGAGGCTATGTAAATCTGCCCTGTCTCCAAAACAAACAAATAAACATATATTTACCTTGGAAACAAAGGGTTTTAGATTTACAGAATGGGTTTTTCATTCAACAAGCAATGTTGTATTCAGACTTCTATTTTTGTCAGCTGAACAGGAGATGAAATATAGCTATGGTATACACTTGGATTTCAAGTCATATGAGCCTAGCCATTAACTATGTGACCTTGGCTAGTTACTTAAATTCTCTAAGCCTCTGCTTCCTCATCTGCAAAATGCAGATAATAACCAGACTGTCATAAGAATGAAATTAGCTAATACGCATAAAAATTAGCTAATGTTCATTAGCTTAGTACTGGCACATAGTAGGTGCTCAATAAGTACCAGTTATTTTAATCATGCATATGAATGCCAGTTAACATTTCCTGCACAATAACTCACTGGGTATCATATGGGTGTTACTTGAAGCTAACATATTTATTAGACTCGACTGAGTCTGGCAGAGATGGGAATACATAATCCACTTGATTCCCAATTTAGAGACTAATTTCAAATTCTCTGCAGATGAGTTTCATGATCACAAAATATCCAGCTGGATGGAGAAATAAATAAAATTTTCTATGTTCATTCAAGTTTTAAAAATCCAAAACACCCTCAGTGTTAGCTATATAAAGGATACTCCGACATTAATGTAGTAATTGAGCATCTGCAAATGGCAATAGCTTTCAGTGAAGAAACTCTGCCATCTACTGGTTGCACAAGAGCATCAGTGTACTCTTTTTTTTTTTTTTTTTTTAATAAAAAATAACACTTTAGTCCAATCAGCCTTTACCCCTGGGCCCCTCAATGTTTTAAATGGCAGCTTGAAGGCTTGGGGCCGTCTACCAATATGCTGTGCGGGGCAGAATGTCCAAGTTCCCCTCCTATCTGACCACTGGAATGCAGATCATCTCTCCAACAAAGGCTAGGGACCTTGGCCATAATAATTTCATTTTGTGAAACCTAGGCTTTGGATACTACAGGTTATGTGAAATTTAACCAAGCTATCTCAGAACCAATAATATGTACATTTTGGTCATTTGGGATCCCTCTCCAGGATTAATAAACTATGAAGCCTCTCAGAACCAGGTTAGGCTCAATAGGGTTTCGTTTTATTATTGGTGTTCCCAGAGGAAGGAAGTATCTCATTCTGGGCAAGAGCAAAGAGGACAGGGCACCAAAACAGACAGGGGAACAACTCTCCCTAACCCCAGCAGAGCTGAGGAACTGAGGTCTGTGTCTCCAGGAAGGGCTCAGGGTCATTAGGAGACTCATGTTTCATGCACGACTGCACATGCTCTCACTTAGAGGAGCTGAGGATCATGGTATTTTTTCAACTTCTAGTTGGACAAGTTTAGTTGTTATAATCAACTCAGTTCCTATAATCTAATGGCAATGAAGGGCAAATGTAGCTCTTCTTTTGATGGTATCTATAATCCTGAAAGAAAGACTGTCTAATGACTTCCTAAGCTTATAAATAACAAATCAATAATGCAAGACAGAGTTTTAAAAATTACTATCCTTTGCAACACAAAACAAAGCTGGTGGTGATTGTATTACCATGGGGCAGGCAAGGAGAAGGAAGCCTGGCAGAATATGATTACTGGTTACAAGTGTAGAAAACCAACCCTACATCATCAGGGGCAACACTAGGGAGTCATCCCAGGGCTCTCCTCTCCCATTACCCCACCTCTGATCACTGGTCAAAGGGCCCTTTGTCACCACACCTGACTTGCTTTGAGAGACACTAAAGCCACAGCCACATAAGAACTCTGTTGGACCCACTGCAGGGAAGCTGTGAAGGGTGTTAGCAACATCTTACTAGTCTCTCTATAGGGCCTGAAAAGAGAAATTTCTCTCACTCTTAAATGCCAAAATACCTTTTCTTTTCCTCACTTGCTGTCTTTCAGACAATGTAGACTATGTACCTGATCATGAATCAATTTTAGTAATGATACAGAACTTTATAAACATAGACTTCTGTAAAGTAATGATCTCTCAGGTATTATCACATTAGAATTCCTTTAGTTTCCTGATCTTCACCTACTTACATTGTTAATTGGATATAAACTACTGCAAATCCTTGGAGGAAGAGGTGATGGGGTATAAATATATGAAACATGTTGCCTCCACCAAACCAGAATGACAGCCATCTACCCTCGTTCATTCAATTGACCATTATCCTAATCCCCAACTTCATTATCTCTTCAATTTAGAAAGTTTTCTAGCTATCTTCTGCTACCTAGTCTCTCCTGTATCTCCTAATCTGCTCTAATACTATAGATTGATCTTTCCAGTGTATTCTCTTATTTCAACACCATTAGACGGGTCAGCACTACGTATACAATAGTCCAGTACTCAAGCTTTTCCATCTTCTGGATGCAGTCCATCTTTTCAAACACAGCTCCCTTACACATTCTATATTACAGGCAGGTTTGCTATCTTGTAGTTTCGTTATAATCATTGATGGCTCTTTCTCTCACAGAGTAAGTTTTTTTATCTCAGAGAGTAAGTTTCTTATGGAGCTCTACTAGTCTGATTCTCTCTGTTTCTGCCATGTCATATAACCACATCTGTCACATTACAGATATTCAGCTAGGGTTTACTGGGTGAGTCAATACAAAGCCCCTTCTGCAAAGATGGTTTGACTCATGATGACAGCAGCTACTTGCAGAACTTGTGCTTTTCATGACTATTTCAAATAATGTCTGTATAAAGCTTTGGTTCAAAAGCACCTATTCCTAACCACAATAGTTGCAGCCAGGCTGGTCTGTCTGTTGTTATTTTCCAGAAGTCTATGGTGATGTCACACACTTTGAAGTTGACTTTATAGCACCTTTAATATGTATCATCTGCTTCCTTTATTTACCTTTGCCCCACCTTAGCTCAACAGTCCAAAATGACTCTGGTGCCAACCACAATTAGTAAGAGTCTGTGAAACTCTAGGGTCCCTAAAGAACCTGACATCAAACTTGTCTGCCTTTGTTAGACCTTCTGGGCACTCAAAGAATTATTTTTACCAATCTTGAGCTTTGATAATACTTGCATTGCTGCAAGCATTATTACTTTATAGCAACTTGAGAAGCAAAAAGTTTCAAAATAAATTGTGTAATTGTTCCTCTTATCAAAAAGTTTTACCATTTACTGTATTCTGGAACTCACAAATCTCCTTTTCCTACAAATTAAGTACTCTCAAAATTCTCACAGCTATAATTCAAAGATTTAAAGTTTCTACTTAATAAATTCTTACTATACAGTGTTCTATATGTCTTATAAACCTAGAAATGAGGATTGAGTCTTTACATATTATTTGTAAGACATATTAAACATTCTCACACACAATATGGTGCTCTTAGTAAATGCCTTTTGATGATAATATGAAACTAAGGAAATTATTTTAAAATATGAGAATGAGTTTCTTTTTTTTTATCTTTTCAAGATAATTCTTACAGGTGTTAGTTTTTACATTAGTTTCCAATTTCAACTGTCAATTTCATCATGTTTGATTTACTCAATTTCCAAATACGTAGCAGTTATTCAATGATTAATGCAAAATGATCAGTAATTAGTACATAATTGTCTGAATTACATCTTTGGCTTCCCCCATCTATCTGCACCAGTCTTGTAAACTCTATAAGAGACCAAAGTTGCTTAAGGGCCTCCTAAATCTGTCCTTTGGAAGTGACTAGAATTGTCACTAGAGTTCAATTAGTATCTTTAACTGGTGCTAATGTTACAAAAGAAAACTCCAATTAAAAATCATTTCTGGGATGCCTGGGTGACTCAGTCAGTTAAGTGTCTGACATTTGACTTTGGCTCAGGTCAAGATCTCACAGTTCATGAGTGGAGCCCCAGGATGGGCTCCGTGCTGGTGGTGCAGAGCCTGTTTGGGATTCTCTAACTCCCTTTCTCTCTGCATCTCCCCACTAGCCTCAAAACAAATAAACTTAAAAAGTCATTTGTGGGGCATCTGTGTTGCTTAGCAGGTTAAGCATCCAACTCTTGATTTCAGCTAAGGTATTGATTTCACAGTCATAAGATTGAGCCTTACATCAGGCTCCACACTGGGCCTGAAGCCTGCTTAATATCCTCTCTCTCCCTCTCCCTCTCTCTCCCTCAAAAATCATTTCTAACAAGAAGTAATAATGCAAAACATATTACAGACACATCAGGAATATAGACTTGCTGACTGAAGACAATCTGAATCTGAGAAGCTGAATCTGAGAATAGACTTATATTTATACTCTTGGCTCCCACGAACTGAAATCCTCTAAGGGGTATGAGGCAAAAAGAGGTCACCACTACTCTCCATCTAGTTTAATAAAGTACTCCTTACGGAGATGCTAGCAACAAGCTCCAAATTCTCACTAAGGAGTATTCCACTGCTGCTCCAAATCCAGTTTCCCCTCAGTTGTGGTCAGAGAGATTTGTTTGCTCTTCCCTATGCACAACTTGTTTCATAATTTACTCTTTGCTTGGGTTTCCTATCAATTCTTTTCCCTCTCTTCTTTGCAATGTCTGGCTATCAAATTCTATTAAGTCTAATTTCAAAATTCATTTATTCCACAACACCACTGATTGTAATGAATCCTGTGTTTCTTTTCCCTTTAAGTGTCTAGTTTATAGTAAAGGAAATCCCAACTAACCGAAGAGTTATGTTCCAAAATTTTTTTTAAGGTAACTGACTTTTATCCAATAAGTACAATATTATAAATGATGGTATGAGTTCCAGATAAGCCACATGAAAACCTGATTTCATGTAGCCAAAATAGTATACACCACGGCAACAAAACAAAACAAACAAAAACAACCCCCCCAAGAAAGCAAAAACAAAGCCACAAAAAAACAAGAAAGCAATAAAACAGCCTTAGAAATAGTATTTGTTTTTCTCAAATACAGATTATTTTCTTTTTGGAACATGATTACTGAGAAAAAGCATATTCAGTTAAGAAGAGATAATGGGGGGCGCCTGGGTGGCTTAGTCGGTTAAGCATCCGACTTTCGCCCAGGTCATGATCTCGCGGTTCATGGGTTTGAGCCCCACGTCGGGCTCTGTGCTGACTGCCAGCTCAGAGCCTGGAGCCTGTTTCAGAGTCTGTGACTCCTTCTCTCTGACCCTCCCCTGCTCACGCTCTCTCTCTCTCTCTCTCTCTCTCCTAGAAATAAATNACATGGCAATGAGAAACAATGAAATCTGGCCATGTGTAGCAACATGGATGGACCTTGAGGGTGTTATGCTGAGCGAAATAAGTCAGGCAGAGAAGGACAAATATCATATGTTTGCACGTATAGGAGGATTAGGAGGAACTTGACGGAGGAACAAGCGGGAGAAGAAGGGCGGAAATGGTGGGGGAAAGGGAGAGAGGCAAACCATGAGAGACTCTTGAATGCCGACAAAAACTGAGGACTGATGGATGTGGGGGGGAGGGGAGGATGGGCATGGAGGAGGGCACTTTGGGGATGAGCACTGAGTGTTATGTAGAAACTAATTTGACAATAAACTATTTGTAAAAAAAAAAAAAAAAAATTTAAAAAAAAAGAAGAGATAATGGTTAGGTATTTTTTCAGAGATTACAAAATGACTTTATAGGACTTTCATTGTTACCAGATATAGATAACTATTGTTTCAAAATAAAACATGGTTTTCTCTTCTCTTTGTACAAATGCGTCACTAGCTTTTGCTCTTGTACCTCACATCCATCAACTACATGATCATGATTCACAACAGAATGGAAAAAGACACAAAGAATGGGAGAATAAAAGGAAGGAAAGAAAGTGAGAGAGAAGGGAGAGATTTTCTTTGGCCAAAAGTGGAAAGAAAGAGGAAGAGAGGAAAGTATTACAACTAAGGTGAGGATAATATGCTTAAGAGGAAAGAAAATTCCCACATGTGGAAGTAATATAGCTGAAAAGAAAAGTGTATGTAAAATGTGCAGAATTCTCAAAGGGGAACACTGGCCCCACACTTCTCTAGGCTGAGCACCAAAATGAACAGGACTTTGTGTACAACTTCTCTCAATACATAAAGATGTAAAGGACATGGAAAAATCAGGTGAGTTTTTATTAAGAAAGGATGCTGTATTTTGTCAAATGCTTTTTTTGCATCTATTGACAGGATCATATGGTTCTTGTCTTTTCTTTTATTAATGTGATGTATCACATTGATTGATTTGTGAATACTGAACCAGCCCTGCAGCCCAGGAATGAATCCTACTTGATCATGGTAAATAATTCTTTTTATATGCTGTTGAATTAGATTTGCTAGTATCTTCTTGAGAATTTTTGTATCCATATTCATCAGGGATACTGGCCTGTATTTCTCTCTTTTTGCTGGGTCTCTGTCTGATTTGGGAATCAAAGTGATGCTGGCTTCATAGAATGAGTCTGGAAGTTTTCCTTCCATATCTTTTTTATGGAACAGCTTGAGAAGGATAGTTATTAACTCTGCTTTAAAAGTCTGGTAGAATTCCCCAGAGAAGCCATTTGGTCCAGGACTCTTATTTGTTGGGAGATTTTTGATAACTGATTTCTTCACTAGTTATGGGTCTGTTCAAATTTTCTATTTCTTCCTGTTTGAGTTTTGGTAGTGTGACGGTGTTAAAACCCTCAAGAAATTCTGGAGAGAAGGAACATACTTAACCATCATAAAAGTCATTTATGAAAAGCCACAGATAATATCATCCTCAATGGGGAAAAACTGAGAGCTTTCCCCCTGAGATCATGAACACGACAGGGATGTCCACTCTCACCACTGTTGTAAGTCCTAGAATCAGCAATCAGACAATGAAATGAAATAAAAGGCATCAAAATTGGCAAAGATGAAGTCAAATTTTCACTTTTCGCAGATGACATGATACTCTACACGGAAAACGCGACAGACTCCACCAAAAGTGTGCTAGAACTGATCCATGAATTCAGCAAAGTCGCCGGGCACAAAAATCAATGTACAGAAGTTAATTGCATTTTTATACACCAATAATGAAGCAATAGAAAGAGAAATAAAGAAAATGAACCCGTTCAAAATTGCACCAACAACCATAAAATACCTAGGGATAAACCTAACCAAAGATGTAAAAGATCTGTATGCTGAAAACTATAGAAAGCTTATGAAGGAAACTGAAGAAGACACAAAGAAATTGGAAAACATTTCATGCTCATGGATTGGAAGAATAAATATTGTTAAAATGTCAGTACTACCCAAAGCAATCTACACATTCAATGCAATCCCAATCAAAATTGCACCACCATTCTTCTCAAAACTAGAATTAACAATCTTAAAATTTGTATGGAACGACAAAAGACCCTGAACAGCCAAAGTAATATTGAAGAGGAAAACCAAAACGGGAGGCATTGCAATTCCAGACTTTAGCCTCTACTACAAAGCTGTAATCATCAAGACAGTATGGTATTGGTACAAAAACAGACACATAAACCAATGGAATAGAATACAGAACCCAGAATTGGACCCACAAATGTATGACCAACTAATCTTTGACAAAGCAGGAAAAGAGTATCCAATGGAAAAAAGACAATCATCTCTTTTAAAAAATGGTGCTGGAAGAACTGGACAGCCACATGCAGAAGAATGAAACTAGACCACTTTCTTACACCATACACAAAAATAAACTCAAAATGGATGAAAGACCTGAATGTGAGACAGGAAGCCACTAAAACCCTAGAGGAGAAAGCAGGAAACAACCTCAGCCACAGCAATTTCTTACTCAACACATTTCCAAAGGCAAGAGAATTAAAAGCAAAAATGAACTATTAGGACCTCATGAAGACAAAATCTTCTGCACCACAAAGGAAACAATCAGCGAAATTAAAAGGCAACTGATGGAATGGGAAAAGATATTTGCAAATGACATATCAGATAAAGGGCTAGTATCCAAAATCTATAAAAACTTACCAAACTCCACACCTGAAAAACAAATAACCCAGTGAAGAAATGGGCAGAAGACATGAATAGACACTTTTCCAAAGAAGATACCCAGATGGCCAACAGACATGAAATGATGCTCAATGTCATTCATCACCTGGGAAATACAAATCAAAGCCACACTGTGATACCACCTCACACCAGTCAGAGTGGCTAAAATGAACAAATCATAAGACTATAGATGCTGGTGAGGATGTGGATAAATAGGAACCCTCTTGCACTGTTGGTGGGAATGCAAAACAGTGTGGAGGTTCCTCAAAAATTAAAAATAGAGGGGCGCCTGGGTGGCTTAGTCGGTTAAGCGTCCGACTTTCGCTTAGGTCATGATCTCGCAGTTCGTGGGTTCGAGCCCCGCGTCGGGCTCTGTGCTGACTGCCAGCTCAGAGCCTGGAGCCTGTTTCAGTCTGTGACTCCCTCTCTCTGACCCTCCCCTGCTCACACTGTCTCTCTCTCTCTCCTAGAAATAAATAAAAATATTAAAAAAAAAATTAAAAATAGAACGACCCTATGACCCAGTAATAGCACAGCTAGGAATTTACCCATACGATATAGGAGTGCTGATGCACAGGGGCACATGTACCCCAATGTTTACAGCAGCACTTTCAACAATAGCCAAGTTATGGAAAGACCTAAGTGTCCATCAACTGATGAATGGATAAAGAAGATGTGGTTTATATATACAATGGAATACTACTTGGCAATGAGAAAGAATGAAATCTTACCATTTGCAGCAACATGGATGGAACTGGAGGCTATTATACTAAGTGAAATAAGTCAGTCAGAGAAAGATAGATACCATATGTTTTCACTCATATGTGGATCTTGAGAAACTTAACAGAAGACCATGGGTGGGGGGAGTTACAGGGAGGGAGGGAGGTGAACCATAAAAGACTCTTAAATACTGAGAATAAACTGAGGGTTGATGGGCGGTGGGGGAGAGGGGAAAGTGGGTGATGGGCATTAAGGAGGGCACTTATTGAGATGAGCACTGGGTGTTGTATAGAAATCACTTTGACAACAAATTATATTGAAAAACAAACAACTGCCCCCCCCCAAAAAAAACAGGTGAGTGATAGTAGCTGGTTGTGAGTTTTTAGGTTGAATGCTATGAAATAATATTTTTATAGGTTAAAAACAGTCAGATAAGCTTCAACTTAGCACTATTTGTTAAGTGCTCACATTAGGTTTTCTGTGAATACACATTATTTCCTCAATTCAATTTTGGCCTTTTTAGGAGTTAAGAACATATTATCTTCTATCCCTATAATGTGTACTCTGCAGGTATAAAATAAGTGCTTTTTTTTTTTGATCAGGGATGATATAAAACAAGTTTTTTCATGTGGCACTGTCTGATTGAGAATCCAGGCTTCTGGCACTGAGAGAGTTGAGTCACCAAACCACAAAGCATTCTACTCCAAGAAACTACTTATTTTGTTTAATAGAATTTTAAATTAGGGAGTGTCATCTCATCAGGTAAAATGAGGACTTGGGAGTAAAACAGCTCTGTGTGTACACAGGAGATCTTTATTTCTGCACTCAAGATGAAGGTAGCAACCTTCACAATATTTGTGGCTATCAGGCACAAGCGAACAGAAAAAAAGAACAATATATTGATTTTGTTCAAATCAGAAGCGAACCGAAAAAAAGAAAATATATTCATTTTTTCACTTAAAAATACCTTCATACTCCTTTTAGTAAAAATTTGTAAATATTGCCAATATTTCCAAAAGGAATTAAACTTGTGTTTTATAAGCCAGATAATAGTGGAACATATCACACATTTCTCAAAAATGAGAAATTCATAAAATTAAACAGTAGATATATAAATTTCATTAAAATTTTTATATAAGCCATATTATTTATAACAGAAGGAAAAGGCTATTGGCATTTTCCCAGCTTCTGCAACTGTATTTTACTAAAAAGAATCAAAATGATGTTATCAGAACAATTAATTCTCCAATCTGTCATCCTCTCTTCTCTTTAAAATAATAAAATCTTAGGATTTCCCTGTATTTAGGAGTCAAAATAAACTTTTTTCTCTCCCTCCAAAATTTAGCAGTTACAACTCATTGATTGGACTTCGAATATGAGAAAATCATATAATTGCAGTTTCTATTAATTTATATAAGTTTTTTTGAAAATCAAACAGATTTGACATCAAACCATTACCTGAATCATTCTAATGGATTACTCATTTTGTCCTTTCACTTAACTATCAACTAGTTTATGTTACTAATAGAAAAAGAAGATACTGATCAACCTAACCAAACACTTGGATTCTCCACTTTAACCACAAGCAAGTTACTGAGAAAGCAAAACACATGTGGATTTACTATTTATCTGGTTACAGGACCAGCCACGGGCAAAGGGGTGGGATGAGACATTATTTCTGCTCCCCCTCTCCCTTGACTCTCTCTGCTGGTTTCTCCCTTTGCCTCCTCACTACAGATTCCAGGATTTTCTAGTGGTTCCATATCAACTGTTAAACAGAAAAAGTGATCTAATAAAACTAAATAATAGGAAAGAGCTATTTGCTTACTATGTGTACTGGGATGAATAATGTTCTCTGAACATTCACATGCCTCTAGAACCTCAGAATGTGACTGTATTTGAAATAGAGTCTTTGCAGATGTAATTAGTTAAATTCGGATGAAGTCACACTGGATTCACGTGGACCCTAATCCAATGACTGTGTCCTTTCAAGAAGAGGGAGATCCAGACACAAAGACTCAGACACATGCAGATACAGAGGGAAGCGAGCTATGTGAAGGTGGAGGCAGGGCCTAGAAGGATGCAGTTGCCAACCCGCAAACACAAGGATTGCTGGCAGCAACCGGAAGCACTGAAGAGGCAAGAAAGACCTCCCGCAGCCATCAGAGGAAGGATGGACTTCTAGCCTCCAGAACAGTGAGAGGATACATTCTGTTGTTATGGCAGCCACAGGAGACTAATACACTATGCTACTCTGCTGAGGTGCATGTGCGTTTTTTAACAAGGCTTTTGGGAGAGGGCAGTGTTTAGTGCAAAGAAATAACAGCTATATCTGGCATCAATGAAAACTCAGAGAAGAAATTTTTAAGGAACTGCGTCTTTTGAGTAACTTTTATTTATCTCATTTTTAAAAATTTTCTTTTTAGAGTTTATTTATTTTGAGAGGGGGGAGGGGCAGAGAGAGAAGGAGACAGAATCTGAAGCAACCTCCAGGCTTCAAGCTGTCTGCACAGAGCCTGATGCGGGATTTAAACTCAAGAGCCTTGAGATCATGACCTGAGTGGAAGTCAAATGCTTCACTGACTGAGCTACCCAGGTGCCTCTCTTTTGAGTACCTTTTAAATGAAACATAACAGGTGCCAGCCTCCTCTAAAGAGGTGTGGGACTGGGCTGGTCTGAGTAGAGTGACTTACTAAGCCTTGTGGAGGAAAGAAAGAGAAATGAAAAGAAGACATGCACTTTGTCACACAGGGCACTCCAAAGACACTAAAAGTCCTATGAAAGATTCTGCTTCAGGGACTAAGAAGCCCTGAAGTAAAGCCAAGAACAGGAGACCTAAAGAGGAATCTCTGAGTTAGAGAGGACTGTATGTATCTACACCATGCATTTGCCTAGAACCTGGCAAAGTTATACTCTATATGTACCAAAGTTAATTCCAGGTGACTGAAAGACTTAAATGTGAAAACATCAAATCACTAAGCAGTTAGAAGGCAAAATACAGCATGTTAGAAGATAATATAGGAAACAACTTCTTAAGATTAAAAGCAATGGAAAAAACAAAAAAGAAAAATACTGGTAACAGTATTACTAGGCAAAAATTTTAATTTTTCATACTTTTTAAAAATGAAAGACAATAACAAGCCACGAAAATATTTTCAACAAAAACATCCAACAATTGTGTAAGGGCCATACTGGATAAAGAAACCATACTATAATATAAGAAAAATATTAGCAACCCAGTAAAAGGGGAAAGGAAAATAAATAATTTTTAACGGAAGAAAGAAAAGGTTAATGAATGTATTTTCCCAACCTCACTAATAATCAAAATATGCAAATTAAAGCAACAAAAGGTACAATTTTAGTTTTTTAAATGTTTATTTTTGAGAGGGAGAGAGAGAGAGAAAATGAGGGTGGGGGGCAGAGAGAGAAGGAGACACAGAATCTGAAGCAGGCTCCAGGCTCTAAGCTGTCAGCACAGAGCCTGATGAGGGGCTGAAACCCACAAGCTCTGAGATCAGGACCTGAGCTGAAGTTAGATGCCTAACCGACTGAGTTACCCAGGCACCCCCAAAAGGTACAATTTTAAATTAATAATGCTCAATGCTTCTACATACTACTGGGGGATATATCAACTGCTTTAGTCTTTCAGTAAGCAATTTATAAGTACTTATCAAGAGACTTAAAAATGTTAATATATCTATAACCTGTTATTCTACTTCTATGAAATGTTTATAAGGAAATAATCAAATAAGTCTTCAAAGAGCTATTTACAAAGATCTGTATGCAAGTGCTATTTATGATTTTAAAAATGTGCAAACAACTAATTCAGGTAATGATTTACTAAGTTATGGAACATTCATATTATAAGAATGACATTTATCCTCTAGGTCATTGGGTAAAGCCTGTGATATAACAGCAAGTTTAAAAGTAGGATAAAAAATTGTATATCACCTATGTTAAATATCCAAGAACATATGGAAAGGAAATGCATTAAAATCTTTATAGAGGTCATTTCTGGCTAGTTGAATTATGAGTACTTTACATTCTTTTCTGTATTTTCCCTGTTATACACATTCTCTTATAATGAAAAAAAAATTAACAAAAAAAGTTGTAAAACTCCTAATAGGCTCCCTGGGGAAGTCTAAATAATAAGGATTTTGAGTGGCAGTAGCAGAAGGTAAAACCCAGATGATGGAACAGATCTTTTAACATAATCTAATGAAATATTAATGTACAGATTTTACCTGCCAGTCTCAATTTCTTTTTCCTAGTTCCTTAGGCCAATAATTCCCAGCCTAGGTTTTGGAATACCTCAGGTTATTGTCAATTATCTCATGAGAGTCACAATGTTTTTCTTGGATATTTTTCAAGCTACCACTTGTTTTAAAAATTTGCAGGGGAAAAAATACTAATAGGGAGCTTCACCCTGTTTAAAATGATCAACATCTGTTTTGACGTTTGTCAGAGAATTAAAAAGTATCATTGAAAGGTAATTCTGCAGGAGTGGTAGCTAGACTGATATGGGGATAGAGAGAGTACAGAAGTTAACAAGAGAATGATTTTATCTTGTTTCCTATTGTGCATAATTTCAAAGTCACTTATTCCACTTCAACAGGGGCTAGGGTGCAAATATCCAAAGGGTATCCTGATGCCATTCACTGTTTCATTATTCAGCCTTTTATACCTCCTGTGGCTCCTTTTTATTATCTATACACATTTTATAGAATAAATCAGTAAACCCATAAAATGAAACTGGGAGAGAAACTGGTAGAGAAAAGCAAATATTTTATCTTTTACCATGATTCTAGATAAAAGCTTCTGATTTAGTATTTTATAGTTTTCTTTTAGGTCAAGGGTTAGCAAGCTAACCTTGGGCCAAATCTAGCCCACCACTTGTTTTTGTAAATAAAGTTTCATTGGAATAACCACATAGTGACTGTAATACAGAAGTCTCTATGGCTGCTTTTGTGCTATAGTGGCAGAACTAAACATCTGCAACAGAGACTGGATTGTTGGTGGTTCCTAAAATATTCACTACCTGGCCCTTTAGAGACAAAATCTGCTGACCCCTATTTTGGATTATAAATTCCTATAAGCTTGTTAGCAGAGTATCTTCTTTCTGTACTTTCTGTACTTTCTGAACTTTATAACGTTCACTGAAGAGGAATGAATACTTCTAAAACTATTATATATATTATCAGATAATTATAACACAAGCTCAGGTTTACCCAAGTCTAGATAAATTTAAAGATAGGAAAAATTCACCCACAATCTTATATATAGGCCTAAATCTGAAAAATCCTTTGATTTATTTAATTTTGACTACTAAATATATATATATATATATATAATTTTTTATCTTATTTTAAAGGAATAGAACAGTAGGTGAGGACGAATAGAACATCCTCCAAGACGTTTCCCATTATCCTCTCCCGCTGGTATTTACACCCTTGTACAGTTTCCCCACATGCACAGATGATATCTCACTTCTAAGACTAGGTCATAACATTGTGGCTTCTCTCTCTTTCTCTCTGTCTCTCCCTTTCATCACTTGCTCTAGGGGAAGCCAGCTTCAGTGTAGAGAGGCCCACATGGCAAGGAAATTCTACCAATAACCAGGGAGGAACTGTGGCCTCCTGACAACAGCCACAAGAGTAAGTTTGGAAATAGAGCTTCCAGCCACAGTCTGCCCCTCGTATGACTTGGGTTGACAGCCTTGACTGCCACCTAACAGAGACCCTGAGCTGCAGCCACCCAGTTCAGCTGCTTCTGAATTCCTGACTGGTTCAAACTGAGAAATGATAACTATCTGTTGTTTTAAACCCCTAAATGTGGGGGTATTTTATTATACAGCAATAGGAAATGAATATACTTATGTCTGTCACCACTTACTTATTGCAGTTTCTAGCTTTCAAATGTTTATTTATTATATTGATAGAGAGCACAGGCAGGAGAGGGGCAGAGAGAGAGAGTGAGAGACAGAGAGAGAGAGAGAGAGAGGATATGAAGTGGGCTCTGTGCTGACAGCAGAGAGCCTGATGCAGGGCTTGAACTCACAAACCATGAGACCATGACCTGAGCCAAAGTCAGATGCCCAACCAACTGAGCCACCCAAGTGCTACTGCACTTTCTAGCTTTTAAAAGCCATCTGCATGAAACACAGACATGGTACCGGAAATGGGCCATGAATTAGATCTAGCTTAGGTCACAATATAAATATTGTGCTAAAAAAAAAAAAAAAAAAAAACACAGAGACTTTCTCTCTGCTATAAAGACTATCAGCCATTAGCTCAGCTCTTGAGTGTTCCACTGCACTGCCATAGTGACACTAGTCAAAGCCTGAAATGACGGAGATCACGTGTGAGCCCTAAAAACAACACAACCTTCACACCAGGAGGACTGAAAACCCACCAGAACTTGCCAACAACCAAACTCCCAAAGTGTTGGGGAACCAGAGCTCAAGCTTCTATGACAGGTTTAGTCTTCCAAACAGTTTTGAGTCTCCCTTCTACTTTTATCAGAGAGGTGAACGATACCAACGATCTTTATATTCGTGTAGCACTTTGTCATTTGAAAAGTAGAGCCTTTGTGTGTATTTTTAATCCTCATAGCAACCTTGACTAGTAAGTTTAAAGTAAGAGTCATCTTATTTTTTTTATTTTTTTTAATGTTTAGTTATTATTGAGAGACAGAGAGAGAGAGAGAGAGAACGAGACAGAGCATGAGCGTGGGAGGGGCAAAGAGAGGTGAAGATAGAATCTGAAGCAAGCTCCAGGCTCTGAGTTGTCAGCAGAGCCCGATGCGGGGCTCGAACTCACGAACTGTGAGATCCTGACCTGAGCCTAAATTAGATGCTTAACCAACTGAGGCACCCAGGTGGCCATCATCTTATTTTTTGTAAAGAGAGGAAGAGAGCATATTAGTATAAAAATAGAAAATAGAAGGGGGAGGGGTAAGGAGAAAGGGGGGGATGGGCATGCAGGAGGGCACTTATTGGGATGAGCACTGGGTGTTATATGGAAACCAACCTGACAATAAACTATAAAAGAAAAAAAGAAAAAACAGATTAAAACAATGATTCAAAAAAAAGAATAAAAAATAGCATCTAATTGTATCTGATAAGTATTAGGATGTTCTGCAGAGAATGTGTAGAGCCCAGAACTTCAGTGGATGGACCTCAGAGGCCAAATCGGGGCCAAGGGTGGAAAGGTTGAGGTGTACTGGGTGGTTCCCATTCCCAGAAGTCTCCCAGAGAACTTCATTTTTCCCACTGGTTCAGAATGCAGGGTACACTCAATGAGAACAACTTCTATGTTGGGATTAGAGTAGCACACTCTTGACCCTCAATTGTTCAAGCCCTCCAGTGACCCACTGATTAGCCTGAGAACATCCTTAATTCCCTGGAGGGTAGGTGCTGGGTACCATTCATCTTTGTACCCCAACAGCATGTAGTATACTGAATTCACATAGAAGGTACTCAGTTATTGTGTGGGAAAGGGAAGGAGGGAGAAAAAGAGGAAGGAAATAGAGAAGGTGTTTGAAATACAATATGCTTTTCCTCAAACTACAAAATCTATTGTATTACAAAGTAATTTTAAACAAAGTTGAGTAATGTCTCTTGACAGACCTCCTCCTATTTAAAATAGAAGTGCACAAAATCAATGTGGGAGGGGGGACATTAATGCAAGTACAAAGTAAGTGAGAAGAGCTCCTTTTGAATGTGTGGTGACTCATCCCCTAAGCATCTTCTAAGGTGATGAGTTACAATTAAGAGACGATGTTTATTTGAAAGTTTCACTCTCCAAGAGCTTTCAGAGGTAAGAGGCATCAAGAAGACAGCAATGATCTGCCATGCTGAAATTAATATTATGGTCTCGTAAGAACCTAATCAGTATTTATAGTAATGTTGCCATAAACCAGGGCATGTGAGATATTGTAGCAGTGTAGCAGGATTCTCCACAGAGTGTTGTGACACCAAGGCTTTTTTTTTCCCCCAGGAAGCAACTTTATTTGTGTTGGCACTGGCTCAGTTGGGTTCATACCTGAAGAACTGAGAGCCCTGACAGCCATGTGGCATAGTTTTTTACACCTTTTTTACTTCTTTGATTTCCCATATATGGTAACACACAAACATGTAGTCTGATTAAGTGGTCTCGTGTTACACTTGACACGAGGTCATGAGGGATGTTACATAAACGTATAGCCAGGTTGCCTTGAGGTGTTTTTTTTTTTTCCATCGGGAGGGGACCCAACCACAATGTAATTGATGCCTAAGCAAACAATGTAAAGAAACCCCTCCATGTCAGCACAACCTGTGGGTGGCAAATTCATCATGTCCTGTGCAGCCACTGAAAACATCTGGTTCCATGAGACCAGAATGGACATATAGCATCTCTCAGCCCTGACAGAATGTGCAGGAATCCAGCCAAGCCTCAATATAGTGAGTGCTGCAGGCTCACATTCCAAGTGAGTTGGGGACCTTCACAGGTGCACCTTCACATAACAAGCCCCATGACAAAATACGTAATGTGTTCAAAACCAAAAATGCAATAAACTGCAAAGCAATGTGGCCATTTCTGCATATATCTTACCCCTCCTGGTGTAATATGCCTACCTACAGGTAGGAAGATTAAGTCCATAAAATAGAACTCAATGCCCTTTTTCAGCTTGGTGTATTTGTTTAAGCAAAACAGGCAATTTGCTTGCTCATTTGGTTTATAATCCCCTTTAATTAATTGATTGATTAATGTTTATTTATTTTTGAGAGAGAGAGAGAGCATGTGAGCAGGGGAAGGGCAGAGAGAAGGTGACAGAGGATCTGAAGTGGGCTCTATGCTGACAGCAGACAGCCCAAAGCAGGGCTCTAACTCACAAACTGTGAGATCATGACCGGAACCAAAGTTGGACACTCAAATGACTGAGCCATTCGGGCGTCCCTATAATTCCCCCCTTTAAGAGATATCTCAGATATAATCCCCAAGATGATTTGGAATCTGTACGTTTCCAGTTTAGAAAGACTATGTAGAGTATCTGGATTGAATGAAAGACTAACGTGTCCACCTAAGAATGTGTTTATGTGTCACTCGGAAGGTTGTAGATTATTTAGAGGGAGGTTGATTCTAAAGCAGAGATTAGGAGACTAACTGGCAGCGGGCTGGATGGACACATTCGTCGGAGGCTGAGGGAACTAGTCTCCAAGATGGTCCCAGCAATTCCCCTTCTCAGGATACTAAATGCTGCTTCTCACGTGCAGGGGTGAAATTCTTTCTCCCTTTTGAGCTGCCTCATAAGAGGTGTAGCTGCCCCGGGGAGAGGCCACCTCGGGAGGATATGTGGGGTAGGACCTTGGAACCTAACCAACAGCAAGAGCTGAGGCCCTGGCTATAGGCTCCAGTAAAACCATTCCTGCCAGTGCCCAGCTGTTTTAGCTGAGCCCAGGCATGTGACTGAAGAAGTCATCTCAGAAGTCTCAGCCTCAGAAGACATCCCATAGAGCAGGAACAAGCTGATCCCACAAGCCTTGTCCAAATTCCAATCATTAGAACAAAGAAAATAATTGTTAGTTTAGGTCAGGATAGCTGGTATGCAGTGATCGATATCCAAAACAGGATAAAGTCACATAGCCTTCTGCTAAAACATATTTTTAGGGGCTCCTGAGTGGCTCAGTTGGTTAAGCATCCAATTTCAGCTCAGGTCATGATCTCCTGGTTTGTGGGTTCGAGCCCTGCATCAAGCTCTGTGCTGATAGCCTGGAGCCTGCTTTGGATTCTGTGTCTTCCTCTCTCTGCCCCTCTCCTCTTTCACTCTGTCTCTCTGTCTCTCAAAAATAAATAAATTTAAAAAAATTTTTTAAATCTATTTTTTAAAAAAATGTTATGGTTTGTCATTTCGTATAGAAATCATCCACAAAAACTCAGTTTTTCTAGAATTTATTAGGTGGAGTCTGAAATTTGAAATTTGAACAGATATACTTTAGAAAGGATAGAAAGATTCAGGGAGGGTTTTCAAAAACAGTAATATATATCTTACAGAATATATATGTATATATATAAAGCAGTTTTTATCTTACTTTAAGTGATTGGAGCATCAGGGGAAGACAAATAGAAAATCAACCCAGAAGTACTAAGCACTTAAGATAATTTTAGTTTAATAGTAATGACTCCTTTTAGGGTGATTGCTATATTCAAAATATTGTGCTAAGTTCTTTACATGTATTTTCTCATTTAATCCTTACAAGACACCTGTGAGATAGGTGTTATTGCTGCATTTTATACAGATGAGGAAACTAAGTCTCAAAGAGCTTAAGCAATTTGCTGAAAGTTACACAGCTAGGAAGTTGTGAGGGTGGGATTTGAATCTGGCCAGCCTGACTCCAAAGTTATTTAACTGTTTAATGTACTTAATAGTCTCCACCCTTAATAGTAAAAGGTGTAGTAAGTAGTTTCATTATTCAGATACTTTTAGGTTCAGAGAGGAAGGTGTCTCACAGTTATAACAACTAAAAATAAAAGCCATATTTTGGTCTTAAGTGACTCAAAGCATTTGGCATGCAAGTTAGCATCCTTTTGCATTACAGCTAGGGGATTTGGTCAGATTCACGCTATATAATTCTGGGAGGATATAGGAAAATTTCTCATATACAGTATGTACATCTGTCCATTTGTTAGTTTATCTTATATTTCCTACAAGATTAAAATAGTAATAAAAAACCTCACCACAAAGAAAAGCCCAGGACTGGATAGTTTCATTGGTGAACTCTACCAAATGTTAAAAGAAGAATTAACACCAATCCTCCAACTCTTTCAAAAAATAGAAGAGGAGGGAACAGTCTCAAACTTACTTTACAAAACCAGCATTACCCTCATACCAAAGACAGATAAGGACACTATAAGAAAAGAAAACTACAGGGGAGACTGGGTGACTAAGTCAGTTAAGCGTCTCACTCTTGATCTTGGCTCCAGTCATGATTTCACAGCTGTGAGATCAAACCCTGTGTCAGGCTCCGAGCTGGGTGTGGAGCCTGGCTTAAGATTCTCTCTCTCTCTGTCTCTCTTCCTCTGCCCCTCCCTAACACCCCTTCCCACTTGTGCACGCAGAGCCCAATCTCTCTCTCTCTCAAAAAAATAAAATTACAGGCCAATATCCCTGATAAATATTGATGTAAAAACTCTCAATGAAATATTAAAAAACTGTATCATACATGATGATCAAGTGAGATTTATCCCTGGGATGCAAGGATTGTTCAACATACACAAATTAACATAAATACAATATACCACACACTAATAGAATGAAAGAGAAAGTCATATGATCATCTCAATGCAGAAAAGGCATCTGACAAAATTTAATATCCTTTCATGATAAAAACTCTCAACAAACTGGGTATAAAGAGAGCATACCTCAACATAATACTGGTCATATATAACAAACTCACAGCTAACATCACATTCAACAGTGAAAGGCTGAAAGTTTTCCTGATAAGATCAGGAATAAGACAAAGATGTCTGGTTTCACTACTCCTATTCAACATAACACTGGATGCCCCACCTGAAGCAATTAGGCAAGAAAAAGAAATAAAAGTCATCTGAATCAGAAAGGAAGAAGTAGAACTCTCTGTTTGCAGATGATATCTTTATATAGAAAATCGAAAGACTACCAAAAACTGTTAAAAACAATTAATGAACTCAGTAAAGTTGCAGGATACAAGCCCAACGTATGAAAATCTGTTGTTTCTATACAGAAACAACAAACTCTCTGAAAAATAGGTGTTTTTCTGAGTTGTGTGAGCTGCTCTAATACATTATTTGAGCCCAAGGAGGAGGTCACTGAAAATTCCAATCTACAGCTGGTTGGTCAAAAGCACAGACAACATTCTAGGCTTCTGACTGGCATCAGAAGTGGGGGGGTGGGGGCAGTCTTGTAGGATGGAGCCCTTAACCTGTGGAATCTGACACCATCTTCAGGCAGACAGCATCAGAACTGAGATGAAATGTAGGACATGCAGCTGGCATTGGAGAATTGCTTGATGATGTGGGAACCACCCCAACCTCCCACATTGGAATTGGGTGTAGACTTGTGTACAGCAATTCCACTTTGGGGTATACATTGAAGAAAATGAAATCACTGTCTTAAAGAGATAGCTGCACCCCATGTTCATTGTAGCATTATTCACAGTAGCCAAGACATGGAAACAACCTAAGTGTCCATCCACCAGATGAATGAAAAAGGAAACTGTGATCTCTCTCTCCTCACTCTCTCTCTCTCTCTTTCTCTCTCTCTCTCTCTCTCTCTCTCTCACACACACACACACACACACGATTTACAAGTGTGTGTATGTTCAGGTTTAAATCCTGTGTGTGTGTGTGTGTCTAATTCAGCCATAAAAAGAAAGGGACTCCTGTCTTTTGCAACAACATGGATAGACCTTGAAGGCATTGTACTCAGTAAATAAGTCAGACAGAGAAAGACAAATACTTCCACAGGGCTGAGGAGGCAAGAGGCAGGCAGTATGATGGTGTGGAAAGCAAGACAGGAGAGCACTTTCTCCCCTAATAAGCAGGGGAACTGAGAGAGAACAGACATCCAATACCCTAGGGGGATATGGGAAAGATAATGTCCTCGAGGGAGATCTGAGATTTGCTCTGAGGGACACCCCAGAGAGAGCTTGGGGGCATTTTCCTGACGGTGCCCCCAATTTCCAGAGGACATAGGGGAAGGTCTTGGGGGCAGTTCAGAGAGTTTTTTCCCAAGAACTACATCAGGGCAGCAAATTACCAGGTGTGGGGGGGGGGGGCGGTTCTGGTGGCCTCCAAGAGTTTGTTGAGCTTATCTACAGGAACAACTCACTTTACAGCATGCAAGTCACCACTTACTTCTGAAGGCCTTTCAAAAGTACCTGCTCTTTATCTACTTTCCCACTGTAACCCCACTTTTCTAAATGAAGCTCCTGAAGAAGGGAATATAGTGAGTCACGTTAGTTTTAGGCACCATGCTAGTTGATGGTATTATTACTACCTTATCTAGCTGTCGATTCAGTCCAGTGACTTTTTTAAGTTTATTTATTTCTTTTGAGAGAAAGAGCAAGAACACAGGAAGGGCAGAGAGAGGGAGATAGAGAGAATCCCAAGCAGGCTCTGCACTGTCTGCACTATTAATAGAGGAGCCCAACTCGATTAGTCAGGGCTAATAGTCAGGGCTCTAACACAGGAACCAAGAGATCATGACCTGAGCCAGATCAAGGGTCAGATGCTTAACCAACTGTCCCACTCAGGTGCCCTGAGTTTTTTGCTTTTCTAAATCACTGTGATATAAAAGTTCATTTATTCAAATATTTATAAATTTCCTCCTTTTCTCAAAATTTCAGCTGAAGTTCCACACTTGAGAACAATAGGCAACACATTCTGAGGAAAGGTATCAGAAAAACCTCAGCCAGGCTTAGTAAGATACAGCAGAACCAGTCTAGCAACTACCCACCCCCATCTTTTACCTCACGCTTACATAAAAGAAGACTAGAGGGCCACCTGGTTAGCTCAGTTGGTTAAGAATCCAACTTCAGTTCATGTCATGATCTCGTGGTTCATGAGTTTGAGCCCCACATAGGGCTCTGCACTGACAGCTCAGAGCCTGGAGCCTGCTTCAGATTCCGTGTCTCCCTCTCCATCTGCCCCTCCTCTGCTCACGCTCTGTCTCTCTGTCTCAGAAATGAGTAAATGTTAAAAAAATAAAAAATAAAATAAAACAAGACTAGAAATCTGAGTGGAGACTGAAGAATGCCATCAAAGTAAAGCTTATGTTTGGGCGTCCTTCTCGTCCTTCATAGGGGGAAGAGAGAGTGTTTGTCCCCCTACCACAGCAAACCAAGTGAGGGAAGCCCCAAGAACCCTGAAAATAGAAACTAGGAGTGTCTTGCAAGAAGGAAAGACAGTACTTCCTCCTCTGATAACTGTTTATTGCATCACAGAACTTGGGCCCTGGTGCTAGTGTGGGTCTACGGTAGAAGCTTTCTTAGGAGTGTCTGGCCAGTATGCCTTGGAATTTGGGGATGTACATGGACCCAGAGGGCACTGCTGGCTTCTTTTATGGAGAACTCTGAAAACTGAGCGTCTGGAGTCCATCTAACAGTGAGGCCAAGAAAGGAGATATTGGAGGCCTGCCTATTCTGGGAAGGAGAACTTGGCAATAAAAGGCTGTGGGGTAAATTCTGAGCAGAGTTCAGAGAAGGGGATCCTAAGAAGGCATCCACACCATTGTCTACATCAGGGAATGTTGCAGAGTCAAAATATCTGTCAGGGTCCCTAAGGAGTCAACAAAAGGACCCCAAGAGAGAAACAGCCAGCATCTGAATGCCTGCCATATACAAAGGCCAAAAGAGGACAAATCGAAAACTAATTAGAAAGATTTTTGCCACTCTTCCTTCAACCCTCCCTTCCTCCCCAACCCAACCTTGAGGGCAGAGCCGGAAAAAGAGCCCTGGAGATTAGTTTTATATCAACAGATTTTTTAAAAGCATTTTTTAATGCAGAATTATGTTGTCTATTTTTTTAATGTTTATTTATTATTGAGAGAATGCACAAAAGTACAGGTGAGGGAGGGGCAGAGAGACAGGGAGAGAATCCCAAGCAGGCTCTGTGCTGTCAGCGTAGAGCCTGATTGGGGCTCAATCCCATGAACTGTGAGACTGTGACCTAAGCAGAAATCAAGAATTGGACAGTTAACCAACTGAGCCACCCAGGCATCCCATGTCATCTTTTTTTTTTTTTTTTTTTTGATGCAAAAAAGTAATGGCTATTTCCTGAAAACAAATATATCTGAAATGTATAAACATCTTAATAAGAAACTTGATGCTATTTAACTTGAATAAGAAGTTGAAATCATGTGATGGTCTTTGACCTTCTATCAATTTTGACTTTGCATACTAACGGTAACCACAGCAGAAAACTTGGATTCATACAGTTTGGAGGAAGAAGTAGAATCAGAGCTCCCATCTCTTTGCTAGATAAAGGCAAACTTATGTGGGAAAAGAATAAGATTTATTCAAAATTTAAAATGCATTTGCATTCTTTCTGTTGTCCTCAAGTCGATGAGGATATCTTCGGCAAGGTCTGTGTCTCTGATGTTCCTTTTATCAGAAAGGAAGGGATTATAAATCGATGTTCAATTTTTAAATCACATGGATTGAAAGGTACCCTTCAAGATTTCAGTAGTGTTTCAAGGTGATCTCTGCCTGCCTCAATTCCATGTCCAGTCCTGGAAAGTACATACAGCTACATGCCTCCAAGTTCTTCTTCTGGAGAGGGAGCTTGGAACTGGCAGCTAATCTCATCATCAGTCTCTGCTCCAGCAGCAGCATCCTTAACATTGCCTGCAGAGTTGGGTTTTTTTTTTTTTAATTAATTTATTTATTTTGAGAGAGAGAGAGAATGAAAGGGAGTGAGAGAGAGAAAATGTGTACAAGTGGGGGAGGGGGCAGACAGGGACGGGGAGAGAGAATCCCACTCAGGCTCAGGGCTGTCAGCAGGGGACTGAGGGGAGGCACAATCTCATGAACTGAGCTATGAGATCATGAGTTGACACTTAACCAACCAAGCCATCCAGACGCCCCACCTGCAGGGTTTTGAATAACAAAGTTCGGATGATTGATAAACCGAAAATATATACCAAGTTAAGCCAAGCCAAACATTTACTGCTCCCAGTCAACTTGCTCTGAGAGTGGACTTTCCTTATCTCTCTCTTAAGAGAAAATGAAACTTTGGAGAAAGTCAATTAAGCACTTCAAACATCTTTCAATACCAATGGCCCTCTGTATAGGAGAGAAAGACTTAGGTTGTGCTCTCAGTTCTTGGACAAACTTCTCAAAGAGGAGGCAATATGTTCTGGCTCTGGCACAGTAGATAGTAGTAGCGACCTGCGTGTCTTTGGCCAGACCCATGGAGGCAGTCCATGCCAGTGCAGATGTCAGGCAGCCATCGAGGTGGTGGGGGCTCTTCCTCAACAAAGGAGCAAAAACCAGATATGTTGCTGAGCATCAAAGGAGGTCCACTGGCACACAGAAGGTCAAGGTTCACTTCCATTTGAAGTGTTGTACAGAAAAGTAACATTTCACTATTTCAAAGACAGTATAAGTCTTTGAAATATCCAAATGGGGCTCACAAAGCAAATTCTCATCAGGTGAAAGAACACACACATGATAGAGGAAAACCAGAAGCTAGCTATGCTAAGAGATATCGACAATTTCATTCAGTTGGATGCTAAAGGAAATGAGATCATTGACAATTTCTCCAAAATCTGCTTTTAAAAATTGGAAGAAATATCAGAAATTCTGGAGTTAATACAATATGACAGAGACCCTGATATAGTTTTCTTTCTCAGCAACAAACTCCAAAGCAGCCCATAAATCTTATGACCACACAGCGTCACCAAGGTCTCTCTGCTTGAGTGCGGCTTCTTTTACCCTACAGTGCTGTATGAACTTTCACAATGCTTAAAGACAGGGCTTTTGTGATGAAGTGAAGCCAAATTTTGATGAAGCTAAATCCTTTAAAAATTCATTTTCTTTTCATGAAGAAGATCTTCTCAGTCTAAAGTGGGCATCTGTTTATTTTTGCTGGCCCAGAATTTCATCTGGTTTTTTTTTTTTCCCAGTTATAGCACATTAATTACTCTTCGGGGCACCCCTACCTGACTCTGACTGTCTCTGCTGGGCCTAACCCTGGGCATAGGCGTGACTGCTGTGGCCAGGAGGATGGACTGACTTCACAAGCATGGATGTATAACCCAAATGAAGCCAATGAGACAGAAGCCCAAATCTTCTGTTGGAACAAGTAGGAAAGAAGGGTTCTCCTTTTGCTGGGAGGTAATATAAGTTCAAAGTCAAGGGAGACCACTTTGTGGCAGGGGGTGGGAACATAGTTACCTGAGAATGTTGCCTTCACAGGTGAGGCTGATAGGACTTCACCTCTGGACCCAACCACTCCTATGACCAGGACCACTGTGGACCTTTCAAGGGTATGAATCAATAAAGTTCTTTTTTTGTTTTTTATTTTGCCTGTTTGCATTTTTTGTTTGTTTATTTGTTTTCTTTCAGAATTTGAGCTGGATTTCTGCACTTGCAACTGAAAAAGTCATGAGTGACACAAAAAGTCCAATTTACTCTCAAATGGACAGATATAAGGTACTTCTTCAGCTTTGCTGGCTTCATGTGTCCAATGGGAAGAATTTTGCCACACAAAAAAATAAGCACGGAAATTTGGAGCCTTATCAGGTTCAGAGATGAAGGTGAAAATAAGGGATAATAATGTTTGCTTATTTTCTTTGCTTTCACATTTCCCAACTTACATTAGGCCAATGTAAACAAAGACAGACATCCCTAGTCATATGAACAGGACATAAGTTCCTTAGTTCCTGTCAGTAGACATGATAGTCTAGCAAAAAGAACCACCATACCCTTTGGTTACAGTCTACAACAATCCATCAACGTGTGGGATAAAACTGTAACCTCGTAACATACTTTTCTTTAACAAGTCAAATTTTAAAGTAATAGGACTTTAGTTGAGATGATTAAGAAGCTACTCTCTCCCATCTAAATACATAGAGAATCTGGATAAGTTATAAAAAACTTATTTAACATACATTATTATACTCAAAATAAAGAGAACTTGAAGGTGCAAAAAAGGAAGAAGCAACTCAAACCATCAGCATAAGCAGTGTGAAGTTGCCTGGTGTGGGGGAAGGGGAAGATTTAGGGCCAAAATAGTCTCCTTACAACTGAGTTTTAATGCCAGCCCCAGCATGGGCATGAAGGCTCCTGTCCTCACAGCAGTGGAAGGTGGAGCTGGGCTTCCCACACAGGTGTGAGTGCTGAAAATCGTCCTATCTGTGAACAAGGACTAGAAGAATTCTACCAGCAGGTCTGGGGCCAAGATGTAGAGAAAACTTAGGGTGAAAAAATCATTCAAGGGGTGCCTGGGTGGCTCAGTTGGATAAGCGTCCGACTTCGTCTCAGGTCATGATCTCATGGTTCATGGTTTGGAGCCCTGCATCGGGCTCTGTGCTAACAGAGCCTGGAGCCTACTTCCGATTCTGTGTCTCCCTCTCTCTTTGACCCTCCCCTGCTCATGCTGTCTCTCTCTCTGTCAGATAAATAAAACATTAAAAAATATTTCTTTTTAATTAAAAAAAGAAAAAATCATTCAAAAATAATTTATTCCTAAAGAACCTTGGCCTGTGTAGATACAGATCTGTGGTGGCAAAAGCTCTGCGTGAGGAAATGACATTAACATCAAAATTACTGAATCCTAATGAAACCCATAGGCAAATGGTAAGTTGCCTCTGGGGTTCACCTCCACAGGCCAGGGCACACATAGGACTCCCACAGAAATCAACCCCTGCACCAGAAAAACTCATTTCAGAAACAATTTCCCAGTCAACAGAGGCCAACAGTAGTTGGACATTTTGTTATGGCCCAAAGCACCCTATGACAGTTTAAAAAGCTAATTTCATCTACAAACACATCAGCTTAGAATAAAAGAAATGTACTTCAAACTGATTTTATTACTTCATATTAACATACACAAATGCTAATTTATATATATATAACTTATTAATCACATTTTATCTTTCATCTTCCTGGTTCTTAAGATTAAAATCAATCTCCCAGGGGTTTTCTACTAAAAGTATTTTTATGGTGAATACATTTCCTGATTTGCTCTCCCACTCTTTGAGCCAAGATATTGATGAAGATATTAAGTGAGATTTGGATGTTCAGGTGTAATCGTTCTTTTTCTGAAATAGATGAACTATTATTATGCTCCTACATGTCTGAGGAAGCAATTCATAGACATCAATTTAAAAATTTTAAGTTTATTTATTTTGAGAGAGAGAGCAAGTGAGGGAGGGGCAGAGAGAGAGAATCTCAGCAGGCTCCACACTGTCAGCGCAGTGTCTAATGCAGGGCTTGAACTTACAAATCATGAGATCATGACCTGAGCTGAAACCAAGAGTGAGATGCTCAATGGACTCAGCCACTCAGGTGCCCCTCAACTTAAAATTTTAATACCAAACTGATTAGAGAGTATTAACAGCAGAACTCTTATAGTTCCAGCCCCGAGATGTATACCTGTTGAAATGCTGCCGGTCACTTTATAAGCTGGCTTCCTTCTTCCTGCGTTATGTATGACACAGTGTTGTGATGGAAAGATCACCAGACTGGAGATAAGGAGCCCTGCAGTCCAGCCCTGTGCTGTCCTCCCAATAGGCATCTAACCTTGAGGTAAGTCACATAACCTCCTTAAGCTTCGGCTTCCATATTTATAAACTGTCTGTGATCGTATCACCAAGCTTCCATGCCTCACACTTGTGAAAAGTACTGATGGGGAGGCTAAAGGGAATCACAGGAAATCACAGATGTGGGAGAAATCCAGTCACTAGTCCTCTTCCAATAGTAACTCACATGCCCTTAAGCAAGTTTACCCTACTTTGATGCTTTTCATCTGGGATTCTGGAACTCCTAAAATCCTTCCCACACTTGACACTGTTGAGTCCCCTGGAACTAGCCTCTCTCCAGATTTCTGTTTTGCATGTTGTTTTTAAGCTAGCATGCCTTGGCCTTTCTTAGACCACCTAAAGTTGTTTGTTTCTGTAATTTTATGCATACAGCCTCCATCATTAGAGTATCTATTCCCCATAGGACTGTTTTTCAAACTGTAATTATAACCAATGGATTACACTGATTTTGACCACTACTATTTAAAAATACCAAACAGAACAGAAAATAACGGAGCACTTCACACTTGGTAAAGCTAAGCATTTTTCACAAAAAAATATTTATGTGTGTGTATACGTGTTTTTTATCAGGCTACAATGTGAAATGTGTTTCTCACTGTCTGTCCTGATCAAAGAGTTGGAAAACACTGCTCTATACAGTAGAGCAAATCCTGTCACATCATCCCCTTGCTTAAAATCCTTTAATGGTGTCTCACTGCCAGGGACTAAGCCCGCTATCTTTAATGTGAACTACATGTCCTAATAGTTCTCAGAATCACTTCATTCCATGCAATCCCCTGTTCTCTATGCCCCAGTAACAATGGGGTCTTTTCAATTCCTCCTCTAATTTCAAGTCCAATTATTTGGTTAAGAATCTGTCACATGTCAGACAATGTTCTAGGCACAAGAAGAGTAAAGAGCAGTTTCCCTGCCCTCACAGAACTTAAACACCAGGACTTCAATGCACCCTGCTCCTTGCCACCAGTGGGCATGGTCATCACACTGCTCATAGTCTTCTCCCACTTCCCCCACCCCCATCCCACATACTGCTGACCTGATGATCTAAGGATCACTTCTTCCTCAGGTCCCAGATGAAGGGCATCAGAATCACCTTCCCTAACATGTCCCCATCATTCATTGAAAAATCCTGACTGAATTTCAAAGACTTATTCAGAATATAAGAGAATAATGATATCGTTGAGAATAGAAAATATAACTGAAAAATTCTCTGAATCTAATTTCCCATTAGGGGGAAGCAAACTGGAGGCTAAACCCTCTTCACAGTAAATAACACACATAAAATACAAACAAAGTTCAAAGGATTCACCAGTTCTTACTTAAGAGTCACTTGTTACAAATGAGTCCAACTCACTATTCTCTGCATGTTGAAAAGAGATTAAGAGGATCCTCACAATTTTACATTTAATATAAAGAAAAAAAATGATCCTTTTTACCTCTTTCCCCACCTTTACCTGAAAACCCAATTATGACCAGAAGGTCATTAAATGATGTAGGAGCTTGGAGGGGGAAAGTCAGGCACTGACAGAGCGGCAGGCACTGACCCATATCTCAGCTAGTGAGCAAGAAAGGTACCTCTCCAAACACCACACATTTACTCTGGTCACACTGTTCTCCTTGCTTAAAATGCTCTTCCCCTCACTCTACTTTACCTGGTAAAATCTGCTTCCCTCCGAGATTTCGCTTGCATGTCTCCTTTGTGAAACCCTTGACTTTCCCCCAAAAAACTGATAATGTCCCCCTGTGTCCTGATAAACACTGCAGGTATTGTAATTTTCACATGGCATTATAGCTAACTGGTCAGTGTCTGTCTATCCCACTAGATTATGAGGTCCATGGAGGCAGGAATTGCAGCATATTCACTTTTCTATTTCGACTTTTCATTCTTTGCACAATGCCTGGCACTTACCAGGGTTTATTCTGTGTTCTATATTTATTGCATATTTCTAGAGACTACTTTGAAAGGGCTCTACTAAGTCATTCAGTTTCTTCCAACACCAAGGCAAATCTTTCCATGATTTCCTAAAAATATTTTGCCCTCACTTGTGATCAAGCTCCTCCTGCTACACCTGTTTCTATTCTTATTCTAGAATATTTCCCCCATCCATTGCTAGGACTCAATAAAGTAAGAGATGGAGAAAACACAAGTGCAATTACACTAAAATAAAAAATATAAGAAAAAGGGCATTGCCTTAAGTAAGATCTGGTAATGTCTGTTACTGTATTATACAGGTACATATTTAGTTAATAATGCATCTTAAAGAGCAGATCTGGAAAACCCAAGCTGAATTTATCTTACAGAAAGCTCCTTTTAAACCATGAGAGAATACTTAAAGCTTATTTCCTTGGGCCCAGATGGTCTTTAAGATTTTACCATGTCTATATTTTACATCCAAAAAGTTATTCAAAGGGATGCCCTCAGCAAGTTCAAACCTGTCTAACAAAGACATGAATTTAACTTTTTAAGTTACTGATATTTAAAGATGGATATGCAAAAGGGCACCAAACAAGTTGTAAGATAACAATGAGTTATTTTTTTGGTCTAGAAAATTAGAAGGGCAAACTATAGCATGTGACAAATTGTAACTTGGACAAAGGGCGAAAAACTGAAATCATGTCAGGATTTTCTACTTAGCAAAATTATTGAAATGCTGACCCAAAGGTTTTTCTGAGGTAAAGAGACTTTGACAGGAAGTGGTAAGGTGACTCATCAGGCTTCTTTGGTTATTTTTTAAGTGCAGAGATTCCATTTGGAATGGAGCTGGGATTTTTAAGCATTCATATATACCTATTGGATGTTTCTACTATGCAAAATAAACTACCTCTCTAGGCAAACTTCCTCACTGAGAAGGTTTAATGAAAGGTGAATTACAGGGGCACCTGGGTGGCTCAGTTGGCTAAGCATTCGACTTCTGCTCAGGTCATGATCTCTCAGTCCATGGGTTCAAATCCCACGTTGGGCTTTGTGCTGACAGCTCAGAGCCTAGAGCCTGCTTTGGATTCTGTGTCTCCCTCCCTCTATGCCTCTCCCCTGTGTGCTCTCTGTCTCTCTCTCTCTCTCTAAAAATAAATAAACATTTAAAAAATGTAAAAAAAGAAAGGTGAATTATAGTTCTTCATGGGACCTAGGTAAAAAACATGAAGATGAACTCCTGTTCTTTATTTATTCACTTAGTAAATCTTTATGGGATGTGTCCTTTGTGCCACATATCATGCTAGGCACTAGGGGAAAAAACGGCATGAGTCTTTAAGGTATTTATACTCTGACAGAGAGAAATAGATGTGAAAACAAACAAATGCAAAAAAGCATTAGAGGATTTGTGACAGAAGGATTCAGAAAATATGAAATAAGAAGAAAGAGTCTCAGTTTTGCCTGGAGGACACCAGGAAGATTTTATAGAAGAGGTAGTACTCTGAATAGTATTCCAGCATTTGAGAAGCACGATACAAAAATGAGTGAATAAGAGTTTAGGATGGCTTAGAGTTTAGGAAGTCACCCAACAGAGTTTTTGAATGTTTAGAGACATTTCAATATACTTGATAGAAAATAGATTTTTGCCATCAATTGCTGAAATGGCTTTTCTGAATCCACTGGTTGTTGTTACACTGTTCTCTCAGTTTTATAGGCCTGACATCCTATAAAAGTAGGGAAGATGGGCAAAGTCTCAATGTACATATTGTAGTTCAAAACTGGAGAGGGGTGTCTGAGTGGGTCAATCAGGTAGGCATCTGACTTTGGCTCAGGTCATGATCTCATGTTTCGTGGGTTCGAGCCCTGCATCGGGCTCTGTGCTGACAGCTTAGAGTGTGGAGCCTGCCTTAGATTCTATGTCTCCTTTTCTCTCCCTGCCCCTCCCTTGCTCTTACTCTGTCTCTCTCTGTCTCTCAAAAATAAATAATTGTTAAACAAACAAACAAAAAAACAAAAAAACTTCCTGGAGCAAAAAAAAGAGAGAAACAATTGTGTAGAATAGTTCAATGAGACAAGTATTTTGGCACTTACTGATAAACCACCAGATGAATACCTCTCATGATGATACCAAATGCTAGGGAATGTGGGGCCATATAAATTTGATATAGAGATGGTCGAGACCTAAAAGTTCCAGAGACTGACACAAAGATATAGCAGCTCAAATTCCTATGTTTATGACAGCAAGGGGTAAAAACATAGGGCTTCCTGGAATTATACAGGCACTAGGTGACTAGTACAATTTATCTCTAGTTAATTCTTTGTTAGAAATGTTCCAGTTATAGAGATTATAACTGTGGTCAAGGAGTTAGTGGTGATACACCCACTGATTCCATAGAGGCAGGTATGCCTGCAGCCTTCCACTGACCCCAAACCATCTCAGTCTGGGCATAATGCCCTAACTCCTGAACTCTGTGTTCCTTGGTCACACCCTCTCCCTTATCAGAGATGAGAGACTAACAGTTGAACATTATAAAAGGATTATGTTGTGTAATTGAATTGAGCTCATTAAAAGTACCTAATACTTAGAGCTCCTAAACTAACTTGATATTTGTCTTATTTGAGGCAATTTCTGGACCATTGATTCCAAGTCTTCTTTGAATCCAAAGTCACATGCATATTAAAATGAATCAAGATAAAAGTCATTTGGAAAAACATAGCTTTTAAGTACTATGACTTCATGTAATACGACAGCAACTTTAGTGTGGATGTCTTTGTATACCATGATGCAATCAATCAAAAATGTCAGTGTTCAAATAGTAGGTGTTTATCTGAGGTCTTGTTTTTCTGGCAGAACAGGGTATTAGTAAATCCACAATCTGCATATTTGGTCAAGAGCATTACCATTAAACTTGACCTTTCCACTTACCCATGCTAAGAGTTGCATACCAGAGATTTTAGGTGCTGGTTTTTCAAACTCTGGTGCTAAAGTTGTCAAAGAGGATAAATGTTCTAGTAGAAATACTAGAAATGAAATTACATATTCCTACAGAAGTTAGAATTCTCATTTACTAGAAATTGGTGAGGTCATACACGTGATAATACTGTAACTAACTTGATGTTTAAATACGGAAGAACTAAGATGTTCTCTTTGCTTTCCACTAAATTTAAGAGTTCATCCAATGTCACACTGAAACAGGGGTCAAAATTCTGTATAGAAAGGATCCTGGGAGGCTAATGAAAGAGTGATACCTTTTCACTGTATACTCCTAGAAATGTGAGATAAAATTTAATTAAATTTCAAAGAGTGAAAAAGAAGAAAAAGAAGTGTCTTGACATTAGAGATAAAGAAAAAACTCAAACCAAAACCAAGATGGCACGCTGGCACGCTAACGGATAGCAGATCCAGAAATAAGCTCTAATACCTAGAGACTAGGGCTTTAATGACTCTGAGGAGACAAGAGACATAGCTGTGGGACCATGCAAGTCAGAGAGCTGGAAATGAGACTCTGTCACAAAGCTGGATTCATGGATAGGATTCTCCCTCTATGAAAATGGAAGCTAAAACAGTCTCTAGTGGCCCAGGGAAGTAACAAGGATCTTGCCATGTGTCCGGGACTCAGGATGGGGACAAAAGTCTCCCATGAAAAACAAAATACCAAAGCCTATGATCTGTATAGATATGAAGTCTGAAATTACAGTAATTTAATTATTGTAATAAAATAATCACAACCTGAGGAATTATTATAAAAATAAGTCTTAAATGGATAAGACTCCTGCAGGGAGGGCAAAAGCAAAATCACTACTTAAAACAACAAAAAATGTTATATCTTTGAAAATGTATAATCTCACCTCTAAATTACTCATGGGTCCCAGAAGATATCACAATTGAAACTGTAAAACACAGCTGAACAACAATGACAAATACTATATAACAAATTAAAGGTATATAGCTAAAGATAATTTATATGTTTGTGTATACATAGATATTTTGAAAATAATGGAAGACCAAAAGTTAATGAACTAAGCATTCATTCACGAAGCTAAAAAAGAATAGCATACACCCAAACAAATGAGAAAAAAATGACTGTAAAGATCAGAAGTTAATGAGATAGAAAATAGAGAAATAATTGAGAGGAAAAAGAAAACTAAAAACATTAGGAATAAAGACAAAAACCTACCTACAGCAACATAAATTTTTTTTTAAACATGAAGATATTACATCAATACATTTGGAAATTTCAAGAGAATGGAAATTTTCCTAAAAATATATAAATTATCAAAACTGACTCAAGATGAAACAGGCACACTGATTAAAGTCCTACTAAGTTAAGGAAATTTGAACAGTATTCTAAACATTACACAGAAGTTACTGGGCCTTGATATTTTTACATTAACCTCACTAAAATTTCAGGTAACTTTTATAACCGCTCTTATATAGACTGTTCTAGAGACTAGAGAAAGAAGGAAAACTCACCAATTAGCTTTATGAGTCTCATACATCCTTGATACCCAAAGCAGAAATGGGTTATAAAGTAAAAAACTATGGGCCAATCTCAATTATAGGCATAGTTATAAAAATGCTAAAAAAAAAATAGTAGCAAAATGAATTGTTCAATGTGTAAAATGTATGCCTTCACCAAGAAGAATTTACCCCAGGAACTCCAGTCTGATTTAATATTAAACAATAGGGGCACCTGAGTGGCTCAGTTGGTTGAACGTCTGACTTCGGCTCAGGTCATGACCTCACAGTTCATGGGTTTGAGCCCCGCATCAGGCTCTGTGCTGACAGCTCAGAGCCTGGAGCTTGCTTCAGATTCTGTGTGTGTGTGTGTGTGTGTGTGTGTGTGTGTCTGCCCCTCCCCGACTTGCTCTCTGTTTCTCAAAAATAAACAAACATTTAAAAATGTTTAAAAAATAAAAAATATAGACAATAAATGTTATTATTAATATAACACAGGAGAGTAATAGATTAAAGGAGAAAAACTGCATGGTTTCCTCAATATATACAGAAAAATCTCTTGATAAAATTCAATAGCCATTCATGTCAAAATCCTCCAGCAAACCAAATAAACAAATTTTTATTGGGAGAGGCAGTCTGCCATGGGTTCCAAACATCCTAACACGTCCTTTCTGAGTATTTCAAACCTGAAGGATTTAATCAGTGTGTCCTTGAGCCATTTCTATAGCTAGCTACATAGGCAATTAAATAGGTAAAGGCAATCATAATATGATTACAGTGTAACCACTCACTCTACAGGGAAGTAGGATTGCCTTGCTCACTGCTTGGTATAAAAGGTGTTGAGCCCCTAGCTTTGGATTCCCTAGCCGTGGCACACTGGGCCACCACATCATACCATGACGCTTGGGGCCAGGAGAACTAGTGTTACCATGCTTATGCTCATGTTGTTTGTTCTGCTGAGAATAATAAACTGTCTTGCTCTGATCCATTAAGTCTCATTATCTACTTCCAGTATCTATAGCATTATGGCAAGACAATCTGCTGGCATGTGTCTGTCTCTTTCAGAGTTGTATTGGTTTTTATACTTCTCAGTAAGGTTGGAGTTCTCTGAAAAAATGTATCTCAAAACTCATACAGTGAGCATTATACAATAGTGAAATGTTAGAAACAGTCTCTTTAAAGCTAAGAATACAACAATCATACCTTCTATCACTGTTATCTATTTATCAATGAACTGGAGTTTCTAGCTAGTGCAAAAGATAAAAACAAGAAATGTATTATAAAGATTAGAATGAAAGAAACAAAATTGTCATTATGCATAGATTAAATGATTACCTGAGAAAATCCAAGGAAATCTACAAACTATTAAAAATAAGAGAACCTATCAGGGTTGCTACAGTAAAGATCAATGTATAAAATCAGTAGTATTTCTATATACCAAAATTTATAATTAGAGATTGTAAAAGAAGTTAAACCCTATTCACAGAAACAACAAAAAAAAAAACCCTAAAAGTACCATGATATTTAAAGAACAGATAGTCAAGGTCTTCAAGAATAAAATTATACTCTTTCTTAAAGGACATAAGTCAAGGCCTAAAATAATAAAGAGAATTATGGATAAGAATAATTCACCTCATAAAGAGGTCAAATTTCCTCCAAATTAGTCTATAAATCCAGTGCTTTTCTAATAGAGATATCATTAGATCTTTTCAATAAACTTATCCTAAATTTATAATGGAAGAGCAAAAGGCCAAAAAAAGCCCAGGCAATTTTGGGTAAGACTAAAAAGACATCTCACAGGGAGATATTGATAAATGCTTTACATTTTTAAAAAATGTAAACTTCATACACAAAAATAAACTCAAAATGGATGAAAGACTTAAATGTAACATAGGAAGCCATCAAAATCCTGGAGGAGAAAGCAGGTAAAAACCTCTTTGACCTCAGCTGCAGCAACTTCTTACTTAACAGGTCTCTGAAGGCAAGGGAATGAACTAGGTAAGGCAAAGCAAAAATGAACTATTGGGACCTCATCAAGATAAAAAACTTCTGCACAGCAAAGGAAACAATCAGCAAAACTAAAAGGCAACTGACAAAATGGGAGAAGATATTTGCAAATGACATATCATATAGTGTTAGAATCCAAAATCTATAAAGAACTTATCAAACTCAACACCCACAAAACAAATAATCCAGTGAAGAAGTGGGCAAAAAAACATGAACAGACACTTCTCCAAAGAAGACATCCAGATGGCTAATAGACACATGAAAAGATTCTCAACATCATTCATCATCAGGCAAATACAAATCAAAACCACAATGTGATACTACCTCACACCTGTCAGAATGGCTAACATTAACCATTCAGGCAACAACAGATATTGACAAAGATGCAGAGAAAGAGGATCTCTTTTGCACTGCTGGTGGGAATGCAAACTGGTGAAGCCACTCTGGAAAACAGGATGGAGGTTCCTCAAAAAATTAAAAATAGAACTACCCTATGACTCAGCAATTGCACTACTAGGTATTTATTCAAGGGATACAGGTATGCTCTTTCAAAGGGGCACATGCACCCCAATGTTCATAGCAACACTATTGACAATAGCCAAAGTATGGAAAGAGCCCAAATGTCCATTGATGGATGAGTTGATAAGGAAGATGTGGTATATACATACAATGGAGTATTACTCAGCAATCAAAAAGAATGAAATCTTGCCATTTGCAACTACATGGATGGAACTGGAGGTTATTATGCTAAGCGAAATTAGTCAGAGAAAGGTACATATCATATGACTTCATTCATATGAGGACTTTAAGATACAAAACAGATAACCATAAGGGAAGAGAAGCAAAAATAATATAAAAACAGGAAGGGGGAAAAAACATAAGAGACTCTTAAATACAGAAAACAAACAGAGAGTTGCCAGAGGGGCTGTGGGAGGAGGGATGAGCTAAATGGGTAAGGGGCATTAAGGAATCTACTCCTGAAATCATTGTTGCCCTATATGCTAACTTGGATGTAAATTTAAAAGTTAATTATTTATGGGGCGCCTGGGTGGCTCAGTCGGTTAAGCGCCCGACTTCGGCTCAGGTCATGATCTCACGGTTTGTGGGTTCGAGCCCCGCGTCGGGCTCTGTGCTAACAGCTAGCTCAGAGCCTGGAGCCTGCTTCAGACTCTGTGTCTCCCTCTCTCTCTGACCCTCCCCTACTCATGCTGTCTCTCTCTCTCTCTCTCAGAAATAAATAAAACATTAAAAATTTTTTAAAAAGACTTTAAAAATTAATTATTTAATTAATTAAAGGCAAAAAAATGTAAACTTCAGTGAACACTAAGCAATGTATAGAATTGTTGAATCACTACGCTGTACACCAGAAATTAATATAACACTATGTTAATTATACTTTAACAGAAAATTGTAAACTTCTACATTACATAGGGAATCATTGAAAAGTCAAACAAAAAATATTTTAAAAACTTAAGCAATAATGACAAAAATGCTATAAAGAGGAGCTATTTACAGTACATATAATAAGTAAAGGATTAGTATTAGAATACAAGAAGAACTTAATAAGGAAAACTCAGTAGAAAAATGGGCAAACAATATTTCACAGAAGAGGACATTTATATAACTAATACACATAGTAAAAGATTTCAACATTATAACATGTAGATTAAACTACATTAAAACTCAAAATGAAGAGCATTCTATGAAAACATGAGGATTGTATTCTCTGAAATAAAGAAAGACTGAGTGAAAGGAGACTAAAGATGTGTGACAGTCAAATGCTACACATGGTCTTGAATTGGATCCTGGACGGGGGAGAAGAATGATATAAAGGACATGATTAGTTGATGGATAAAACTGTGGGTGGTAGATTAGATAAAATTATTGTATGTCCAGTTAATTTTCCTGAAACGAACATTGTACTTGGATAAAATAAGTGATATTTTTATTCTTAGAACATACACATTGAAGTATTTAGGTATCAGGGGGAAGAATGCACACAGCTTGTTCTGAAGTGATTCAGAAAAATAGGTATATATAGAAACAAATAAAATGAGGCAAAAAGTTAGTAATTAGTGGATCTGGATAAAGAGTATCTGAAAGTTCTTTGTACTATTTTTCCAACTTTTCCATAAATTTGAAAATATTCCCACATAAAAAATTTTAACTAAAAATCCAACAGCTATACTCCAATAACATTTTGCATGCTTCATATTGGCAAAACTTTAAGAGTTGTATAATATCAAATAATGTTGTTGAGGATATGAAAGGTGAGAATTCATACCTTTTGATAAATCTACATTGGAAAAGAATTTCATACTTTCTAGTAAGGTTAAAAATTCACATATTCTACTACCTAGCAAGTCTACTTCTAGGTAAAAACCCTAGAAAAACTTTTACACATGGACTGGAAGGAGAGATAGACAAAGGTGCTCACTGCCACATTGTTTGCACATTTGGTTAAGAGGCAACCCCTTAAACTTGACCTTTCCTCTGACCCATGCTAATGAGTGGCATTCCAGAGATGTTAGGTCCTTTTGTCCCCCTGACTTTTGAGCTAAAATTGTCAAAGAGGATAAATGCGTCCTTCTTGAACTGCTGGAACTGAAATTACATATTCTGGCAAAGCTGTAGAATTCTCCTCTGCTAGAAATTGATTAAGTCAAACACACATAGATGATAATACTATAATTACCTGATGTTTATGTGGAAGGATTGTGATGTGCTGAATTTATGAATTCATTCAGTGTTCACACCCAAATAGAGAGGTATTTTCATATAGTGAAAAATAACAAAAACAGAAAAAACTGTATGTCCATCAATTAGGGATTGGATAAATAAAGTGTGGTATTGCATAAAATGTAAATCTCTATAGCAGTTAAATAGACTAGACACGCTTATATCATCATAGATAAATTTCAAAACCCATAATCTTTAGAATTTAAAAAGCAGGTTGTAAAAAGATAGACAAAAGCAATATGATACTATTTATGTAAACCTAAAACTTTTTAAACAATAATATATCATTTATGGGTACATACACATGCAATAAAAGCATTAAAACATGAGTGGAAAGGATACACATTGATTTTGGTTTAAAAGTGGAAGCTAGAAAAAGAGGAAAGGAAATGGACCAAATGAAGATACTCTTAAAACAATTCTGTATTAATTTTTTCTTAAAAAAAAAAAAGGAGATAGATATGGCAAGTTAACAAACTATTTTGTGTGTGTGAAATGCATATGGAATAATTTAAAAGAAAAAATTTTAATTATTTTATTTTATTAAAAAATTTTTAAAAATTTAATGTTTTTATTTATTTTTGAGACAGAGAGAGCCAGCACGAGTGGGGGAGGGGCAGAGAGAGTGGGAGACACAGAATCCAAAGCAGGCTCCAGTCTCTGAGCTGTCAGCAGAGTCCGATGTGGGGCTCGAACCCATGAACTATGAGATCATGATCTGAGCCAAAGTCAGATGCTTAGCCAACTGAGCCACTCAGGCACCCCTAATTTTTTTTATTTTAGAGGGAAAGAGAGAGAGTGAGTGTGAGTGGGGAAGAAAGGGAGAGAGAGGGAGAGAGAGGGAGAGGGAGGGAGGGAGAGAGAGAGAGAGAGAGAGAGAGAGAGAGAAGAGAGAATCTTAAGTAGGCTCCACACTTAGCACAGAGCCCAATGTGAGCCCTATCCCACGACCCTGGGATCATGACCTGAGCCAAAATAAAAAATTAGATGCCCAACTGAATGAACCATCCAGGCACTCCTAACAAAAAAATTTTTTAAAATTTAAAGAAAGACATGGATGTATATTAGCACTCAAAGGAGATCTCATATTTAAAGCTCTTCTAAAACTATAATATAATCATAATAGTGATAATTTTTCACATCTCTAATAATAACTAAAGAAAATAAACTTTTTAGGTTTACCCTCTCAAAAGTTGATACAGGGAATTCCTTTTTCTTTAAATTGTTCTTTATAAATCATCAGGTATACACTGAGTTTTATTTAAAGTTTTAGTCAGATCTCAAGTGCTTCTGCTCTTTTCCTTTGGACTGTAAATATTTTCAGAAGGAGGGTGTCAAAATATGATGGGTATCAATTCTTGCTGTGTGTATTTAACACACTATTGCTGGGATGCCTGGGTGGTTCAGTCAGTTAAGTGTCCAACTTCGCTCAGGTCATGATCTCACAGTTTGTGGGTTCGAGCCCTGTGTCAGGCTCTGTTCTGACAGCTCAGAGCCTGGAGCCTGCTTCAGATTCTGTGTCTCCCTCTCTTTCTGACCCTCCTCTGCTCAGGATGCCTCTCTCTCTCTCCCTCTCTCTCTCTCTCTCTCAGAAATAAATAAAACATTTAAAAAAAAAGTTTAATACACTATTGCTATAAATTCCCTGAGGCATTGTGCTTCCAATTAGGAGATAGTCTCTGTGTTTTTTTCTTTGAAAGTTAAAGCCTGCCAAGTTTTTTTAAAACAATGCTTGCTTTTAAAGGTAACATCCATAAGCAGAAATTACATGGTTCATTTCACTTGGATGCCCTATCATGAAGCAAACTTAACTTGTTTAGAAAGTGCTTTGCTTTCAAAAACAAGCTTATGTTTTGGAAATAATTTATAATCACTTTATTCATTTTTGCTAGATAGGGTGATTAACACTGTCAGGAATGAAAATCAAGGTGTTGTGATGTCCAGTTTTCTTAGATTTAGCCTCTAAAATAATCCTTTGATAACAACTTTAAGATAATCTTATAAAAACATAGGGGAAGCTTAGAGGTTTGAAAGAAAAAATATTGGGGCATCTGGGGTGACTTAGTCGCTTAAGTGACCAGCTCTTGGTTTCAGCTCAGGTCATGATGTTATGATTCGTGAATTCAAGCCCCACATTGGGCTCTACACTGACCATGGGGAGCCTGCTTGGGATTCTCTCCCTTTTTCTCTGCCCTTCTCCTACTCATGTTCTCTCCCTCTCCCTCTCTCTAAAATAAATAAGTAAACTTTAAAAAGGAAAGAAAGAAAAAATGTTTACCAATATGTTTTCAACTATCTGTGATAAAGGTAAATGGACATGACACAGAAAACAATGATATTTAGTAAATGCTTAATGGGTAACAAAACCCTATGAGGGTAAGACACTGTTGTGTATGTGCAAGAAAGGTAGAAAAAAATGGAAAACACTCCTTCAGAACCTGCAGAGAACATGACAGTAAGAGGACAAGGAGAAGGTTAAACAATGTCGGAGACACTTATTAACAAGCTATGTTCAGAGATGCCAACAATATATAGTGTCGGAGAAGCTGAATCACGTGTATCTAAGGCTTTGTGGCCTGGATGAATTTTGTTTGTATGCATTAGGGACTATTTTAGGCAGCTCTACAACCCAATACTGGCCAGATACCCTTCTATTGAATTTCTGATAAAAGTGCTGTAGATCAGTAATCAAATATCTTGGTTTTAATTTTTTAATGTTTATTTTTGAGAGAGAGAGAAAGAGACACAGAATCCAAAGCAGGTTCCAGGCTCTGAGCTGTCAGCACAGAATCTGACATGGGCTTGAACCCACGAACCTGGAGATCATGACCTGAGCCAAAGTCAGATGCTCAACCAATGGAGCCACCTAGACACCCAGGTAATCAAATATCTTACAGGCAGGAAAAGACAAAAAGGAAGAGGAAAAGGAGGAGCAATGTAAGAGGTACAGCTTTATTATACACAAGTAGAATAAGGAGGTAGTCAACAAAGAGCAGTAAATCTTTAGATCTGAGAACAGTGGTGATAGTGAAAACCCTTAGCCCAGGTAAGGACTGAGCACCATGCAATCCCTGCCAATCCTTGCAGGGCTCAGGTGCTTCAGGGATCCCAGGTCAAGGGAATGGGGTGCAGAAGGAGCACCCAGAGGGTTCTGGACAGCATCTACTTGTTCATGAGTGTGTTAGTGTGACCATATCTTAATCGTGAGGCTGCACAGGTGCACACAGGTGGGTGCTCCTGCCCCAGCTAAAGGGGCTTTAAAGAGCACTTCTTTCACTCCCCAGGCAGCATCATTCTGTGTCACCAGGCCTTGCTTTCTAGGCAAAGAACCACAGCTCTGCTGGGCTCACTCTCAGAATTCTGAGGAGCTGGACCAATGGCTACAATTTAGAAACTATCAGCATATTCTAGAACTAGAACAATACCTGTGAACAAACCAGATTCTGGTAGAGACTTTGCTACTCTGAAACCTAAAAACTGTCAATGTGGTTTAACCAAAAAATTTAGTCATTAGATTATTACACATGACTATAGAAGTCTTGGCATAAACATAGTAAACATAAGCAAGCTAGTCAATGATAAAGAAAATGGAGGGGTGAGGTACTTACTATCCACTAGTGTTCAGCATATAAAAGAATGACAATTATAATATTCATTTTTTATAAATAGTATAGAAACCTCAGCTAGTCAGTTTTCAGGGGTAGAATTATTCTGCATAGCTGTTTTTAAAACAGATTAAAAATTTTTTAATGTTTATTTTGAGAGAGAGAGAGAGAGAGCGAGCACAAGTAGGGGAGGGGCAGAGACACAGAATCTGAAGCAGGCTCCAAGCTGTGAGCTGTCAGCACAGGGGCTCGAACCCAGGAACCTGTGAGATCATGACCTGAGTCAAAGTTAGATACTTAACCGACTGAGCCACCCAGGCACCCCTTAAAACAGATTTTTTAAAAAAACAAGGCTACTGGGGGGCGCCTGGGTGGCTTAGTCGGTTAAGCGTCCGACTTTCGCTTAGGTCATGATCTCGCGGTTCGTGGGTTCGAGCCCCGCATTGGGCTCTGTGCTGACTGCCAACTCAGAGCCTGGAGCCTGTTTCAGTCTGTGACTCCCTCTCTCTCTGACCCTCCCCTGCTCACGCTGTCTCTCCCTCTCTCTCCTAGAAATAAATAAAACATTAAAAAAAAACAAAAAAAAAACAAAAAAAAAAAACAAGGCTACTGGGCACCTGGGTGGATCAGTCCATTAAGCATCTGACTTCAGCTCAGGTCATGATCTCAGCATTCATGAGTTCGAGTCCTGTATCGGGTGAACACGAGCCCTGCTTTCAGTGAGCACGAGCCCCACTTCAGATGAGCCCCACTTCTTTCTTTTTCTCTCTCTCTCTCTCTCACACACACACATACACACACACACACACACACACACACACTCTCTCTCTCTCTCTCATGCATTCTCTTTCTCTCTCTGCCCCTCGTGGGATTCTCTCTCTCTCTCTCTTTCTCTACTCTCACTCACTTGCATCTTCTGTCTCTTTCTCAAAAAAATAAAATCATAAAATTAAATTTAAAAAATAAAAAATAGACTATTACCCTGTCAGAATGGCTAATCAACAACACAGGAAACAACATGTGTTGGCAAAGATGTGGAGAAAGGGGAACCCTCTTGCACTGTTGGCCGGAATGCAAACTGTTGCTCCCACTCTGGAAAACGGTATGGAGATTCCTCAAAGTTAAAAATAGAATTACTGTAGGATCCAGCAATTGTACTACTAGGTATTTACCCAAAGAATAAAAAAATACTAATTCAAAGGCATATATGTACCCCTATGGTTATAGCAGCATTATCTATAATAGCCAAATTATGGAAACAGCCCAAGTATCCATCGACTGAGGAATGGATAAAGAAGATGTAGTGTGTACATATATGTGTGTGTATATATATACAATGGAATATTAGTCATAAAAAAGAATGAAGTCTTACCATTTGCAACAACATGGGTGGGGCTAAAGAGTAAAATGCTAAGTGAAATAAGTCAGAGAAAGATAAATACATGATTTTACTCATATGTGGAATTTAAGACATAAAACAAACGAGCAAAAGAAAAGAAGAGAGAGACAACAAAAAAAACAGACTCTTAATTATTGAGAACAGAGTGATGGTTATGGAGGGAGGTAGGCAGGGGAAGAGTGAAATTGATGATAGGAATTCTGGAATGCACTAGCTGTGATGATCACTATCAAAAGACACTATCCAGAGAAGAGAGAAGCTACAAACTGGAAAAGCACATATATAATTATATCGTATTTTTACACATGCATTTTTTATACATATGTGTCATTTATATTATAAAAGAGTATAATTTTATAAATATGAATGTGTATAATCAAAAATTTGTAAAGAAGAAAGTTTGTTTTCTAAAATGGGTATAATATTTAAACAGTCACTTCACCAAAAAAGGATATCAAAGAGTTTATGAAAAGGTGTTCAACATCATTAGTTATTAGGGAAAGATAAACCAGGCCACCTGGGTGGTTCAGTCGACTTTGGCTCAGGTCATGATCTCACAATTTGCGGGTTCAAGCCCTGTATCAGGTTCTGTGCTGAAAGCACACAGCCCACTTCAGATCCTTTGTCCCTCTCTGTCTCTACCCCTCCCCTGCTCCATCTTTCTCTCTCAAAATAAATAAACTTATTTTAAAAAGACAAACCATAATGAGATACATTATCAACCACCAGTGCACACCAGAATGGCTAAAATTAGAAGGATTGATGAGCAATCAGAGCTCTAATATACTGCTGGTAGGAGTGTAAATGGGAATGGTCACTTTGGAAAATAGTTTGGAATTATCCACTAAATGAAGCATATGTTTGCCATATGTTCCAGAAATCTAAATTCTGTGTATATCCCAAAATGAATACATATTTATGTTCCCCAAAGATGCATATGAGAATGTTCATAGAAACTTTATTCATAATAGTAAAAAACTAGAAACAATCCAAAGGTCTAGTTACAATAGAATGCATAAAATAAATAATAACACAGTTGCATAATAGAATATTATACAGCAATAAACTACTATTTTGCAAAAATATGGATGACTCTCATAGATGTAATACTGTGTGAAAGAAGCCAAATATATTCCATATGATTCCAATGATTTGAAGATAAAGATAGCAAAATTAACCCATAGTAAACATATGTCAGAAGAGTAGTTATTTTTATGATAGAGGTGGTAAGGACAGTGCACAAGAAAGCTGTCTGGGGGCGCCTGGTTGGCTCAGTGGGTTAAACGTCCAACTTCGGCTCAGGTCATGATCTCATGGTTCATGAGTTGGAGCTCCACATCAGGCTCTGTGTTGACAGCTGAGAGCCTTGAGCCTGCTTTGGATTCTGTGTCTCCCTCTCTCTCTCTCTCTGCTTTCTCTCTCTCTCTCTCTCTCAAAAATAAATTTAAATACTTTAAAAAAAACTTTAAAAAATCTAAAAACAAGAAAGCTGCCTGGAGTAATGGTATTCTGTATTATCTGGGTTGTGGTCACATGGGTATATTCATATATATATAAATTAATTCATTGTGCAATTAATAATTTTGCATTTTGCTCTGTGTAAGCTCTACCACAATTAGAAATGAAAGGAAGGGGAGGCACTTGGGTGGCTGGTCATGATCTTGCGGTTTGTGGGTTCAAGCCCCACATCCAGCTCTGTGCTGACAGCTCAAAGCCTGGAGTCTGCTTTGGATTCTGTGTCTCCGTCTCTCTCCACTTCTCTCTCTCTCTCTCTCTCTCTCTCTCTCTCTCTCTCTCTCTCTCCTCTCAAAGGTAAATAAACATTAAGAAAAAGAAATGAAAGGAAGGAAGAAGAGAGGGAAGTGAAAAAGGAGAAATGAGGGGAAGGGAGAGACATCAGTCCTATTATATCATGCCACTGCTTTAGACATTGTGATTTCACAAGGAAGCACCAAAGAACCTAAAATAATATCATAATGTTTTCTGCTTTGTTAACAAGTCCCCAACACCCAGCATTTCCAAACAGTAGAACGTTTGTTCTTTGGTCGGTCTGAGCAGAAAACAGTGTTTTTTATAGGTCCATCCTACAGGTGATTCACCTTAATGCTATTTCCTTGAACAATAACTGGCTTCATGAAATTAATTAAACTATTTACCTAGACCGAGGGACTATTTTCAATTAAAATCAACTGCAGACATAAAATAATAATTTACTCAAAGGTTTGCTCAAAAATGTGTCCTCTGCCAAAAGAATAGGCACCTAAATTATTTTCATGGCTATTACAAAAGAGTCTTTAATGACAAGTTATAGCAGCTGAAAAAAGCCAAAATATCACAACAGAAACTTACCTCTCATTATAGGAGTCAATTAGGCTAGAAACTTATGTAAAAATATAAAAGTGACAAAATATGCTTTTATGTTGTATGTATTCATAAAAAGAAATGTCAGAAGACACTCAATCGTCTCTATTACACACAAAAACATCCAGCTAACATACTTTCCCTAAGTTACTTCAAATTCCTGCTCAAGAAAGAAAACTCACACTTCTGAAACAGGTAAATAATTACTATATTCTGAAATATGACATAAGAAAACAAACTAAAAAAAAATGAGATCTCTGTTTTACCAGAATTCTTTGAATTTTGAAACAACTGATCACTTTATTTCATAGTATATTTTTAAAGAATAAGTTAACTTTGACAAAATTTGGAACACTATTACAGTTGATAAAAATTGGGCATATAGAATTGGGTTTTGCAAAAAAAAAAAAGTAGTTCTACTTACTATGTTAAGAAAAAGTATATTGCCAATTAACACCTTCTTACCACTTTAATTTCATTCTAGAGTGCTAACATATCAATAATAAAACACAAACAACCAATATTAAAATGAGCAAGGGCTGTTAGACAAAGGAAGAAACATAAATACATAGCCAATAAGCATATGAGGCAATTTCTACTTCCCTAGTAATTGAACAAATATAAATCATACAGCAAAAAGTTAATTTTTACCTTAAAAAGTGGAAGATATTTTTTAAATTATAAAAGTTACAGATGCAACTATGAAGGGAGACTTGGGCAAAGGAATTTTAATTCCATGTGTAACCTCAGTACTGAGCCGGGGATAAAAAGGTGAGCAGAAACACAAACTAAACTCTGGCAACTTAGAAATTGATGAAATTGGTACCAATTTTATGCTAGTATTTATTTTTCTGCTTAGGCATTTTCTTTTTTAAAAGTTTAGAAGTACTGCAGCGCCTGAGTGGCTCAGTCGGTTAAGTGTCTGGCTTCAGCTCAGGTAATGATATCATGGTTCGTGAGTTCAAGCCTGGCTTTGGGTTCTGTGCTGACAGTTGAGAGCCTGGGGCCAGCTTTAGATTCTTTGTCTCCCTCTCTCTCTCCGCTTGCACTCTGTCTCTCTCTCAAAAATAAACAGGAAAAAAAAAAAGTTTAGAAGTACTAACTATTCTTAATTATCATAACAAAGAATTCTGTGTTTCTTTCAAAATGGGTAAAACTGTCAAAAGTACAGGTTTTTCTCTTAGCTAGCTACCTCTATGGTATACAGCTAGTATTTTTACAAGATGGCTATAATCCAAATACTGTTGTTTATTTGGTGACATCTTATTATGATTGCCAGAATACATAAAAAGATATGACTTGAGGGGCCACTGGGTGGCTCAGTTGGCTGAGCATCTGACTTTGGCTCAGGTCATGATCTCATGGTTCATGGGTTCCAGCCCCACGTCAGGCTCTGTGCTGACAGCTAGCTCAGAGCCTGAAGTCTGTTTTCGGAGTCCATGTCTCTCTGTCTCTCTGATCCTCCCCTGCTTATGCTCTCTCTCTCTAAAATAAATAAAAACATTTAAAAAATTTTTAAAAAAAGAAATGACTTGAGATATAAATTTGCCAACCTGAACTATAAAGTGAAAAGCGTAATTTACAAGGCCATATATCAGATGATACTTTTCTGTGCACACTGATGGTTGATGCCAGAAATGACTATTCTACTACAGATTTGAAGTATATTCCCCCGTTTTAAGAGGATACTCTTAAAATAAAAATTTTAATACATATAAAATTATATATTCAACGTATTTTTAACCCTAAGAGCCTTTGCTCTCTAATTACTAATAACACAATAAGAGGGAAGTAATTCAATCAAATAATCGCCAACAGTTCATGAAGATACTTGGGTCCTGGGCTGGGCTGGAGAGAAGGGGCAGATCGAAAAAGGAATCAAATCTCTCCTCCCTTCTTCACATTTAAGTGCAATGCAGAAACACACAATGATCTTGCATTAGCCCCAAGATAGTTCAGGACCCAGAGATATTTGCAGGTGCAGAGGTGGAGATAACAAGAACATCCACAAAGTGACTTTTGGACTTTTAGGGAAGTTTTCAATATTCCCAGGAAAGAAGTACATGTAATTTAACACTCTACCAACATGGCAGCAGGGGCTTGAGTTTAAACTTAGAAAAAGCAGTCATAGTGAACAGTCAGGTTCATGGTGGGGTGATTTTATAACTTATTATCCAAACAAGGATCTTTTCAGAGTAAAATAGGATGCTAGTAATGAGTGCCAGGTAGGAGAGGAGAGAAGGTGCCTGTAGGGGTCAGCTGTGAGTGTAGGGGATTGTGCAATGGACCTATGCTCTAGGCCCCAAGGAACCATCTCTCTGGAACATGAGAAATAGGTTATGAGTTTATCTTCCTCAGCCTTTTTCCTTCCTCACCTCTCCCAGGTATTTACATCAAAACATTTCTTTCCATTTAGAGTTCAAAGCATTTTGCAATTCCAATGATAATTAAACTCACTGTTGTGGAAATTTTGAAAGTTCAACAAACTCTTTAAATCCCTATAACTTCATGTTGCTATTTCATTAACTTGCATATTAATTCCTAGATTGCATCACACTGGCCCCCGGCAGATCAGCCTTAACTAAGTTATATTCCAAGTTAATATTAGGAGCTATAAAAAACATCCCCAAGAAATGTGTTATTTAGTCTATTCTAAGAAATTCTCAAAACATTGTTCCTTACAGCATAGAATTCTCTTTATAAAGGTGCTGAGGGAAAATTCTGATCTGAGTACAAAGAAGCATTGTAACCCTCCTGATGGAGCTGTGCTTGTCTTAAAGACTGAACTGAGTAACTTAGTCCATTTCTTGTTTTACTGAGAGCATTAGAAAAGTTAGTGCTAGATTTGAGATGCAGTCATTATGATCAGCAGGTTTAGCCTGATCTCTTTTTAACTTGGGTTCCAACTTTATTTTTTCTTTGTTGTTTTCTGTATTTGCAAATCACACTATACTACTTTGGCATATTTTATGTCCCCTGGTAAGCCCCCTGCAATCCTTGCTGGGTTAAGATACAGTTATAAGAATAAGAAGGAAAGGAACAAGAGGAGACAAAAGTAGAGTTACTGTTTCCAAATTCTATTTGCACTTTAATCAAGGTCAAAATCAACTCTGTCCCAACTGCCTTTTCTAAGGGGGCCTGGGTGCCCTGTGGCAGCTCCTGAAGGGGCAGTGGGTCACCAATTAGTCTCTGTAGACTTGTTCTGGGTCACAGTTTAAATTCCTGCTGTTTCCCATCCTAAGCAAAGGTGACACTAACCACCCACCATCAGCAGGAAGTGCCCTCCATGTTGCCTCCTCCTGAGGTGATGTATGTGCTAGGCTGAGCAACACACTGGCTCTCACCTGCTTCCTGCATGCCCAATACTGCATGTCTTCAGGAAGACCTGCCTTGTGAGAAGGGCTGTTTATGAACAAGGAAGTACCTTTTTTGCTTTGTGCAAAGTTGACTGGCCACAAACAGAAATGAGAACCACAATTACAGCTTCATTAGTCCTAAGTACTAATCATGCAAACTCATCAGTTCAGACAGTCATCAACTATCTGGCTCTAAGCAGTGTATTCACTGGCTGGAACATGTAAGAGACTGAATATGAAGAACTACAGGAGGAAGTTAGGAACTTACCTGTGGCAAACTTGCCAAATATGAAACAATAGATGTGGAAAGGAAGAAGTGGTCAGAGAAAAAAAAAGTATGACAAACCATATGATACATTTATATAGAGACTTGTTAGAAATCCATTCATACCAGAACTTTTCATTTGCTGTGTTGTATGGTTTTGTTTTGTTTTGTCTAGGATATAAAGCCCAGCCTTGCAAAATGATTCTTATGCTAGTCTGAATAAATTTCATTTACATATTTTCATATATAAAAGGTTTGAGACTTTATACATCTGCTATATTTGATACTGTAGTAAATTATTACTTATCATTACTTATACAAGGTATAAGTTTGGGATATAGATTCAAATATTTATAAAAATTAGAAATATAATGTAAAGAAATAAACTTTAAACTCGGGAGACCTGGGTTTGGCCCCAACTCTGACCAGACATCTGAATGCCTTTGGGAAGACCCTCATGAGATTTCTGTATCCTAATCCCCACTGGGCTAGACCCATGGTTCTCAAACTTTAATGACTTTAATAAGAGGTTGTTTAAAATGCAGATTCCTAGGCCCTACTCAAAACCTACCCAATTTCCATTTATGGAGGTGGGAAAAGGAATCTGTTTTTTTCTCCAGGTGATTTTGATTTGGATATTTAAGCAACACATTTTGAGAAACCATAGACCTCTTCTTTTAAAGGCCCATAACACTGTCATTCCATGATTAAGTCAAGTTGAATTTCCAACATCCTTTCCCCACAAAGCTACCTAAAGAGGCCACCTACCTTTCATGGACAGGGAGACAAAAGAAAATGATTGCAAGATTTCCCATTAGCTTTCCTGGATATCAATAATTTTGTAGTAAGTAGATTACTTAATAGCAATATAATCATGTTGCCCTAACTATAATCTTCTTTTGCAACATGGCTAATTCAAGGACAGTGATTCACCAGGCCATATTATTTTTTTAATGCTTAGTTTTTAGAGAGAGAGGGAGAGAGACAGAGCATGAGTGAGGGAGGGGTGGAGAGAGAGGAAGACACAGAATCTGAAGCAGTTTCCAGGCTCTGAGCTGTCAGCACAGAGCCTGAACTCACGATCTGCAAGATCATGACCTGAGCTGAATGAAGTTGGATGCTTAACCACCTGAGTCACCCAGGCACCCCATAAATTGTTAATAATAACTTTTTTTAAAAATAATAATCATAAGTGCACATATTATCAAAGGTCTTCTGCTAGCTTCTATATATCAGTAGTACAGAAAACATTTCTATACACTTAACTTTTAATTGTGGCATGAATATTAAAAATAAAGCCTAAATTATTTAAAAATAGTAACCATAAAGTTATACTTCTAACACATATTTTCCACTGTATAAACAGCAATACATTAAGAGATTAATTTTTAGAAGCCAACTTCACTGAGTTTGTATAAAACCTTGGGTGATGCTGAAGGAACGAAACCTCAGTGCTCACACCAAACACTCTATTTCAAATCTCAGACATATCAAAATCTGTCAAGGATGTTGCTAACATCTGGTCTGGTTCTACAGAGAAACTGAGAAAATTCTGCATCTACTAACATGCTTTTACAACACAACAGAAAATTTTCTTCTCTATAAAAAGAAGAGTTTCTACAAAATATAATTATATTCCTCATGGAGTGTCACCCTTTGCATCACAAAGTCCTCATTCATGCTACTCCCTGGAAGTGGCCAGCAATTAAGCCTGCAATTTTGACTCCACTGACTGCACGTGTACTGTCAACATGACTTTTTGCAATGTCCATGGCCTGCCTCCCAGAGCTAAGGCTAATAGGCACTCAGGAGCCTGCCCCTCCCTGGCTGCTACATGCCATTGTGTTTGAAGATAGACAGGAAGTTGCTGTAGCTGATGACTTGCTCATTGCTTCCTTGGGGTATTGCTGCAGGGTCCTTAAGTAGTATTTCCTTCTAAAAGTGAATGCATGGGGTGCCTGGGTGGCTCAGTTGGTTAAGCACCCGACTTTGGCTCAGGTCATGATCTTGCAGATCATGGGTTCAAGCCCCGCATCAGGCTCTGTGCTGACAGCTCAGAGCCTGGAGCCTGCTTTAGATTCTATGTCTCCTTCTCTCTCTGCCCCTCCCCGACTCATGCTCTGTCTCTCAAAAATGAATAAACATAAAAAAAATAAAAATAAAAAATAAAAGTGATTGCATTTATTCTACCTTTAGTTGGTGCACCATGGTGCAGTAGTTTGGATGTACTGCTCTGGTTATACCACTGTAACCAGATTATACAAACACTGTAACTGCCCATACTTGCTCAGGACATTGTAGCCTGGGACTGCTGAACTTCCAATCACATGGGGGCTTTCTGGCCAGCAGGGGCCCATACTGTCAGAGGCAGGAAATGCCAGAAAAAGCAGTGCCTACAGGAGCACCCCGCAACCCATGACTGGCAGAACTAAGAGCTCTAATACAATACCCCTATTCTTCTGTCCAAAGGATGGCATAGCTCTGACTTCTACAATGACATTCAGAATTTCCCATGAGGACTAACCTCCATTTAACTACAGTGGAAACTGTGTGATAATTCCCCCTTTATTGGCTGGCTTATCTTTTCTTCTCACTTCCTCACTCCCTACAAGTATTTCCTGAAATCCATCTGTACTTATATCCTTGTCATAGAGTCTGCTTCTGGGAGAACCCATCTATGACACCATCTCGTAGGCTGTCATCCCCTCACTAAAACAATCTTTCACTGGATGTGTATTTCTTTTAAAGTAATCTCTATGAGCAACATGGGGCTTGAACTCAAAACCACAAGATCAAGAGTTGCATTCTCTTCCAACTGAGCTAGCCAGGTGCCCCACACTGGATGTGGTTTTTAAAATTTAGGATTGGTTGGGATGTAACTGTTGGACATAACAAATGTCTTTGTTAATGACCTTCAACCTCCCCAGTAGCAAGTTAGACTCTCTAGAAAAATAGAATATAAAATCTGGAAAAAGACTGATAAATATCACTTCATCCTTTCACTGGTTCATTTTTCATATTTGAGGAAAATGATTCACCTCCAAAGACATAAAGTGATTTACCTAAGGTAACACAATCAGAAAATGGCTGAATGAGGACAATTTAGATATTATGGCCACAAGCTCAGGGCTGAAGACATTATACTTCAAGCCTGTAAAGAAACCAATATGCTCTTTTATTAAATCAAAGATATATCATGATTATAGAAGCCAGACATCTTTCTGTACATCTTTTTCCCCTAAATTTTCCTCATTAATAAGACCTTCTAGGCTGCAAAATAGTCCCTGCACATATCTTAGTTTAAATTTTATGATCCTATGCTGAATTGTAAAATGATGATTGAATGTAAAGACATAGATGTGCATATCTTAAAAATTCCTCAAAACAGCATTTATATGTCTATGTCTTCATCTTATATGTGTAAACTAACTCTTACAGTTTTCTTCTTTTATCTTTTGCAATTGTCCAAGTGGTACAAGGTTTCTACTGGGAAGGAGTTTAAAAACCCTAAGTTTGTCAACCTACCTTATGACTTTGATGGCTTTAACATTTCACCAACAGACACTTCCAGTGAAAAGGGTAGAAAGAACTACTTCACATTAGAACTAGTTCAGTCTCCAAAATGTATTAGACATTACTATTTATTGTACTTACTTGACCAACTTTGCTGGAAAAGTTATAAACTCAAATTTGTGATTTGGTGGACTTCAACAAGAACAAATCTTATGATTTGCCCCTCCTATTATAACTGAGGAATCTAAGGCCCAAGTAAGTCAAGTGATTTTACTGGGTTAACATCGCTAGTAAGTAGAGATCTAAGTTTTCAGATTTCTGGTTTACTTCTTTCCCCAAATTGTTATTATCAATCCTTTTTCCTGAAGTCATCTATGAAAGTCCCAAAGGTTATGGGGCAACAATAGGAACAGCCATATCACCTGCTCACACTCCCCTCTCTGCTAATAAGCCACCGACACAGTTAGGTGGCTAGTCGCTCAGCCCCCTGACCCATTACCAAGCTTTGATACCTCAGGGAACTTGTATTGTAGCTACTCTGGGTTCCTGCCTCCTGCTCAAACCTTGACTTTGGGGCACCAGAATCTCTTGAGAATTTAATCAGAGACCTTTGCAAATCACAAGCTCCAAAAGGAAATTAGCCTAGGAATATGTTTAAATTGTTCAATATTTAAATTTCTTAAATACATTGTGTTCAATGCTACTCAAATTTCCACTTAAGAAATAAAACGGAAGGTGCATGCATGTTAGGACCTGAACATGAATAGTTCTGATGGAAAAAGTGTCTGGTGGGGTAACAACTGCTGGGGTTTTGCTCTACCCAAGTCGTACAAGTCAGGACAGTGCCTTTGGTTATCAAGCTCCAAACACTGAAATGCCCTAGAGACAATTGTCTTTCAAAAGAACATAAAGTAGGTAAAAGTCAAAGTTGAGAATTCAATAGCCAGCCATTTGTCACTAACAAAAATCCATTATTTTCTACATATAGAATTTTCTTAGAAATGCTATATTAAAATTTTAATATTCAAAGTAGTGTGACTTTTTAAAGTTTATTTATTTATTTTGAGAGAGAGTGCATGTGCAAACAGGGGAGGGGCAGAGAGAAGGAGGGAGAGAGAGAATCCCGAGCAAGCTCTATGTGGTCAGTGTAGAACCTGACCTGAGGCTTGATCTCAGAAATCACGAGCTCATGACCTGAGCTGAAATCAAGAGTTGGATGCTTAGCTGACTAAACCACCCAGGTGCCCCAGTAGTGTGATCTTTAATTAGAATGTAAAGATCAATATCTTACTCTACTAATCAAATAAATATTTTCAATTTCCTCTTCTTCTTCAATGTCATTTTACTCCATTAACATTTAAATGGAGTGTTAAATTTAAAAAAGGGAAGAATAAAGGACATTGCAATAAATCAGTAAAGCTACAAAAGATTTTTTCAATTTCTATCTATTCTGGCTAAAATTCAAGAGTCCTGAAATATAGTTCTGACTCTCATTAAACAACTTCATGCCTCAATTTTTAATCTGCAAAATGGAGACAATCAAACCTAACTACCTCCCTGAATTCTCTGGGAAGCCCGTATGAGCTTCCTCTGTGCAATAAATTGCATCTGTCAGAGAAAGGCAACCTAGTGGCCATAGCTGGGGAAGAAATATGGGTATGTCTATCCAGCTAAACAATTCCCACAGACATTTAAGGTGGCAGAAGACTCAGGCAAGTAGGGAGGAAAGCAGAGAAAGGGGGTGGGGGAGCATGTAAAGCAACTGCAACAGGATCCATAGAGCCGCCCTCTTTCAACCCATCCCTTTGTGTAGGGACATGGATGAGAGGGCCCCAGACCAGCTTCAGACCAGAATTCCAGATATAAAGAGGAATGCACAGAGAGGAGATGAAGTTGGAGAAAAGATAGTGAAAAACAAATATTGCCATGTATCTACTCACTTCTGAAAAGACCACAGGAAGAGGAAAAAAAAAATGTAACAAGGCTTTCAGAAAAGAAGTGGTGAGAGCCAGAGATGAGGCAAGGGATGACGGAGTGCCCTCTACCTCATGGCCTCACAGTTCTCACTGCTTCCTCACATTGTTTCAAAGGAGCCTCTCAATAGCTTGGTTTGGGGGGCAGGCAGGTTGGTATCATCCCCATCTTGTTGATAAGTACTCTGAGGCACAAAGAGCTTAGATGATTTACCCAAAGTCATCTACTTTATAACTGAAAAATTCAGGATTAAAACCCAAGCCCTCTCATTTCTATTTACCAGTGGATTTTTGTTTTCATTTTTTTCTTTTCTGCTATCAATGATCATTGGTAAATGGTGAGAATGTTATATATTGAATTTTAAGTGAACTATCCTTATTTTATACTTGCAATTAGAATATACTCATAGTAATTCACATTTTTAAGAGCATGAAATATAACCTATCATATCAACAGAAACATTTCCTAAAATAAATAAAATTTATTTTAAAATGAAACAAAACAAGGACTAGACCTTTTGAGCAACCCAGTGAGTCCTTGGATAAACCTCAATACTTTATTAGTGAGGATCATGCCAGTGATGACCCAGTAAACATGAAAAACCGTATCATTCAATTTAAGTGACCTGTGAAGTATTAGCAACCCCTAGTTGCTTTGACTGCTTTGGCATTTATGCTGGAAAATTATAGACTTTGATATCTGGAACTGAAGCAAAGGTTAATGAAGTTAAATGCTACATGCTTTTTACTTTTCATTTAAAGATTAAGAGAAAGCTATCGTTCACAGATGGAGGAATGCCCAAAACATGGTAGTATCTATTCAGCCCACAAAATCCTGAGTATGCTTTCTATGAGGAAGAGGTTGCAAGCAAACATATAGATAAAGAAGGAATATATAGGAAGGAATATATGTATATATAAATGTACAAACTGCCAAGAACAGGAGGAAAAACATTCGGGGTTAGCCACAGTGAAAAGAAATGAAACAATCAAACCAAGAATATCTAAATGAAACAAAACTGAGAACACGTGGCAGCTGAGGTACCCTCCTTACCTTTGAAGCGCTGGAGTCCAACATTATGCAGGGAAAAGTTTATTGCTCCCTTCTCTCTGTTCCAGAGGCAACTTGTTGATACTTCCATGAGGGTATTTAATTCCATCTATGGCCAGTCTTCACTATTACCAGCTCAGACCTGACTTAACTCTCCTACCCAACTCTGAGCAGTCTTTTACCCTTCTGCAGTACAAAGACTCAAGCACAAAATGAAATAAAAAGAGCATACCACTTAGACGTAGAGGATGTCAGGCAGTCAGAATCCCAGATGTCTTATGCCATCCCATAACAGATGGCACAAACAAAAGAGATGACTGAGTAATGTTTACAGTTTACAAGATGTGGGCAGGCGAGAGGGATATCCGTAGGCATAGTGGAGCAGCCAGGGCTCTCGGCAGCAGGAAGCCTATCACCCTTGAATGAGGAGGCTAGGCAGGGAGAAGGTGCTGGAACTGGTGAGATCTGAGCTGTAGAAGAGGTCCACCCATCAGAGCCTGTAGCCTTGAGTGGCCGACTGAAATCTCCACCATGCTCCCCTAGAAACTCCTGCTCCTGTCCTCTCGAGAGCCTCCCATTGCCTACACCAAACTAGAAATCAGAGGGCAAGAGAGCTTTGTCCATGCACTCTCTCAGGAGCACAGAGGAGGGTGAAAAGTAGATCTGTAAGGGCAAATAGAGAATATCCAGAGATTGAGGTTCCCCACAGGGCTGTTCACTGAAGTATTATTTACAATGGTGAAAAATTAGAAAAAACCTAAGTGTCCAACAAGAGGCTCATGAGTAAAAAAATTATTTTACATACTTGAGTTAGGTGAGATAATGCTAATGATATAATGCTAAGTTAAAAAGCAGGATACAAAAGGTATCTAAATTGCTGCCTTTGTGATGTCATCTTTAGTGCTAATTTATATGAAAACATGCACAGAAAACGAACAGAATGTTAATAGTGTTATTCACAGATAGTGAGATTATGGATCATTACAACTATACAGTAAAACTGCCAAAACAGCTAAGGCAACTGTAAACTACATTAGTCAATAAAATGAGAATCTCAATTATAAAAGAACAATCCCTCAGAATGTTCACTGGTCTGACCACCTCTATAAAAGTTGCGGCAACCTGGGCTGCCACAACTGGGTGGCTCCGTTGGTTGAGTGTCCAACTCTTGATTTCAGCTCAGGTCATGGTCTCATGATTTCATGGGTTCGAGTCCCACATGTGGCTGTGCACTGATTCTGCAGCACCTGCTTGGGATTCCACCCCCTGCCCTTTCTGCCCCTTCTCAGCTCACGCTCTTTCTGTCTCTCTCAAAATAAATAAACTTAAATAAAAGAAAATAAAAATAAATTCTAAATCTTAAAACAAATAAATATCTTGAAATAGCATTAATCTCTAGACATATTCCGGAATTATTCCCCATCTCTCTCATTCCTGCTTTGCTAATGTTGTAAGCACATTCTTAATTTAATAAGCAGGTAAATCCAGCACAGAATACATATTCAGATCTTCCTCAATTTATGATGGGGTCACATCTCAATAAGCCCATCTTAAGGTGAAAATATCATATCAGAAATGTATTTTTGTTGTCATTGTTAGAAGGAGACACAGAGCATGTGAGCAGGGGAGAGGGGCAGAGAGAGAGAATCTTAAACACGCTTCAGGCTCAGCAAGGAGTTCAACATGGGGCTCTCTCCCATGACCCTGGGATTATGACCTGAGCTGAAATCAAGAGTCAGATACTCAACAGACTGAGCTATTCAGGTGCCTCAGAAATGTATTTAATAAACCTAATCTACCAAACATCATAGCTTAGCCTAGCCTACCTTAAACATTATCAAAACACTTAATTAACTGACAGTTGGGCAAAATCATCTAACAACATAAAGCCTGTTTCATAATAAAGTATTGAATGTGTCATGCAATTTATGGAATGCTGTACTGAAAGTGAAAAACAGAATGGCTGTGTGGGTGCAGAATGGTTGTAGCTGCATGGGTTGTTTACCCTCGTGATCACATAGCTGACTGGGGGCTGTAGCTGCCCAGCATCCCAAGAGATCACATCCTATACTGCTAGTCCAGAAAAGATCCAAATTCCAAATCTGACATACAGTTTCTACTGAATGCAGATCACTTTCACACCATTGTAAAATTGAGAAATTGGGGGCCATCTGTATAAGTAAAGTACCTTAGTGTTAGATGCATGTGTGCATACAAATACAAATTATTTTACTTTATAATTATTTATATTATACAAATATAAATATAACCATCAGTTTAGAGATTTTATATACCTTAACTGGATTGTGATTATACACACATACCACAAATGTTACCAAGTGTTCTTCGGAATTTCACCATCAGTGATGGGATTGAGAACTCTCATGGATTATAAATACTCCATCCCCTGGGAGGTTTTACCTCCTGTATCTCTCAGCCTATTTCTTGTACCTATTTGAATATTTTCTTCCTTATTAAATACAGCAAGTGTGTAAACTTTTTATTATCTTAATGGTGAATATTGTAGCTTCTCCAAAGACAGGAAAGTGAAACCCAGTTCCCAGAGATAGAGCCTGAACTGGTTTGCCAGCCCACACCCCACCAGCCTCCCACACAGCAGATGTCCTTGAGTGTTTTTCTAATAAATGAATTACACTGGTGCAGTTTATCATAAATGTGGTGACACTCACATTTACTTACCTTCCTGAGTGTGACACAGTTGCTAACAACCATTCATCAAGACTGCTTTTGAGAGAGGTAACAACTGCTCAGTTAGTTGAACCACAAATGAAAGAAGCAAACCTGATGCTTCAATTACCATTATCACCAAATAATTTTTTTTAAATTAGAGAAAGCCTACAATAAGCAGAACTGTGGTTTAAGATAAAGTGGTAAATTTTCAGTACTCTACAAATAGTACTAACGACTATAGTTATTTATGCAAGAGCATGCTTTTAGTCTAGCATAATGGAAAAATAAATTTACTCTCTTCTATGACCTACTGTGGATTAGTTCTGTGCATTTAATAAAACTCATAGAAATTAATGAGCATTCTTAAATAGAACTTTTAAAGTTTATTTGGGAGGGGGAGGGTCAAAGAGTGAGAGGGAGAGAGAGAGAGAATCTCAAGCAGGTTCCATGCTGTTAGCCCCCAACTCGGGGCTCAATCCCTTGACCTGAGTCAAAACCAAGTCCAACCAAGAGTTGGATACTTAACCAACTGAGCCATCCAAGCACCCCTTAAATATAAAATACCTCAAATACATAAAAGCTAAAATAAAATTCAATCTTCAGAGAAATGGGCACTAAAGACAAACTTACTATTTCCTATCAGGATAATTTAAAAGATTTTCACAATCCTTTTATATCAAACTCTCTGGATCTATGTCTTTCAAGCCAACAGTATCTCCTATAAATTCAGAGTTTGGGTCACCAACAATTTCTTTCCCCTTATAGAGCTGTGATTAACTTTTTTAAAAACTTTTTTTAATGTTTTATTTATTTCTGGGAGAGTGAGAGAGGCTGCGTGAGCAGGGGAGGGTCAGAGAGAGAGGGAGATACAGAATCTGAAACAGGCTCCAGGCTCTGAGCTGTCAGCACAGAGCCCGACGCGGGGCTCGAACCCACGAACCGCGAGATCATGACCTGAGCCGAAGTCGGACGTTAATTTAACTGACTGGGCTACCTAGGTGCCCCTAGAGCTGTGATTAACTTTTATGAAGAGTAAAAACCCTCAACATTTTCACCTTAGATTCTTTTACATACTCTGTGAATCACGTCGGCAACAGGTAGTAAGACTCTGGCTTTCAGAGTGGATTGGAAATCAGGAACAACAAGTCTAGTTAACACTTCAAGGACTGAGTCACTGATTCTTGGCAGAATTATCTCAAGTCCAGGGTTCCCAGGAAAACAAGGGTGCCCCACTGACTTCACAACACATATGGACTCTTCATTCTTGGATATTCTCCCTCTCACAATGGGACAGCATTTCAAGGAGCATGCTTCTGTTTTGGTATTTGAAAAAATGATAGCTTTGAAAGCTAGTGGTTGATTATGTTTGTCTTGGATACTACCATCCTTTAACTAACTGCCTAACTAACTTACCTAACACACAAAAACACACCCTCTATCAACTACTCATTCAAAGCTTTAGTTTTCTCATGGTTTGGTGAAAATATTACAAGCTTTGGAGTTAGAAAGACTGGGATTCAAATACTGCTCTATCATTTACTAACACAATCAGACTCCATTTTCTCAATAATTGTAAATATAGGGGTAAAATGACTTACCTAGCAGAGCTATTATGAAGATTAAATGAGATACATTGAACATGAAAACTGTCACATAATAGGTACTCAGTTCATTAGTCCCTTTGTTTTATTTATTCTTGACAGAAGTTTTCTTGTGTTAACTTACAGGAGACATTAGGAATTTGGTGACTAAAAAGAATTCTCCTTGCCCATATCCCCATGCCACACCCATTTCCCTCAGAAAACATACCCTCCTCATGTCCCCACAAAAAAAGGAAACATGCCCACACCCAACTGGCTGTTACTTTTGCTGTTTGTTGATCAATTATTGAGTGACATTAAGATAAAAATTGGTGCTCCTCTTTGTTTAACATCTGCTGCGTGTGTACCTTTGTGGATTTGTAACCAGGGTATGATTACACACAGAGAAAAGCAACCTTGTAAGCAAGGAAGTTGATCCATAAATTCTGAGGGGCTTCTCTGTAGGAAGAAACTGCACAATGATGAAGGACCCAAAGCCTCAGTGCATTTTCAACAGTTATCACCTAGATCTAGGGCTGGTTGTCCCTTTTGGGTATATAAAGAAGCTTCTAATAAAAGTGAAATAACAAGGAAGGGTACAATTCACTGCCAGCAATGTACTGGCACTAAGATTTCTAGGTCAAAGTACTTGAAATTTCCTAGAGGATATTAGGACAATCACAGAATCAAATTGGTAAAAGTCATAAGTTGAGCAAGTGCCAGACATTCAGTCGTACTTTACTTTTATCTTGAAAAAAATCCAAAATCTGGTTTTAGGCTAGCTTGTTTAAACATGTTTACTGACACATACAGGAACACAAATGCTGTTGTTTCCATCTAAAGTATGCTCCAATGAAGGACTCCTGATCGATAATTGAGTCTCTTCCAGACAAAATTGTTTTGGGTAGTGAATACTAAAACAGAATGGTTCTGCAATCCCACCTTGGAGCAACTACCTTTTCTTGTTTTGCAGACAATAACAACTTCTTATTTCGTGGGAGCTAAGCAGCAGGGAAGCAAGCCAACATTTGCAAGGCTAGAGAGCCAAGAATGGCTGGCAATGCCTGGGGAGCCTCTATTGCTCAGGCTTGAAAAGGACCAGTTCTCAGCTTTGCACATGGCACTCATGATAAAGGAGGCACTGTATTTCAACATGAATGTCAACAGTTTGCCTCAACTGTCATATCTTTTTCAAATTGCAGATGCAAATGCAATCAAACTATGCTTTCATAAGATATTTATACATCTATCAGTATTATTGAAACATTTAAATGACAAATAATGAATAAAGTATATTACATGTCATAGTACCAGCATTACTTCAAGCCCTGTGAAGGGATTTTTTGCGTGGGTATAATATGAATAGACCCTATAATTTCAAATTGACATTTTGTTGTTATAAAGTATGACTGTGCAAGTTAAAAAATTTTTTTGAAAACGAATTCAGGTCTTTTAGTGGGGCTTTTTGGTAGTAGTGAAATACTAATTATAGCAGAAACTCTGAAAGTAATTGATATGTCAATAACCAGACTACAGTGTATATACACCAGCTGAATAACTAGTAATTCAATCTTGCAATCAATCTCATAGTTGTTGGCTTATGAAACAAGGGGAAGATTTCCAGGGGAATAGTCATCACGAAGTTAGATGAATCAGTTGGGCTCCTGTCAAAGGTGGTTATAGGCCAGGAACAGGGAAGCACAGTCTATAATCCAAGAGAACCAAAAAGAACCGCTGCCCAGAAATCCAAAAACCTGTTTCAGGCCCACCTCCTTCATCTGCATTGCGTTTTTTGAACTTCAATCTCCTCATGTATAAAATGCGGACATGGGCCTACTACACAGAGCCTCAAGTGGGATAAGATATCAGTAATGATTTATAACCCTTCAAGTGTAGAGCCAAGATAAGGTAAAACTTGAATTTGTTGTCAGGGACTCCTTGATGATAAATCAGGAAGTAAAGCCAAAGGATTCAAGTTGCAGGACTTCTGGAGACCGGAAAGTTAGAAGTGCTCCTCGCAGCTCAGCTTGAAGAATTCTGATACCCATCCCTCCTTGGCCTGGGCAGGGACTATCAATTTTGAGCATCACCTGCCTTGCATTCTATGCCTGTGCCAAGATTTTGGGAGATGATGGAGGGTGTACAAACTAGGCCCACATCTTGGTTATGTTGTTTTCTGACAAAGATTGGGAGGAAGCCCCAAACGCAGGATCTAGACACATTACTTTTGTATTACATACACTTTAGAATTTCTGCTTTAAAATTGCTTTTTTTCTGGGGCACCTGGATGGCTCAGTCAGTTAAGCCTCTGACTCTTGGTTTCAGCTCAGTTCATGACCTCATGGTTCATGAGTTCAAGCCCTGCATCAGGCTCAGCGCTGACACTGCAGAGCCTGCTTGGGACTCTCTCTCTCTCTCCCTCTCTCTCTGCCCCTGCCCTGCTTGTGCTATCTCTGTCTCACTCAAAATAAATAACTAAACTTTAAATAAAATAAAATTGTTTTTTTCTCCCAAGATTTTCATGTACTTATATTGCTATGGATTTACATATTTTTCTCTCCATTACTTAACATAAAATTGTCTAGTACCAAAATTAACTTGATTTCCAATATATATTATAATTTCTGCTTGTGAAACCAAAGGCCTAAATATACTCATTGTGGGAATATAAAGAGAACAGCATCTACCACAGTGATTTCAATTTGCAGTGATTAATCTCAGGACTCAAGACCACCAGGTGGGGAATCCTGGCCCCAGACCTTATGAGTTCTGTGATGCTGACTAAATTACCATACCCCTGTGTGCCTCATTTTTCCTCAAAATGGGGATAGTAGTAAGTAGTACCTACCTCCCAGGGATGTTATTAATTAATTGCAGTGAATTAGTATTTGTGATGTGCTTAGAACAGGGTCTAATATATGCCATATATGTTAAAAACAAACAAACAAACAAACAAACATCTTTCAGCCAAATCTTGACATGGTCTGAAGTTGTTATTATAAACCAAATGCTTCCTCTCATTTCTTATTTTATTTAGCATATGTTATTTTGTCCCTTGACCCCAATCCCAAGATAAATAACTATCCAACTAGAGAATCCAAAGAACTATCAGGAGCTTATGTGCCTCTCATTAACTAATTTGAAAAAGATTAGAAGGTATATTATGTATGGTGTCTTTATGTAACTATTGGCCAAATCTCTTATACAAGCTGTTGATAGTAACTTCAGGATGCCATAACCCTAATTTCTAATAAATGAGATTCAGTTAGGGTTGCTGGTTTGAAATGGCATAGAACAATAATAAATACAGCCAACACCAACTTTCTTTACCACAGAATATTTTGCCAAGCTCAACAGCAGCTTACTTTTACTCATTTAATTGCCATTTATGGGAAGGTATAAAAACAAAAGGCGTTTGTTAATTTTGTCTTTCATTTTTCTGAGTTAGCTACAGGTTCAACCTGTACTCATCTTGTCTATAACTTGTTGATGAGAGGAGCTGGGGACACCATGATAGACTTTGGATTCTCTGAGTCACTTGTATATCCTTGGGGTCCCCTGGCAGTTTGTCAAAATGATCCCCTGTTTATGAAGGGTCTCCATCATTGCTCATGTGCACAGAACATGCCCTTCCAGGAGATGTGCAGTGCCATAAAGGCAGCACTAAGCAATTGTTATTCTCTAGAGTAAGACTTCTCATAAATCTGAATCCTTAGAGGTATTTGAGGAATGAGGCATTTGAGGAAGCCCAATGCAGCTGTGTTCTAAGGGAGCTACAAGTGGCTTTTCTCACCAACCCCCACAAGTGTCAGACATTCATATATATTTTATCTTGAAAACTTACTTTGGGGCAAGATATCGGTTTCACATTTCAATTCTATCTTGGGTAAAAGCTGAGAATTCATTTTTCTGAAGTGAATATATGGAAAGATACCTGTGGAATGTGCTAGGCAATTTGGTATGAAAATAAAAACAGGGATTTTTGTTTTTGATTTTAAGGAAGAGCACCTTGCTTTGAGAAAATAGGCAATGATGGACTCTCCCTGAAACAGACTCCAGAATCTCTTCACAAAGATTGAGTAGACACAAAGTTAGCTCTTTGTATCTGTAAATCTATCTAAAGAATGTTAAAAACCACTTATTTTCAGTCTATAATTTTAGAAGGTCAACATCAAGCTTACTTATAATTTCAACCAAAGTTTCAAATAAGTATGTCACATTCCAAGCCCAAGTTTCTAAGGTGTCAAAATATGACAGAAGAGCTGAAGTAATATGGTCTTGGGCTCTAGATATTTTAAGGGACCGGAGAAAATTATTTAAGCATAATCCGGAACACATGATTCTCTTTGTCTTAAATGCTACTATGAAGATAAAAGTTTCCATGAGTATTGACTATAGTTTAAGAGGATTATAACCTCAAGAAGATTTGAAGCCTTTGATGATCTTTATATCAAAGAAAAAACTTCTCATAAATTATTCAATATGAGTAAAACATCTTCATCAGAGAAAAAATTTCTGCTTCTTCAAATTTCTGATCTTTCTTCTGATTCCAGTACATTTGATTAAATCTTTCTTAATACTTATTTTGAGAGAGAGAGAGAGAGAGAATCTGGGGAGGAGCAAAGTGGGGGGTAGAGAATCCCAAGCAGGCTCTGTGCTGTCAACACAGAGCCCAACATGGGGCTTGATCTCAACGCTATGAGATTATGACCTGAGCTGAAATCAAGGGTTGGACACTCAACCCACTGAGCCACCCTAAATCTTCTATTTCTGCCCTTCATGCATCCCCATATGCTACTTTATTCATTTTCATCTGTATGCTCCATTCTCCATTAGCGTGCAAGCTTCTTAGGAACAATGATCACCTCTGATTTCATTGCTCTTTTTTAAAAAAATTTTTAATGCTTATTTATTTTGAGAGAGAGAGACAGACAGACACGGTGCCAGCAGGGGAGGGTCAGAGAGAGAGGGAGATACAGAGTTTGAAGCAGGCTTCAAGCTCTGAGCTGTCAGCACAGAGCCTGAAGTGGGGCTCGAACCCACAAGTGGTGAGATCATGACCTAAGCTGAAGTCAGACGCTCAACAGATTGAGCCACCCAGGCACCTCTGATTTCATTGTTCTATTTCCCAGTACCTGATATAGAATAAGTCCTCTGTAAGAGTTTGTTGATCATAAGAAACTTCTCTAAAATTTGATTGATAAACATTTCACTAAGAAGATACAAAAAGAGACACCTGGGTGGCTCAGTTGGTTAAGTGGTGGACTCCTGATCTCAGCTCAGGTCATGATCTCAGGGTTCATGGGATTGAGCCCATGTCAGGCTCTGTGCTGACAGCATGGAGACTGCTTGGGATTCTCTCTCTCTCTCTCTCTCTCTCTCTCTCTCTGTCTCTCTCTCTTCCTCCTCCTCCTCCTCTCTCTCTGCCCCTACCTGGCTTGTGCACACACACTCTCATGCTCTCTCTCTAAATAAATAAAACATTTAAAAAATTATTATTTGATTTTTAAAAAAAGGTGATGCAGAAAGGAATTTGTGCCATAGAATATCATTAATTCTAGAAAAAATGATTTCATGAACAGAATCTCTAAATCTTTTGTACAGTAAGTACATGAAATGGAGATTAAGCATTATGCAAAGTAAACAAATTTTCAAAGTAAACAAAAATACATACAATTCAGGATTCAAATTGTCTTACCAGAAACAATTTTTAAAATAAATAAATCACTTTTTTCTGCATGGGCATTCCTGAAACACAACTGACCCGTTAGGTGAACTCAACTTTAAGACAGACTTGTATTTTTCATATTCATAGTAAGATGGGCATTTTGAATGAATATTGGGAGTTAGAAAACGAATTTTAATATCTAATATCTTTGCGGCATTGCTTCAATCACAGACTAATAGTAAAGCAGTGATTTACTGTCTCAACCTTGCAAATAAGATTTGTAATTAAAAGCTAAAGAGGGAAAAAGAAGTTAACCCAAGCCCAGAAGTTCTAAAGGTCTTCAAGAGTGTGTACATCACTTGTATATGGACTAAGAAGATCATGACCAAAAGTATAGAAATGGACAAAGTGATATAACGACAGAGAGAAGCAGGAGAGAATTAGTCTATACTGAACTCAGATGCCAAAATCACTTCAGGAGAAACTCCTCTAACTTCAAGTATAAAGTTTACCTTTTGCTTCCTCATTTCAACGTATTAACACTTTTAAGTCACCGGATGCATAAAGGGCCACCCTTATATAGACTAACAGGTACATCCAGATATTCAAAGGCACTTCAGGGTTTGACAGATCTGGTTACAACTCCTGGGCCTCTCAAGTTGTTTGACTCTACTTACAATGTTAAAACCGTATCTATTAATGCTGCTGCCATTGCTCTGAAGACAAGAATCACAGCCATCATGGCCCCTGTCACTCTTGCTTCCACCATCTGTCATCTGGCCAGCACCTGCCTTGGGCTAGGCCTTGTGCCCTGTTCTATATATATGATACCTAATTCTCCGAGAGCCCCATAAGGGAAGTGCTGGCATCTCCCTCTGCTCCTCCCCTTCCTCACAGGGAAGAAGCTGAGGCTTCAGGAAACTTGGATCCAAATGGCAGAGGTAGACTTGAAACAGAGTCTGTCCAACACCACAGTCTCTGCCTTTTCCACTGCAGCCTGATCTCAGAGCTACTATTTTTAAGATATACATATTTTTTAATTTTTTTAATTTTTAATTCTTTAGAGAGGGAGAGTGGGGCAGGGGACAGGAGTAGAGGGAGAAAAAAAATCTCAAGCAGACTCCACGCTGAGTGTGGAGCCAGACAAGGGGCTCGATCCCACAATCCTGGGATCGCGACCTGAGCTGAAATCAAGAGCTGGACACTCGACCGACCGAGCCACCCAGGCACCCCTCAGAGCTACTGATTATTGGGCACCTGTTCTCTTCTAGGCACCATGCTAGTCATTTAAAATATATAAGTCTCAAACACAATGCTCAGAGGTAGGTTGCAGATCATGACTCTGAAGTTAGACCAGGGAAGTAACTTTCCAAGGAGCTCACGGTTAGTAAATGACAGAGCTCAAATTTAAAGTCCTAGTTCATCAGTGGTGAAATAAAACCTAAAAATTCCAACTCTTGCCTTTGGCATAAGCTAAATAAGAAAAATAACCCAGTGTTAATCGGTTTAGATGTAACATTAGATAAAACCAAACTAAGCTAGTCACATCCTTTATGTTAGAAAATAATTAAACCTGCTTAGAGTCCTAAACACTAACCCAGCCATAAAAGACTGAAAATTAGAATCTACTTTCAGTCATGAAGACTAACACTCTACAGTTCCAGAATGCTTTCAAATAACATCTTAAATAATTGCGCCTTTTCTGAAGGAATAAAACAGCACTTTATCCTCACAACATTCTAGTGATATAAACAGGGAATAAGTTGCTTTCCCTCCAGAGAAGGGAAAGGTTCATTGAAGTACAGAAAAATGGGACTGTGTCCTATCTAGAAACCTGAGCCTGCAAACCCTGACTTGGAGGTAGGTCTCTGCCCACCCAGTGAGGATGTTCTGCCCTTGGGCACTGGCTTCATTTTTCCTCCAAAGGAAATGAGGTCTGCAGATTTCCAGAGGATTATGAGGCTCCCCAGCACTTGAATTTGGCTCTCTGGCAGAGTGCATTAATGCTTGCTTCTAGGTTTGGGGTTCAATGTAGTTTAAGGGTAATCATTTTCACTTCACTGCATTGACCTTTAGCTAGAAGCTAAATAAAGGAAATTATAGAATGAAGCACTATTTCCATCATATAGCAGAAAATAAATACATAAAATTACCACAGACAAGGAGAAATAGGCAAGACACTAGTTAGAAAAAAGAGAAACAACCTTCCATTTACTGAGTGCTGACAATGTGCCACTCACTGGTCTGAGCCCTTGACTTGTATTAACTTGTTTATTTTTATAGCGACTTTTATTATGCCCTTTTTACGGATAAGAAAACCAGGGCACAACTTGCCCAGGATGACATGACTGTTACACTAAGTAGATGAACGGGAATTTAAACCCAGGTAGAGAATCCACTCTCTGAATAAACTGTTTAAAAAATGGAGTATAATTCAAAACCTGATAAATGCATGACACTAATGGCCGCTTAGGTGGGTCCGCCACAGCTTGCCATGGCCCATCTGTGTCCTCTCCACTGGGCGCTCCAAGGGCAAGACATTAATGGACTAGATAGGAGATGAGCTGCCCAGGAGCAGGTGGGCAACAGCTCTATTTCTATGAAAAATAACATGTTAACATGTTTTACCAAAACCAAGCTGAAAACAACTTTAAGGGTGAATTTTAGGAAGAGAGGCAGTGATGCTCAAATTATTTAACGTTAAAGAAAATGACCTCCTTGATTTTTAGAGCATCTAACATCTACACTAAAAGCTGAAAATATTTGCAGAATATAGAAATCTGGCCTCAATAAACTTTAAACTTTCATTGGAATGGTAAGGTTTTCCAAGAAGAGAAGTATTTTTCCCTCACCCAACCCTACTTTTTTCTATTTCTTCCATTAGATCTTTGCATTTATAATGATGATGATGATAATGATAATGATTTTACATTTACTCAGTTTCTACTTTGTGTCCAGAAGTGTGATAAAAGTTTTACATTTAAAATATAAACTCATTTGACACTCACAACAGCTGTACAGAATCACTATTACTATTTTTCCATTTTCTAAATGAAGAAGCTGAGACTCAGAAAGGTGAAGTAACTTGCCCAAAGTCACACAGCCAGGATATAAATTCATTCTTGTTTGCTCTAAAAGCCCATAATATTAATCATATATGCCCAGCAAAAACATGCGGCCACATGACTGTCCCATCCCCATATAGAGACAGAGGCCACAGTGAGCCCTGCAAGATTGGCCGAGTTCCACCACCCAAAGTCCTGGACAGAGTGAATGGATGTGGTCAAGACGGCTCAAGAGAGCCATGCTGGCCAAGACTGACCAGAAACCTAAGTGCGCTTTAGACTAGAAACAGGTACACTCTCTCAGAAGTAAATAAAATATTTATGAAGATGATCTAACTAGGAAAACATCCCAAAGACAGACCAGTATGTTTAGTTTGGGGAACATTTGTTAGTACAAAGTTCATCACAGCTCTGAGGGAAAGTTTTAGTCTCAAATGGATTTGCATTTGAAAAAAAAATTGTATATAGCTGTGTATGTTTCCATTTGAGATAAAAGAAATGATGGGAGCACGTCAGAGGGAAAAAAACCCATCAAGGAAATGTTGGAAGTATCTATGGAGGTAAGGTAATAAGAAAAGTACTTCAGTGGTGGGTACATTGTTACTAAGTAAAATTTTCTCTAAAGAAATTTCAATTCATAATTAAGCACAGGAAGTCTCTGAATAGATAAAAAAATATGTTCATAATTACAACCAATTATCATCGTGGATGATAAAAATATGAGCAAACACAAAATGCCTTCTCTCTTAGCTCTTCTCTCCCACCCCCTCAAACATACTCAGAACATCCTGAATCACTTGGGCTTTTCAGGAAGTGGCAGGTTCTGCCCAGTGTTGGTGATGCTCATGGTTCATCCTCAGCCTAGAAGTCATTGCTCCTCCCCTTTTCTGTCTGACTAATCAGCTTCCTCTTCCAGGAAGCCTTCCTGGGTCCCCTTCTCTGTGCTAACATCTATCATAGGATTCATCCCACTGTTTACTTGGTCTCCACAAGAGACTAAGAATTCTTGGATTACAGAAACCACTCTCATTGCTTTTTACATCCCGGCACTTAGTTAAGGTGCCCAACGCAATTTTACTAAGGGAATAAAAATACATTGCAAAGTTAAGACTCTTTTAGGAATAAAAGAAAGATATTTCTAAAATACATCTAAAATGTGAATTTTGCACTATTTTAGTGCACTGGTCCTCATAAGTTCCTAAGGGTGTATTTAAAAATAAATACAGCAGGATTTACTGGATATTGCCAACTGTCCTTCATTAAAACTATTTTATAGCCCCAAACTACAGAAATATATTGGTACTTCAAATTGATTATTGTTCAACGAATGTATCAATTCAAATAGTATAACTGAGTGATCATACAAAGCTTTGATAAAAACTTAAAAAGCACAGTGGCAGTTATATTTTAAATAACTAGGTGCTGTCTAGTGCTGCTTAGTTCTGACACTGATTCCAATGGGGACAAGCCATTCACTTTTTGGTTTCAGGTTCTCCACCCATAAAATGGGGGTAATATACCTTCCACTTCCTCCTCCTTTCAGATCCTATGAGGTCACTGGAGATCTGTAAGAGTGGAGACCTTCACTATTAGCAAAGGCATATTATCAAGGTTCCTATTCACTCAGGTGGCAATGATCCTACACTCCCCCCTGCCCTGCTTAGCAGGTTAATAGTACAGAACTCCTGCCTAAAGTCTTTGCCAGTCAGAACAAAAGCCACATGGCTGGGCACAAGCTCCTCTCGCTGGTGCTTGGTCTGAGCCAGAAGCCACGAGGAACCTGAGGCCATGGGGACCCCGCGGAGGCCACGCCTGTGCCCCTCTGGACCCCGTGACACTCCTGCGGGGTACACCGGACCCTGGGTCTTCCTCTCGCTTCTAGTGGGAAGAGCGCGGCTGACGGTGGAGAGGACTCAGGTCACGGGTCATCAAAGCCGGGAGCAGCTAGGGGGAGAGGAGCTTACCTGGCTTCGCAGAGAGGCGCCGCGGGCGGGTGCGGAACGAACACCCCGCAGTCCGACGGCGGAGGCTGCTGCTTTTTCTTGGAGCGCCAGATGTGGAAAGGGGTGTGCTTCTTGGAGGTCCTGGACGGACTGGACTCCGCGCGGTCGCCCTGAGGTGGTGGCGACAGTGGCATCGTCTTGTCCGCCTCCTCCTCCGCCGCCCGGCTCTTGTGGAAGAACATATCTGGGCTCCAGCTCTCCCGCCTTTCCCAGCGCGCCGTCGGACCCCGCCCCCTCGTCGCCGGTGCGGGGGACGGCAGAGGGGACGAGGACGAGGACTGAGCGGCGCGCGCCTCGCGGCAGCCCGAGCCCTCAGGGCTCAGGCGACTGCCCGCCCGTGGCACAGCGCCTCCACGCGGCGAGGGCGGCACCCGGCGCAAGCCCAGGTGCGGCGCGCGCGACGGGAGCCGCAGGTGGAGTCGACACGCCCCCGGTTCCCCGTCCGGGGACGCGCGGCCGCCGCGGGGCAGCGACACCTGCTGGACCCTCTGGGAACTGCCTCTCCTGACACTGCATCGCCAACTCTGAGCGGGGAGCCAGAGCTGGGTCGGGTTTCGACAGCGCCCCCGGTGCCTGTGCCATCCGTCGCCTGCGGAGTTGTTGGCCGCCTGCGGCCTGTGTCAGGCTGGCAGGATGAGTGGCTTACCCACGAGCCCCGCCTGAAGAAGGATGGGAGAGGCGCATCCCGTGGCCGGGCCACCCGGCAATTAGGACTGTTCCACTCTGACCTTTGAGTGGCTTGAGCAATGTCATGTTGGCTGGCTTCCGTTCTTTTGTAAACACGCCTGCCAACTCCTCTTCTCTTCCTTCAAGAGTCTAAATAATTAATTTCTATTTGCATCTCATAAAGCGCAAAAGGATAAAAAAAACAGAAGGGAATTAGGTATATTCCTCAGTTCCCAAAGGGCTTAATAGATCCCTCATGGTGAATTAAATGCCAGTCCCGTGAGGTTGTCATTATCTGCTTTACTGTTAATGACTTTCTTTTCTTAACCTCACAATTGTGATTAAATAGCAAAGAACTAATATTTAAGCAAAGGAAGCACATGAGCAATTATTAGGGGGCATTATTAGAGTACAAAGAACTCAAGAACCAAACATTGCTGCTTAAAAATTAAATGCAGTACAAGTCCCTCTTATACTGCAATACCTTCTTTTCTCTTTACAGACCCAACTCATTCACTCACTCCTTCACTCATTCATTCAAGGAGCATTCATTTTTATTTAGTTTTCTAATATTTATATTTTTATCAAGGTATAACCTACATACAGTAAAGCAAATACACAGATCATAAGTCTATGACTCAAATGTTTACATATTTATGTGGTTGGGGGTGTAAATTGGTTTCAGTGAAGGACAGTTAGCATTATCTCAGAAAATCCTTCTGTGTGTGTCTTTTAAATATACCATTATAAAAATATGGAGTACTCCCAAAACTTCAGAAGTCTCTTCTGTCGCCTTCTAGTGACTTACCCTCCCTTCTGTAAAAGATAAACATCATTCTAAACTTTATCAACAGAGTTTAATGTTGCCTCTTCTGGAAGTTCATATAAGTGGAATCACAATATGTACTTTTTTTGTATCCAGTTTCTTTTGCTCAATATTAGTCTGTAAGAATCATCCATATTGTTGTATGTAGTAGTTTTTCATTTTGAATAAGAAATATTATGCACTATTCTGTGATATGAATATACCACAATTAATTTATCCAATCTGTGGTTGGACATTTAGGTCATTTCCAGTTTGGGACTATTATGAATAAAGCTGATATGACATAAGCATTTTGGGGGGGATATACACCTAAGAGTTCAATTTCTTTGTGATAGGGTATGCATATGTGAACATGTGTAAATTTTTTACTAATGCTGAACATTAGTAAATTTTTCCAAGTAATTTTCCAAAAAGATTGTGTCAGTTTATGTTCCTTTCCCTAATGTTTGAAAATTCTAGTTTTTCCACATTTTCATTAACACCTAATATTATCAATCCTTTTTATTTTGGTCATTCTGATGAGGGTGTAATTGTTTCTCATTGCAATTTAAATTTATATTTCCCAAAAAAAAAGCATATTTATTGAGTTTATTGTGTGCTGATGATATGCCCAGCCCTGACTTGGCAGGAGTCGAGTGTGACTGACAGATATATAGATGATATACATCAAAAGGGAAGAGAATTAGTAGAGGAATGTACAAAGCATTACGGGAGTTTGGAAACATTACTAACACAACCTGGGAGTTTGGGGGGGATGAAGAAGAGTGGTCAGTAAAGATTTATTCTAAAAACGGCCCTTGAGTTGATACTTAAAGGGCAAAGGGAACAGCAAGGAAAGAAGAAAAGGAAAGAAGGAAGGAAGAGAAAAGGAAGCAAAAGGGGAGAAGAGGGAAAAAGAGGAAATCTTATTCACACTTGCTCAAATATTTACAAGTTCAGAAATTCAGTCTTTTATTCCTAATCCTCCAAAGAGAATTACTCAAGCCACCCCTCCTTTTAGCTACAAATGAATCTGGAACAGATTTCGGTTACCACACTGTGCACAATGTATGCATGTTATTTATTTACATATCTGTGTCTTGTAGTAGCCTGAAAGAAACTTGAGGACATTTCTCATTTATTTTTATACTTTCAGGACAAAAATATTCATTAATTGAAATAAACAAATAAGTAAATTGGTATACATTGGTATACTAACTTAATTGGATACTTAGAATGTTTCAGGCACAGATCTTTTAGACTATACCCTTTGTTGATTTCTTTCTTTCTTTCTTTCTTTTTTTCTGTTTTTTTTTTTTTTTTTTTTTTTTTTTTTTTTTTTTTTTTTTTTTTTTTTTTTTTTTTTTTTTTTTTAGGAGAGAGTGTAGGGAGGAGCAGAGAGAGAAGCAGAGTGAGAAAATCCCAAGCAGGCTGTGAGCTGTCAGTGCAGAGCCCGATGAGGGGCTTGGACTCACGAACCATGAGACCATGACCTGAACTAAAATCAAGAGTTGAATGCTTAACTGACTGAACCACCCAGGCTCCCCTAGACTGTACACTTTGAAAAAGCAAAGATCTCATGTGTCTTTTTTTTTATTATATCCCCAATGACTAGCCCAGTGAATCGCAAAGTAGGCACTCAACGTACAGTTTTAGTTGAATTATATAAGAAACCAGGGCTATGCATAGAGGCATAACATACAGTAGTCATGATGAATTTAATGAGGGAAACAGGTGCCTAAATACTATACAACTTGATTAAATAAATTACAACTTGTACAATAAAACTTGATAAGTGTTCTAACCAAAGTGTTTCACTGTTTTTCAGTCATTGAGAAAACAGATTGACTTAGGCTTGTTTGAGCAATAAATTGATTTATCAAAGCATTTAGGTGGGTCATAGGATATCCCATGGAGCCAGAGAGCCAGACCCTGAAACCCAAACAAGTCCAGCCACCACAGAGAGCCGGTCTAGCAAACACCGCTCTCCCCTGTCAGCACAAAGAGCTTCCCATGGGCAGTGCTGCTCCTATCGACCCAAGAACCAAAGTCCTGTTCCAATCATTCTCAGTAGAACATTAGCCTCTCGACTCACCTCACTTACACATGTACTGTAAAAGAACTAGGAGTTTCTAAAAGAAGAGTTTTTGAAGGCGCATCTGATTTGGGGGAGTCTGGGTCATTTAACAGCTTCTTATCTGCAGGAAGAGTTTCCTGGATTTTACTTCAGAGAGATGAAATTCATGTGGCTACAAATTTGCGAAGCATAGCACATCCCATAGTACATAAAACAGTCTAAGTCCCCAAAAGTGTGAAAGATGGTCACTGCCAAAGAAAAGGGCAAAAGGCTATGGGAACACAGAAGTGAGTAACTCTGTCTGTATGGCTCAGGGAAGTCATAGCAAGGAGTATTAGCACGGAGGTGACTGGTCTATGAGCTGTGCTGATGAATAAGAATTTACCAGATGGAGAAGAGAGGGCTGGCAATCCAGGAAGAGTAAACAACATGGGCCAAGTCCCAGGATTGTGAAAAGGCATGCGTTGTTGGTGGGGAATAGTGAGAAGCTCAGTGAGGTTGGAGAGAGGGAGGATGGGGTGGGGCAGAGTGTCCGGATGACGATGGTGAAATCAGGTGGGGCCACATTGCTAAGTACTCAGTAAGCCATGCTTTTAAGGAATTAGCTTTTTTTTAGGCAAGAGGGACTGAGGATACATTTTTAAATAGAGGAGTGACATAAACAAATTTGGGTTTTATAAAGTGTACCCTGAATGGAGTGGAGCAGGGTAAAACTATTTGAGGAAGACGAGTTAGGAAGTGGCTAGGAGAGCTCAGGTAGGGGTGATGGAAGCCCACGCCAAAGCAGGAGGGTGGGAATTGAGAGGAGGATACAGGTAGGAGATGGAATCACTAGGAATTGTGAACAAAGAAAGAGAAGCAGTCAAGGAAGTCTATTAACAAAGTTAGGTTCCCAGGTTAGGTAAATGAATGGAGGTGAAACTATTAACTAAAAACAGCAAAATGGGAGAAAGGATAGGTCATGAAAATAAATTTTTTTTATATTGTTCACAGTGCTTTTTTTGTTTTTGTTTTTGTTTTCATTTTTTACAAATAGTTTATTGTCAAGTTGGTTTCCATATAGCACCCAGTGCTCATCCCCACAAGTGCCCTCCTCCAGGCACATCTCCCCCCTCTCACCCCACACCCATCAGTCCTCAATTTGTTCTCTGTATTCAAGAGTCTTTCATGGTTTGCCTCTCTCCCTCTCCCCCACTATTTCCCCCCTTCTTCTCCCCCACAGTCCACCGTTAAGTTCCTCCTAATCCTCCTATACGTACAAACATATGATATTTGTCCTTTTCTGCCTGACTTATTTCACTCAGCATAACCCCCTCAAGGTCCATCCATGTTGCTACACATGGCCAGATTTCATTGTTTCTCATTGCCATGTAGTATTCCATTGTATAGATAAACCACATCTTGATCCATTCGTCTGTTGATGGACACTTAGGCTCTTTCCATGTTTTGGCTAGTGTGGAGATACCACCTCATGCCAGTCAGATTGGCTAAAATGAGAAAATCAGAGAACTCTAGATGCTGGTGAGGATGTGGAGAAACGGGCACCCTCCTACACTGTTGGTGGGAATGCAAACTAGTGCAGCCCCTCTGGAAAACAGTGTGGAGGTTCCTCAAAAAATTAACAATTCAGAACTCCCCTATGACCCAGCAATAGCACTGCTAGGAATTTACCTAAGGGATACAGGAGTGCTGAGGCATAGGAGCACATGTACCCCAATGTTAATAAATTTGGTTTTGAACGTATTGAGGCTGAAGTGCTTGGTGGCTATATGAGCAGAGATTTCTAAGAATTCATTGAAAAAGATGGTCCCAGAGGTCACAGGTCAGAGCTACATGTCATTGAACAGGTGGGAGTTGATGCCATGAAATTGAATAAGATCACCCAGGGCAAATGTGTAGAACAAGGAGGAACAAGGACAAAACACTGAATAATGCTAACATTTAACTAACACTAACATTAAGAGTTAGGAGGATATCTTTTTATTGGCACATAGTGTATTCCTTTGGTAAGGTCATGTTATTTCTACCTTAAGATTTTACTGAATAGAGGTGGGGTCCTCTTATCCATCACATGATGCCCTTCGCACTCCTCTCCCTCTATCCAGCAATTGGAGGTCCATCCTCCAGGAGGCCAACTCCCTCTAACTTACAGAGATTTTTTACTTGCAGAGATTTTTTTTTTCTTTCTCTAGCCTTCTGGTACACTTTCTATCTGAATTTAAGTTGACATTATGGTAGATTGTAAAAATGCCCACAATTCTCCACTCTTTCCATAAAGAAGTAGAGTGTCTTTTCTCACTCTCTAAATCTGGATTGGCTGTGCCTTATCTTGGTACATGAAACATTAACACAAGTTAGGCAAGGAGTATTTGCAAAGATCTTGCACATTGGGCTTACCTCCTTGCTTCTCTTGGAATCTTACTGCTATATGAACATGCCTAGATTAGCCTGCTAAATGATAAGAGATGCATGACCAAGTCACCCCCATCACACCCTTCCAACAGAGAGCCACCTGTCACAAATGTGAGTGAGACCATTTGGGATCAGCCAGGCCCCATTTAAATCACCAACTGGTCACTGACACATGAAAGAGACTATAAGAGACTAGTGGAAGCTGTCCCAGATCAGAACTGCCCAACAGAATCATGAGCGAACTAAGTGCTGTTTTAAGCCACTAGTTGATTTTTTTTTTGTCTAAAAATACTTGCTGTAAAACAAACAAACAAATAGTGACCTGGCATAAGGTCAATAAACAGCCAACTCAGTTGCAAACACCATTTGTATTTTAACCTCAGAGTTGTAAAGTGAATGGAAGCAGTAGAAAATCCTGAACTCTCACATAAAGATTCAATTATATTCAAACTACTTAATAAGAAAATGCATTTTAGCCCAAAGCAGTCGCAGTGTTTTCCTGAATTGAATAAATTAAAATCTACTTAAAAATCATTTAATAGATGGAACAGGGAATCCTGAAAATGGTCTTAAAAATCACAACCATTTTTACAGTATGCTCGTACTATATTAGAAGAATAGTCTTCAATTAAGCCACTAAATTTTGGGGTAGTTTGTCATGCAGCAATAGATAATAGAAGTGTCTGATTTCAGCTCAGGTCATGATCTCACAGTCGTGGGTTTGAGCATGTCGGGCTCTGTGCTGACAGCCAGCTCAGAGCCTGGAGCCTGCTTCAGATTCTGTGTCTCCCTCTCTCTCTGACCCTCCCCTGCTCACGTTGCCTCTTTCTCTCTCTCTCTCTCAGAAATAAATAAACATTAAAAAAATCTTAAGTGCAGAAAAAGTTCACCTAGGATTTTTTATTCAGTGAAAATATTCTTTGAAAATGAAGACAAAAATTAAGATACATTTAGAGAAACAAAATCTGAGAGAATGCATCCCCAGTAGACCTGCACTATAAAAAAATTAAAATACTAGGGGCGCCTGGGTGGCTAGGTCGGCTAAGTGTTCGACTTCGGCTCAGGTCATGATCACACAGTTCGTGGGTTCGAGCCCCGCATCAGGTTCTGTGTTGACAACTAGCTCAGAGCCTGGAGCCTGCTTCTGATTCTGTGTCTCCCTCTCTCTCTACCCTCACCTGCTCATGCTGCCTTTCTCTCTCTCTCTCAGAAATAAATAAAAAACTTAAAAAAAAATTAAAATACTAAAAATAATAAATAAATAAATATTAAAGAAAGTTCTTCAGCTGAAGAATGTAAATCTATGATTATCAGACAGAATGTAGATCTACGTGAAAGAATGAAATCATACTAGAAATGATAAATGTATGGGTAACTACAAAAGACTTTTTTTTTCTGATTTAAAAAGTCATACAAGAGAGTTGAGTAGAGTAAAAATAATAGCAATGTACTGAGAAGTTTATGACAGATTTAAAAGTAAAAGATATCACAAAAATAGTGCAAAGGAGCAGAGGTGGGAAATGGAAGCATGGAGTGGGAGGGGGAAGGAGGAAGGAAGGAAGAAAGAGAAAAAAGTACAACGAACACCCATATACCTTTCAGTCTGGTTTTACCAATTGTTAAAATGTTGCCACTTTTATTTTCTCTCTCTCTCTCATCTGTTAATTCAGCATATTTTTGTTGAGTTATTTGAAGATAGTATGCTGACATCAAGGTACTTCACCCATAAGTACTTCAACATGTGTCTCCTAAGTACACAGATAATCTTCTACATAACCATGATATAATTACCACACTCAGAAAACGTAACATCATTATAATACTGTCATCTAATGTAAGTCTGTAATAAATACTCCCAACTGTCCATAGTCCACATGTTTTGAACCCAAAATTGAGAATCCCTCCCAGAAGGAAGTTCCCCAGCACTAGGATTATATCTTTCATGTTCCTGTCTCATTTCTTTACCACAAAAAGAAAACTTGGTTTACTCTCATCTCTACTGAATTTCAGCTATTCTTCTGTGTGAATGTTTCCAAGTCAGGTGTCCATTTGCATTTATTTCTGTGACTTAATATTTATTTGAGTAATTCTTGGGTTAAAGTCCACTTCTCCCATGAGACTGTTTCACAGAGTAGACATTGTTTTCCTCTAACCCCATATGTATTCCCAGAATCTAGCAAGTGTTCGTCACATAATAGGTGTTTGATAAATATTTGGGGAATGAATGAATGACTGAAGTGTGTAAGTTGGGAAAACACCTCTATCTCTTTTATGTTTCTCTGCATGCCATAGAAGGGGCCCTCAGAGGGAGTGCAAAAGATCCTTGTTAATGGAAAATATTCAACTGTTCAATTTCTCTGTTCCTTTTGTACTTTCCTTTGACATTTAGAGAGCAGAAAAGGAATCCAGGGAATATTGGATTTGATCTCCAAATCAGTACAGCAAAATACAAGAATCAAGTTAACTATGGAAAGAACTTATTTCTATGGCAAAGGAAGAAAAACGTTTTCATAATTTTGATATAGCCCTCTAGAACAATTATTTACTATGCATTTCCTAAGTGTCAAACACTGTGCTAGATACTGTACATGGATTTTCCATTTTTATTATTTTATTTTTTAAAGTCAGATTTATTGACGTATACTTGACATTCAGTAAAATTCATAGTTGTTTGTGCATAGTTGTGTGAATTTTAACAACCACACAAAGCTGTGTAACTACCATCATAATCATGATACAAAATGTTTCCATGACCTCTTATGTGCCTTTTATGCATGTTATTTAATCCTTCTATCTACTTTTTTAGGTACTTATGTTCACCATTCTTATTCTGGGAGGAAAAAAAAACTGAGGCTAAGTGCAACTGAGTAATTTATGCAGAATTACGTAGTAAGTGGCAGGGCTTGGACATCACACAAGGTCTGTTTGACTCTAAATCTCAAGATTCAAGTACTTGGCATGCCATTATTAACTTGTGGTATTCCATTTGTTCAGCGCTGAATTTCCCATTTTGTTACACAATGGAATGATCACAGAGCGGTGACAAGAGGAAATTAAAGAGAACCTTTAAAAAATACAAAGAATAGAGTAAATGAATTAAAAGGTAAATGTTATGTTGGGGTGCCTGGATGGCTTAGTCGGTTAAGCGTCCGGCTTTCGCTTGGGTCATGTTCTCGCGGTTCGTGGGTTCAAGCCCTGCGTCGGGCTCTGTGCTGACTGCCAGCTCAGAGCCTGGAGCCTGTTTCAGTGTCTGTGACTCCCTCTCTCTCTGACCCTCCCCTGCTCACACGGTCTCTCTCTCTCTCTCTCCTAGAAATGAATAAAAATATAAAAAAAATAAATGTTATGTCAAATTAGAGACACACTATCTTAAAAAAATGTATTTTAAATGTCTATTTTTCAGAGACAGTAAGAGTGGGGGAGGGGCAGAGAGAGGGAGATACAGATTCTGAAACAGGCTCCAGGCTCTGAGCTGTCAGCACAGAACCTGTTGTGGGGCTTGAACTCGTAAGCTGTGAGATCATGACCTGAGCTGAAGTCGGACACTTAACCGACTGAGCCACTCAGGCACCCTTAAAATTTTTTAATGTTTATTTTTAGAGAGAGAGAGATAGATAGAGCATGTAGAAGAAGGGGAGGAGCAGAGAGAGAGGGAGACAGAATTCGAGGCGGGGTCCATGCTGTCAGTGCAAAGCCAGAAGCGGGGCTTGAACCCACAAACCCTGAGATCAAGACCTTATCTGAAGTTGGACGCTCAACTGACTGAGCCACCCAGGCGCCCCTGTATACTTTGTCTTTACAAAGTTAAAGCAAGATGTTTTAATCTTTTACAAGATTAAAGCAAGTAAATTTTTAGTTCGTTGATATGGTAGTAAATACTTGTTTAGTTTGAATTTTAACTTCACTTCACAATTGAAGACTCCATTAGTCACTTGTATATAGAAATGCCCTAGGATAAAATTTGGAGTCTGATGACTGCCTGACATGTCAGACCGAGATAGTTCCTGTCCTCATGTAGCTTATCATCAAGTTTCACAGATAAAATGATTATCTGCTTTATGGCTTTATTCAGTGTTCTGACATGATAGCTAGACCCTGGTTCTGCTCTGGTCTCCCTGATTTCCAAAGCCCTCTCTACCAAAAGTTGCAGAACTGACAAAGCAGTGGAAGCCAGAGATCGACCAGAAGGTCAGAGCCACCTAAATCACACCCCTCCATGAAGTCAGCCTCAAGCTGTAGGAAGGAACTAGTCAACAGCTAAAACCTAGTCTGTTTTAGAGCTATATAAGCTAATAATCCTTAAAGCATGGAATATAAAATACGTTGTCCTTCTTCAAAGTTGAAACTCCAGAAGGCTACACACTTGTTGAACAATAATGTAATCACTGAGAGCATCAACAAAACTCTTTTGCAATTGCCTTTAAGTCTTTTATATTTCATCAAGGAAGCTTTTAACACTAGGGGTGGAAAATATTTCCATTGCATGATCTAAACCCAAATATGTTGCCTTGACCTAATTGTATGTCCATATTCAACACCTATCTTTGTACCTAGATGTTTACTTATAGTCACAAAATTTGTTTTCTCTAATGTATTCTACATTGAATCTAACCTCTGAGGTGTCTGGTGATGCTATTATTATGAACATCATTGCCATTAACTGACTTTGAGTCCTAAGAGACACACGCTAAAAAATTCTCCCCTTCATTGGCATATTATATTAATGCTAGAACAAATTTAAGAGTGCCTAGAGAGAGTGGTTCATTAGTTAATTACATACAGCCCTCACTACATAAATAAAGCCTGAATGCGTGGTTTAGATATGGAGATTTAATGTGATAGAATGATTATACATCATGTTTATTTCAGTACATTTAATGACAGCAAATTTATTTTTCAAGGATAATTTTTTAAACATAGACTAGAGTTATCTAAAGCCAAAAATGGTGAATAAAGTAGATGATCCAAATAAGTTGGGTTTTTTTTTCCCTTGGGGGTAGAGTATAAAAATTAGCTATGTTTATGAACTATTGGGACATCATCAAAATAAAAAGCTTCTGCACAGTGAAGGAAACAATCAGCAAAACTAAAAGGCAACTGACAAAATGGGAGAAGATATTTGCAAATGACATATCAGATAAAGGGTTAGTATCCAAAATCTATAAAGAACTTATCAAACTCAACACCCACAAAACAAATAATCCAGTGAAGAAATGGGTAAAAGATATGAATAGACACTTCTCCAAAGAAAACATCCAGATGGCCAACAGACACATGAAACGATGCTCAACATCACTCATCATCAGTGTAATTTAAATCAAAACCATAATGAGATACTACCTCATACCTGTCAGAATGGCTAACATTAACCACTCAGGCAACAACAGATGTTGATGAGGATGCGGAGAAAGAGGATCTCTTTTGCACTGCTGGTGGGAATGCAAACTGGTGCAGTCACTCTGGAAAACAGGACAGAGGTTCCTCAAAAAATTAAAAATAGAACCCTACGACCCAGCAATTGCACTACTTGGTGTTTGTCCAAGGGATACCGGTGTGCTGTTTTGAAGGGATACATGCACCCCAATGTTTATAGCGTCACTATTGACAATAGCCAAAGTATGGAAGGAGCTCAAATGTCCAATGATGGATGAATGGATAAGGAAGATGTGATACACACACACGCACACACACACACACACACACACACAATGGAGTATTACCCGGCAATCAAAAAGAATAAAGTCTTGCCATTTGCAACTACATGGATAGAACTAGAGTGTATTATTGTAAGCGAAATTAGAGAACGACAAATATCATATGACTTCACTCATATGAGGACTTTAAGATACAAAATAGATGAACATAAGGAAGGGAAGCAAAAATAATATAAAAACAGGGAGGGGGACAAAACATAAGAGACTCTTAAATATGGAGAACAAACAGAAGTTTAATGGAGAGGTTGTGAGAGGGGAGGATAGGCTAAATGGGTAAGGAGTATTAAGGAATCTACTCCTGAAATCATTGTTGCACTATATGCTAACTAACTTGGATGTAAATTAAAAAATAAATTATATTTAAAAATTAGCTATGTTTATAAAGTAATGTGAATTGTCTTCCGTGTTCATTTCTTTAACTAGGTTTAATGGCAATCGTAAAACAGTTTTGTTGATGCTCTAAGTAATTTCATTATTGTTCAACAAGTAAGTTGCCTTCTGGAGTTTCAACTTTGAGAAAGGACAACATATTTTATATTCCGTTATGTTTGTTTGAAAAGGTCACCAACTTCATAGTTATACCTTTTTTTAAAAGTTTACTTGTTGCGGGGAGAGGGGCAGAGAGAGAGGGAAAGAGATAATCCCAAGCAGGCCTCATGCTGTCAGCATAGAGCCCAATGCAGGGCTCAATCTCACGAACCGTGAGAACATGACCTGAGTTGAAATTAAGAGTCAGACTTTTAACCGACTGAGATACCCAAGTGCCCCTATAGTTACACCTTTACGCTAATGGCCTTAATTCATGTAATTTATTTTGGCTATAAAGAGAATTGGTAACTTGGGCATTAACACTGGAATTTTTTTTTTAATGTTTTATTTATTTCTGAGAGAGACAGCGTAGGCAGGGGAGGGTCAGAGAGGGAGACACAGAATCTGAAACAGGCTCCAGGCTCTGAGCAGGCTGTTAGCACAGAGCCCGACGCGGGGCTCAAACCCACGAACCGTGAGATCATGACCTGAGCTGAAGTCTGACGCTCAACCGACTGAGCCACCCAGGCACCCCTGGAATTTTTAATATATGCATCCTCAGTCAATCAATAAGCATGGTTCAGGGAACTGTTAAGTGCTATGTGGGACCCAAAATATCTGTAAGGAATTTAACATCTAGTTCAACAGAGAAGACTAGTAAGTATTAAATAATTTGATGATAAAATAAAGAAGTTGCTGCTTTGATGTGAGTTTTTAATTATTATTTTATCATTAGCTTACTAATCGAATGATTAAAGCTAGTACATTTTATTTTTGTCCTATTTCTTGGGTGCACCTTAATCCACTCTTACTCCTCCTCTCTTCCTTGCATGGCCTATATAGCTAGTCATGACAACACCCATACCCTATTTACTGAAATATTCAAATTGTTTGGACGAGGTCCTATCCTGCAACTAACATATGATAAATTTACATACCACATAGGTTAAGCATTGCCCTTCCATAGTAAATTGAGAACATTATGTAATCATTCCATATGAGTGAGGATTTTGCAAGAGAAGACATAATTATTATATGAAGAAATGAAATAAAAATAATACTTCTCATTTGTATTGCTTACTAACCTGTATGAACTGTCTATTTCTGGATGTTAATTCATATTTGCCATGTTCTGAAAAAGGATTTGAGGCAGGTGAGTGAAATGTAGATAATATATAAGCAATGGGCTATGTAGGTTGGTTTCCCTACTCAGAACTTAGAATATAATTTTATACCCTGTAGTAATAGCATAATAAAAGTGGCTTAAATGTTTAAGCAACCACATTCAAACACTTCTTACCTTGATAGTTGTGAGTAATTCATACATGAGTGAAGCTAGCCATGAGTTTCGTATTTCATGTCCAGAACACTCCATATCAATGTGGGCTAATTGTTCTGACTAAATGGATCGGGCAATTCAAAGCAAAAGTTAGTGTAATTGATTTTCCTCCTACTGAATTGACATTGGCTACGATATACCGATTACCTAAATTATTGAACTCTGGGCTCATGCCCATATTATCAGATCTGAAACAGATTGTCACTTTGTTTTCTTATTTTTTTTAAGATTTTATTTAAAAAATTTTTTTAATGTTTATTGATTTTTGAGAGAGAGAGAGCTGGGGAGGGACAGAGAGGGAGGGAGACACAGAATCAGAAGGAGGCTCCAGGCTCTGAGCTGTCAGAACAGATTCTGACATGGGGCTTGAACTCATGAACCAGGAGATCATGACCTGAGCCAAAATCAGACACTTAACTGACTGAGCCACCCAGGCACCCCAAGATTTTATTTTTAAGTAATTTATGCCCCCAACATGGGGATGAAAGTCACTATTCTGAGATCAAGAGTACACACTCCTCTGACTGAGCTAGCCAGGTGCCCCAGATTGTCATTTTAAAAAGTAGAACTAGGGGCACCTGGGTGGTTCAGTCGGTTAAGCGTCCGACTTCAGCTCAGATCATGATCTCAGAGTTTGTGAGTTCAAGCTCTGTGGGGCTCTGTGCTGTGTGGGGCTCTGTGCTGACAGCTGGCTCAGAGCCTGGAGCCTGCTTCAGATTCTGTATCTCCCTCTCTCTCTGACCCTCCCTTGCTCATGCTGTTTCTCTCTCTCAGAAATAAACAAAACATTAAATTTTTTTTTTAAAGTAGAATTAAAGGGCACCTGGGTGGCTCAGTCAGTTAAGTATCCAACTTCGACTCAGGTCATACTCTCATGGTTCATGGGTTCGAGCCCTGTGTTAGTCTCTGTGTTGACAGCTCAGAGCCTGGAGCCTGCTTCAGATTCTGTGTCTCCCTCTCTCTTTGCCTCTCCATCACTCATACTGTCTCTCTCTTTCAAAAATAAATAAACATATTTTAAAAAGTAGAATTAAGCTAGGTCATATAGCAGACGTGGTCATGTAGCCCAATATCTATGTCACCTTCTTTAAAACATTACCCTGATTATTTCTGAGATGAGAAGTGTACCCAACTAAAAATACTAGATATTCCAGTCTCTCTTCCAACTGGGAGTGTCCATTCAATACCATTTGGCCAATGAGATATAGGTGGATACCCCTGGGGTGGGTTTGGCTTCCTAAATAAAGTGGTAAAGCTTTAAGAGGAAAAAGTCTCTGGCCTCCATCCTCTTCATTTTCTTTTCTTCTTCCCTCCTGGGTTATGGATGTTATGCCAAAGAAGCATCCTATAAATCCATTTTCTGACCCATGGGATGCTGAGGTGGGAAGATAGAAGCACCCTGCAACAATGATGCCATTATGGAGCCATTACCCCAGCCCTGGCTACTTACCTCTGGGTTTCTAATGTGAAAAATAATACATCTCTATTTTGGTTGAGTTTTCTGCCATCTTCAAATTACACAGACTGTAAAAAGTGCCCTAACTGGTTACCCAAAAAATGGTAGCTATTCTCTGTGAGATTTGGTGAATAGGAAATATTTTAGGAAAGCTTTAATTAATTAATAAATTGACATGAAAACAGGTGAGAGAGGGGAGCCTGACTGTCTCAGTTAGTGGAGTGTGTGACTCTTGATCTCAAGATTATGAGTTTGAGCCCCATAATGAATGCAGAGATTACTTAAAAAATTAAAAAAGAAAAAAAACAGGTGAGACAATCTAATGGCAGGGAGGTAAAAGCAATGATATTATTAATAAGAATTATTATAGTTAATCTTTACTGAGTGCTTACCATATGCCAGGCACTGTGCTATGTGTTATATGTATGGTATCTATCTCCCACTTATTACTTCCAGCAATCCTAGGGGAAGCACTAGTGTTGTCCTTATTTTACAGGTAAGAGGACTGACTGAAGCTTGGAAAAGTTAAATAATTTGCCTTCAGCTACACAGCTAATTGGTGGTAAGGCTGAGATTCTGTTTTTTTTATTTTGTTTTGTTTTGTTTTGTTTGTTTGTTTGTCAGGAGGTTGGTTCTATCTGAGACCCCTCATGGCTTCCTTCTCATTGTATCCTCACCTGTCATTGGAGTGTCCATGTCCTAAAATCCTGTACGAAAAAGGGTACCAGCCATAATGGATTAAGGTCCACCCTAAAGAACTCATGTTACCTTAATCCCCAACTAATATTACATTCTCAGGTGCTGGGGGTTAAGGCTTCAACTGGCCTGGGATTCTTAACATCCTGCAGTGCCTCTCCTTAATCTTCTCTACTTCCCACATCTCTATACCCAGATGAGAATATTATGGCCAAATATAAAGGGACAGGATAGGAATTTGATTTAGTTTAGGAATAACTGGGCAAGGATTAGTAGCAGAAGAGAGTTGCCCAGAGGCAGAGGAGAAAGCATTAGCTCACAAAACAACATTCTGCTTTCTAAATGAGTATCTGATTATGATATGTAGGCAACAGAAAGCAAGCCAGGAGCAATTCATGATGAACAGAATTGACTGTTAATTCCTAAATATGAGTAAATATGAGTAAATGAGTGCCAGGAACAAGAGAGAAATCTGAAAGGGAAGAAGAGTGGTCTGAAATCGTCACCAGGAGAAAAAAAGTTATAGACTTCCCTGCAGAGCTTCTTGATTGAGAAGGGTACTTTACAACACTGAGATGCCACCTCACGCCAGTCAGAGTGGCTAAAATGAGCAAATCAGAGGACTCTAGATGCTGGTGAGGATGTGGAGAAATGGGCACCCTCCTACACTGCTGGTGGGAATGTAAACTGGCAGAGCCACTCTGGAAAACAGTGTGGAGATTCCTCAAAAAATTAACAATAGAACTCCCCTATGACCCAGCAATAGCACTGCTAGGACTTTACCCAAGGGATACAGGAGTGCTGATGCATCAGGGCAAATGTACCCCGATGTTCATAGCAGCACTCTCAACAATAGCCAAAACATGGAAAGAGCCTACGTGTCCATCAATTGCTGGATGGATCAAGAAGATATGGTTTATCTATACAATGGAATACTACATGGCAATGAGAAAGAATGAAATCTGGCCATGTGTAGCAACATGGATGGAATGTGAGGGTGTTATGCTGAGAGAAATAAGTCAGGCAGAGAAGGACAGATACCATATGTTTGCATATATAGGAGGATTAGAAGGAACTTAACAAAGGATCATGAATGAGAAGAAGGGGAAAAATGGGGAGAGGGAGGGAGGCAAACCATGAAAGACTCTTAAATGCTGAGAACAAACTGAGGGCTGATGGGGTTGAGGGGGAGGGGAAGGGGAGTGATGGGCATGGAGGAGGGCACTTGTTGGGATGAGCATTGGGTGTTATATGGAAACCAACTTGACAATAAACTATTAAAAAAAAAGAAAAGGGTAATTTACAGAATTGGACTTGTATATACACTGATGCATATACACCAAATTATAGTATTTGCTCACTAAAGTGTGGTTGCAACCAGGAGAATACCCCTCACAGACCTCTAGGTGTGAGTGAAAGTGGTTGACCAAGGGCCCAAGATGATCTCTGAAATCCACGTTTCCCACATGCTGCTTGTGGCCAAGGCCAATGAGTGAACGTGGCCCAGACTCTAAGGCAGTCCTAACCCTAGGAGACATCCTCTCCCCTGATTGATCACTTTGGCCTGAGAATTCTTCAACATTCCTTGCTACACCTTCCTGAGGCTACACTAACTGACTGATGGCTTTCCAGCCTCTTCCTGTGCCAGCACCCCAATTTTCTATAGCAAGGATTTCTCCTAATAAGGTCTTTGCAAATTTGAAATCCGCTTATACTCTTTTGGTATCTGCTTCTGGGAGGACCCAGACTAACACAAGTGATAAATGATTCCCGAAGAAAATGTCTTCAGTCTGGACTTCTTTACCAGAAATTTACACAAGGATTCTTCATAGACAAGCTCCATTTTGTATGCTGTCTTGGCATGGACCACAACTGAAACCCAGCCCCCCTCATACACACCCTCCATGTAATCAGTAACTATTTCTCCTTCCCATCCCACCTCCACTACCTTTCTTGTCATTTCTCAGTCGACTGTAGTAGTTTTTCAGGTGTTTCCATTGCCCCCAGAGGCAGCTCTGTCAAAACACCCAAAACCACAACTCTGATCATATCACACCCTTAATTGAGACTCTTCAATACATCACTGTGGTTACAACAGCAGCTTTAGAACCTTCCTTCCATATAGCATTTGATACAGAACATTCTGGAGGAAGTATGGGGAATGGATTGGAGGATGGTCAGATGGACAAGGGCCCCAAGACAGGGTAGTGTTAGAGGGTAAGAGGAGAGTAGTGGAAAGAATTTAGAGTCGGGAGGAAGAATAGAGTGCATTGGTGATAGAATTCTTAAACAAGTCTCATCATTTACACTTGCTGCATATTCTGTTTCCTTTGCCTAGAACATGAGTTCTTAATCTTATTTATTCTTATTTTGGCAATGGATCCCTTAGTCCAGTGAAGTCTATGGAGCCTTTTTCATAAAAATGTATTTAAATGCACAAACATACATATTAATATAAAGAGACTCAATTATATTCATATAAAATTTTCCAAAAAACCAAGTTTGGGTTACAGTATGTTTATTAATGCAACAAATGATAAGGTCTCACAGTGGGTCTAACACCTGCTGCAATTTCAAAGTAATGATACACGTAAATAGTATTTCAGGAATATGGGCCAACTGCAATGTCGGTTGCCTGTATCTATGTTTCTATTGGTGAAAAGTTATAAATATTGCTAATACTACTTCAGTTTGTGGCCTGTATTTATGATTGAAGGAAATTCTAAATTTCAAAGGAGGAGGTTAGTGAAACTAAAGATGTAATGATCTCCCCATACAAATTCTTCAAACCTCTGAATTTGAACCATGGACTTCTTGGTTAAGAGCGCCTGGGTTAAAATTCCTTTGCTTCCTTGTCTACCTGTGTATCCTATCTATCCTGCAAGATTTCTTTGATACTTTGCTACTGGTTTGTTCTTGAAACTAGGTTCCCATGACAGGTGTAAATGGTTCTATTAGAGCCTGTTAGGGGCTGTTGCAGTGATTTGTTTACTTATCAGTTCTCTGCCACATTGGAATGGGAGTTCTTTGAGGGAAGAAATTATTTCTGATGCATCTTAGTATCCTGAGTACCTTGCACAGCTGTGCACATGAAAGCCTACAAAATGAATGAACACATTGTTCAGTGAGAACACTAATCACTTTATAAATTGCTGGGAAAGAATTGAGGGAGGGGAAATGATACTTTATTTGAATCTATCTTTCAGGAATACAAAAATTTCATGTCATGGTTGGTGGATGAAAAGAACGTTAGAAAATCTGCCTAGAAGAAGGCAGTGAATAGAATAAGGATGCATAAAACAGTGCATGGAAATGCGTGGCAGGCAGGTGAAAGACTGCTGTTTAACTTTGCTCTTTGCTCTAATGGCCATTCCGTAAAGATGAACAGTTTTTCTCAGGAGAAATTTAGAACATGGGCCAGAAGCAGTCTTGGATACCTGAGGCAGGTGAAGTATCAAGCTACCTGAAGGCTACTTCTTAACTTCAGTCTCTCAATGGTTAGATAAAGAGATGATTTACTGTGAAGCTGAACTTTCAGAGCTCTACACTTGCACAAGCCTTTTCTGAGGTCATCTGATTTTGTATTTTTAAATATTTGTGAGTATGTGTGCTTTCTAAAGAGGACTTCCCAAAGTGTATGAGTCTTGAGACCCTGGTTAGAATAGTAGAAAAGTGTTACAGAATTGTGCTCAACTCATAGAATGCTCAGTACGTGTCATTTAACTAACCAAACAAATGATGGATACATGATGATGTTTCCAGCTTCCTGACATATAGTATCTTACATTTGTGGAATAAAACACACTCACAACACCCCAGGATGACATGATGCGTTTGTCCCTGCTTTTGATCATTCTTTTATTCCTTTCCTGAAATATCCATTGCTTTCCCTTCTTTTTCAGGCTCTTAAGCCGTACCAGTCTTTTAAAGCCCAAGATAATAGATGGAGCTTAGAAACACAGTGATGGATAATGTTTCAGTTGTAGTGTTTAGAGAAACATGAGAAGTAAATCATGGCATGTGTGTGGTAGTGATATGGCTGAAGGAGAAAGATAATGGAGAAATATAAAGGAGGAAGGTGTGGGCTGGCTGTGCCATCAGACCTGGGAGGTGAATGCCAAAAGGTAATGATTATAAAATGGACTTTTAAAAAATTCAGCACTTAAGCCACAACAAACTTTTTTTTGAGGTAAACCTGAATACTTTAATTTTTTTAAAAATTAAGTGGTTTAAACCATAGTGCTTGTCCCTAAGATTCAGAGGGCCTTTAGGAACATACCACTTCTGGGATGGCAATTCTGACAATTAATGTATGTGGGCAAATTATCCCACACAAAGGTCCCAGCACAATAGTTGTTGATATGTCTGCATTAACTTTTACACACATTTTAAGGTAAAAAAGAAAGTCATCTGAATATTCTGCTCTGTGTAGTTAAACGGGACTTACACTTAAAATTTAAAAATTTTATTTGAAAAAACTGCACCTGAAGAGACTCAAAGGAAACCTTAACTGCCTATTACTAAGTGAAAAAAGCCAATCTGGGGGCACCTGGGTGGCTCAGTCGTTAAGCGTCCGACCTCACTTCAGGTCATGATCTCACGGCCTGTGGGTTTGAACCCCACATCAGGCTGTGTGTTGACAGCCTGCTTCAGATACTCGGTCTCCCTCTCTCTCTGTCCCTTCCTCACTCGCAAAAATAAACAAACATTAAAAAAACATTAAAAAAATTAAAAAATAAGAAGCCAATCTGAAAAGGCTGCGTGCCTTATGGTTTCAACCATGTAACATTCTGGAAAAGGAAAAAACATTGAGACAAAAGGATCAGTGGTTGCCAGGGGCTGGGAGGAGAGAGGAATGAACAGGTGCAGCACAGAGGACTTTCAGGGCAGTGAAACCACACTGTATGATACAGTAATAGTGGAGACATGTCATGATAAATGTGGCCAAAACTGTAGGATATGCAATGCCAAAAGTGAACCATAATGTAAACTATGCACTTTAGGTGATAATGGCATGTCAATATAGGTTCATCAATTATAACAAATGTATCATTGCGGTGTAGGTTATCTACCAAAAAGGAAGAGGCTCATGTGCGTGTGTGTGTGTGTGTGTGTGTAGACAGGGGATGTGAACACACACACACATACACACACACTCTGGACTTGCTCCTCAAATTTGCTGTGAACCGAAAACTCCTCTAAAAAATAAAGTTAAGTGATTAAAAAAAGATATATTACCTGCTCTTTAAAGTTGGGTAACTGAATGCACAGGAAGGTCAGAGAGAGACCAGCCAGACAGGTGATGGGTGATGAAGCTGGAAAGCTGGATTAGGGTTAGACCGAGAAATCTGGATTTAAATCTGTGGGCAGCAAGGATTTGGTTTTGTAAAAACAGGACAGAGGCATAATTAGAACTGTGCTAAAGAAGACAGCTCTGGCAGCAGATTGTGAAATGGGTTGGCAAGGAGGAATCGTATGTCCGATGAAGGACATAAAAACAACAGCTCCCATATGTTGAGAGCTCACTATGTGCCAAGCACTATAGTAAATATTTTGTGTGCATCATCCTACTTAATCTTCACAATGAATCTCTGAGGCAGGTGCTATCACTATCTTCATTTCACCGCAAGGAAAATGGAGAAGTGGAAGCCTGGAGAAGTTACATAAGAGCCAGGTTCTTGGGCATGTGACCTCTTCAACTGCCCATCCCTTGGTTTAACCATCTGCTGTTGCCATCTTGTAATTCTTTTTTAAAACAAGGGGCCTTCATTTTGATTTTGCACTGGACATTGCAAATTATGTAACCAATCCTGGTTAAATAATTTTGTGTCTGACCACACGGCCAAAAGCTGTAGGATGTGGGATTTAAGAGCTCATGTCCCTGACTGCTCTTCCATACTAGTTTATGATCTAAGAACAAGTAGAATGTGAAGGAGAGGAAAAATATTTGAAAGAGATTTTTTGTTAGTACTGACAAGGTTTAGAAAGTGAGTTTTTTCCCTAATGAAAATAATTTTGTTGTGAGAATCTTTCTACAGTTTCACAAGATCTCTTGAGCTAACCAGAGGTTTCCTATTGGAAACACTGTAACATCATTGAGGGTACCCTTGACTGGCCTTGCTGGCTAAGGAGCTCTGAGCTTCATGTCAGGTTGATTGTGACACCTGGTGACAACAATGTGTTATTGCAAGGATTAAGAATCAGGCTGTGCTTTTTCTTTCTTTCTTTCCCTTAAGTTATACACTTCCCAGACTATTTTTCCTTCTGTACTCGTTGAAAAATCAGATTTAAAAAACTGCTTGATTTACTTGTCTGAGTTATTAATAAGAGCTTTTTATAGGAAAATATTTATATGGGAACAGCCAAATAATCTAAGTCAAAGATTTTTTTTTAGAATAATATTAGTTTATGGGATGAAAAATTAGAACACAGGTATGTATGAATTATGAGTATATATGTGTATATTCTACTAAGAATAATATTTGGAATATTGCTTTAATTCACTCCTGCAGAACTCATCTGTGTAGACAAGTAGATAGAGAGTTCTGAGTAACTGGAATCATACAGTTTTATAACCAGTATTTTCAATAGAAATCTGCATTTTATCTATAGCAGTGATAGAATTACAAACAGGACTTCTGGTAGTAAAAAAAAACTCTCCCAAACTGTGATTTAAAAATAAATCTTCATGAATGTATTTAAATTTGGAGGTTCCTGTAATGTTGGTTGAGAGGGGTATTTTTTGTTTGTTTGTTTAGTTTCTTTACGAAACACATGACAATGTATCCTCAAGAAATAGTTGAATGAATGAAGACTTGACACAGTGCATGAAAGGCTATCATTGGAGCTAAATGAGTCCATCTATTCAGCTCCTGGAGAGATTTTAAAATGCCAATGAAATAGATACAAATGGAATTTCTGTGATTGTTGAACACTGCAAGTCTTGAAATAATATTTAGATCCCCCAAATGTTTTTTCCCTTCATAAGAGAAGATCTATCTATATATCTATATCTATCTATATATATCCCAACTTTCAAGTGTATCTTTAGAATTGATTAAAAGTAAAGTCTTAAAGCCATAAATATGATCATAATCACAATTAAATGAGTGTCGAGTTCGTCTGTGTAACACATTTTGGACACGTTTAATTTTTTTTTCAACAACCTCAATATCTATGTGCAAAACCTGAGGTAGGCAGCACCTTAGAAACATAAAGAGCTATATAGGAGTGTTAAGCTCCAATCCCTCTAGTGTCCGGGTAGGTATTTTAATGTCCACATAAGTGAGAGTGTGGAGACAATGGCAAAGTGGGGAGGGCATGCCCAGCCTAAAAGGGGCCAGCTACTGCTCTACTCCAGTTCATGGTTGCCATGTAGCAATGTGAGTCCACAGTTGTCAGATGTCAGGATAAGTCAGAAATCCAAATTGTTTTGTAAACACTGTTATCATTAATTTTTTTTGAGTTTTAAAAACATTTTAAGGGACAAAGAGAATGTATCTGCCACTATTGTTAACTGACAAAGACTAATTTGATCATGTGTAACTCTTAGGTTCTTTTCCATAAATAACCATAGCCACCAGAGAAACAGAGGTCGATAAGGATTAATTATTTTCCCAAAACCTGGATGTGAGATTATAATGGAAGCCAGTCTTAGACCAAATTCCTTTGTTCATGCAGGTATTTATTAAACAAAATAGTTCATATAACCTGCTCTATCAGGTGGATGAGATCCCATCTCCCTCCCCTTTAAAGATGCTCTCATATCTCCTTGCAAAAAAGGTTCTCTTAAAGCAGGATAACACCATTCCTGAGGCTGAATTCCAAAACTTTAAAGATGCTCTCATATCTCCTTGCAAAAAAGGTTCTCTTAAAGCAGGATAACACCATTCCTGAGGCTGAATTCCAAAACTTTTATAGAAGACATAAGAAAATTTATGGATCAAGCTTCAGGCTTCATGGAATTCTACAGTCTGTTCATCCAAGAGTGGTAGGAATCTCTAAAATAGTTTAGTCAATCTACATATCTTAAGTACTGCTAATTTCATAAAGATTCTATCTCTAACAGTTATCATACTTTTGAGCAAGCCAAAAATAAACACCCATCTCTGACATTCACTATGCTAGCAAACCATGAGGTGTTGATCAAAATAGTGACAACAAACATCCTTGTGATCGCTGCTTCTGGAGTGTGATCTTTCCAATGTTGGTACCTGACCACCTCTGGAGCATGGAATTCTCAGTTTGGGCAATTAGAATTGAAACTTCACCTGGCACATGCTTAACCATCACAGTATGTATGCCAGAGTAGGTGAGAGTACATTCCAGAGTCATACCAGTGATCTAGTTCCAGCCTCTGAAATTCTGGTTTGCAGCCTTTCACATATAGAAATTCATCCCTGCTTTCTATGAGTTTCCATTCTAGAATCACTTGAGAGGAGTTATTTGAGTAAGGGTAAAAGAACAGAAGAATGGAAATCTAGTTGTGTTCTGGGAATACACTAGAGAGTGTGTAGCCAGATGGAAAAAGCAATAACACATTCCCCCCAACAGATCAGAAAACTAGCACGAAGACAAGATGTGGTATTGGTGGAGACACTTACTGCCTGGTGACTGGCGGACACTGAATCTGCTAAGAGCAGTGTGCCTTGATCCCTTTCAACTTTCCTTGCTAATAACTTTGAAATTGTTTAAGTAATAAAGGAAACCACTGCTCTCTACTTAAACTCTAAGCTACGAGGAAGAATTTAGTTCCTCAGGAGAAAGTGATCAGAATCATGGAAGGAAACCCATGTTCAGCTTAGTTTATTTCAACAAACATTTATTGCATGCCAGGCATCATGCTACCATTAAGGACGCACAAAAAGATTGAGAAAAGTATGAAGAGCGTTTAACCCAGATTGGATGGACCAAGGAAAACTTTCTTTCCTTTTTTTTTAATGTTTATTTATTTTTGAGAGAGAACGGGGGGGAGGGGGGGAACAGAGAGAAAGAGATGGCAGAGAGAGAGAGAGAGAGAGAGAGAGAGAGAATCCAAAGTAGGCTTCACACTGTCAGCACAGAGCCCAACACAGGGCTCGAGCTCAAGAAATGTGAGATCAAATCAAGAGTCAGGGGCTTAACTGATGGAGCCACCCAGGTGCCCCTTCCCTCCCCCCTCCCCAAAGAAACTTTTTAACACTTGAATTGAATGTTAGGGAATGCGTGGTATATGGCAAATGGGGGAGAAGGGATCTGGGGGATAGCATTTAGGGGAAGAGGGGTCTGGTGGAGGATAGCATTTCAGGCAGCAGGACAGAGGGATCAACGGCACAGAAGTATGACATAGGCTGAGTGCACAGAACTGCAGAATGTTTGATACTATTAGAGTCTGAAGTGCAAGACGGGGAGTGCTGGGAAAGGAAGGAAGGAACCAATTGATCATGCTAAGAAAGTAAGAATTTTCCCAGAAGGAATCATTAAAATGTTTTAAGTATCAGAGTGACATGGTTAGAGTGCATAATAGTGTACCAGAGCACTCCCTTATTTGCAGTTTCAATTTTCGGTTTTAGTTACCAGTGGTCAGTTGAGATCTGGAAGCAGATGATTCTCCTTCGGACATACCATCACAATAAGGTCAACGTAGCCTAATATTACATCACAATGCTTGATGATGTTCACTTCACTTCATCTCATCACGTAGGCATTTTGTCATTTCACATCATTATGAGAATGGTGAGTACACTACAGTATTTTGAGAGAGATCACATTCACATAATTTTTACTAGAGTATGTTATGATTGTTCTATTTTATTATTAGTTATTTTTAATCTCTTACCATGCCTAATTTATAAATGAAACTTTGTCATAGGTATGCATGTATAGGAAAAAACATAATATATATAACCAACTATTTGTGGTTTCAGGTATCTGTCGGAGGGTGGGTCTTGGAATGTATTCCCTGTGGATAAGTGGGAATGACTGTAATCTACTCTGGTTGAAGTCAAAGGCAAATACAGATGGAGCAAGGCTGGAATCAGGGAGGCCAGTTAGTGAGGCTATCCTAATAGCTAAAGTAAAAAATGATGAAGGATTTTAATAGGATGAGAGCACATTTTAACATGCCTATAGACTGAAAGAGAAATCAGAAGTGAGGGAAATTGGGGAGACAGGTTAACTGGTTGGAGCACAGTCAGAGGAGCTAGAAATGAAGTAGAAGAATTAAATATGACTTAACTAATTCATTCTCTGAAACTAGCAGGTTGAAGACAAAAGAGAGTAAATGGGAACTTTGTGTCAGGAAGTAATGGCATGTTAGAGTTCATGGGGATAGTAGAGACAACTTAGAGTTTAGGAAAGCAAATTTAAGTGAATTTGGAGCAAAGAAAGTTGTGATCCCATGGCTTTGAACCTTACAAGTTGTAAGGCATACAAAAATGAAAACCAGACTTTATAAGTGCAGACCATTATAGTGAGAAGAAAAGAAAGCATGTTATTAACAGAGATTTCTCTGGAGTCTCTCCTTTCAATCAATAATTTTGGAGGACTTTATAAACAAGTTCACACAATTTAAACAGCTGCCTGAGAATCACCTAGAATGAGTTGAGGCTTGGGGGAAATGGTAAGATCAGTCAAAAAGAGCTCTTTATAAGTTACCTTCATAGAAAAAAAATTTGAAAGATATAGTGTCATTGACTGAGAGATGAGACATAATGTTAACAAATGTAAACGACAAGGAGCAAATATAGAATTCTTCTTATTTCCGAATTTTTGCTCAAGGAGAATAAACACAAGATGGGAAAGAGTACAACTATTTAATAGGGACAGTGATAACTGGACCAGATCCAGGAGAGAGGTATGTCATGTGAATAACGGCTGAAAGAACTGACTGACAGTCATTAGCTCAAATGAGTTATGGAGTATTAGAGCTATATTTTTATATCTGGAGTGCTGTCTATTAGAGCAGGGGTTAGACATTTCTATTGCAGGTTGTAGGCACAAGGTTGGGAAAGGACAAGAGGAGAAAAGAAGAAAATAAGGTCAAAAGTTACAGGAAGCTGAATTTCAGCTCAACATAACAACTTTCTTCCTATTTGGTTCTCTATAGTTCCCCCTTCCCCCTGATTTTATTAGGAAATTTTCAAACACATACCAAGATTGAAAGAATCTTACAGTGAATGCCTATATACTCACCACCTAGATTCTATTAATAACATTTTACTGTACTCACTTGCATTATCACATATTTATCCATCTAACCATTCCTCTATCCATCCCTAAATCCATCTAATATTTTGGATATATTTCAGAGTAAATTTTATACAATTTTGGCTACCATTGGGAAAGTGAGTGTTCTGTGAAAGGGAGGCATAGACAAATGACCTCCAAAGGCTGAAGGAGCAGAGAGACTGAAGAAAAAGGCCTAAAGCCTAGCTTTATGAGAAATGGTTTATTAATGGATTTACTGACAGAAATACGTCTTGGGTGGCTTCAAGACCTCACCTCCTGTAAGACCTGCTTTTATAACCCTGGAGTCTGAGGAGTACAGCATGGTTAAACAAAAAGAAAGAATGTATGTGTGAAGAATGTGCTCAAGAGGGCTTCAGGTCACAAAGTGTTCATCATGTTGATTTGTCCAAGATGAGGTTAGTCTAGTTCATCTGGTGGGACATCTTAATTACAAGATTTTTTCACAGAAGCTAATGACTGACTATTGGGTATACTGCAGAGGGGATTTCTACATTGAGTAGGTGAAGTGGGCCAGATTACGGACTTCAAATTTTTGGATTGACATCCATATCAAGAAATGACTTTGCATTCTTATCCAGTGTACACCATATATATACCAAAGTAAAAAAAATTCAGGAAACAATATTTACCCTTAACTGGTGTGAAGCATGCCAGTATTTTCTGCTATATTTCATTTAAAAATGCCAGTCATTACACACTAAATTGGATGACCCACCAATGGGTTGTGACTCATTTGAAAATCACTGGACTAGTCAATCTCCAAGAAGATTTTTCGTTTTTAACGAATCCTGTGGCTCCTACTAGGATTTCCCTAATCTTTCCAATAATGAGGAACTTCTTTTGAGTCTCAGCACAGCACTGTATTTACCTAGCATGTATGGCATGCATAATTAAGAGAAAGACGTTAAATGCCTGATTAAGACTTATGGATAGATAAGATTCAAACACGCTTTAGGAGTTTTTAAATTGTTCTTATTTTCACAAACAAACGTGTAGATATGCATTACTGGATGGACGAAAGGGCTTCAGTACTCATATGTTTCAGTTTTCTGTTAACCATGGCTATTAATCCCTGTTGTGGCTCCGACAAAGTTAAGATCGAATGAGGAAAAGAAAATGCTTTGAAAACTAACATTTTATTAGTACTATTCTGCGAAGCCAGAAAAGGGGATGCTGCGGTCAAGCTCTATGAGGCAGGGTCTCAGTATTTTTAAAGCTCTCTATTTTACAATATTGTACATAAGTCTCTCGAAACACCACTAACTAGGGGAAAGGCGTGAGACGCCCCTAATACGATGCTGACCGTAAACTTGCCAGGCGTTTGACTCCCTATCCACACGCCCCGCTCCGCCTGCGCATGCGCTAGCGCAGCTCTGGCCTCCTCCCGGGATTGGGCGGAACGCGGAGGGTGGAGCGCAGGCCACGTGGGTTCCGTGACGTCATCTCTGGGCGCCGAGGGTGACTGGACTTGCTGTGGGCTTCCAAGGCCCCGCGGCGCTGCGGGTTGTATTGGCAAGGTATCGGAGGGCGGAAGTGCAGCATGGCTCGGCTCCGACCTCCGCGCCGCTGCTTTCTGCGGCTGCGCGGGCTCTCGGGACTCCAGGCTCCCGCGCCTCTGCGGGACAGTGTATCAAGCCTCCTGCGCCGCCGCCCTGCCAGACCGCGGGATCCGAGCGTCTTCTTCGGTGCAGGAAGCGGGAGAAGGAGCTGGCGTTTCTGGTGAGTGTGAGTGTGCGTTTGTGCGTGCCTGTTTCCGTCTTCCTAGGGTGGGGAAATGCCCGGAGGAGAAAGGTTGGGGAGGTGCCAGGTAGGTGTGGTAAGAAGGAGGGGCGAGTAGCGGGCGAGAGGAGCGCTCCCCCGGGCGGCGGTGGCTGGTTAAGGTGGTTCCTCCGGGGTAGGTGGGGATGGCCAGATGCCGCCCCCTCCGGGGACCTTGGGCAGGCCGGAGGGTGTAGCCTGTGTGATCTCTCTCCGGGAATCTGTCAGTTCCTTACTAAAGTAGGAAGCCTAAGGTCTTGTCCCAGCCTCTAGAGTTTATTTAGTTCAAGACGTGCATTTTTCGTAGAACAGTTATTTAAATCATAATTATTTCACAGGCACTTTGGTTCTGTCCTAATTTGGTGTGTGTTTTCTCCAGTTTATCTTCTCGACGGCATTCATTAAGTCTCATTTTAATAATAGTATATTTAGTACTAACGAAGTCATTTTCTCTTGGCAAAGAACTTTCACATTCTTTATACTTTGGATTATTTTGAAATCATACCTGAAACTTGAGGAACGTAGGGAAACAGGGTTGGTTCTGGTTTTTTTCTGGTGAGCACAGCATGTCTTAAGCAACAGTCGGAACTTAGAGACTGTCAGACATCACTGAACTTCCAAGGCTGTCCAGAATCCACTTGATGAATCTCAAGGAGTCTTTTGGACTGAGTACTTGGATTTGAACTTAACTGTTTGTGATTTGCATAGATGGATTTGTTGGTTAAATTTCTTTTTTTTTTTTTTTTAATGTTTTATTTATTTCTAGGAGAGAGATAGAGACAGCATGAGCAGGGGAGGGTCAGAGAGAGAGGGAATCACAGACTCTGAAACAGGCTCCAGGCTCTGAGCTGGCAGTCAGCACAGAGCCCGATGCGGGGCTCGAACCCACGAACCGCGAGATCATGACCCAAGCGAAAGTCGGACGCTTAACCGACTAAGCCACCCAGGCGCCCCTTGTTGGTTAAATTTCTAATTTGAAAGTAAAGATATTTGACTGAGGGTAGTAGTTGAGGGGAATTTTAGAGTTTTATGCTAGATTTGAGCATGTGCTGTGATCTTCAAAGGTATGCTGGTTAGGGGCGCATCGGTGGCTCAGTCGGTTAAGCGTCCGACTTCGGCTCAGGTCATGATCTCACGGTTCGTGGGTTCGAACCCCGCATCGGTCTCTGTGCTGACAGCCAGCTCGGAGCCTGGAGCCTGTCTTCAGATTCTGTATTTCTGTCTCTCTCTGACCCTCCCCTGATCCCGCTCTCTCTCTCTCTCTCTCTCAAAAATAATAAAACATTAAAACATTAAAAAAAAAAAAACACACCAAAGGTATGCTGGTTAAAATGGGGGGGGGGCGGGGAGAGGGAATGAGCAGAATGGTACTATCTGGCTCTGACTCTTTAGAATAATGTCCATACCTCAAGTGTAGGTTTTCTTTATTAATTTAACAAATACTGAGTGCCTGTTATGTGCCAGGCACTGAACAAAAAGTAAATAAAACAATAAACAGTGAATAAAACAATAAAAACTCGTGCCATCATGAAGTTCACTTTGAGCATGTGAAGGGAAGGCATTAATATAAAAATTAATTTAAAAATATGTCAGGTGGTGAAAAGTGGTAGAGAGAAAAAATAAGGGGAACAAGGACTGTTGATGGCCTGCATAGGAAATTGCAGTGGTGGCTTTAGAAAAGATGATATTTGAGCAGAGACCTAAAAGTGATAAAGAAGGGTTTCATGTGGATGTAGTGGAATGAGGCATTAGACCCACTACAAAGTCCCTGAGGCAGGAACTTATCTGCTAGTTTGGCTGGAACTGAGTGAGCAAAAACGGGGAGGAGTAGATAACCAGATCAGAATGGGTCCAGGTCATATACCACCTTGTAGGACTTTGTAAGAACTTTAGTTTTTACTTTGAATGAGATGATAGGGTTTGAGTAAAGGAGTAGACTGATCTGACTTGTGTTTAGAAGGATCTTTTTGTTTGCTATGTTGTCTGTTTGCAGAAAGGGCAGAAGTAGGCCATTTATCCAGGTGAAAGGTCAAGGTGACTTGAATCAGTGTGATAATAGTGCAGATGGTGAGAAATAACCAGATTATGGACTTGTGTGTAAGCTAGAGCAATCAGGAATGAAGAAGGGCCAAGGATGAGTCCAAGATTTATGGCCTTAGCAACTAAAGAATAGTTACCACTTAGTGATTTGGGGAAGACCACAGAGTAACAGGGAGATAAGGAAGAAGGTCTGAAATCATTTTCTGTTTGGACATGCTAAATTTTCAAATGAAATGTCAAAATTGTGTAATATATATAAAACTAGAGTTCAGAAGAGAAGTCCGGGTTGAAGATATAAATGTGGGAATTGTTAATGTAGAAATGATGTTTAAAGCCGTGAGTGATCTCCAAAGGTGTAGTTCAAGGAATGAGTCCTGGTGCACTTCAACATTTGGAAGAATTGGAGAGAGTTAGGAACTATTCCCCCATAGGATTGGGCTGTTAATTAAAACCGGTTGATAACCACTGATAGTGGAACAGTAACAGGATAGAAGGAAATACAAAGCCAGTTCATTAGCTGCGAGAGAGTGAGGAAGGAGATATGAAAGTTAGCGGAGAGAGGCTATGAAATGGTGATCTAGGACGTGGGAGGATTAATGGAGTAGGGAAATGTAGGAACACTGGCCAGTACTCAGGGCCTACTTTTGAGGTTAGTGTTCATGAATTTAAAAGGAGACCAGCCAGCATAGATTACTTTTAGATGTTTTCAAATTTACTAATAGTTATTTGATATTTTAAGTAATTTCTAGGTAGTTGGGGATTTTGTCAGCAGAATAGCTTCAGGTAATAGGTTAGCCTTTCTTGGTTTGTGGCGTGAAAGAGATTAATCGTGCATTATGCTTTTATCATGTTGTGCTGTTGGCTGGGCACCTGCTTTTTTCCAGGCTTTGAATTAATTGCAGAGATTGCAGCAGTCAGGAAGTAGCCCCTGTCTACCAGAGCTTACTTCTAGTAGCCTGCATCATGGGTTGTGATTTCTATGCTTCCAAAACATTGCCTTCTAATTAGATGCATGGTGATGATAGTGTAGTGAGAGGGGAAAATATTCTTGTAAAATAATGAAATTTGCTGAATTTAAAGTTTATTTATTTTGAGAAAGAGAGAGAGAGACACACAGAGCAAGTATGCATGCAGTGTGCAAGAGGGGGAGGGGCAGAGAGAGAGAGAGAGCAAGAGAGAGAAAATCCTAAGCAGGTTCCACGCTGATGCAGGGCTCAGTCCCATGAACCTCGAGGTCATGACCTGAGCAGAGATCCAAAGTCGGATGCCCAACCGAGGCACCCAGGCAACCCTGAAATTTTCTGAATTTAAAGTGTGATTGTATTGATTGGGAGAAGAGTTTAGCTGGAAAAATTTCTTAAGTAGCTAGTGTAACTTTTCAATTTATATATTTTCTATATTTTCCAATCATTTAATAAAAATTCCAGAATCTGCTATGTGCTAACTAATGCCAGTATTGAAGATCCAAAGTAAATATGACTCCATTTCTGCTATTGGTGAACTCACAGTTCAGTGTGGGGAAGGGCAAGGGACAGATAAGGTAAACATAACTGCAGTGCCTGGTTATAACATGCTATCGTAGAGGTAATTAAATTGGAGATTCCTTAGTGGAAAGCTTTCTAAAAAGCTGATGGTAAGCTGACTCTTAAAAGAGGATTGAGAATTGGCCAAAAAGAAGAGGAAAGGATTTTAAACAGACAGGATGTGGAAGCATGAAGAAACCATGTATTAAATACATGCACCATTTACTGAGTGGTTACCAGGTGCTAAACACCCAACAGCCCTGTGAAATTAGAATTATCTTCAGTTGACAAATATGAGGTTCAAAGATGTCAGGTTTGTTTTGCTAGGACACATGGCTTTTAGGTGGAAGTCTGGGTGTAAACCCATGTCAGTCTGATTTCAAAACTCCTTAACCATTAATCTGTATTGCCTGCTGTCCGCGTTTAACTCTTCCCTGTCTTTGTTCCCTCAGCCAGTTTCTCATCAACTTCTATTCATTCTTCCTTGGAAAGACCTCATATCTGTCTCTTATCTATCTACTACTACGAGTCTAGGCCAGGCACTCATTATTATATGCCTTAGTGCTGAAATTGCTTTCTGGCTACTCTCTCTTGGACGTGGGATCTCCTTTTGTGCACTACGGGGTAATTGTTTTTATTTCACCATATCAAACCTTCCAGGCTTTGTAGGTTGGATGAAATTGAGAACCCATGGTCTACGCTTTGGTGTGCTTCATGATTTTACATTTACAGATTTGACATTAAAGAAATAATTGCTTTTATTTCTCAGCAATTACTATGTGTCCAGTACCATGTCAAACACTTTATAGATTTTTTCCCCCTAGAACAACCTGGTATATTTTATAGGTAAGGAAATTGTAGTAAAGTGACTTGCCTAGGATCACAGGTGATATGAAAATATGTTGCAATGTCAGCTCTTTCATTATCTACTACTCTTCCCAACTCAAAGTTTCCTAAAATATTGGTACACATATTGCTCTTGCACATTTTCGGCCTCTGTTGGTACCCTATTTGGAATATTTATCTTTATTTTGTATTCTACCTTTGGAATATTCTACCCATTCTTCTATATTCTATCCATCCTTCAAGTTCCATATTTTTAAAATTCTTCCCTGAACACTATAAGACATATTAATATTTTCCTTCTTCCTTTCTACCTTCCTTCATTATGAAAGCTTTCATAAAATAACATCTAATTATAACTATGGACATTTGGAATTGGAAGGCATGTTGGCAACCAGTATGACATAAATGAAAGAATACGAGATCAGAAGTTAGAGATAAAAGTTTTTTAAATGTTTTAATTATTTTTGAGAGAGCGAAAGTGGGGGAGGGGCAGAGAGAGGGGGACATAAGATACAAAGGAGGCTCTGCGCTTCTGCCCAGTGTGAAGCTTGAACCCATGACTGCAGGATCATGACCTGAGCTGAAGTTGGATGCTCAGCCAGCTGAGCCACCCAGATACTCCCAAAATCTTTACTTATAAGTCCATAAGTGTTGTAGTAGAGGAAAAGTAAAAGTACAGTGAGGAAAGAAAGGTTTTACCTGAGTTATTCATAAAGGCTATTTTGAGTTTGGTCCTAAAGGATATTTAAGTCAGAAGACAAGGTAGGGAAGATTACTTCAGGGTTAAGAACCACCAGCATGAGCAAAACCTTGGAAAAGATACGAAAGTGTGTGGTATGTTTAGTAAATTAGGAGATAATATCTTCTGGACAATGCCTGAGGTTTTAAAAGGTTGTTGTAATTGTTATTATCACTACCATCATCATCTCATATGCTCTCAGCACCTGCCACAAAGTTGGGCATTTCAAATGATCAAATATTTATTGACACTCTATTGAATGTTAATAGCAATGTTCAATTTTGAGACACACTCTTGTTCTGTAAATTATGATAGACACTTCATAGCACCAAATTATAGGCATTATTCTAAGTGCTTTACATGTATTAATTTTCATATCTACTTTATGGGATAAGTGCTGTTATTCACATTTTACTGATGAAAAAACTGAGATACAGAGAAGTTGACTAACTTGAGGTCCCAGAGTAAGTGATAAAGCTAGATTTAGAATCCAGACAATCTGGCTCCATATTCTACATTTTGAACACTAACATTGTAATGCCTCTCAAGAGTTAAATTTTGATTTTCTGCCTCTATTTTAAAAAGGATGATCGAGGGACACCTGAGCAGCTCAGTCGGTTAAGCTTCCGTTTTTGGCTCAAGTCATGATCTTGCAGTTCATGAGTTCAAATTCTGCATTAAGCTCTGTGGTGACAGCTTAGAGGCTGGAACCTGCTTTGGATTCTGTGTCTCCCTCCCGTTCTACCTTCATTGTAGATGATTATTAATTAATATTGAAAGACTAACATTTTGTGATTCTATAAATTTGGACCTGTGTATTCTGAGGCAGTTAGTATCCTTGTTTGAAGTTTTCAATAAATCTATTTAGAAGTTGCTGTGGTTTGGAAAATTTGTATTGACCAACACATTATGCCTTCAGCTCCCTTGGCTCAGTTAGCTCTTCCCTTGAGGTCCTGCAAGGAATATATACGTAAGAAACAGTGGTATATGGGAAATAAGCTATTCATTTATCTTTCATCAGTTATGTACTTAAAGTTTTACCTCTGAACTTTGGTAAAGTCTTCTAATCCAGCCCAGTTTACCAAAATTCTGCAGTGGAATTTTAGGTACCAAACCAATTAAAGATAAGTCCATACTTCTATCATTGTTGGGCAGTCTCCCAGAAACAAAGAGAAAAGGGAGACATTTGCTATTTTTATTGTTCCTGACACATGAAAGGAGAAAGCAGAACATCCCATAGAAAGAAATAGCAGCATGGTCAATGGCAGAGTAGAGGGGAGAGGAGGAAGCCATACCCAAATGCATATTTGTATTTATGGTGACCCCTGCCTGTTAAGAAACAAGGCTCAAATGGTATCTTGGAATCTGACAAATCAGATTATTATTCTTTCTTGAGACGATAGTGGCTGGAAAAAAGGGAAGAACTTGTAGAAATAGCTTTTCCTTAGGTGGCTGTACCCATTTTAATTTTTCGTTTTCTTTTGAATTATACTGTTTATGTATTTTTCTGAGGCAGAAAAATTATCCTGTATGACAATATTGATAGTGACTTTCAACTTTAACATTGTATTTAAATGTTCTTAAAATCTTTTAAGAAAGTAGCTCTTTGCCTCATTTTTTTTTTTTTCTTCCTGAGCAAGAGAGGAATCTACGTTGTAGCCAATGGTTAATTGGATGCATGGTGGTTACCCTGCTTACCACCTTTGTATTAGATTCTGCCAGAGTCTAGCTCCGGTCAGGTCCAGGGTCCCTGAAGGATGGATGGTGCTGGCGAGGGAGGGATGAAAGAGGCGCGAGATTCTTTCTGGTCACCAGCCAGGCTTCTCGCACTGTCTGAGACTCAGCTTTATTTTATGATTTAGTGTTTGGGGAATGGCACAGGAGTGGCATTCTGATGATAAATCCTTTTATCAGTAAAAACTTTCTAGAACATTGATATGAAAAAGGATGGGGAACAGCCTAGAGGTGGCATTAGTATTGTAAAGGCAAAAGTTAGTTCTTGTGATTTCATTGTGGCCATGTGTAGCAACATGGATGGACCTTGAGGGTGTTATGCTGAGCGAAATAAGTCAGGCAGAGAAGGACAAATACCATATGTTTGCACGTATAGGAGGATTAGGAGGAACTTGACGGAGGACCAAGGGGGAGAAGAAGGGCGGAANGCTGAAGGGATAGTACAACCAACACACTGACGTTCAATGCACCCTCACAGAACCCTCACGTCCCTACACAGGATGTACTGTGTTGTTATGAGAAACCTGAACCAAGTAGAGAGACAAAGACTTAACAGAATTCTGTAACAGTTGTGACGGTCCAGAAAGGTAGAAGAAACCTTATGAGAATATCAAAAGGAACATGTCAAAAAACCTGATGGTTTTTTTCCACCTCATTTGGGCAGTTTATTAGCAGTGGCATATTTCTCAGGGTCTTGAAGGCCAGAGAAGCTGTGTTCCCTCTACCTCCAACTCACCCTATTGGGAGTGCATCTGCGCCTCCCATGGTGTGTAGCTGTCTCTGTATTGTAAGTTGTGTGGCTTGCCCACATTCCCGGAACCTGTATTTTTTACTTGGGTCTACCGGCGTCTTTTAATCTATCACTCACTCCCGTGAATAGTGCCTCTCACAATAACAATCCTAATGGCTGGCGTTATTATCTCTATTTTATGTATAAGACTTAAGAAATTGCCCAAGGTCATTGGGCTGGTAAATGGCAAAGCTGAGCTTGAACTTCAGGTCTGTAGGACTCCACAACTCATCCTCTTAACCTCTACCTCAAAGTAGACATACTTCAGGTGATTGTGCTTTGGAAATATCAAAATCTGACTGTTCAGAGAATTAACTTTAAAACCGCGAGCAAAGAATAAGAAGAGCAGATGGAACTAGAAGACAATGCTGTGACTGAACCTAATCTAATCTTGGCGTATGGGCCCCTTATGAAATTATATAAGAGACTGGGATCTAATAAAGAATTGTGTCCAAAAAAAAAAAAAAAAAAAAAAGTTAGTTCTTGTGAGCAGGGGTCACAAGCCTGCTCATCGCTTGATTGGGAGGTATTAAGAAAAACAGGTCTTTCAGGAATGCAGTGTTGCTCTCATAACCACAAAAGAGGTTCCTACAGTAAGTTCCTTCACAAAGTGCAATCAGCATATCAAGGCCAGAATGAGTCACTCCTAATACCAATCAACAAGGTGACTTGGGGGTCGGTACTAAAGCAGAAACGATTGGGTGAGGGTGGATATTGGTCGCCGTCTGACGGTAAGAATCCATGCCACTTACCTTAACCTCACAAGGAGTTCTTTCTCAACCTGTGAGTTCCGAAACGTCTCCCAACAGATTCAACTTTAGATTTACTTATTTGCCATAACTTAGATTTCATTATTTCCTGTCACCAATAAATTTATTCAAAAAGAATGAAGTATTAATGTAGTCAGGAGGTAGTGCGATCTTTTCTGTTTTCATTGAGTTAATTTTACGTGATTTGTAAACTTGGGGATTTTCTGCAGAGAAATTCAGTGTATTGTTTGAGTTTGAAGCCTGTCAGGGTGGAATTATATGAAGTGTGAATGCTTGTGTCATTTGCTTAAAATGGTGGCTTTTATGGATATACTTCAATAAAAATTAAAACACTGTAACATGTTGGAAAGAGCTCTAGACCCAGTTCAGTAACTCAGTGACCAGAGTTGTTCTCCTGGTTTCACTGTTACTTAGTGGTCTTGTAATGTTTATCCTGGTGTGACTATTATTTAATGCTCTTGTAATGTTGGACAGAGTTTTTCACCTCTTTTAGTTTATTTACCTGTAGATAATGTCGCATCCATTCGACCTCCAAGGTGCATTTAAGTATAGTGATACAGAATTCAGAACTCTACTTGAGGTTTTCTATCTTTGACTAATAAATTTATAGCAGTCTTGATATACTTGGCATTGGTCAGTGGACAAGAGAAGAGAGAAAAGGCTCCTTTAATAATTCAGTGTTGTAATTGGTATTTGGCTAAACTAAAATGATTATTTTAAATGTTTCCAAAGGATATGCGAACGTACGAAAGATAGGATATATATAAATAAATATATGAGTACAAAGATATTGAATCTCATTATCAGGTACCAACAGTATTGATTTCTGGATTTTACTCATATGGCATATTGTGTTCTTACCTAGTTGTGGAACATCAGTGCTGGAAGACACTTGGATATTACATAGGTCAAAAGCCATGTTCTTCTGTCATACCCAGAATATTTCACTGTGTGGCCTTAGTGCTATATTTGTGGTATAGGGGATATTTTAAGTTCAGAGTAGAAGCATTTACTACTCATTGGGGCAGAGGATTGTGAGCTGGGTTTGCACAGTGGGTAAGATTTGAACAGGTGAGAGATGAACAGATTTGTCAGGGGGAATATTAGGGAACAAGGTATTTAAATTGCCAGCCTTGCTAGAGAGTTTATAAAAAGAAGTATACTAAGTAAGACTGGAAATATTGGTGGAATCAAACCATGGACAAGATGAAATTTAGAATAGGAATAGGTTGATACAAACATTTTTTTTCCCAGGATGAGAGAGATTTTTTTTTTCCCCCCAGAAAGAGCGAACTATCTGGATGGAGTAGGAAAGGTTGAATACATTAGGTAGGGCAAGGATAATTGTGGGGATGATAGTTTAGAGTTGGACTAGAAGAGACCATAGGATAGGGGAAGACTTCACTTTAGATGAGCAATAGACTCTCCTGGGGCTTGAGAGAATGATACAAGTATAGCTTCACTTTGGCTGTGGTTCATTAGTTGCATAAGTTAGCATACGTAATTTTGAATTGCTCACTTCTGTGATCCCTTTAAATAAATAATAGCTCTGCATTTAGAATTTGTTGTACTGATTCTTGCATTTATTTTAAAGAATGCTGATCACACAGTTTTTTGAAGTGAAAAGTCTTTATGGAATTCATTTTTTTCTAGAACCTTTCTTTGTTTTAGAGCAGGTTCATTTATCTTTACAAGGATGTGACTAATGCTCTTCATTTTATTTTCAGTTTGGCTTTGGGTGAAAAAAGAATTTAGCCTATATGCACTGCTTTAACCACTGGAAGAATGACAGATGACAAAGATGTGCTTCGAGATGTCTGGTTTGGACGAATTCCAACTTGCTTCACCCTGTATCAGGATGAGATAACTGAACGGGAGGCAGAACCATATTATGTAAGTATGTTGATGGTGGAAAATGGGATATCTAACTTTGTCCATTTTTGTAAATAAAGCTCTAAGAACCTGAAGGCTGTTATCCAACATTTTATATACAATTAGTACTTGATTATTATAGAAAAAATTAGAAAACACAGATCAGCAAAAGGCAGGAAATAAAAAATTACCTCTAATCCTACTATCCAGAGGGAAAAAAAATCACTGTTGATATGTAGCTGTGGGACCTTCTTGACATTCTTTTTCTCATGAATATGTATGTATATAATTTGTGATAATGGAATCATAAGTTATGTGCTATAGGAGTTATTTTGAAAATAATAGATTCAAATTTTGATTCTTCTGTATTTAAGTGGCTCCAAGTAACTATCAAATTTTTTTAATAGCTCAGTGAACATATAACGTGTGTTTTCATCTGTTGATAAGCTAATATGTATTATATAAGGCATATTACTTAATAACAGATTACTGTATGTAGTCTTGTAGGTTTGAGTTAGTGTCACTCTCTGTTCTAAAAAAACAGTATCAAGTGTCTTCTGATTTTAGCCTGCTTTTCTTCCTTCTCTATGCACATGTATAATCCAAACTTATGCATCTGTCACTCAAAGATAATAATACTCTGCCTTTTTACTGAATATTCAGGCCCTAAATGGTAAAGATGTTCTCAGTTGTCATTATTTTAGTTTTGTTGCAGATACACAGAATATTGTTATAGGGGATCTGGAAAAGTGGAAATGTATTTGTGGTGTTGGATTTTCTTGTTTCACGTTAATAAAGCTCACCCTTTGCTTGGTTTCTTCTCTGCGTGAGAGGTAGCACTGCTTCTTGCCTGCTCTAGCTATGGGAAGGCAGACTGGTGGAGGAAGCCACTTAAGAAGCCCACTCGCTTGCTTTTTTGGATCCAGGAGCGGTTTCATTTGTCTCTGTGTCTCCCCAGCACCTGGCATAGGTCATGCAAATGGTGGTCATTCAGTGGATGAAAACCTCCTGCATTCATGTTGGGATTTTATTTTACATTTCTCTTTGGGTTTTCTCACTGAAGATAATTTCAGAGAAGGCAGGCAGTTTTTTGTTACTAGTACTCAGCTTATCATAACTGAACATATACATTTAAGTCACTTTAACTTTGGAAATCTTAACAGTTTTCTTTTCTGCCTTTAGAAGAACTTCCATAGTTAAAAACAAAATGTGGTCACAGTTTATTTTTAGAAGAATTTAACTTGTTAGATTTATTTATTTATTTTTTTACTTCTTCTGTAATGTGGGTTAGAATATCACTTATGTTTTGTTTCCAAATTAGTTTCTGTTATTTTAATTAAAGCTTTTCACTTCAGGCGGCTTTCTAATAGTATCTAAACAAAGGAGTGTATGTGTCTCGTTGGTCAAAGTGGCAAAATATGTAATTTCAGTCTGTTTACTTTTAAATCCGAGTATGATGTTTGACAGCATTCTGTAGTTAAAAAAATCCTAAGTAAAGACTACAGTGTTTTTCCTTCTTTATATATGAATCTGTTAAATATGAAAAGATTACTGTGAAAGTAGAGTGTAAGTTGTTTTCCAGCAGTTTCTAATTGAATTGAAAATAGCAGCAAGTATTGGTTATATCTGTAGGAGAAAGAAAATTGTTTGGTCTAATTGGTAATTATTTTTTTAAATGGGTTTTCCCTAATTTTTCACCCAAAAGAAACTCATATATTATGATTATGTTTTTGAAAAATGTTGGGGGTGACAGACATATATACATTTTAAACAAAAACTACAGTTTAAAATCATGTAGCATAATCTAGATTTTGTTCTTTAAATACATACATACTTAAATATTGGTTAATACACATAAGAAAATATACAAAAACATCAGCAGTGGTTAGCCTTAGAATTATAGGTGAGAATGGCAGTGACAGCATGGTTTTAGTTCATATGTGTCTTGGTTGCAAATTAAGCTTGAGGATTTTTAGTTGCGTTGGTTTATAATAATGATAATATTTTAAAGATTCTGGATGAAATGAGGTAAAAATATAAAGCCTGAGGGCCAGTATACCTCTTTCCTAAACATTTTCAAAACTCAGGTGAGGTGATATAACAGGATTGTCACCATGGCCTGAAAAGTCCTCTCATGTTCAAGTGGATGTGTAGTAAGGATAGGTGAATGAGAATATACTTTTTTTTTAAGATTTTATTTTTAAGTAATTCCTATACCCAAAGTAGGCCTTGAACTCACAACCTTGAGATCAAGAGTTGCATGCTCCGTGGACTGAGCTAGCCAGGCATCCCTATAGTTTTCTTTTTATAATGTTCATTCCTTATTTCTTAGAAACTAGATTTTAAATTCTACTTCTACCAAATTTATAAATTAAATTTTTATTCAGAGTCTTTGCCATTGGAAAAGAATATTAATGTTAAACATATTCCTGTTTATTTCTGCATTTTGGTTTATTGCCTATGCATAAATCTCCTTTCAACCTACATCCCATATCTGTGTCAGAGAATTATACATTTTGCAGGGAATATCAGGAAGGAAATTTGTTGGAAACTAGGCAGTCTTCCAGTTTCTCTTGTTGCTGTTATATTCATTTAAACTGTTGCTTTTCATTTAGATTATCTAATATGAAAATGTATATACTAACAGGCATTCATATTTTGTGACTTGTTATAAGAGGAAATCACACCATCAGACCCATGGTCATAAATCTGAGTGGACTGTAAACATTATAGAGCAGTCCTTTTATGTTTCCTTAGTCAGCTTTCTCTATTCTCCTCTAAGACTAGTTCTCTGAGGCCTGACCTTATTTTTCACTCTGAAGAGGTGACCTCACTTCCTGCTTTCTTAACCTTCTGTCACCAAGTCTCCTAAACATATCTGCATTCACACATACTGACTTCTACTGACTTCTCCTTCTGTCTTGTTTTAATGGAAGAGGTCAAGGCCTAGCTTTCTCTCTGCCCTGGATCCCATCTATGATCTTCTCAGGAAGCTGGTGGTTTCTGATATTCTCCTATCTCTACCTCTGCCTTCTCTCTTTCTTTTACTTTCAGTTTCTACCTACTAGCTCCTTCTTTGCAGCATTTATATTATCTTAAATCCTTCCTATCCTCAAACCACCTTCTGTTGACCCCGTCTCTCTTTCAACCTCTTGCACTCTCTTCATAGCCAGACTTGGGAAAAAGGGTGTCTGTACTCATTGTCTCCTTCCCACCTCCCTCTTACCTTACTGTAATTACATTTTCGCACCACTCCAACAGAACTGTTCTTGCTAAAGTCACTAATGCCATCTCTTTTGCCAAACCTAGAGTCTGATTTTGAATTTTCATTTGCTTGATCTCTCAGTGGTGTTTGATGTTGTTTTGGATGTTTTCTCCAGTTTGTGGCATTGTTCTTTCTTGCTGTGCAGTGCCTGTTTTTGCTTCTACTATTCTGGGTTTTTGTGTTTGTTTGTTTTGTGTTTTTTTTTGGTCTCCTTTCCCAGATCTTCCTCCTTTGCTTCTTCCTCCTCAATGTTGGCATTCCTTGGCACTTTGCTTTTTTTTTCTCCCTCCACTTCACTCTTTCCACCCCTGGAGCTACCGTTTTTGTCTCTTGTTGAGTGTTTTCATCTTGACAACTCCCAGGATTCTTCTCCTGAGTTCTCTACCTGTATGTCTGTCTGCTGGATACCCTCACCAAGATGTCTTGAAGACACTCACGCTTCGTGTGTTTGAAATGGGACTCATCATTACCTCCAGATAGCCTGGTCATCTGACATACTCCCTTCCTTTTTTGCAAGTAGATCTGTCACCCAGCTAATTAATTATTCTTACCAGTAATTAAGAAAGGACTCATCCTTTGTTGCTCCCTTCTCCCATATCCCTGACATTCAGTTAGTAACTTAGTCCAGTTGATTTTACATCTCAGATATCTCTGAAACTTACCCAGTTTCTTCCATACCCGTTGCCATAGTCTAGTTAGGACCACTATTTTTTTCTTCTTTTTTAAGTTTATTTAAATTCCAGATAGTTAACATATAATATAATATTAGTTTCAGTAGTAGAATTTTGTGATTCATCACGTAACACACAACACCCAGTACTCATCACAAGTGCCCTTCTTAATCCTCATCACCCATTTAACGTTTCCCCTTGCTCACTCCCCCTCCAGCAACTGTCAGTTTGTTCTCTGTAGTTAAGAGTCTGTTTATGATGTGCCTTTCTCTTTTTTCCCCTCATATTCATCTGTTTCATTTCTTAAATTCCACATATGAGTGAAATCATATGGTATTTGTCTCTCTCTGATGGACTTATTTCACTTAGCATAATACATTCTAGTGCCATCCACATTGTTGCAGATGACAAGTTTCATTCTTTTTTGTGGCCGAGTAATAGTCCATTTTATATGTATACCACATCTTCTTTATCTAGTCATCCGTTGAAGGACATTTGGGCTCTTTCTATACTTTGACTATTGTTGATAGCACCGCTATTAATGTCAGGGTGTCTGTGTGCCTTTGAATCAGTATTTATGTATTCTTTGTGTAAATACCTGGTAGTGCAGTTGCTGGGTCGCAGGGTAGTCAGTTTATTTTTAACTTTTTAAGGACCCTCCATACTGTTTTCCAGAGTGGATGCACCAGTTTGCATTTCCACCAACAGTGTAAGAGAATTCTCCTTTTTCTGCATTCTTGCCAACACTTGTTTCCTGGGTTGTTAATTTTACACATTCTGACAGATGTTAAGGTGATCTCTTATTGTAGTTTTGATTTGTATTTCCTTGATGATGTGATTTTGAGCATCCTGTGTCTGTTGGCCATCTGTATGTCTTTGGAAAAATGTCTATTCATGTCTTCTGTACATTTTTTAAATAGGTTATTTGTATTTTGGGTATTGAGTTTGATGAGTTTGTTATAGGTTTTGGATACTAACCCTTTATTGGTTATGTCATTTGCAAATATCTTTTCCCATTCCAACGGTTGCCTCTTAGTTTTGTTGTTTCCTTTGCTGTGCAGAAGCTTTTTATCTTAATGAATGCAGTCCTAGAAGTTTATTTTTGGTTTTGTTTCCCTTACCTGAGGGGATGTATTTAGTACGAATTTGCTATAGCTGACGTCAGAGAGGTTGCTGCCTGTTTTCTCTAGGATTTTGATGGTTTCTTGTCTCACGTTGAGGTCTTTTATTCATTTCGGCAATGGTTTTTTAAAAAAGGTTTATTTAGGGGCGCCCGGGTGGCTTAGTCGGTTAAGCGTCCGACTTTCGCTTAGGTCACGATCTCGTGGTTCGTGGGTTCGAGCCCCGCGTCGGGCTCTGTGCTGACTGCCAGCTCAGAGCCTGGAGCCTGTTTCGGAGTCTGTGTCTCCCTCTCTCTCTGACCCTCCCCTGCTCACGCTGTCTCTCTCTCTCTCTCTCCTAGAAATAAATAAAAATATTAAAAAAAAAAAAAATGTTTATTTATTTTTGAGAGAGAGACAGAGAACGCACAAGCAGGGGAGGGGCAGAGAGAGAGGGAGACAGAATCTGAAGTAGGCTCCAAGCTCTGAGCTGTCAGTGTAGAGCCTGATGCAGGCCTTGAACTCATGAACCATGAGATCATGACCTGAGCCAAAATTGAATGCTTAAACTTATACTGAGGCACCCAGGTGCTCCTTTCATTCATTTTGAATTAATTTTTGTGTGTGATATAAGAAAGTGGTCCAGTTTCATCCTTTTGCATGTCACTGTCCAGCACCATTTGGTGAAGAGATAGTCTTTTCTTTTTTTTCCCATTGTATATTCTTTCCTGCTTGTGAAAGATTAGTTGACCCTATAGTTGTGGGTCCATTTCTGGGTTTCTGTTCTGTTCCACTGATCTGTATGTCTGTTTTGGTGCCAATGCCCACTGTCTTGGTCACTACAGCTTTGTAATATAACTTGAAGTCTGGAATCATGATGCCTCTGGCTTTTATTTTCTTTTTCAAGATTGTTTGGCTATTTTGGACTTTTTGTGGTTCCATGCAAATTTCAGGATTTTTCTAGCTCTATGAAAAATGTGGCGGTATTTTGATAGGGATTGCATTAAATGTATAGATTGCTTTGGGTAGTATAGACATTTTAACAATACTTGTACTTCAAATCCATGACCATGGGATGTGTTTCTGTTTCTTTGTGTTTTCTGCCATTTCTTTCATAAGTGTTCTATAGTTTTCAGCGTACAGATCTTTTACCTCTTTGGTTAAATTTATTCCTAAGTGTCTTGTGGTTTTGGGTGCAGTTGTAAATGGGATCGATTCTTTGATTTCTCTTTCTGCTGCTTCATTATTGGTGTATAGAAAAGCCACAGATTTCTGTGTGTTTATTTTATATACTGCAGCTTCACTGAATTTGTGTATCAGTTTTAGCAGTTTTTAGGTGGAGTCTTTCAGGTTTTTACATACAGTATCATGTTATCTGCAAATAGTGAAAAGTTTGATTTCTTCCTTGCCAGTTTGGATGCCTTTTATTTCTTTTTGTCATCTGATTGCTGAGGCTAATACTTCCAGTACTATGTTAAATAACAATGGTGAGAGTGGATATCCCTGTCAAGTGCCTGACCATAGAGAAAATTTTTCTCCATTGAGAATGATATTAGCTGTGGGTTTTTCACTTATGGCCTTTATGATGTTGAGATATGTTCCCTGTATCTCTGCTTTGTTGAGGATTTTTATTAAGAATGGATGCTGTCCTTTGTCAGATGCTTGCTGCCATCTATTGAGAAGGTCATGTGGTTCTTCTTATCCTTTCTTTTATCAATATGGTGTATCACGATTGATTTGCGAATATCGAACCATCCTTGCAGCTCAGGAATAAATCCAATTTGATTGTGGTGAGTGATTCTTTTAATGTACTCTTGGATTCAATTTGTTGAGAACAGACCACCATTTGAAAACTAATGGGATTTGATAATACTAATGGCCCTGTTTCATTCTTGCCCTCTTTCCATTTTTCAGTTTGCAGTTGGAGTAATCTTTTCAAAACACATATCTGATCCTGCCTCCTGCCTGCTGCAAACCCTTAGTAGCCTTTCATCATCTTAGGATCCTTCTAAGTTTATCTGGTCCCTTCCTTATTCAGTACTCTTCTGTTTCAACTCTCTACTACGTTCCTGTCCATATTCAACTTCCTATGGTTCCTCCAGGGTGCCAATCTTTATCTTTTCATGTTCCCTCTATGCCTTCTTGCATTTCCTCTGTCTCAAATGAGCAGCAGTATCTCCCACCTCTGCTCAAAGCCAGACATTCACAACAATCCTGTTTGGTTCACTCCTCTTTACCTTCTGGCTGTTGCCTTAACATAGACTTCCGTCATGGCTTTCCATAAGCCCCTAGGTGAGGTTAAATTCCTTTGCTACTTTGTCTTGTAGCATTCTTTCCTTCCTGCTTGAATTCATCACATTTGTAATTTTGTTTTTACTGACCATCTTTCTAACCTGTTGTCTCATTCAGTGCTCTCATTGTCTGGTGTGATGCCTCACACATTGAAATGGAACAGAATTCTAGTATATTTTAATTCTACTTTTGTTCTAGGTAAATAAGCGTCTAATTTTATAATTGAATATTGTTGGACAAAATAGGATTTGGTATAGATAATATTACAGCTCCCTTTTTTAGAAACATAGGTAATCTAGACAGCTATTCCTGTGTTCCTTGCAAGCTGTATAGAAAAAAAAAATTAATCAGTTGTGTAATACTCACTGAGTACTTGATAGTGCTACATGAGGAATAAGAGAATGATGGATTCCATGTAACTGACAGTTTCCCTAGAGGGGGATAATCTTTTTCCTATTAAAAGAACTTAACCTCAAAGACATTAATCAAAGTGAAATAAGCCAGATGCAAAAGGACAAATATTTTATGGTTCCACTTATGCATGGTACCTAGAATAGTCCAATTCAAAGAAACAAGTTAGGAAAGTGATTACCAAGGGCCTGGGGAAGAGGATAGGGGAGTTACTGTTTAACTGGTACAGAATTTGAGTTTGAGATGATGAAAAATTCTGAAGACGGATAGTGGTGATGGTTGCACAACAGTGTGAATGTATTTGATACCAACAAATGATACACTTAAAAATGGCTAAAATGCAAGATATATTTTACCACAATTTAAAAAAAAAGTAAACCAATGAAATACACCTAAGAAAATCAGTGAGTAGTACAATCTGGGTATAGAAGACAAGATGTTATTTTACTGTTATTTTTTTTCTTCATTTTCTTAAATGTTTATTTTTGATAGAGAGATAGAGCACGAGTAGGGTAGGATAGAGAGAGAGAGGGAGGCACAGAATCTGAAGCAGGCTCCAGTCTCTGAGCTATCAGCACAGAGCCTGACATGGGGCTCAAACCCATGAACTGTTAGATCATGACCTGAGCTAAAGTTGGACTCTTTACTGACTGAATCACCCAGGCACCTCTTCATTTTTACTTACTTAAATATTTACCAGATAACTTGTATCTATACTTACTCTAATTTAGTCATTCCAAATCTTAGTGTCATTTTTTAGTGCCACTGTAGATATTTATATTAGTTACAGATTACTCCCACAGGCCAATTTAGAAGATTCCAAGTACATTTCCGCATAGATTTTGTCTTAAGAGTGAGAATTCTTTATTATCATTTTTGTCTTTTTGTTACTTAACCTTTGGGATCTGTGATTTCTTCAGCAAATATATATATGTGTGCCTACTGTATAAAGCAGGTACTATTTTGAGCATTTGGAATGTAGCAGTGAACAAAACAAAAATCCCTGTCTTAATGGAGCTTACATTCTAATGTTCCTCATTCTTTATTGTAAATAAGATTTAATTTCATGAAAATCATTTGTGAATTTTTCATTAACTTTGAACTCTAGGCAGGTGGTATGACACCCCCGAATCAGGACCTGATATCTGTGCTCATTAGTCCTGATGTGTTTTCTTTTCTTATAATCTTCATAGGTTAATATTCTCTATAGAATAGATTACTATTAATGCCCAACAGACATTTTAAATTAAAAGTTTTGAACTCGGGGCGCCTGGGTGGCTTAGTTGGTTAAGCGTTCGACTTCAGCTCAGGTCATGATCTCATGGTTCGTGGGTTCGAGCCCCGCGTTGGGCTCTGTGCTGACAGCTAGCTCAGAGCCTGAAGCCTGTATTCAGATTCTGTGTCTCCCCCTTTCTCTCTGACCCTCCCCTGCTCATGCTGTCTCTCTCTCTCTCTCTCTCAGAAATAAATAAAATATTTTTTAAAAAAAGTAAAAGTTTTGAACTTACTAGTATAGAATGTATTAGACTAGTAGATTACAGTTGATTCTTAACACAGTTTTGAATTGTGTAGGTCTATTTATATGTTGATTTTTTTTTTTTTTACAGTTCAGTATTGTAAATGTATTTTCTTTTCCTCGTGATTTTCTTATCAACATTTTCTTAGCTTTATTGTAAGACTACAGTATATATGTATATATAATGCATATAACATACAAAATGTCTGTTAATTGACTGTTATTGGTAAGTCAAGGGTAACACTATTAGTAGTTAAGTTTTTGGGGAGACAAAAGAGACATGGATTTTGAACTGTGTAGGGGTTGGTGCCTCTAACTCCCACAGTGTTCAAGGGTCAATTCTGTATTTATTTATTTAAAAAATGGCTAGTTTATCATGCTGTTTTAATTTCTTTGAGATGCCCATATTACATTTGTATTTGATTCTGTCATTTCTGATTTTACTGAATCTTTTCTTTGCTGTTTCTTTAATAGGATATGATTTTGGCAAGTTATTTAAACTGCATATAAAGTAGAGGTGATAATTTCCTGTAAAACAACTAGTGGTTTTTCTTATATACTGTATTCATTTCCTTTTTCTTTTCTTCCCTAATCTACATTCTAGTTGTTTCTTTATAAAAGAGGAATTTAACATTTTGTTGAATTGACATTGGTATTCGAAAGCTTATTTCTAGTATTAATAAGTACCTCCTATTCCATACTGGAGCATGACAGCTACCTCCCACCCCCGTACCTGTTGTCCCTAGGACCACTGTCATAGTCTCTTAAAGAGTTGGGGCCTGTTATCTTGATTTTCTGTGATTAAATATTAGTTCCCAAACCCACAGTATTTCTCTTTGTCTATATTCCCCAGCCCAGTAGTTCTACTTGATTTACTGAACAAAAGACAACTTTTTCACTCTATCTATCTATCTATCTATCTATCTATCTATTTTTTTGAGAGAGAGTGTACATGTGCTCATAAGCAGGGGAGGGGAAGAGGAAGAGAGAGAATCTAAGCAGGCTCCATATCTCATGAATGGTAAGGTAAGATGAGATCATGACCTTACCTGAAATTTAGAGTCAGATGCTTAACTGAGCCACCTGGGCACCCCCAAAAGACATAACTGAATAAACTGCATGCAAAATGCTACAGGATTAGCCTCTCAAAAGCAGCTGAAGAGAATGACAAAACAATTTTACCAGCAAAAGACAGAAACTTAGAAAGTAAGAAATGGCTAGAATATCTATTGCAAAGGAGGGAAAAACGTGAATTTTTGCCAGTTTCCTCCTTGTATCCTCTTGTGTATTACAAAAATTCTAACCAATTTTCTTAAATATTCTCATGTTTTTTTTTCTGGGTATCTTTGGTGGAGAAAAAACAGTGATGGCCATTATAGCTATGCTGAGGGTTTACCTAACCCAAGATTCCCCCCCAGACTTTTCTTTCTCCAAAGTCCAAGTAGCCCCAGGCTCCAGGAAGACAGGATTGAAGGAGTTGATAGACCGGTGGCAGGATCACCAGTCTCTTAAGCATTACAGCTTAAGCTTCTGTCTTACTGCACTTTAAAGATCTAGAGATGCCTGGGTGGCTCAGTTGGTTAAGTGTTGGACTTTGGCTCAGGTCATGGTCTCATGGGCACCCTGCATCGGGCTCTGCTGACAGCTCAGAACTTGGAGCCTGCTTCAGATTCCGTCTCCCTCTCTCTCTCTGCCCATCCCCTGATTGCTCTCTCTGTGTCTCTCTCTCTCAAAAATAATAGAAACCTTAAAAAAAAATTGAAAGATTTAAATGTGTAGGTCAATAGTCATCTTTAACTTATTTTTCTCCTTCAATTTCTTGATTAATAATAACCAAAATCTGTTCTGACTGATTTCCAGATGTTTCTCACTTTTCCATTCCTTCATGCCCATCCCTCATGTGATGTTTTCTTAACAGATTTCCAGTCTATAATCTCATCTTCTTTCTGTCTTTTATGTACACACTGCTAGAATATTCCTCAAATACTGTTTCTCATTGTGCCATCCTTTTATTCATGGCATCATAGTGGGCCCCTCTTGTTCATTAAATGAACCTTCTGTTTGACCTTTAAAGGCATCTCTGTTGCTGCAATGAAGTATTTTTGTTAAGTCCTTTTTATGAATTTTTTTGGCCTTTATTTTAGCCTCATATAGAAGAGGACAGATTATATCTTTGTCTTGCTGTTTTTCTTCATTGCGACTAACCTAATACACAGTAGATTCCCAAAACATGATAGACCAGTTGAGAAGTCCTGATTGATAAGTCAAGATGTACATTAGGACTGAGTTGATTATCTTCTCAGAACAGTTTAATTAACTCAGATGAATCATATTAATTTTTAAGTTAAATTTAATAAAAGTAATAAGTATCCTAAATAGCATGACCTCTGATTACATTGTATTTTTATTTGGAGGAAAGTATTACAGAAAGATTGTGTGTAGGTCTGTGTTGTTTATTCTAGGTACTTATGCTATAAGCTGTACTTTAAGTAATGACAAGAAATTTTAAAATGTATTAACCTTTAGCCTATAAAGGGTTTGCTATAAAAAGCAGTTGACTTTGTGTGGAATATTCAAAATAATGCAAAAAACATGGCTGTTTTTCCTTAAGATTCAAAAACCTATTTAGTGTATATATGTTTTTTAAAAATAGTAAATAAATACGGTTTTACAAATTTTCATTTCAGTTGCTTTTGCCAAGAGTAAGTTATTTGACGTTGGTAACTGACAAAGTGAAAAAGCACTTTCAGAAGGTTATGAGACAAGAAGACATTAGTGAGATATGGTTTGAATATGAAGGCACACCACTGAAATGGTGAGTGAATTTTTCTGCATTATTAAGCATTGAGTGTATGCTAGCTTTAAGAAGGTATAGTGCCCTCAAGCAATTTTGAAAAAGTTATATAAATAAATAAATCACTAGTCTAGCTTATATAATTTAGTGCATTTTATTCAAATATTTTATTGAAAGTATTTCTGCCTTCTATTGGATGCATGGGAGACGGACACATTTGTATATACTTTCAACAATAGATTTTTCTATAGCATAATAATAGTATATTTGATTATGAGGTTTTTAAAAAAATTTTCAGATATATTTAAGACTCCCCTATGAATAAGTCACTCTATGACTATTCACTTTTGGTTCTATCTCCAAAGTTTTTATAATAGATCTTTATATGCACATGATTACCTAAAATGGCATCTTTCCAACTGATTGCCACATTTAGTTGATCACTGTGCCAATAGGCACATTTTATCTAGCCTTGGTTTAGTATTTAAAATATATTGATTTCATTTTTATGTGAAAAATAATTTTGATATTATATCACTCTGAAGAAACATATTGAAAATAAATCCTAAATCTGGGCTTATCAATATACAGGTGATGTATTTTGTACTTCCTCTGTTACTGTAGGGAGTTTTGTAAATTGTGCTTCCAAAAATATTTAATGAAACTGGAGAAACAACAGAGAGGAGCATATAAAAAAATGGTTCAAGGTATGCTGGGATATAGGTATTGAAATGCTGCCATATGAATGTAGTTGAATTTTCAACTCAGATATAAACTGAGTCAAGATTTAAAGGAAATATGAAAAATATAAATAGGTTAAAAGTGAACTTGTATTCTGAATCTGAGAGTATTAAAACAAAGAGTTTTAAAAGAGACTTATGAAAAAGGAAGCTAGCAGATGTTTAATAAGTACAGTTGATATAAATAAAAGCATTACTTAGAAATAAGGAGTGAACTTTTGGAACTTAGCTTGTGTTGATGAATCCCCATGAGTGAGTAGATTTTTCATAATGGTTTAGAAACATACAAGGGGATTTTGTATTGGGTTATGGGTACGTCTCCAACTTTTTGAGGCAGTTCTGGGAAAAGATGACAGAGTTCTTTACAGCATTCATTTTTTTTTTAGTAAAAACTGTACTGATGAGCTTCATAGTCATATATCAGACTCATTATGACTCTTGACTAGTTCTAGACCTCAGGCAGCATAGATAAGTCAGTGTTTTCTGTTTCTTTTTATTTCTCAGAAGAATTGGAGGTTTTGGAATGGGAAGGTGGATTAAAAGAAGTATAAGAGGAACAAGGATCAGGAGAGTAGAGGGAAAGGAAGGAGGGGGAAAGATTGTGGGTGAGTAGCAATAGGATGTATCTATATTCTTGGAAGTTCTATCTGTATTATAGTTGGATATTGAAGTTATTATTGCTTTATGTGTATTAGTTACATACACATTATTGTAAGAGTCCATGTGAATGACACTAGGTTTTTCAATTTTATCATTGTAAAGTAGGGCTTCTCAACAATGGCCCTGTTGACATTTTGACCTAGATAATTTTTTGTTGTGGGAGGGGTATCCTATACATTGCAGGATTTTTAGCAGCGGCCTTGACCTCTGCCTATCAGTGCTATATTCCCTCTAGTTGTGATTATAAAAAATGTTGCCAAATGTCCCAGGGCATAGGGGTGCAAAACCGCCCCCAATTGAGAAACTCTGGAAATGATAGGAAACCTCAATTTAACTTTTATAAGTAAATGATTGCTTAGTCATCATCCTTCAGCTGCTTTTTAATCCATACTGTACGGTGGTTATTTTTGTATTTGATAGGATTTGTATTCTATGCATTTGTATTCTGTATCAGTAAATAATGTTTGGACCCATTTCTTCCTGTTACTATGGACTAATGATTTTGGCTTAAATATATCATGTCCTTACTTTGTCAGTATTTATCCCTTTTGAAAGTCTTTTATTAAAGAGTAAAATTAAAATTATTTTCCTTTTAGAGAGCTTACATGAAAGTAACTGTGGTCACATATCTTTATTTTAGGTTTTGGGGTGTTAACTATTTATAAGGCATGATGTCACTCTAACAGTTATATGTCTTGCTATAAGCTCATTGTATTTAATGGCTTTTGGTAAAACTCTTCCTTTAGTGCGGTAGTCCCCCTTTATCCTGCGGTTCTGCTTCTGTAGTTTCATTTACCCTCCGACAGCCGCTGTCTGGAAGCAGGTGATCCTCCTCTGACGTATTGTCAGAAGGTTATCAGTAGTAGCCTAACACTGTGCCATAATGTGTATGTCATTCACCTCACTTCATCTCATCAGGTAGACATTTTATCATCTCACATCATCACAAGAAAAATGGTGAGTACAGTACAATACGATATTATGACAGACCACATTCACATAATTTTTATTATAACTTAACGTAATTGTTCTATTATAAGTTGTTGTTAATCCCTTACTGTGCCTAATTTATAAATAAAACGTTATCATGGGTACATGTAGGAGAAAGTGTAGTATGTGTGGAGTTTGGTACTATCTGCGGTCTCAGGCACCTGCTGGGGCAGTCTCAGAATGTATCCCCTATGGATAAGGGGGACTAACTACCATATTGTTAGGTACTCTGTGTATTTGAGGAAGGAATAGCTTCCAGAGGCATGAATGTAATCTAGGACCTCTGGACTAAGTCTTGATCTTTTCTCTTTTTGCTCCCAACTATAGCAAGTTTCTTCTGTGTTAATGGAGCCATCTTCGGTGTTATGGAGTCATAGGCTATCACTATCTATCTAGCAGTTAAGCAGTGGGCTTCATATGATTGGATAATCATGTAGGGAAGCAGCTACCACTGAAGTTTTGTAGGACTTGGACTTTAGAGATCATACAAGTGTCTTAAAGTAGAAGAACGTGTATTTGAGTAGGATGATAACATCTTTCTTATACCTGATTATTTGGAGTTTTAAATAAATTCAAGTGAGAAAAAAATCGAACACTAGTTTAGATAATTCATAAAAGAAGGAAGGAAGAGCATAAATTGATATTCGTTCTTATTCTAGATGTCCTATTCATATTTATTGGTAGTATTGTTTAAATATCTGGACAAGATACTTGAGTATGGGCTTTGTACCTTCAGCAGCAGTACATAAGAGGTACTAAGTAAATGTTTTTCAGTGCATGAATGAATCTAAATCATTCTCTTCTTTTTGTTGAAAAAATGAGGCTCCAATAAATAAAATAACTTGCTCAAATGAGTGAGTAGGATCAGATTTTGAGTTCTCAGTTCAGGGCTCTTTTCGCCACCACACCTGCTGATACTATTTGCTAGTTGTTTTTATTCAATTCTGTATGTTCTCTTTGCATTTCATATGTTATTTGTCCGTATTAGAGTAGAAAGATTTATTTATTGTTTCAAAATATTTTAATATAATATTATTGATATCATATTTGATATAGAATATTCATTTCATGAAAAGGGACCTTTACCTATCATCAGGATCATTATCACTGTTAGAGGTGTTAATAATATAGATTAGTAGTTTTTTTGTTGTTGGGGTAACATTTTTATTTTATCTTATTTTATTTTTAAATAGTTTATTGTCAAGTTGGTTTCCATATAACACCCAGTGCTCATCTCCGCAAGTGCCCTCCTCCATGCTCCGCACCCCTCTTCCCCTCCCCGCCCACTCCCATCTGCCCTCAGTTTGTTCTCGGTTTTCAAGAGTCTCTCACAGTTTGCCTTCCTCTCTCTTCCCCACTATTTTCCCCTTCTTCTCCCCCATGGTCCTCTGTTAAGTTCCTCCTAATCCTCCTATACGTGCAAACATACACATAATGAATACTTAGTATATAGTTGATTTATAGAGAGAATCCGAGAGGTCTTTATTTGATTAGTGTTTTATCCTCTACAGTCCTTTGTTTTAAAAATTACATGCCAGGTGGAAAGTACAGATCTAACTCAAATGTAAGCATCTTTTTTTTAGAGTGATTTGAATTGATTAGTCAGCAGAGGGTGCTCTAACATTGCATTTTAAAAGATGAAGTTTCTTTTTACCATAAATCAAGCGTCCAAAGATTGTATTTGTTACTGTTATATTAGATTTATTTTAAGAGAACAGTTCCTGGTCCTTCAAAAGAATACTTTGTTTGTATATCCTAATATTGGTTAGATCTTAGGCCTTTAGGATAAATTTTAGGAAAAAAGTTTTTCTTTTTTATTATTATTATTATCTTATGTAAACTGACTTATTTTCAGGACTTATTGTTGAAAGAAGTTGAAATCTACCTTTTGAATTTAAAAAAAAAAGTGGCAAATACTTATTTTGATGTTAAACATAGACATAAGCAGAATGACCCTGAATTTAATACTATATCTATGTGGTTTCAGAAGTAAATTTTAACAAAGTAACATCTTAATCATAAACACCATGTAGGCTCTTCTCTCTTATGAATAGTCATTTTTCTTAGGTTGTGAATTTCTAAAATTATATAAATTATTCTGTAAACTTGAAGTTTGAAATGTGGTTTACTTAGCATTCTAGACATTTAGTGTCCCCTTGGTTATTTTTGTAATTTTTCATGCATAGGTATAGGTTTAGAAAGCTGTGAAACACAATGCTAGTCTACAGTTGTTTGTTCCATAGATAAAGCAGGACAAAATTTGTCGTAATCATTAAGTTACTTTGGTATACATTTGAGTTGTGCCCTTTTTACTCAATGAAATGTAATCCTGTTTCCAGTGAATCACTATAACATACTTATGAACAGGTTGCATTTATTTCCGTGAAATGGAGTAGGAAGACAGCTCTCTCGTATATGGGTAAACTTTCTTTCATTGCTGATGTTAGAATACTGCTTTGTTATCTGACTGCAGATGTTGAGACTACTGTGAGTACCCTGGCTGACTTAGGAACATATCCGTTATTGCTATACATGTGGCCAGTATATGTGTATGTATTTTAGCAGTAATGAAAGGGTAAAGAAGAAACAGCTTATGCAAAGAATAATGAAAATATTACTCATTTTGAGAAATTGAATTTAGAAAAGACTAGAGCAATTTAAGGAAGAGAAAGAAAATGAATAAAATGTGAAAAATAGACCCAACACTAACTTTTGGTGCAGTCAGTTTTTATGGAGCAGTAGATGGAACCTTTACTAGTTGGGCTCTCTTCTGGGATATATTCCAGGTTCATATCCTCACCACTTCCTTTTCTATTAAACTTAGGTTAGATTGGTAGGAGTAGCAACATAACAGATAAATGGCTACATTATGATTTACTTATAGTTATGGCTTATGTGGTTTCTATGTTGTGGGTTAGGAGCCCCCTGACAAAACTATGTAGAATATCTGTTTAGAGGAGTTGTACAAATTAGTACTTTTGAAACCCTTGATGTAAATCAGATTATAGTGTAAGAGAAGTTCAGTACTTTAATTTTTGCCAGTTCTGTTTTCTGTTACAGATTTTCTTGCATATTAATAAACTCATCAGAAGTAAGCAGTTTGGAACCAGTTAATTCAGATAGTATATTTGTTTAGAGTTAGTATCCTCGCATCAAAATCATTCTGACATAAACATCTGCTTTGAGTGTCATATAAGCTGTACATGTTGAGTTGACAGTAGAAGGAAGTAAATAGTTTTTTTGGTACAGTTTTATTTTTAAAGAATATTATAGGATAGTTATTAGCTATTACATTTAGAATACTTTACATATATTTATATTTAAATGTAAGTATTAGGAACCATAATATTTAAGTTTCATCCTAATATTACTTTATCAGGATAAAGAGTCCTCATTTACCATCTGAGGGCAGTAAACTTAAAATATATATATACATATATATATTTAAGTCATTTTATAAATAATTTAGAGAATAATAAAGGAATAGTGAATGACAACTTTATTAGAAATTTTAAAAAGCATGTAAATACAACAAATTCGGATTTTCACTCCATATTTTCCTGGTTTTGAGGGTACTGACACTGGAAATGGGCAGTGTCTTCTGAATGCAACTAACTACTCATTTGTTATCATGCAAATAGACCTCTAAGAGGTTCTGGCTTATTGTGATTTCTGGCTCTTCTGCTCCTTAACAGCAATGCTTAAAGTTGTTAAAACATTTGACAGATCATGATTTTGTTGTAAAATTTTTGTTTACAGTAGTAAACAAAATTAGAATGATCAATACTTTTTCATGTCTAGGTCATATAATTCCTTCCTGTCGTCTTTAGTACAAATCGGCCTTTAGCTCTTACCTGCTTACTATCATAAATTGTAGTGCATAAATGGCATAAAGATGAAAAAATGCTATCACATACCTTTTTAGCAAAATGGTCCAGATTCTTGTCATAAAATATTGTATAATGGAATTCTTGCTGTTGAATGACTAATTGGGTAAGAATGCCATGTCTTTAGAAATACATTGTTCAAAAACAGAGAACGTAGGAGAAGGAAAAGAAAAATAAAATAAGATAAAAACAGAGAGGGAGGCAAACTGGAAGAACCTCTTAAATACAGAGAGCAAACTGAGGGTTGCTGGAGGGGAGGTGGGTGGGGGGAGGATGGGCATTAAGGGGGCACTTGCTGGGATGAATGTTATATGTAAGTGATGTATCACTAAATTCTCCTAAAACCAGCACTACACCATATGTTAACTAACTTGAATAACATATATATATGTCTTTCATTCGTTGGTTTTTGAATTCTGTAAAATTCACCTAGAATATCATGTAATGACTCAGAATCTGAGATTTCACTTAAATGATCAATTTTTACAGTCTAAAGTCTAAAGTATTGCTGTCTCTGTAAAATCTTCTGATACAACTAATAATTGCATAACATCTTTCCTTGTCAATTTTTCCTCTTTCACACTGTATATGGAAAATGAGACATTTTTGAATTTTCAGCTGTGTTAATGATACTTAAAGCAGAGGTGGTCTAGATTCTTATTTTATACGTTCTCGAAATATGATATTCTAGGTGAAACAGTGAGAAAATGGAAGGATGCATTATTGTATCATCCTTCTAGGCATGCCATTATTCTTCCAAATTGCTACTATTTTAGTCTTTTTTTTTCAAGCATAGTTGGGAATAATTGGTGAATAATGAAATAATTCCTAATATGATGAAATAGAATTCCTGGAATAGAACTAAGAGAGGTCTGTTTTGTAAAAATGCAAGGCATTATATAGAGCTTGTACAATTTAAGAAGTTGAGAGTGGGATGAGAATTGGATAGAATCTGTAACTTTCCTATAAAGCAATATTTTTATTTTTTAAATTATTATTTTTATTTTAAATTTTGGCAAGCCAAGTCTTTTTTTCCCTGGTTTCTGAAGCAAACATTCTGTTATTTAGGTAATCCAGAATTTCCTTCAGTATTCATATTTGGTTATGAAAGATTTGTATTAGATGCTAACTTTCAAATAGAGAGGTTTGAGGTATTATTAAGAGATACAATACATATGTGACTAAAACTACCCACTTTTATTTTACTAGCAGGGCATTCATTCTAAATTATTTCTAAGTAAATATATGATCTCTAGTTATTGATGACTTTTCCACAATTATGTTATATAGAGATAAGGAAACATAACTAGTATTAGTTAATATTTCAGTCTTGGTTAGGCAATGTATTGGGTCACCCATTTTGAGAGGAATTAGATATATTTCCAAATTTTTCAGCTTTTAAATCTAGGAATAACTCAGTGACATAAAAGAACAGAATTGTACAGGACATCAACTAGTCTTCTTTTTACCTTTTTTGGAAGTATTATTTACTTCTGTTATTTAAGCCACATTAGATTCTTTCTTTAAAAGGATGATTTTAAAACTAAAATTTATTTGTCAAAATGTTAAGTTTGTATTATTAACTTTTTATTTATTGCTAAGTAATTTGCCTCACTGTGAGTGATGGTTATTAGGAAATGTTCTCTTATTTAAGAAGTCCAGAATTTATTTTTTTATTAAAATTTTTTAAGTGTTTATTTTTGAGAGAGGGAGAGAATGAGAGCAGGGGAGAGGCAGAGAGAGAGAGACACACACTCAGAATTGGAAATGGGCTCCAGGCTGTAAGCTGTTAGCACAGAGCCTGACATGGGGCTCGAACTCACGATCCTTCGAGCTGTGAGATCATGACCTGAGCCGGTCAGTTTAACTGACTGAGCCACCCAGGCACCCCATAGAATTTGTTTTTTAAAAAACTTTAGTTTGAGGTTGCAGAAAAATATTCAGTGACTTTGGAAAATGTTGACATGATGCTAAATGAAAAAAGCAGGTTATAGTATAATGTAAAGGATAAGCCTAATCTATATTTAGATATGTATGCATAAATAGGAGACTGGAACTTTATATGCTTTAGTAAAAACCAAAAATGGATGATTGTATGCTTTCTTAGGTGCTCTTCTTAGTTCTTAAAATTTTCCAATTTTAATTTGTTTTAAAAATAAATTTAAATAAACTTTAAAAAACTGGACACTGGGATGATAATCAGGTACTACAGTACTATGATGTAACAGTGGTCGTGGCTGATAAAAGATGCTTTAGCACAATCCCATTATGTATATTGAGGCTTCATTGGGGAATGAAATGGTTAGAAGAACTAGTACTTGGCAATAATACCATATTAGCTTAGGCAAAGCACTGTTAATCCTTATCTTCCTGTGATTTGTGGTTAAAGCCCCCTGATATTTGGTTTTACAATATGTGCTGAAGTTTATTTTAGAGTTGCAATTATAACTTTAAAATATTCTTTCTTAAAATGTACTCTTTCATTTTTAGGCATTATCCAATTGGTTTGTTATTTGATCTTCTTGCATCAAGTTCAGCTCTTCCTTGGAACATCACAGTGCATTTTAAGGTATAGTTCAAGTAGTATTTCCCATTTATCCCACTTGTGGTATTTAGTAAGCAGACTTCTGAATAGAATTTTTTTTAAGTGAAGTGGTTTATTGCTTCTCCAATGACAACTTTTTAATGCCTGAGCTGCCACTAGTATTCAACCATTTAGGTTTCAGTTTATTCATAACTCTTGGCAGATCCGTGTAAACATGAAATGTATAAATGCCCATTTGTTGGAACTGAATGCACTATGTTTAACATTTGAAATATTTTGGAATATTTATATTCATTATAAAAATCTCAAATAAGAAGAACAAAATCCTGACTCTACAGGCATGGGAGTGAGGAGGGGGAAACAGCTTAATTAACACCATTGAGTAACTCTAAGGCTATTTTGATTGATTTGTGAGAAGGGTGAGGAGACAGAAGTCCAAAGACATGATCTGAGTGTGTTTTGAGAAAATTCTTGTAGACTTTAAGACCAGTCCAGTTGTATTGTAACTTCATTTTGTCCCAGTATTTTATAATATGGTCTCTTGTTCCCTCTTAACCACCTTGATTTTTCAGCCCCTGCACCCCAAGCAATTCACAAATACTATTGAAGGATTGAAATACCTCTATTAATTAATCATTAGGTAGTGATTCTCAGAGGGTGATGGATTGTAGGAGGGAGGTATCATAAGAGTTTGAAAAGTCATTTTAAATATCAAATTTGTTTCCTATAAGGGACACTCATTGAGAGTCACTGCCAAAAGGCTGCTCACCCCTTCTTCCTAAGATGCTTTCCTTTTCATTTTACTAAAATTGAGTTTGTGGGTCTTTGGCATTTATTTCCCTATCATTTGCACTAATGTACTTTGCACAGTACCATGTTACCACAGATTTTATTACCACAGGACCGTACAGAGTGACGATATGGTTCTGAAATGCTTGACTTTCAGTTAATATGGTACCATGAAAAGCAAAGACTGCCTGTATATCTAATATTTTAAGTTTAGAATGGTCTGAAGATAAAACAACTCCAAACATAATGAGGTTCCGTATTGCCTAACATGTCAGTCTTTCCTATTATGTTGAAAAATAATTCCCATAATTAAATTATTTGCATGGGTGAGAGTCACTCTGTGACTTTGAAATCTAGGTTAAAATATATCACAGCTACACATTTATTTATTTATTTAGCAAATATCAGAAACCTGCTGCTGTGTGCCAGCCAAGCACTTTTCTACAAACTTGGGATACATGACTGAATGGCCCAAAGACATTCAAAACATTCAGTCCATTGTAATAATGTTAGGAAAGGCTTTAAACTGTTATGATTGTTTTAGTGTAATGGTTCTCAAAGCAGTCTGTGGACCCATAGGGGTACCCTATGTAATAATAATAATAATAATATGTAATGTTAATAAGATGTAATAATAATCTATGTTATAATCAAATAGATTACATAATTATTACATCTTATTAATATTATCTGTAATAATACTAAGATGCTATTTGGCCTTTCCTCTGTGTTTACATTTGTACTCACCTGCAAAAGAGATGGTGGGTAAAGCTGTTGGCATCATAGCACAAAGCAGAGGAGTACATACACCACACTGTGCAAGTGGTTGTTCCTCACTGCCACGCACTCGCCGTAGAAAGAATAGCAGTTTTCAGTTAAGACTATTCTGGATGAAGCATTACAAATTATTGATTATTATTAACTACATGCCTTTTCAATCTGTTTTGTGATGAAATGGAGAGTGTATGTATATAAAGCACTTCTGCTGTATGTCAAAAATGATGGTTGTCTTAAGGAAAAGCACTTGTGCCTTGTTTGAGGGCAGGCTGAACAAGTCACTTTTTTCATGAAACACCATTTTTTATTTGAAACAGTGACTGATAGAGTGTGGTTATTCCGACTTGGGTATTTATAAGACAGCTTCTTAAAATAAATGAAGTGAATCTCTCATTGCAAGGACAGCAACTGACAATATTTGTTGCCGGTGATAACATGAACTTCTAAGTGAAAATTGGAATTTTGGAAAACATGTCTGCTACCACGAGCCCAACATCTTTATTATTCTTAAAACAATTTTCTGGTGAGATTGGTGATCATTTTAACAAATCTGATTTTCAAGAAATTTTGTGTAAGAAATATGTCAGCGTTTGGAGAAGATCTACACTAATTCAGTAAACAAATATTTCCCAAATGGTCAATGCATGATGTTACAAAATAATGATTGTGAAAAAGATCTATTCAAAATGCAGGGTCAGAATTAGGGATTTTTTCGAGATCAAAATGTTTATTGATATGTTTTCAGATTCCACATTAATGTTATAATAAACTGCACTTACTAAATTTGGTGTAGTATCAAAAAAAAAACCCTCCATAAGTCTGAAAAGGCTGTTAAAATGCTACTCCTTTTTCCAACTACATATTTTTATAAGCCTTTATATTTATATAAATTAGCTAAAATGACATTGTAGAATATTGAATATAGAAACAAATAAGATAATTCGTCTGTTTTCTACTAAGCCACACATTAAAGATATTTGTAAAATTGTAAAAACAGTGCCCCTATTCTCCCTAAGTTTTTATTGTTCTTGTTCTGGAAAATAGTTATTTTTCACAAAAAAAATGATTTTTTTGCTACATGTAATGGTATATTCTTGGTATTTTTAAATGAATTGCTCTTTGAGGTCTTTAATATGTCACACATTTTCTTCCCAGATCAGAAATTTATTAGAGAAATAAAAAAAAAAGTGGACTCTTAGAGCTAATAAGGAAATTATGGAGGATGTTTTAAATTTGTTCAGACTACCAACGTGTTTCTTGTAGCTGCCTTCATACACTTTCTGCCCCTGGACTGTATTGGAAGAAAATTATTGCCCAGATTTCTTTCTGTAAATTAACTTCCCTTTATTTAGGGTTATCAAACTTAGCTTTCCTCAGAAGTTATTCCTGAGTGTTTAATTGATGGTGTATACTGATTGATGTGGCCCATTTCTGTTGTATTACTTTAGGGCTTTTGATTGATTACAGTGAAATTGAGTAATCATTACATTTTCAGGTAGAAGTGCAGGGCTTTCAGAGTGAGGGAGCACGGTTTTGTTTTGTTTTGTTTTTAGTTTCTAAGTAATAATTTATCAGCAGATTGAATTTATCAAATAGTAACTTTGTCAGTTGATGTGAATATATTTTATCTCTTACAGTATTGCATTGAGTATGCCAAATGGTGTCTGTATTTTAACCAGACAGCTTGCAATTTATTTCTTTTGCAGTTGCTTTCAAAGATACTGTTTTTGATTAGGTTTTATGCAATAATAAACTCTCCAAGGGACCCTGTCTGCCTAGCCACATACACACATTGGATCATTTTGTAGTTCAGACTGAATTTCTTGGGGGGAAAATCTTTTAAAAAGCTTTCAGGTATTTTCTCTTCTTTTTAAAAACTGACTTGGATGCTTGTCATTTGAGTAGATATATAATGTTCATAGTAAATGAGTTTTAACGTCTAGAGCAGTGCTCTTTAAACTATAATGTGCATACAGATTCCTTGTGTGCCTTGTTAAGGTGCAGATTTTGATTCTGATTCTGTAGGTTTGGGCTGAGGGCAGAGGTTCTGTTTTTTTTATTTTTTAATTAAATTTTTTTCCATTGGGTTTTTAGACTTTATTGCATGAGTTCATCATAACTTCACAGTCAGCATAGATGTTGACACATGAGTGTATTTTATATTAGCTACCATAATGATTGCCATTCCTACAAGAGTAAAAGTATTTAGTTGACAAACAGCCCTCCATGGAGGAAATATTAAATGATCACCAGCCATACTATGAGCCTTGTTTTATTTGCTTATTTACAGTAAGAGACCTAGCAGGATTTAACTCTAGCTAAGTGATCCTTGGGCCCTGTTCTTCATGATACGTATTATGTAGTAGCATAATCTTATTCCATCTTATCAATAAAAGCATTATTTGCCATTATAGGAGGATTTGTTCACCGACTCCCATTATTTTCAGGCTGTACATTGAACTCAACCTGAGCAAAAATTTGTTTTGCAACTGTATTTGTAGGTGTTAATATAACTTTATTCCTACCACACTTTCTTGACTTTTCAGGAAGGCCACCAGCTACCTCTGATTATCCAGATGTGTATACAATTTGATACTACCTCATCCATAGGTTCATTCATTTCATTAACAACAGTGATACTGTTTTCTTAACTTGAGAGGAATTTGCATCAGTAGTAGAATTAATAGCTACTTATCTCACATGACTACATGGATGCCCCCCATATCATACATTTGAAGATCTTCTTACATAAATATAAAATAAGAAAGGAAGGAATCAAATCTGCTCCAACTGGCATCAAATCAATGTCATAACTCCATGTCTTTCTCAATGACTGAGGTAGTAGTAAAAATTTTATAACTTTGTCCAATTGAATTTGTCGGTTCAAACACTTTATATCTTTTTTTAGTTTTTTAAGTTTATTTATTTTGAGATAAAGTGTGCCTGGGGGAGGAGCATAGAGAGAGGAAGGGAGAGAGGGGCTCCCAGGCAGGCCCCACACTGTTAGTGTGAGCCCTCTTTCAGTGTGGCTCGATCTGGGGCTTGATCTCCGTGAGAACATGACCTGAGCCAAAATCAAGAGTCAGACACTTAATGGACACTGAGCCACCCAGGCGCCCCTCAGACACTTCATATCTTGATGACATATCCATTCTGGCTAGGTTTCCAAGGTGCAGCATCACCTATTGTACAACATTTACACCTCACGAGCATACATTAATAATTGTTCTCCTGATTATCTCCTTAGTGATTTGCCTTACTTCATTGATGTTAACAGTTAAGCTAACTCACATAATAAGTACAGTAGACATACAAGAGGTAGAAACAGGTGGAACTATTCTACCAGCTGTTATACTAATCTTAGTTATCCTGCCATCACTATGAACAGATGAACTTAATAATCCTTGCCTTACTGTAAGGACTATGGGTCATCGATGATATTGAAGCTATGAATATATACATTTTTATTTATCTTTCTCATAATGATAAGTGTACTCTTTAATCCCCTCTTTTCCCCATCCTCTCACCTACCTCCTGTCTGGTAACCATCAGTTTGTTCTCTATAGTTAAATCTGTTTGTTGGTTTCTCTCTCTCTCTCTCTCCCTCTCTCTTTTCTTGTTTATTTTGTTTCATAAATTCCACACGAGTGAAGTCATATGATACATCTTTCTCTGACTGACTTATTTCAGTTAACATTATACTCTCTAGCTCTATCCATGTTGTTGACAATGGCGAGATATCATTCTTTTTATGGCTGAATAATATACCATTGTGTGTGTGTGTGTGTGTGTGCGCATGTACGTGTGTGTATGCACGCACCAGTCCTTCTTTATCATTCACCTATTGATATGGACACTTGGGCTGCTTCTACATTTGGCTGTTGAGGTTTTATACTTTTAACAAATTCACAGGTAATACAATACTATTGGTCCAGAAGACCACATGTTGAATAGCAAGAGTTTGGAGAAGAATGCAGATCTAAAAGTTAATAATATTGTGTAAAGAACCAAAAGTTTGTAAGGATGATTCATAAAATTAATGTTTTTAGAAATTTTTATATTATTTTTGGAATTCTGAGAGAGAAATATTACATAGTTGTAAAATGTTAACTGCTTTAAAACATAGATCTGGATATTTACTTTGCTTTCTCTCTCCATTTAACAAAACAAGAATGAAAATGGTAACTTCTTCAGGTTTTTCTAATTAGCTTTGAGGACATATTTGATCCCTAAACTTCATTAGCTTATTGAGAAAATTATTTCTCTTCTTCACTTATTTATTTAAAAAAATTTAAATGTGTGTTGGAAAAGTTGAGAGTTGTCCAGTGAACATCCACATATTTTTTTTACCTAGATTTGCCAGTTGTAACATTTTGCTACCTTTGCTTTAGTTTTCTTTCTCTATGGTTTTTTTTCTTTTGAAATTTTCACTAGTCCTATAGGCATACTGTTTGTAAGCTGCAGTATAATTAAAAAGTTGCTTACAGTGTGTGAAATTTTTAAAAAGAGAAATTTGTAACATGATTCAAAAATACAGTAACATCAGGTGAAGATAGTGGTCTCTTTAAAATGCCCAGTTCTATTGCATACCCTAAGTAAGAGTGTGGTGAGTAAACAAAATCAACAATAACTTGGTGCTTTTCTTTCTTTCTGTCCTGATAGCATGGTGCAAAATTGGTATTATTTGGTTTTGGTAAGAGTACAAATTTTAACTTTGAATTTTGACAGTGATTATTAGGAGTAATGGCTCACATTTGCTAGGTAAAAGAGGGTCTGCATTAAGATAAATGCTTATGTGCAAAACATTGCTGAATGAATGTGACTAGACAAAATTAAATTTTTGGATCAAAGTATTCTCTATCTTTCCTACAGTGCTTAAAAGTCATTACCATGGGTTCTGACTGTTCTTTAAATATATTTGTATGAGTGCCTGACTCCGTTTTTCTTATGGGCAGATCCTTTCCTGCTAGGCCAAGAGCCCCTGTGTCTCCCTGAGGTAATTTAGTATGTCTCTGATTCTTCGTTGTATGTTAAAGACATGAGTCTGAGGTAGCCCTCCTTGTTCTGGAGTGTACGTCACAGTCATTCTCATACCTCTGCTGCATGTACTTGCCAGCTCTAAATACTGGTGGTGGTTTTATAGTATCTATCAATAGTGTGCCATATTTGTTATTTGTTGCTGTATAAATAGATCACCACAAATGTAGCAGTTTAAAACAACAAAAATTTATTATCCTTAGTTTCTGGGGGTCTTCTTCATAGAGTCTCACTGTAATCATGTTGTTGGCTGAGCTACATTCTTGCCTGGAGACTGAAAATCTTCTTCCAGGCTCACTCATGTTGCTGGCAGATTTTATTTCCTTGTGATTGTAAGACGGAGGGCTCTTTCTTGTGTTAGAGGCTGCACTGAGCATCTACAGGCTGCTTTAAGTTCCTTGCCATGTGGACTTTCCTGGTATGGCAGCTGACTTCATCGAGTCAACAGGAAGCCTCTAAAGCTAGCCTTTTAGCAAGATTGTAGTTTAAAATTTTTAAATGTTTATTTTTGAGAGAGAGAGAAAGAGAGAGAGAGAGAGACAGAGACAGAGCGTGTGGGGGATGGGCAGAGATAGAGGGATCCAAAGCAGATCGAAAGCAGAATCCAAAGCATGCCCCAGGCTCTGAGGTGTGAGCACAGAGCCTGGCACAGGGCTTGAACCCACGGACCGTGAGATCATAACCTGAGCCAAAGTCCGATGCTCAACCCAGGCACTCCAAGACTGGAATTTTATATAGCATGACTTAATCGTAGGAATAAGATCCCGTAGCCTTTGCCATATTCTTCTGGTTAAATGCGAATAAAAGTTTTGGGGACTCTTCCCCTACAGTGTAGGGGAAGGGATTACAGAAAGGTGTGAAGGAGGTAGAGATGATGGAGGGTCATGTATACTTAAAACTTTATATAAAATATGGTTTGTTTAGTCATTGATTTATTCATCAAATATTTATTGAGGTTAACATCTGCTTTTCAGCTATGACAGAGTAATTGGATTGGATTTTTCCTCCAGCCATAAACAGCTATAAAACTGGACAAAATATATGAAGTAGAGCTCTTTTCAGGCACTGGACATTAGAGAGAAAGAACAAACAAGGTGAGCACCACATTTAGCCCATCTCTATGCTTTAGGGCAGTTTCCTGACTGTCAGGGGGAGTGAAACTCAAGTAAAGCAGGGAAGTCCTGCTGAGTTAAGGATGCAGAAATTGGCTTTCTGGCCCACTGAAGCATCTGGAATTTGCTAAGCAGGGTATCGGAGAAGAAAGGGTGTGAGTTTCCCAAGAGTCCTGTATTGAGAGTTGGGCTACACATGCATAGGCAGTATTCCTCAAGGCCAAGTAGAGAATGCTTGTTAGATTGGGACAGGTCCCATTATACCTGGAGAAGTTGGATTCCAGCTCATTCAGAGAGATACCTAGATAACATAACTAAGCATTTATCTGAGACCAGAAAGACCATTCTGTAGGAGTAAGAACTGTGTCTCAGAGCAAGATTAGCATATGGTCTGTGCTAAATGTAGCCTACTGATTGTTTTCCCATGCCTTGTGGACTAAGAATGGTTTTTATATTTTTTAGTGGCTGAAAAAAATGATGTGAGGATTGTATTTTGTGAAACTTGAAAATTGTATGGAATATAAATTCTAGTGACTCTAAATTTGTTTTAAAATGCAGCCATCAATGCTAATTCATTTACATATTACTTTTGGGCTACAAGGGCAAAGTTGAGCACTGCTATAGACACTGTATGGCCCACAAGTCTAATATTCTACTGTCTAGCCTTTTACAGAAAAAAGGTGGCCATTTCTATTAAAGGGTAAGGATTGCTCTGGATCTGCTCTAATAAGGCCTAAAATTAGGCCTTCTTGGGATCACAGAGAGAGGCACCAGGCAGAATAGTACTCACCAAGAAAGATAATATAATCTAGAAAACTCACACCATATTTATAGTGTTGAGCATACAACCAATTACTCGTAACACATGCAAACAGGAAAATTTAAACCATATCAAGGGAGAAAATGCTATAGATAGAAACTGACACAGAGATAACACACATTTGGAATTAGGAAAAATGAATTAAAGCAACTATTAACTGAATGATTTAAAATAAGATTACAAAATTATAGAACTGTAAAGAACAGTATCTGAAATGAAAAATTTACTGGATGGGCTTATAGTGAATTGGAGATTACACAGGAAGGGTTCTGTGAACTCACAGTCAGACCCGTAGATAGTATCCAATATGAAGAAACGAGAGAAGAAAATCAGTACTGGTAGAGGGGGAGACAGAGTCCTGATGACCTCTTAGATAATATCAAGCAGTCTCACATATCTCGTATATATGTACTTAGAGTCCTAGGAGGAGAGGAAGGAAGGAAGGATTCAGAAAGATGTTTTTAAGAAATAATGATTAGATTCCCATTAAAATTTTTTTTCTTAATGTTTATTTTTGAGAGAGAGAGAGAGAACATGAGCAGAAGAGGGGCAGAGAGAGAGAGAGAAGACAGAAGGGGCAGAGAGGAGACAGAAGACCTGAAGCGGGCTCTATGCTTACAGCAAAGATCAGTGCAGGGCTTGAACTCATGAACTATGAGATCATGACCTGAGCCAAAGTCTGATGCTTAACCAACTGAGCCATCTGGGCTCCCCTTAACTGTTTTTTAATGTTTATTTATTTATTTATTTTGAGAGAGTCGCATGTATGAATGTGTTTGTGTAAGCAGGTGAGAGGCAGAGAGAGGGAGAGAGAGAATCCCAAGCAGTCTCCGCACTGTGAGCACAGAGCCTGATGCATGGCCTGACTGAGATCGTGACCTGAGGCCAGATCAAGAGTTGAATGGCTGACTGGCTTAGATACCTAGGTGCCCTGATTAGACTCCCATTTCTTTATTACAAAACTACAGTAACCTAAACACCATAGTATTGGCCTAAGGACAAACATAAATCAATGGAGTAGAAGTGAGAGTCAAGACTAAAACATACATTTGGGGGCAGTTGATTTTCTATATGGGTGCCAAGGCAGTTCAGTGAGGGAAAGAATAGATTTTCAACAGATTGTGCTGGCAAACTGGATACCCACATGTAAGAGAATGAAAGTGACTCTATAAAAAAAAAGTTGAAATGGATCAGAGACCTAAACGTAAGAACTAAAATTATAAAATTTTTAGAAAAAAAAATAAATTTTATGACATTGGATTAGGCAGTCATTTCTTAGGTATAACACTGAAATCAAAGGAAGAAAAAACAGGTTAATTGGACTTGATCAAAATGAAAACCTTTGTGCTTCAAAGGAAGTAAAAAACCCGTAAGAGAAAATATTTGCAAAATCATCTTATTGAAGAAGAGTCTAGTGTCTAGAATACATAAAGAACTCCTAGATTCAATAATAAAAAAGTAAATAACCCAATTAAAAATGACCAAAGTAAAAAAACAACAAAATACCTGGACAAAGTATTTGAGTGGACATTTCTCCAAAGATATATAAATGGCCAGCAAGCACGTGAAATGATGCTCAGAATGGTTATCAAAGAAGGGCAGAGAAAGACACCATTGAATTATCCCTTTAACCTGCTAAGATAATTATAATCTAAAATTTGGATAATAACAGGTGTTAGAATGTGGATTAATTGGTATTCTCATATGTTACATGTTACTGTTACTAGTGTAAAATGATGTGGCTGCTTTGGAGAACAGTCTAGTGGTTCCTCAAATGAGAGACTTGGCATATGACCCACCAATTCCAGTAATAGTTATATACTATAGTTATATAATAGATATATAAATAGTACATAAGCCAGTTATATACCCCAATTGAAAACATATGTCCACCGAAGAACTTGTACATGGATGTTCATAGCAACATTAGCCATAATAGCCAAAAAATGGAAGTAACACAGTGCTCATCAACTGATGAATGAATAAACAAAATGCATAGCCATACAATAGAATATAGGTGACCCTTGAACAACGTGAATTTGAACTGCGTGGGCCCACTTACATGCAGGTTTTTTTTTTTTTTTAATAAACGTAGTACAGTGTTTACACTATTGTAAATATATTTTCTTTTCCTTATTATTTTCTATTCTCTAGCTTACTTTATTATAAAGTACAGTGTATAAAAAATATACAACATAGGTGATTCACTGTTTATGTTATTGGTAAAGCTTCCATTCAGGTTATTAGTAGTTAAAATTTCGGGGCAGTCAGAAGTTATGTGCAGATTTTCAACTGCACAGGGAGGGTGTGGGTTGGTACTTCTAACCACTCATTGTTCAAGGGTCAACTTTTATAATTTAGTCATGGAAAGGAAGAAGTATTGATATATGCTATGGCATAGATGAACTTTAAAATGTCATGCTGAGTGAAAGGAGGACACAAAAGGCTGCATGTTGTATACACATTGGGATTCATTTATATGAAATGTCCAGAATGTGCAAAATCTATAGAGAAAGAAAGTAAATTACTGTGACTGCTTATAAATATGAGGTTTCTTTCTGGAGTTAACATAATTTGATAGTAGTGATTGTTGTACAACTTTGTGAATATACTAAAAACTACTGAAATGTATTTTTTTAAATGGTGAATTTTAAACAGATATTATCTAAATTCTCAATTTATAAAAAGAAATAGTGGTTAGTGATTTTTTTTATAATTGAGGGAGAAAACATTCTATATATTGGAAGAGGCTCAGGAAATTCTAAGCAAGTAAATATGTAGAAAAGCATACCTAGGCATATCATAATCAAACTACTAAAAGCCAATAATATATAGAAAATCTTGAAAGCTGCTACAAAAAAAAAAAAGAAACATGACATAAAAGGAACAATGAGTGATGATGAATGATGGATGATGTCTTATGAGAAATCAAAATGCAATGCAGTGACATCTTAAAGCACTGAAAGAAGCTATAGACAGGAGTGAAGAATACCAAAAGTGGTATTCTGTGTTCCGCTAAATGGAAGTTGATTCCAGAAGAAATCACAAGGGAAATTTAAAAATATTTCAAACCAAATGATAATGGAAACACAACATAATTAAAATTTGTGAGCTTCATATAAAACCATGCTTAGGGGGATTTAAAAACTTTCTGTAGTAGGAAAACACAATTTACACTGATACCAGGAATGAAAAATGGAATATGGCTACAGATCCTATAGCCATTAAAAGGATAGTGAGACTATCAACAATAGCCAAAGTATGGAAAGAGCCCAAATGTCCATTGATGGATGAATGGATAAAGATGTGGTATATGTATACAATGAAGTATTACTCGGCAATCAAAAAGAATGAAATCTTGCCATTTCCAACTATGTGGATGAAACTAGAGGGTATTATGCTAAGCAAAATTAGTCAGAGTAAGACAAATATCATATGACTTCACTCATATGAGGACTTTAAGATACAAAACAGATGAACATAAGGGAAGGGAAGCAAAAAATAATATAAAAACAGGAAAGGGGACAAAACATAAGAGACTCTTAAATATGAAGAACAAACAGGTTACTGGAGGGGTTGTGGAGGGGTGGGCTAAATGGATAAGGGGCATTAAGGAAGCTACTCCTGAAATCATTGTTGCACTATATGCTAACTAACTTGGATGTAAATTAAAAAAATAAATAAAAAGATAATGAGAAAAATAATCAACAACTTTGTGCCAACAAATGTGATAAATTGACATACTCAGTGAAAATACAATTTACCAAAAATGACCCAATAAATAGCAGATATGAATAGCCCCTAAACGTATATAGAAGTTAGATTTGTAATTTAAAAACTTTCTCATAAATTAAAATTCATGAAGTTTTGTTGGTGAATTCTATCACATATTTAAGGAATAAATAGTATCAATCTTTACAGACTTTTTTCAGAAAATAGAAGGGGAGGGACTGTTTCCCAGTTTGTTTAACAGGCCAGAGTAACTGATACCAGAATGTGTAATGGATATTAAAAGAAAAAAAAAAAATACAGACCAATATCCCTCATGAACATAAATGCAAAAACTCTCAAGAAAATGCTAAAAAACTGAGTCTAGCAATACAGGAAAAGGACAATATACCACGACTGTGTTGATATTATCCCAGGAATACAAGGGTGATTTAGCTTTCAGATATCAATGAATCCATGTAATTCAGCACATTTACAAACAAAATTAGAAAAATCATACAGCTTTTGACGAAATTCAGTACCCATTTGTTCTCAAAACACTTAGCAAATTTAAGAATAGAAGGGAATTTCCTTGATTTGACACAGTAAATATGAAAAGCCTATAGCTAAAATCATGCTAAATGATGGCTTACTTAATGTTTCACTCTAAGATCAGGAAAAAGGTAAGGGTGTCTACTCCCACCACTTCTACAGGCAGTTTTACTCTACTGCAAAATGTGTTCGTAAGAAACAATATCCCGTTAAAAAATCACAGGACTTAAGGGGACAATTCATTAAGGGCACAAAACTGAAAACTTTACTAGTGACAAAAAAGATAGGAATCTAATAAAAACACAGTTTTACATATGTTAAATGGGTAAGTACATAAATACAACAAATATGGCATGTTATATTTAAAAAACTGGAAGTTTGCTTGTAAAAATGAGCATTGGAAAGGTTTGCAGCTTGTCAGTTATTGTGAAGTGGTGGAAGGAAAGTTGTCTCAAACCAGACTGTAACATCAAATGTGAATGAGTGTAGCTTGTAACGGGAATCGAGGAGGCGGGCGCATTGCGGAAGTGTGTGTGTTTTGTGTATTTTGTAGCTCGGTTTAGCTGGGTGCAGTTTCTTTATTCAAGTATTATTTTTGGTGGACAGTATTTATAAAAATAAATATGAAATTCACATTGCTCAGATTGTTCTCTAATGTATCATTGGCTTTGGAACCAATCCAAAAACTTGAACAGTGTATATACACAAATGTGGGTATATATACATATAAACTATTCATATATATTCACATAATATGTGTATGTGTATATATGAATAACCAGTTAGCACATGAAAAGATGCTCAACACCTTTAGTCATCAGGGAAGTGCATATTAAAACCACAGTGAGTGCTTGCTTTCGCAGCGTATGAACTGGAATTGGAATGAGACAGAGGAGATAAGGATGACACACAAAGTTGTGAAGAGTTCCATATTTTGCTTTAAAAAAATGATGAAAATTAAAAAGACTGGCAGCACCAAGTTTGAGGACATGGAGTAACCAAAACTCTCATACCTTGTTGAGTGTGTAAAATTGTACTATCACCTTGGAAAACAATTTGTCAGTTTCTACATAATGTTAACCATACATTTATTCTGTGACCCAGCATTTCTGTTTCAAGGTAAATAACCAAGAAAAATGAAAACATGTTCGCAAAAGACTTGTACACTAAAGTTCATAGCAGCTTTCTTAATAATAGTCACAGTCTGGATACAATCTTAATGTTAGATTTTTGGATGAATAAACTGGTTTATCAATTCAGTGGTATACTACACAGCAGAAAGGAACTCACTATACATGCAGTAACACAGATGAATTTCAAAAGTATTGTGCTAAGTAAAGGATGCTGGATTATACAATACTACATTTTATGATTCTGTTTGTATGTGATTATTTTACAGGCACAACTAATCTTGTGTTACAAATCAGATCAGCTGGGTCAAAATGAGAGGGAACTGATTGCAAAGGGCACCAAAGAACACTTTGGGTGTGATGATGGTAATATTGTATATCTTATTTGGGCAGATTTAACTGTTTATCGGTATACTTAAAATTTCTGCATTTCACTCTGTGTGAATCAATAATGTTGACTTGATTTAAAAAGTTTATTGATAAAGGACAGGTGAGAACAGTCATGGTCTCTGCCTTGTGGAGGTTAAAAAGAGTGTGACATAGGGGCGCCTGGGTGACTTAGTCGGTTACGCGTCCGACTTTCGCTTAGGTCATGATCTCGCGGTTCGTGGGTTCGAGCCCCGCATCGGGCTCTGTGCTGACTGCCAGCTCAGAGCCTGGAGGCTGTTTCAGTCTGTGACTCCCTCTCTCTCTGACCCTCTCCTGCTCACGCTCTCTCTCTCTCTCTCTCCTAGAAATAAATAAAACATTAAAAAAAAAAAGTAGTGTGACATAAGAATGTAAGTGATGTTATAGACTTAAGTGTGTGAACTTTGTGAACTTAACCTAGACTTGGGATGTAAGAAATTTCCTGGAGGAAGTGATGTAAAATCTGAACCTGAAGATGGAGGAGGATATTTTTGTAGTTGTGTAAGTGGTCAAATGATAGGCAAGGAGAAAGAGTGTCCTAGGCAGAGGAGAGATTTTGTGTACAGGCACAGAAATGAGAGAGTAAGGCTGAAAGAATGAGTAGGTGACAGATAATCAAGATCATCAGAGCAGAGAATATGTGTGTGGGAGAAGGGAAAGAGAATGGAATATGTGAAGTGGGAGCAAGAGATTATGATGAAGAGGTTAGCAGAGATGTCTTTTAGAACCTCGAAGGCTTTGGGAGACGTTTGATTGTTTTCTGAAAGTAGAGCAGAGCAGCTGATTGAGAAGATCTGATTTACATTTTAGGAAAATCACTCTGACTCCAGTTGTGAAAAATGAATTAAAGAGGTTAAGATTTTGGACGTGGGACCCAGCTGCAAGGCTTCTCAGAAATATCAGATAGTTGTTAGTTTGTACTAGGAAAGCGGCTCTGGGAATGTTGAAAGTGAATGGATTCGGATCTGTTTAGGATGTGGACTCAGTAGAACTTGACCGAATGTGAGAGGTGGGGAGGAGGAGTCAGATAGGCATTTGTTTACTTTTGGACTTGTTGAAGTCTCATATGCCTACTGACATATCTACTAGATTAATGAGTGTATGCGTCCTTATCATGAGAAGAATTTTGGCTGTGACAGATGTCAAGACTTATTAGTCCATAAATGATGTGGAAGCAGGAAAGCTTATGAAGGGGACTATGGAATGAACAAAGCAATGAGGGTCTAGGTTAGAAACTTGAAAAATACCAACATTTAAGGAAAGGCGTGCTGGAATAGGCTTTTGCAAATGAGAATGAGAGAAGATAAGAGAAAAATGAGAAGTGTGGTATCACAGACTTGAAGATGACTGCTTCAAGGAGGATATTCAAAGATGTTAGATGTTCAGTGAGGGCGTAAAACAAGGACTGAAAGGTATCATTGTTGACCTTCAAGAGAGCAGTTTGCAAGAGTGGTGAGGGTAGCAGACAGATTACATGGATAATAAGAGCTGACTGCCAGCTTGGTCACCTTAAAGGGTGGCTCTGAAAGGGAGAAGAGAAAAGACTCTAGCCAGAGGGAAGTTGAAAGTTTTTTTAATTTTGTTTTGGGTACATGTTTTATTTTTACTAACAACTAATGGGAAACTGATTAGAAAGAAAATGGTTCAAGATGATTTATAGGAAGAGGGGAATAATAAATTGCTTTGGGTTTCAAAGATTCAAAAAAATGGGATATAAGCAAACAGTATGGTAGATACTCCTTAGATTCTGCCAAGAGAGAAGGAGATGATTGGTTGAAGGTAAGTTTGTAGATTGGATTTGGTAAAATTAGAAACTTTAAGAAAACCGGGGTGCCTGGCTGGCTCAGTTGGTGGAGTATACAACTCTTGATCTTGGGGTTGTGAGTTCAAGCCCCACATTGGATGCAGAGACTACTTAAAAATAAAGTCTTTAAATGGGGCGCCTGGGTGGCTCAGTCAGTTGGGCGTCTGACTTCGTCTCAGGTCATGATCTCATCTCAGATCATGATCTCGTTTCAGGTCATGATCTTGCAGCTCGTGAGTTCAAGCCCTGCATAGGGCTCTGTGCTGACAGGTCAGAGCCTGGAATCAGCTTCTGATTTTCTGTCTTCTCTCTCTGCCCCTCCCCCACTTGCCCTCTGTTTCTCTCTGTCTCTCAAAAACAAACTAAATTTAAAAAAAAAAAAAAAAAGCTGTCCTAGGGGTGTCTGGGTGGCTCAGACGGTTAAGTGTCTGACTTGGGCTCAGGTCATGATCTCAGAGTCATGAGTTCGAGTCCTGTGCAGGGCTCATTGCTGACAGCTCATAGCCTGGAGCCTGCTTTGGATTTTGTGATTCCCTCTCTGTCCCCTCCCCTGCTCTGTTCTCTATCTCTCAAAGGATAAAGTCTTTAAAAAGATTTAAGAAAATCAAGAAAGTTTAACAAATTTTAGTGCTGATTTTAGCATTGAGTTCATTAACTTTCATGGCATATTCTTCTGTCATCCTGAAAATTATATTTTAAAAGATACATTTGAAAAATCCCCTCCCTTTCTATCCCCACTTGCACACACCAAAGTGATCTTAGAAGACAATTTTAAGATTTTATAAAAGTAAGTCTTTAAACTATGGCCTTGTATTTTCCCTGTCAGAATGTGGAGTGTGCTATTAGAGGTGACTCAACAGTCAAATAAAATAACATTGCTCTGTATGTTAGTTTGCTTATTTTGCCGTAACAAAATACCACAGACTGAATGGCTTAAAAAGAGAAATTTATTTTCTCACACATGGTTCAGGAAGCTGGAAAATCCAAGATTAAAGTCCAGCAGGATTCAATTTCTGGTGAGGGCTGTTTTCCTGGTGTGCAGATGGTTGCCTTCTCTCCATGTCTTTACATGACCTTTCCTTCTTGTGTGTGGAGAGAGAGTGAGTTGTCTGCTGTCTTTCTTAGAAGGACACTAATCCTGTTGGATCAGGGTCCCACCCGTATGATTTCATTTAACCTTAATTGATTCCTTAGGGGCACATCTCCAAATACAGCCATACCGAGGATTAGGGCTTCAGCGTGCGAATATTAGGGGGACACAAACATTGAGTCCATAACACTGTATTAGCAACTGCTGCATTTTTAAGGGGGTGTTAGATTCATTATGGATCATATGGAGAATTTGTGTTTTACTTGTCTTAATAAAGCTTACAGTATTTTTAAAAAATTGATGTTTAATTGACATACAGCATTATATTAGTTTTGAGTGTGCAGCATAATGATTCAGTATTTGTATATGTTGCAAAAAGATCACTAGTTAACATCTGTCACCATACCTAGTTACAGATTTTTTTCTTGTGATGAGAATTTTTAAGATTTACTTTCAGCAACTTTCAGATATACAATACAGTATTTGTTTTGAGAGTGGGGGTGTGTGTGTGTGAGAGTGAGCAAGGGGCAGAGAGGGAGAGAGAGGATCTCACACAGGCTCCACACCATCAGCACAGATCCCGAAGGGGGGCTTGAGCTTCCCCAAAGCAGGGCTCGAACTCATAAACTGTGAGATCATGACCTGAGCCAAAGTCAGATGCTTCACTGACTGAGCCACACAGGCACCCCTACAATACAGTATTTTTAACTGTGGTTATCAAGCTGTACATTATACCCCTATGTAATTATTACTTATTTCATAACTGGAAGTTTTTATCTTTTGATCCCCTTCTTTTTGTGTAGCCCTCAACCACTGCCTCTGGAACTACCAGTTTATTCTCTGTATCTGTGAGCTTCACCCCTCCCCTTTATATTCCATATATGAGTGAGACCATTATGGCATGTGTCTTTCTCTTTCTGACTTACTTCACTTAGATAATGCCTCAAGGTCCACCCATGTTACAAATGCAGAAATCTTGTTCTTTTTAAATGACTGAATAATAGTCTATTATGTATATATGTGTATGTGTATATACACATACCCCATCTTTATCCATTCATCTGTCAGTGGACAGTTATGTTGTTTACATGTCCTGGTTACTATAAATGATGCTTCAGTGAACATGGGAATGCAGACATATTTCTGAGATAGTGATTTCATTTTTAAGTTTTTGAGAAACCTCCAGGGTGTCTGCACCAATTTATATTCCCACTCTCATTACAATAGAGTTGTTTTCCTCAACATCCCCATCAACGTTTTTTATTTCTTGTCTTTTTGTTAATAGCCATTGTAATAGTGCGGTGATATCTCATTGTGGTTTTGATTTGCATTTCTCTGATGATTAGTGATGTTGAGCATCATATACCTGTTTGTCATATGTAGGTCTTCTTTGGAAAATAAGTTCATGTATTTGTCTATTTTTTAATTGGATGGTTTATTTTTTGTTGATGAGTTGTATGATTTTTTTAAGTATATTTTGGATGTTTTTCTTTTACTAGATATAGGATTTTAAATTATTTTCTCCTCTTCAGTAGGTTGCCTTTTCATTTTGTTGATGGTTTTCTTTGCTATCCACAAGCTTTTTACTTTGTTGTAGTCATACTTGTTTGTTTTTGCTTTTGTTGTCTTAGCTTTTGGTGTCAAACTTGCAATGTTATTAATAAATTGAAAAGCTTTTTTTCTCACTTGTGAGTAGTTTCAGTTTAGTGTTGTTAGGTTATCTAATGTTTATGTATGTATTCCAGACCACCTGGATTAATATTTTAATTAAAAGATACTGGCAGTAATATCTAAGTAAGTGGTATTTTCCAGATTACTTCTGATAAGTGAAATTAGAGTGAGGCATTTAGGTGGCTCAGTTGGTTAAGCATCTGACTTAGGCTCAGCTCATAATCTCATGGTTTGTGGATTCGAGCCCCGTGTTGGCCTCTGTGACAGCTCAGAGCCTAGAGCCTGCCTCAGGTTCTATGTCTCCCTCTCTCTCTGTCCCTCCCCCACTCACTCTCTGTCTTTCTCTCTTTAAAAAATAAATGAACATTAAAAAAATTTTTTTAAGTGAAATTAGATTAGTTTATTAGGCATTTGACTTGAAAGATTAATGAAAGCAAGTAAACATGGTGTCAGACTCTACCTGTATTTGCAAGAATTTTTTGGACTGAGAAGATAATGCACTTATACACAACTGCTAGTATATGTAAAAAGATATTAGAAATGTAATGAATCAAGAGTCTGTCTGGAATTTTATTGTGAAACTTTTAAGAAAAGATTTTCCACCCCACCACAACCTGATCATGGAAGGAAGAAGATTTCATGAGTAGGAACTGAGGGGGCTTTGACCGAAACATCTGTCACTTTATTCATTGCCCCAATTAATTCAGCTGCTGTGACTGCCTGTGTAGATATTTCCTCTTTCTGTTACTGCTTTCATGTTTCCTTTAATTTCATTTTATTAAATAGTTCACTTTCCTCCTAGTGATAGAGAATATTCTCTCTTGAACCATACATATATAAATACCTGCACTCTTGATATACCTCTCATTTGCAATACAGACTAGTCATTTGTAATTGTCAGCTATCAATTATGGGTGTCCACATTGGTTAAATTTAGAAACATACACAACAGTAGAAATCTGAGGAAAGCAAAACTTCAGTATCTTTTCTGATTGTAGGAGCCTTTGAGGGGATTAGCAGCCTATGCTGAAGCAACACTAGAAAATGGGGGATTTTCCCTTTGATTTCTTAAACCACTAGTTTTGACAGATCTTAAGATTTTTTTCATACTCAGAGTGTACACAATTTTAAGAAATTTTAACAATACTTAAGCTTAAATAGGTCATAAATTCAAGCTATGTGAAAGTAATCCTTTGGAGTATGGATTTTCATATTTGCTGCCACTCATACATAACCAGAATGGACAGTTAGCACCGAGAACTGTACAGTATCTGAAAAACCCATTCTAAATTTAGAGACCAAGTATAACAAAGTTAAAGTTTTCTTAAATAGAAATAATTATTATAATGTTAATCAATTTGAGTATCGTAGAATTGATATGATGTACATTTTATTGTTTACCCTGGTCAGGAAGCCAGAACAAATCCCTTCAATTTAGCCTAAGGAAAACAAATACAGCTGATTGTAAAGGTGATTGAGGCAGGGACCCTCTCTCTCTGCCATCCATACCCTCTCCTGTCTTTTAGTGTTGCCTTTCTCGCTCTCCTAATCTCTTTTGCCTTTTCATTTTTACAGACTTTTATATTTTGTCATCATCTTTGCCTTTATGTGTCTATGTCTAAAAATCTCTGCCTTCACTCTTCATGGATTTCTAGTTCAATAGCACCATGAATCTAAAAATCCCTTTGTACCTAGAGAGACAGTTTGATTGTCTCAGCTGTTCTCTTCTCCAGGCAGCTGTGACCAGTGGGGAGTTAAATAATGGCTTACCTTTTTACTCAGCAGATCCGTGCAGTCAAATTCTTATTAGAACAGAAGGAGGTATGACTGATTATTTGCATTTAAAAAATGTATTTTAGGAGATACCAGTAGGTAGTAAAGTACCTTTTCTTTTGGTAGGAGGGCATGTATTATAAGTTTCCTTGCCATTCAGAAGCTTTCCATGACTGAGGTAGTTGAATGTTGCTATTAATTGAATCCAAATAGGCTATCACTAAATGCTTTTTTCTGCCATTATTACTTGTCTCAGTTTTTACCAGAGGACTAATACAACGACTTTTGGTAAAATAATGTTCGATTTCTGATCATTACCTTAAGTATTCAGGTCTTAGGGAGGAAGTGGTATTGCATAGTGGTTAAAAACTGGGACTCTTGAGTCAGACTAATCCTCGCTTGACCACTTGCAAGCTGTGCGATTCTTTCTACTCCCTGAACTTCTTAATTAGTTAATTTTTTAATGTGTGAAATAGCAATAACAATAGGTTTTACCTTCAGGACTGTTATGAAGATACATAGTCCATATAAATAGTCTTATACCATGTTTGCCACATAAGTGTTCAGTTAAGGTTGGCTCTTATTATCTTTCTTTCCAGTGAAAAGAGCATTAGTCATCTAATTTACATAACTGCTTATCTGTCTAGTGATCTTTGCCTCACCTGCCTGAAAGATTCAATGACGTATAGGATATAAATTTCGGTATTGACCTTAAAAGCTGCATTTTAACCGCCTCATTAAGGTCTAATTGACATGCATCAAACTAAACATCCTAAAAATGTACACTTTGATAAGTTTATGCTACAATTTATGTATTCATTTACCTGTTGACATTTAGGATGTTTCCTGATTTTTGGCTGTTAGAAATGAGGCCGCTGTGAATATTCGCATGCAATTCTTTGTTTGGAAATATGTTTTTGTTTCTCTTAGATAGTGGCCTAGTTGTAGAATGACTGGGAAGGCGTATGTTTACCTTTTCCAAAAAATGACCAGTCTGTTTTCCAAAGTGATTGCACTGCTTTACGTCCTCACTAGCAGTGTCTGCAAGTTGTAGTCCACATTCCTGTCAGCACTAGGTACGGCCAAGCCAAAGAGCTATTTTTAAAATTATTAACCCTTCATAGTCTTATTTTTTTGTTGTTTTAAACACATATCATGTTACATAAGGATTATTTGGAAAAAATACAAAATACACCAAGTAGCTAAAGATTTTTAACTTAATTTAAAAAGTATTTGGAGTTGTACTGAAATCTCTTTATTGGAAAGTTAACAGATAGTTTGCTAAAAATATTGGATAATTGAGGGAGATACAGTTCTTTACGAAGCTAATTTTGTATTTTGTATACCTGTTTTATGTGTGTATTTTTTTCCTTTGATAGAGTTTTCCAGAAAAGGACCTTCTGCACTGTCCATCTAAGGATGCAATTGAAGCTCATTTTATGTCTTGTGTGAAAGAAGCTGATGCATTAAAGCATAAAAGTCAAGTAATCAATGAAATGCAGAAAAAAGATCATAAGCAGCTCTGGATGGGATTACAAAATGGTAAATATAACAGTGTTTAATTTCAGACTTTTACTTTTCAGACTATAACTTTTTAAAGTATGAAATAACTGTAACCCTATGAGTAGTTGGTGCGTCTTAGGATTCATGGTACAAGTTTAAATGCCAGCCTCTATGCACAAAATTTAGCTACAGAAGTAACTGCCTTCACTGATCCCTAACATCGTATTCTTCCAACATCCTTCTCTTTGTGGATTCGCTAATATTAGGATGATTGCTTTGCCCATGACACCAGCTGATATAAACCTCCTGTGTTTAGCTGCTGGAGAAAGTGCCCTCATTGCTAGTCATCTCTCTAGAATTGCAACTGAACAACCTGTGTGCGTACCAAAGTACACACTGCTAGGTGCTCTCCCTGCTAGGGCACAGACTCCAACCCCTGCTTTCTCAGAACAGTATGGCTCCGTGCTTGGATTCTTTCTCTCCTGGCTGGGATTTAGAAAATACATTCAAGGAAAAAGCTGAGAGGAATCTGCAGCTCATCTCTGTATTCACTGTCATTTAGGAATTATAGCCTCTTAATCTTGCCTGCATTGATTGCCTGCCAACCCTCCCCCCGCCAGTTGTCTTTACAGGCAGCTGTTGTTTTACATGAGTCCAGTAGCTAACATGTTTTAGTTAAATAATACCAGCTCCTTACCAACACAGTTCAAATTTCACTTACTATCATATGGTTACTGAAATTATATAAAGTACAAACTTTAAAGCTAACTCTTTAGTCCATGAGTCATTTAACAGCATAGATGCATCATGATCGTAGACCAGTCACATCACTTATTTCAGTGTCTGTCAGTGAATCATTGTTACTTATCTGTTACTTAGTTTACCCACAGACAGCAAAGCATGTAGTTGTGTTCCCTCCTTGTCTCCAGTGATACACCCATATAACATTTTATGAAAGTGGATAACTGAGAGAGGGAATCGACCAAGAAAGATGAAAGTAAGTATAGCAAAGATACAGAAAGTGATAATGCTGGTCGTGGGATTTTATAGGAGTAGTGGAATCATAGAAGAAACAGCTGACTATGGGCATGTTAACACTCCCATCTTTTGAGACACTAGATATGCAGCCACAGGAACTTAGTGAAGGTGAACTTTTCCACATGAATGGGGAAAGTGATTGTGACGAAAAGGGGTGAATTTATCCCAGAGGAAGTGGTGCTGGCAAAAAACTTAGCATTATGGGAACTCTCAAAGATATTTCATGACATTGGAAGTGCAAATGATGACATGTTTGGAAGTGGATCCAGACCTAGAAAGGCATATGACAGTTTGACATGGTTTAGCAAAGATGCTCGCTTATAAGTTATATGTCAAGAAAGCAAGCACTGGGGCACCTGGGTGGCTCAGTCGGTTGAGCACCTGACTTCAGCTGAAGTCATGATCTCACAGTTTGTGAGTTCAAGCTCCCCATCAGGCTCTGTGCTGACAGCTCAGAACCTGGAGCCTGCTTCACATTTTGTGTCTCCTCCTTGCTCTCTGCCCCTCCCCCACTCACTGTCTGTCATAAATGAATAAACATTAAAAAAAATTATTAAAAAAAGCAAGTACTATTCAAACTGTGCTTTAGTTTTTTTACAGAGTAATAAATAAAACTCTGGAATTCTCAGTGTTTCTCATGTTTTAAATTACAGTGTACTAAATAAATTTTATTTACTTCATTTTCTTATACATTTATAACTAAAAAAGAGAGTTTTTAATGTTTTGTTGACAATTTTTAAAGACCACACCATTGATTATTCAGATTGCTTTGCATGGTTTTATAGTGACTTTTCCAGACCTGCACTACTATGGAAAGCAAGGATTGCCTATATTTTGTTCAGATAGTTGTTTTTAGATAGGAAATTAGTCCAAAATAAGCTGGACTTTAATGGCAAGTAATCAGAATAAAATAGAAGAGCCACCTTCTCCCCCTGACTCCACCCTTGAAAACATAATTTTAAAAAATGTGATCCATTTTTATCTTTGAGGCTATATTATTACCATGTCAAAGAGGTATTTGTAGTTATAGTATTTATTAAACTTTCATTATGCAAAACAGGGCATTATCTGAGACTTCAGTAGTGCAAAAGATACATACTTTACGACAGTGTGTACTGTAAATTAAATTTTGTCATTTCTCTTAGTTTCTTAGATTTGAGTTACAGTGAGTTGCTCCTTAGTTTTATATTTGTATGTTTGGTGTTTCTTAATTGGATTGTAAGCTCTGCAAAGGCAGCCTTTCCCCTCCTTTATCTTACTGAGTATACAAATTCCTATTAATTAAAATTTTGAGTTTATAATCCCTTAAGATATATATATATATATATATATATATATATATTCCCCCCCCCCCCCCGGCTGGCTATTTAAAAATGAACTGAAATTTTAGGAGACTTGTGAATAAGAAGATAACCTAAATAGAAGAAGGCTAGAATCTTGTGAAGGGAGCAGAGATCTGAGAATAATTTGGCTTCAGAATTGAAGTAAATAATTTAAATGGGTATTTAAGTAGGTGTTCTTGAAATCTGTTGTGAACTGGGTGAGTCTGCTGTAGAGAGAGTTCAGGGATTCAGCAGAGGATTCTAAAGATGATTAAAGTGTTTCACTTGGGACATTGGAGGCTTGGCTGTGAGGGGGGAGCTGGTTAAGAGTGGTTTAGTCTCAGCTCTCCTAGCGGCTCCATAGGCAACTCACTCAACCCCTTTGAGCTTCAGTTTCTTTATATGTAAAACAAGAGCATATCTGCTATGTTCTCTTACAGGTGTCTTTAGAGGCTTTATTGAAACACTAGTACAGTTTATGGGAAAGTGTATGAAAGGAAGTAAGGCTGTCTTGAAAAGAATTATTGAGACCCTAGAACAGGGTTGGCAGACCATGGTCCTGGGTCAGCTACCTGTTTTTATAAAACCTGTTTTTTAGAGCCCTGCCATACCCGTTAATTGTGTATTGTCTATGACAGCTTTCATGCTACAATAGCTGAGTGAAATAGTTGTGACAGAGACCATGTGGCCCACAGCCTAAAATATTTACTCTTTCTGACCCTTTTAGAAAGCATTTGCCAGCTCATAGAAGGTTGACCAAGCCAACAGTTCATTATTTATCATTGACTTAAAGCATGACTCAAAATGTCACGTTCAGAGTTTGGTATAACTTCATGTATCAGACTTAGCCTAAAAACAGCCTTCAGTGCTACTTTCTGGTGTAAAATTCCTCTTTTCCTATTTTTGTCTTAGCTCATATCCTTTCTTGAACATATGACTGTTTTAAAGTTAGCTTTATTAAGTTAAATTTTATTAAGTTATTTTTCAAACTGAATTTTATTAAATCTGACTGGATATAGTATATGGCTAAAATGCACTTTATTCCATTTTTATTTTTAGTTATAAATTATTTTGGTAGCTGTTATGTTTGGTCTGTCTTTTTATACCGGTAATGATTGAACTTACACTCAAAGTCATTTGTGTAGTATCCTGTGGGTACTGGTGACCTTGGTAGTTTATTTATTCTACTTTTTAAAATCTAAAATATTCATTTAGGAAATCTTTAGCTAGGTAAAGGTTGCTTGTAGAGAATCTATTTTGGGATAAAAGGTTGAATGTTACCTACATTAAAGTAACTTGGTGAAAGGTGGATGTAGTAGTTCCTTCTGCCTAGAATGCCCTTTCCTTCTCTTTTTGTCTAATTCCTCCTTATGCTTTAATGCTTATTTCTCTCATCACCTACTATCTGAAGCCTTCTTTTTAAAAATTTTTTTTTAGCCAGCAGATATTTAAAGTGTTCCTTTAAAGTGTTCCTGACACTACTAGGGGTTAGCATCCATCCAGCAGTGATAAAACAAACATGGACCCTGTGTGCATGGGACTTACAACCTCATGGAGGCAGAACTACTCATGTTTTCATGCTGTCAGGGCTCCTTGTCCGTTTATGTGCATTTTTGCTCTCCTGTTTTATCACTCTCATATAGTGATGGTTTATGTAATTCTGCTAGAATATACATTTCTCCTGTTTGGAGTGTATTATACATTTTTGAATCCCTAGCATCTAGTCCAGAGCAGACAGAATTAATATTGACTGAATGACTATTTTATTCCTTTTTAACACTGTAAGGAAATAATATTAACGACCATTTATAAATAGTTTAATACTAGTGTAAAATGGAAGAAATGTTTTGTTCGAATTTATTTATGGAAATGGATTTTATGTTTAAGAAGTTTTCCATCCAAAAGAAGGTCCTGTTAGTTTGTGAAAACAAAGATATTTCACCTTTTGATTTGTATAATTGTAAATTGGTCAAAATTGAGACATAGCAGATGGTAAATTTATTTCATTCAGAACTGCACCTGTAGATCATAACAACTAAACAACGATTTAAACAGTTTTTGAATACTTTCAAATGCTAATTTTAATTTTTCAGATCTGTGTGAAAGAGAAATAAGAAAAACTTTTGAAACCAAGAAAACTCATTTAAGACATACTGTGCCTTTCAGTGTTTTTTATGAGTTTTCATTTTAGATATAAGAGTATTTAACCTCCCTGTGAAACCACGTTAATGACCACAAAAAAGAAAAGAAAGTAACATTTTTATTATATATGAGGCTGTTGTCACTACATGTGCAGGCTATTTTCTATTAGATGTCAAACTGTTTTTCTTATGAGCTAGAGATTTTCTTATACGCTTAGAGATTTGAAGAAATCTCTAAAATATATTTTAAACATATGACTTAGTTTTCAGCCTTGGTTTTTTTGAGTGCACTAAAAAAGAAAAGGTATCATTAAATAAATTCCATAGCCCTTCAAATAAATCTAAGTTTTGACTGCTAAATCTGTTGAAAATTTACATTGTTTCTAAAGTGTACTTAATCCTTTTGAGCTGAGGAATTTTTTAGAGTAATCAATTATTTGGAGTATGCCATTTTAACCTAAAACCGGTTTTTAAGAGGGAATAGTGATTATTGAAAGGTGACTTTTATAAAAGTCATAACGTTTTTGAAATACTTTTGTTTGGGGGCACCTGGGTGGCTCGGTCAGTTAGGTGTCCGACTTCGGCTCAGGTCATGATCTCGTGGTCTGTGGGTTCCATCTCTGTGTCAGGCTCTGTCCAAATAGCTCAGAGCCCGAAGCCTGTTTTGGATTCTGTGTCTCCTTCACTCGCTGCCCCTCCTCAGCTCATGTTCTGTCTCTCTCAAAAATAGATAAACATTAAAAAGTATTTTTAAAAAAGAAAATACTTGTGTTTGCTAGGTGATATAAAAGAATAAATGCAGTGGTTTTAGCTCTTTGGAGGCTTGTATGATAGAAACAGTTGGGTTGTATAATTGCATTGCTTTGTTTTTATCAATTGCATATAGTAGAGTAAGTACTGGACTGAAGGTCTGTTGGTCTGAGAAGGACCTGCTCTTTATATCTTATCAGTTGTGTGGTCTGACATCACTTTCCTCCCTCAACTGGAGTTCCTTATAAATGTGAATGTGATAAGAATTCATGAAACTCACATTCAAGGACTATAAAGTGGTAATCATACATACCTGAATTCTGATGACTAAATATTTTTAATTGATTCCAAAGGACTTCTTGGAAGAAGATTTACTGTTGATAATCTCTCTCTCTTGCCTCTCCTTCCTTCTTCCTTCCCCTTCCCTCCCCCTCTCTTTCCTTCTCCCTTTTCCCTTCTTCCCTCTCCCTCCTCCCCTCCCTATCCCTTTGAAGCAAGACTTGAGTGGAAGGTCACTTTCCAGAAATAAGTGTGGTGTCATAGAAAGAGTACTAAAGCAGAGAGAAGAAATTTTAAGATTGAATTCTATATCTTGAAGCTTCAGTTTCTCTGATTTTGTTAGTGTCAGATGCTGTTCTAGGTGTAGTTGGTATGGAAGGAGGTCCTAAGGAGAAATGTCAGTAGAAGGCATAAGTACTTCTCTTGAACCTTTTTTTCTGAACAAAAGGTCATATTTGGTAAGCTTTCTGTTTGTCTTTAGCAAAATTCAGAGTTTTACCACTTGTGAGGACACTGAGCTTACGTTGTGTAAATAAGAGCAAAGTAGATAGTGTAATGAGTCCCCACATACCTGTCATCCAGCCTCAGCAGTTATCAATATGTGGCCAATCTTGTTTCATCTATTACTTCTCATTCCTCTCCCATGTTGAGTTCATAGGAATTTTTATTATTTCATCCAGTGCCACAAATATTATTTATAGATTTATATTCTTCATAGATTTTATACTCTGATGTTTAATGAAGCCTTGGAAACAACATTCATTATAGGAGAGTCATGCCCAGATCCTGGTAGTTTGGTTCAGTCAGTTACGGGAACCTGTCATGTGCTTGGCACTGCACCTAGGCATAGGGGCCACTGGGGTAAATGTGACAGGCAGAGTCCTTCCTTCAGAATTTACAGTCTGTTAGGGGAGACAGACATTAAACAGATATCCTTTATATAATTATTACATTTATAACTTCATTTGTGGAGGAAAGAGGAAGGGATCGAGAGCAGGGTGGTTGGGATAAAAGTGTTCCAGGCACAGGAAATGACCGGGTGGGGCAGAGAAGCAGAAAAGAGACTAATAAGTTCCGAGAGCTCAGGGAGGCCTTTCTGACTAGAGCATGGTGATCAAGACCGAGAGTGGCAAGTAGGTAAATTAGGCAGAGACCTGACAGTGCAAGTTAGACTGAGACCTTGTCTATTCAGGGCCTTATAGGCTATTTTAATGATATTGAACTTAATACCCAAAGAGTGAGGTCGGGTAGATAGGGGACCACTGAAAGATTTTAAGCAAGACTATAACAATCAGATTTTTCTTTTTAGAGGCATGCCTTTGAATGCAGTGTGGTTAATGAATTAATTAGAAGGGAGCAAACGTGGAGTTAAAAGACCAACTAGGAGTCCATTCCAGTAGTTAGGTGAGAGGTGATTAATTGTTTTATATTACAAGTGGTGGCCTTTGAGGGTAGAGAGAAGCGGGTGGATTTGAGAAAAATTTGAGATACAGAACTGTTAAGACTTGAGTGTTTAGTTGAAATTGATGCGTAGTAGAATGAGAACTGTCAAAGTTGATTCCCAGATGCTTCAGAAACTCTTGAGTGTGCCTAGCTACTCTTACAGCTTATATATATTATCCAAAAGTAGATCTTTGCTGTATTGTTACATTTAAGATAAATCACTTTTTGATACCCAGTCCCTTAATACTGTTTAAAAAAAATTTTTAAGATTTATTTTTAAGTAATCTCTATACCCAAAAATGGGGCTTGAGCCCCTAACCTCAAGATCAAGAGAGGATCAGGAGTTACATGCTCCACTGACTGAGCCAGCCAGGCAGCCCTCCTTAATATTATTATAAAAAGGAATGTGTGTCACTTTGATGCTCTATATATGTTAAAACTTATGCTGATTTTTGTTAATACTGTCTTACTTTCTTAGTGCTCAGAAACATAAAAATTTTGCTTATGATTGGCATCAGGCTTACTAGTTGATAATATCCATTCATATTTTTTAAGTTTATTCATTTTGAGACAGAGACAGTGCAAGTGGGAGGGACAGAGGGAGGAAGAGAGAGAATCCCAAGCAGGCTCTGTACTGTCAGCACAGAGCCTGGTGTGGTCCTCGAACTCAGGAACCATGAGACCTGAGGCAAAACCAAGAGTCAGACGCTTATCCAACTGAGCCACCCAGGCGCCCCCCCTCCTTCATATTTTTAAGTTGAAATATTTGCCTGTCTCCTGACCTCAGATACCTCTCCTATTCTCCATTGTTTGATAAGATTAGGGTTTTGGTTTTATAATCCTGTCTTTAAGTTCTTTTAATGTCTTCTGAAGTAATACCCTTTTACCCGAAGACTTGAATTAATAATTTAAAGCAGCATACCTACAAAAGCAGCATAAGTACTATTATTTCTGAGCCTATAGGGGCATTGTTTTCACTTTAGCTGTATAGTTTTCTTTTTCTTCTTTGAAGATCATTCTATTATTAGAGAAAATGGAAGCTAAACAGAAGTCAAATAGTTGAGGTCTCTTTTTCTCTCTCTATCTCCTTTTTTTTTTCTTTTTAGAGAGCGAGCAGAGGGGAGGGGCAGAGAGGGAGAGAGAGAATTCCAAGCAGGTTCCATGCTGTCAGCGCAAGCCAGACGTGGAGCTCGATCTCAAGAACCATGAGATTATGACTTGAGCCAAAACCAAGAGTCAGATGCTTAACTGACTGAGCCACCCAGGCACCCCCTCTCTGTCTTTTAATATGATACTGTCTTCCCCAATAATTTTCTCCATGTATTCTTTTTTGCCAAACATAGTTTATAAAGTTCATTTTGTTTTCCTTACTATTTTTTATAAGCCTCATCTTTTGTTTAGTGTTGACCTTCCTGCCATTCTTACATGTTACTTGTATTAGAGTTCTCCAGAACCAATTTTAGAAATATACATATATATTTCTATATATGTGTGTGTGTATATGTATATACATATGTGTGTATATACATATATATATGTGTGTATATATATGTATATACACACATATGTATATACATGCACACACACACACATATATGGAAATTTATTATGAGGAATTAGGTCATATGTTTATGGATGCTGAGAAGTCTCATGATTTGCCCTGTACAAGCTGGAAATCGAAGAAAGAATGTAATTCAGTTTGAGAGAGAAGTCCTGAGAACTATGGGAGCCAATGGTTTAAATCCCAGTCCAATTCATGAGTTCTCTCAGCTTTGTCAGTGGGGAGAAAAAAAAGGAGTGAATTTCTTCCTCCTCCTTCCCCTGCCTTTTGTTCTATTCAGATCCTTACCTGATTAGTGATGCCCACCTGCATTGAGGTGGGCAGTTTACTGTAAATTTACCTACTCAGTTAATAATCTCATCCGGGGGGCACCTGGGTGGCTCAGTCGGATAAGTGTCCGACTTCGGCTCAGGTCGTGATCTCACGGTTCGTGGGTTTGAGCCCCGCGACAGGCTCTGTGCTGACAGCCACCTCAGAGGTGGAGCCTGCTTCAGATTCTGTGTCTCCCTCTCTCTCTGACCCTCCTCTGCTCACTCTGTCTCTCTCTCTCTCTCTCTCTCAGAAACAAATAAAAACATTAAATAATAATCTCATCTGGGAACACTCTCACAGTCACAGAAATAATGTTAAACCCAGAAATAATGTTTTATAAATAATGTTTAATAAAGCATTCCATGGCCAGTCAAGTTGACCCATAAGATTAACTATCACGTTGCTCTTATATAACTTGGTCCGTGTTTTATGGGTATTATTTTAACGTTAATTCATTGAACAAGTAATTAGTGAAGGTCTCCTGGTGATAAAACAGACTGAAATTTCTACACTTATGCAGCCACAATTCTAGTGGGAGAGACCAACAAGAAATATATATACATAATAGTTTTTGTGTCACATGATGGCAAGTGCTCTGGGAGAAAAATAAAGCAGGGAAAGGTGAGAAAGAACTGGGTGGGGATAGGGCATTGCTGTTTTAAACAGAATGGTCTGGAAGGTCTCACTGATTGGATGACATTACATAAAGATCCAAACCAGCACTATGCTTTATCTGGGGTTAATACCTTCATTGTCAGAGGGAACATCAAGGGCAGAGGTCCTGAGGTGAGAGAATGCTGGCAGTTTCAAATACAATCCTGTTTGTAGCTTTTTGAAGTTACAGATAATGTAAGGGTTTTTTCTGACATACCTCTTTTTCTCTAGTCTGCTTTTCTATTTTCCCTCTACCTTTATAGTCTCACTTTTTCTGTGTACGAAAAATGACACTTTTTTTTATATATCATTGTTGTTGTAAGTCTCCTGGGACACAAAACATCCTTTTGGCAGTTGATTTTACACTATTTTGAAAGCAATAAACAAAATGTTAAGAATAGATACCAGGAGGGATTGGGCCTATTTATATTAAGGTGGTTAGGGAAGACCTCTTTTAAGAGATTATCTTTAAGCTGAAATCTTAACGATGAGAAAGAACGGCCACTTCAGGGAATAGCATGCTTCAAAGACATGAGGCAACAAAGAGTTTGGTATGTTTTAAGGAACTGGAAGAAGTCCACTGTGTCTTGGATAATAGTGACCAAGAGGAAAGGGTGGCATGAAGTGAGGTTGGAGAGATGGGGAAGAACTAGATGATGCAGGGCCTTGTATAGACCAAGGAAGATAATTTAGATGTTATCTCCAATGGGAAATCATTGGAGAGTAATGACATGCAAAGAGGATGTAAGAACATTCTGGCTGCTGAATGGAGAATGGAAAAGAAGGAGCCAAGATTGGAAGTGGAGAGGCTGTAGTGTTCAGTCCAGGTATAAGATGAAATGGAGAAAAGCCAGTAAATTTGGGGTTTGTTATGGAGGTAGAATAGATAGAATCTATTATTAGATTGGCTGTAAGGTTAGGGTAAAAAAAGGGAAAGGATCATTTCTGGATTCTGACTGGGACAGCTAGATGTATAGTGGTGCTTTATACTGTGATTTGAAATAACTAGATGAAGAACAGGTTTGGGGTGGGGAACAAACCTTAATTGAAGAGGTCATCTTTGAGGCTGAAAGCTGAGATGTCTCTGAGACATTCATGTAGAGCTGTATTGCATTAGTTATTGCTAGAGTTAAGTATTGTGAGGGTGTGGCAGCAAGTGGAGTTGGCTTAATAAATTTGAATTGAATGCTGCAGCTTTTAATTTCATACTCGTTTACTTTTAGAGGTGCCATCTTTATTATTTCTCCTTTAAGGGTATGATAGTGTCCCCAGCGATAAGAGGCAGCAAAATATGGAGTAATTCCATATATTCCTGATGTTTGGCAGTTCTTTATACCCACTAACTATTGTGTGCTTTCCTTTCTGCATGCAGCTGACTTAGGCATTTGCATTGTCTTGCCTGCCAATAAATAAGGTGAATGAGTTCAGCCTAAAGCTGTGCGTTTGGCATTCCAGAACCTACAACTTTGTGAGAAAGTTGCTTAAAGCAGATTTGTAACTTGCTTGAGCATTCAATTAAGTTTTACTGTGGAACTGTCAGGCATTTTACTTTCTTATATTACATCTTTTAAATCAGTCTCTCAGTGCTCTACTTTCTGTAATTAGAAATAATGATGGAAATCTAAAAAGCTTATATATTTGCATTTTAATATAAAGCTATACAGATACTTTGTTAGGCTTTGGAGAATGATTGCTCAAGAAATTACATGATTTAAATGAATAAATAAATTTGGTAATAATTTGGATCATAGCCTCTTACAGTTCTTTGGGTAGACTTGGCAGCGAACATCATGAATAATAAAACTTGGTGAAAACATTTAGACAGTTATTTCATAATATTCTACAGATAATCCTAACATAAGGTTTTGGCAACAGTCCATTAATAACAGTGAATGGTCATCTGTCCCAGGGTTCATTGGTGGTAGAAAATATATGAGATGCAGTTGATATATGATAAATCAATATGACTAGATTAATTGTCTAAACTCTGAATAATAATTGAAAATGCTTTTAATGAATTCCTAGTGTTATAGGAACACAAAGATTTAGTTTTTAATGCCCTTTTAAATACAATTTAAAATCATCTACAGTGAAATGACTGCTTTATCATCTCTTATTTATATTTGGTCCAGTTAAAAAACTTCCTAAAAATTTATACCTTCTAACATACTATCATTTTTTTCTTCTAAATAAGTGTGGAAAGATTTACGAAGCTTTTCCTTCACCATGTAGAGGAAATGCAGACAAACATCTGTCTCATAAATGATTTTCATTGTTGGAGCCATGATCAACATTACTATTTGAATTTACAGCATGACTCTTCGTGAAAAAAAATTATACACACACAGGTATATATGCATGTATAGTTCATCTTATTTTGTTTTAAAATGAATGTTTTGTTTTGAAACTTAAGAATTTCATGATTTAAGAGAACAGAAAACCCCAGAGGTACTTACTTTCCTAAAGGTTTTTTGTTTTGTCCTTATCACTTTTTTCTTAAGAGTACTGTTTCTCAGAGTGTAGACACTTGGGTCCAAAGCATCAGCATTACCTAGGAACTAATTAGAAATGTACCCTAAACCAACTGAATCAGAAACTCAAGGGTTCCAGCAACCTGTAGTTCTGCAAGCCTTCCAGGTGATGGTAATCCACTAAAGTTTGAGAACCACTGCTCTGTAACAGGATTCCTCAGCCTTAGCACTCTAGATATTTTGGAGTGGATAATTCTTTGGTGTTGGGGCAGAGGCAGGGAGGGGGGCTGGCTTATGCATTGTGGGGTGTTTAGCAGCATTCCTGTCTTTCTCCCCACTCACTAGATGCCAGTAGCACACTACTCCCCACTCTCTATCGTGATATTAAAAGATACCTCCAGACATTGCAAAAGATACCTCCAGGCATTGCAATATGCCCTTGGGGGCAAGATTGTCCCATTTGAGAACCACTGCTCTAGAGAGAAGATATGGCTAAAACTGCTTCTTCTTCAGGGTAGCAGTGACCACTTATGGAATACCCAGTTTCTGTGTTGGACACTTTACATGAATTATCATTGTTGTCAGAGCAGCCTTGCAGGATACGTTTGAAGGTCCATAGCCTGGCCCAACCTGTTTTTGAAGTTTCTCATCTGTTTCACCAGCCCAGCCCGTGAGAACTAGTATGCTCAGTTGTTACAAGGACTCATTTGGGATATATTTGGAACAAAAGGAATTTGGCATATAAGTGAATTAAAATGAACTTCTTATTGTAAACTTAGCCCTAAGTGTTTTTGGATGGTGATTATTGTTTTTTTGCTGTAGTGATTGTTAGTGACAAATGAATCAACAAATAGTATGCTGTCATTTCAGTAAGACTGATGTGCTTTTTTAAAGTAACATGTGTCTTCTATATTTTTCCTTTACCCTCTTTTGCCTCCTTTTATCCCCCTCTCCACTGGGCACTTGATCTAATTCTGCATATCTTAGCACTTCTTTCCTTTCCTTCCCTCTCATATAAATTGACCTAGTCTCTGACCCATTCCTTCATTATCTTTGTAGGTCTGGATGGCCAGGTTTACATTTTAGTTTAACAACTTGTTATTAATGCTGGCCAGTGTGTTCCCTATTTCCAGATATCTCTTTCCTGCACTTTTTAACAAAGACTTAGAAATTAATTTTATTGAAAATTTCAGAATTTCAGTCCTCTTCTCCCCAGCCCCCAGCCCCCTGACATTCTGTTTACTCTGTCTCTGCAGACCAGATTTGATTAGTGGCTGTGGTAATGACTTCTGGATGTCAGGATTCTGTATATTAGTGATGTTTTTTTCTGAACCAGAGAAGTGAGTATAGCTGTACAGCAGTGCTAATTTCTCATTATTCATGGCAAGTCTCTTCTCATTGATTGCTGTAGAAACTGTGGAAGACTCAGAAATTCTTTTTTGTGAAAATCACATTTACAGTTAAACTGTGCCAGTGTTTTAATTTGTATTCAGAGAGTTGCAAGATTTTAACCCCAAAACTAAAAGAGAAATAGTTCATTTAAAAAATGAGTGCAAAATAAACAAATTTTGTCATCTAAGATACAGTGTGTTCCCTCAAGTCCTGATTATTATCTTCAAAGTAGCTTTCTGTGTAGCAAGCATTTCTTGCCACAGGGTCCCTTTAGAATTAAGGCTGTCCTTGATACTTGGGCTTTTTTGACATATAGTTTATTTCTTTCTCAAACAGTATTTTTAATTGGAGTTAATTTCATAAAATATTTAACTTCATTTTAAATTGCTGTAAGCCACACTGAAAGCTAAATAAGAAAAAGAGCCACAGAAACTTGGCTCTTTTTCTTAAACTAGCTTCTTGGTTTTGTTAATACACACTTCAGATTTTTCCCCTACAGGTATTGTGCTATTAGCCTGCCTTTTCTTCTGAAATTATTTTTTTAATGTTTATTTATTTATTTATGAGAGAGAGAGAGAGAGAACAAGCAGAGGAGGAGCAGAGAGAGAGAAAGAGAGAGAGAACCCCAAGCAGCTTTCATACTGTCAGTGCAGAGCCTGATGTGAGGCTTTTAACTCATGAACCGTGAGATCATGACTTGAGCTGAAATCGAGTTGGACCCTTAACTGACTGAGCCACCCAGACACCCCAAGGTGAAATTATTTTTATTTAGGATTTTAAAACTCTATGAAAACATCTTTTACATATTTTTTTGCAAGATAAAAAATATTGCCATTTGTCCACTGAAAATGTAAGGAGAGGGTGTATGAGAGAGCACAGTCAGTGCTCTAATCTCTAGGAAGTAGGAAGAGAGGGAAGACAATTCCATAACCCTATTGAGTTAGGGGAAAGGCTTTAAATTTAGAAGTTTTATCACTAATATTTTTATAATATATTTACAGGTATTACTCTACTCAAAAGAAAACTATATGGCATTTAAGTATTTGATTTATAAATCAGTAAGTTGAGAAACACTGGTAGAATAATTTCAAATTTAGTAACTATTCTCATTTTTTCTGTTAGGATTCTTAGAAATCCTGATTAAATGTTTTGCCTTGTAGGATACATTTTATGTGACTTATTACTAAAAGCTACTAAATACGTTATATATATGACTTATCACTAAAAACTACTAAATACATGTAAAATAATAGTATTTAGTCCAAAATAAGCTCATTATAGGACATAATAAGATGTATAAAATACTGGGTGGGCCCTAATTTATAAGGTATGTATATAATTTTAAGAATCAACTTTGTTTTGGCAATGTATGAGTTATAATTAATTTTGTATCAAATGCCTCCTGAATAATCCTGCTACCTAATAATTGAACTATAATTGAATTTTCCAGTTTCAGACATCATTGTCTGTCTTCTTTTAGGAGGTTGTTCCTAATTGAGTGATGTTTTCCATTAGTTATCACAGTGCATATCTCCTTGTTCTTTGAAAACCTGTACTTTAATGAACATGTTGAAGCAAATAGTATTTATTTCTGCACCAGCTGCTGTTAAGTGTTCAGTATTGTCATCTGTAACTGTGAACGGAGACAAGATTTGTTTAACTGTTATACGTGGCACTTCCATGAATTTTGAAGCCCAGAACTCTGGAGTTTTTGATAACGTAAATATTCCATTCGTTAATAACTTCCTGGATTCCTGTTAATTACAGGTCATTGAATTTACCCACCGTGGAGTTTTACCAAGCAAGCACTGTTCTTTATAGAACTGTAGCTAAAAGTTTTCTTTGAGATGGTACTGTATCCCTGAGAGTATCCTGGCTGGCTGATGTCAGGTAAATAATTTACCTGCTCTGAACCTCAGTTTCCTCCTGTGTAAAACGAGGATAACTATTCAGTAAGTTGCTATGAAAAACCAGACAACATGAAACCCACATAAGGTTTTAATATTTTCTTAATATTTTTAAAACCTTAGCTAAATTCTGTGCAAGTATGTTTTTACTAATAAAACCCATCTCTGAGGTCTTACTATAATTAGAACCCACAACTTTTCACTCTAACTTTACTTTAGTGTGTGTGTCATTTAATACTGCTTCTTTACCAGCCTGCCTTCAGCATGCTTTTTACTTAAGCATCTGTCATCTGCCATTTAAAGACATGGGGGTGGGGTGGAGAGGGCTTGGGCCATTAAGCACTGCCAGTGCAAGATAAACGACAAATCAGACCTGTGATAATTTTGTTGTGTCACTTTGTGATAATATTACATGTGTCACTTTGGCTTCTCCAACTACATATTAATTGAAGGACAGAACCTATTGTGTACTTGTTTTATTTTGTTTTATTTTTTAATTCTTTACAGCTTTCAGTACTTAATTAACTACATAGATAGGAGCAGATAATCTGATGGATTTAATTCTGTGCAGATGTTACAAAATAAAAACTTGTTTGAGCACACCAATCCTTCTATCAACTGTTTCACCTTTTCTTTTCTCTTTTCATGCCTAGAATTAAACTGGAGATTCATAGAATGAACTGTTCAAAAGTTAGGAACTTCTTGTAAAGGGATATTTTTCATGTAGTTGCCATGGAGAGATTAGATGGCTTTCAGAAAAGAACAGAATTTACCTGGAATTGTATTACATTTACTAAATTCTTGTGATGTCCTAGATCTGGAGACTTTTACATGTATTATCTTAGTAATTCCTCACATGTATTAGGTAAACATTATCAACTTTGAAAACAAGGAAATGAGCTCACAGAATTCGTAAGAGATGGGGCAAAGATTTGAACCTAGACCTTTGATTCTAAAATGATTGTATTTTCCATTACATCTAGGGGTTATTAACTCAGGCTTCATATTAGAAGCATCTGGAAGTTTCCTAAAATTACAGTTGCCAGGGCATCTGAAATAAGTGGTCTGGAGTGGGTCCCTGACATTTGAATTTTTGCAAACTCAGGTGATCGAAGTGAGCAGCTGAAGCTGAGGAAGGTTGCATTGCATGTGGTGTCCCTGACCACTGGCACCCCCCACTGCTCCCCCATTTTTAAAACTTCCGTTTTCAGTCGTTGTCAGTGAGTATTAATGGAATTTTTCTCCTAAAGGCACAAAGGATTTGCATTAGAATAGAAAGAATATCCTGCATAGTAAACATTGCAAAAATACAGTGAACATAATGGAGTATGTTTTTCTCTGTCAGCCTTTCAAAAATTAAAATAGATTTTTGATTTTGTCTTGGGATTTTAGTGTGTTCTCTGAAGTGAAAATGAGCTTGCTGAATTTGTTTCTGGACTTCTACTTTAGGAAAGTGATAAGTTGTAATTTAGCCCAAGAGGAAAAAAATTTTCTCAATTTACAGTAGCTTTGAAAGGTAATAAATCAGATTATTGGTTATAAATCTATAGGTGATTTACACAGGGATACATTTAGTTAATTAGTCTTGGCTTACCACTGTGCTGCAGCTCTGTAAATCTCTATTTGGCAAACAAGCTACTTTAAAGATTGTCTTTTAGATTAAATGAAGACTTAATTATAATTGAAGATCATTCTTTTTTTTATTTTTAACATGAGCACATAGAATAAGTTGGGTTTTTTTAGCACTATGAAATTTTTGAATTTTCAGTCACTTTCATGTAATTGCCCATATTTCAAAATAAATATGAAATAAACTTTTCTTAATTGCCCAGAATACAGTTATTGAAGTCTATCTACTTAAAAGTAAAGACAATTACTGGGATTGACTGTTGGAATACATTAGAGATGTTATAACCTGTAGTTATAGTTTACTGTGATGTTGAAATTAAAATTTACAGTCTGCTTTTTCCAATTTCTAGTGAGATTAGTTTTCTTTAAGTTTCCAGCAATATTTTTTAAACCATTTTTAAAATAACTAGTTTTTTCTGTATCTGTTTATAGATCTGTGCTGTAAAGTATAACAATTCTGAGCCTCTCAGCTTCCCAGATTAACAAGAAACCTCAATCCACCCCCCCCCCCCCGCCACCATGCTTATCCCCCTTTCATAATATTTTAAGACATGTTAGGAGGAGGGATTGAGAAGGAATTGTTAGATCTTACAGATAGTAGAGGTAGAACTCAGACTGGCCTGCTAAGACTTGAGAACTCAGATATTGACCTAGATGTTCTTGGACCACCATTCCTGCCCCCACCACCATTTTATAATATTGGCTGGAGATTAATGCAGTTGAAATTGATGTAAGGTGAATGGTGACTAAATTGTTCCATAGAGTAAGAAGATACAGCTGATATAGTAGCTGCAATGGTTGGAGGAAGCAAAAGGGGACATGAAGGGAATTTGGTATTGTAAAGTGTTGCTGGATTGTATTATGTCTCTTTACCTCCCCACCTGGTTAGCAAGGGCCACTCAGTTGCATAACTCCAAGAGGCAGCATTTACATAGATATGGATATTGGATATGAGCAGTGCAAACTTCCTGGCCCTGAGCCAGACTGAACACCCTGACAGTCTTGTGATGATGGGGTTTTGGCAGAACCATTTTCCCAAACTGGGTTTGACACTTCCCTCACCTTGTTGCTGAATTTGGAAGCTCAGTGTCTTCTCTTGTTGCTTCTGAAACAGCCTAAGAGATCACTTATATTGTACTTTGTTCAAGATGTTGTTGTATTTTGCATTAACTAATTTATGTCTTCCAATGACTTTATGAACATGTATCGTTAATGTCTTCATTTACAGGCAGTTCCAGTCACATGAAATTGGAAAACAAAGTTTAAAAGTATCTTGTTCAAACTCCTGCAGCTATTAAATGGCAAAGCTAGGGAGGAAACCCATGCAAGTGTGGCTCAAGTGTCTGCTTTTCCCACCATGCTGTGCTACATTAATTACGTTAGTCATGTAGTTATTTGGTTACTTTAACATTGATTGAGCATTTACCTTGTGCCAGGAACTTTCTAGAGCTGAAGACAAAAGGCCTTGCCCTCCTGGAACCTATATTTTATTTGAGGGAGAGAGACAAGAAATGATAGATGTGTGAATTGGGTAATTTTAAATAGCACAAAGTGTTTAGGTAGAAAATAGAACAATACTTTAGTTCTAATTGAGGGGATCTTTGGTGGTCGTACTTCTTTTGTGACTTGAATGATGAGAAAGCAGCTGCTCATTTGTAAAGATTAAGAAAGTAAGGATTCCATGCTATGAGATGGGTACAAGCTTGGTATTTTCTAGGGACAAAAAAGAAAAATCACATGACTTGGAGCTGAGTAAGTAAACAGATTGGCGGGCAGTGAGATCTCAGAAGACTTCAGGAGTAGCTGTGTTCCCAGGGGGTGAGAGGGAAAGATGTTATAGTCGCTCGCATGGTGTTTGGGCAGGGAGCAGTCTGTCCCTGTTGTAGGCATTAAGGAGGTTCAATGGATTTTTAAGTAATGATTCTAGTACTTCACAAACTATATTGTTAAAGTTTGTCATAAAGCATTATTCCTTGTGGCCTATTTGAAACATGTTTGGAAAATTGTTCATTAATGATGTGATTTATGTTTTAAAAGACCACTCTGAATGCTATGTAGTGGAATACAAGTGGAAGGACAGAGGCCATTTAGGCTGTCACAGTGGTTCAGTGAGAGATGACAGTGCTTATGAAAACTTGTGGCAGTGAATACAAAGAGAATAAATTACGCTCTGAATATACATGTATTGATTACCCTCTGTGTTGTCAGTTGTCCAGACTGTAGCACTTCTTTTGTAGAGCAGAGGAGTCAATGTCTCCTCACAGTTTATTCTGAGACAATTGATAGTCCAGGTTTAGATCTGCCTGAGATCCAGGTTTTATTACTCTTCTGATTCACGTAAACATCAAATTCCCTAGGGTACAATCCTCCTGCCAAGATGCGTGTTTTGGTGCAGGGTTAGGGATTAACCGTCTCCAGGACCAGCACTCCTCTCGGCCTTAAAGCAGGACCAGCCCTCTGGTCCTGTTTTCTGCTTCATGATGGATTCTCAGGCACTGTGAAGGCCTTCCAAGTCTCCTTTGCTTTGGTTAGGGCCTCCTCACCAGATCTAGATCAGGACCTTTAAACCTCAAAGAGAAGGGCTCACAGAAATTACGTTGAGCAGCAGCCAAGCACCAGTGGATGTGTCACCGTGGAGAGAATACTTCCTGCCATGGCTCAGCCAAACAGCCTGTTAACTCAGGTTTCTCTTGACTTGACTTAGAAGACAAATGAGTTTGAAGATACTGGTCACCTATTTAATGCATATGTGTTTGGCAGCCTACCAAATAATTATTAATTTTTCCACTCTTGTTTTGCTTTACAGATATGTTTACATATTACATATGAAGAAATTAATTCAAATAGGTTTATACTTGGATATACTTTCTGTTACATATTTTCAAAGCCTCTGGTCAAAACACTACATGTAGTACAAGGCCGTTTGTAGTACTGATTTGAATTATGGTGTTGATAAGTGCACCATTTTGTGAAGCTATGATTTTCAACTATTCGATTTTTCTCTTTAAAGAAAAGCTGAAAGTCTGTGTTTTGTGTGATGTCATGATCTGACACTTATTTGGGATGCTGTAACTCTGTTTCTGACATCACAGATGTTAAAAGACTAGGAAGTGGATTGTGTGTGCATGTGGAGGCCATTTCACTCCTTGCCAATAGTGTGAGGGTCCCTGCCAGCAATACTATATTGCGGAATAGCAGTCCCTTAGATGCCCTCCATGTCTGGGGGGGGGGGGGTGCGGGGGCAGGTTAAGACACACACATTATTTGTGACATTAGAATGTTCAAACTTATTTTGCCTTGAGTTCTTAACTCTAATAATGAAGTGGAAGAACAGATACATCCTTTAAAACTGCCACTTTTTCTTATAGTTTTTCCCATGTGAGGAACAAAGAATACAAAACTTTATTTCTTAAGTTTCTTAGGGAGATACTTGATTTAAAGAGTGTTTTTTTCCTGAGGCACATAGGTGGCTTAGTCGGTTAAGTATCTGAATTCATGATGATCTCACGGTTCATGAGTTTGAGTCCCGCATCAGGCTCTCTGCTGACAGCTCAGAGCCTGGAGCCTGCTTTGGATTCTGTGTCTCCCTCTCTCTCTGTCCCTTTCCCATTCATGCTCTGTCTCTCAAAAAGAAATAAACATTAAAAAAATAATAAACTTTTTCTTGAACTTTTAAAAAATTTTAAGACCAATGTAAAAGCTTAATTCAGTAAAAAGAAAGAAAGGTTGGTGGCCAGCAGGATCTTGAGGAATTCCATTTTTAATATTTTTATTTAAAAAATAGATTCACGTTCTATAAGACAGTCCTTCAATTGTGTGATTCTTAATTTTGTAGCCTTCCTAAATGAATAAGCTAAGTTTAAAAAACAGAAACTGACTTACCATATTGTTAATAGCTCTGGCAAGAAGGATGTCATCTTCCCTCTTTGCATTCTTTGCATAGGCTAAGGGACTGCTAGTTTTAATTTTCTCCTATGCAATTGTTGGTTTTGTTTTACAATCAGAACTAAGTTAATTAGAAAGTTCTTGAAATTGATGTATATTTACCTATGACGACCATTCAAAAAACGAATAAAGACCATTATGCTTCTTTTACTCGTAGGTACTGTTTTCATGACTGATAAATAACTTTTATGACTTAATTATAAACACTAATAGCATAGTTATATTCAAAGTATTGCTTCGTAACAGGTCAGTATGTTCTTGATTCATTATTATGTAGGAAGTTAGTAACGCATCCTAACTCCAGTTTTATTGTAATTATTTCTTAGGGGCTAGAAGAGATACTGATATTACAAAATTCAATGCGAAAGATGATTGGTTATATACTCAATCTCAGTACTGATTTTCTTTTAATTCCTTCTATTTGTGTCTTTCTTGTTAATAACTTTGGCTTATAAAAGATTATTCTTGGTTGGAATGTTTTTAGTATTGTTGAGGAAATACCTGTTTTATGTAAGAACGTAACAGTTTTATAAGAAGATTAAAAGCTACTATTAATACAGATCTTTCATTATGTCTTTATTCCTTTTATTTTATTTTATTTTTTAATTTTTTTAATATTTTTATTTATTTCTAGGAGAGAGAGAGAGAGAGTGACAGCATGAGCAGGGGAGGGTCAGAGAGAGAGGGAGACACAGACTCCGAAATAGGCCCTAGGCTCTGAGCTGGCAGTCAGCACAGAGCCCGATGCAGGGCTGGAACCCACGAACCGCGAGATCATGACCTAAGCGAAAGTCGGACGCTTAACCGACTAAGCCACCCAGGCGCCCCTGTCTTTATTCCTTTTAAACATAGTTGTATCAGACTGGGTCCAGTCAGGAGATAGAAACCACACAGAGGGTTAAACAGGGTAAGTTTCATATGAAGAATTATTAAGCTCTGATAAAAGAGTGACTATAAGATATAAGAAAATTGCATATGGGCTAAGGGAGGAAAGTCACACTTACATGGAGCCTCTTCCCCAAGGCTGGATTTAGAACTTGTTGGAGAGCATGTAGATCAGTCCACTGGACTAGGAGAGAAATTCACTATTTTGCCCAGACTGGAGCTAGTCTGCAGTCACTGGGCAGCCAGGGGCACAGTCCACTAGCAGCGAGTGGGCTGGGCATGCAGATGCAGTGGCAGCTCTGTGGGAAGCTGCAGGATGACTACCCATGTGGGCCTCCAGAGGAAATCCAGGGCTCACGGGGTCTGGAGGCCTTCAGTGTGCCTGTGCAAGCAGGAACCTCTTTCTCTGGCAGTGACCTTTTAGCACTCTACTGAGAAAGCTTCATGTGGTTGCCAGAGTAGAAAGACTTCAGTTGTGTCCATTATGGCAGGACACCTATCGAAGGGTGAGTTTGAAGCAGAGTCATTAAATTGACAATGGGCACTATAATGTTCCTTTTTTCCAGTTTATCTTTTTTCCCTATAGGTATGTAAAACCTTTTTACTAAATTATCTGTCTGTACTTTTTACTGCTTGTGTTTGCTTTCTTTCCTTTAGCTCTACTGACATTTTGGGTCAGATAATTGTCGGTTGTGGGGGGCTGTCCTGGGCATCGTGGTATGTTTAACAGCATCCCTGTCCTCTACTCAGTAGATGCTAGTATCACACATAAATGGTTGTGATGACCAAAATTTTCTCCAGCAAAAACCTCTCCTGGTTAAGAACCACTGCTTTCAAAAACACTGTTGGAAACAGTTCAGTTTTCTCTTATAATAAAGTTTTGCTTGTGAGTTTCAGCAAACTCTTTCAATAAAAGAAGACATCTTAAATAATTATAAGATTTTGTTTTTGGAAGATGTATCAGAAACTATTTAATTGAACCTCTTTATTTCATCTGTAAGTGAATTAGTTTTCAATTGATTTGTTTCTAGTCGCCTAGCTATTTGGTTACATACCTAGGATTGGAACCCAAAATGTTTTCAATAAAAGGCTATGTGTATAGTGTTCTCCTGGTTCATTCTTTGACTCAATAGCATATGTTATGCCTGCACTTTCATAAGTGCTAGAGACTTGATGATGAGGCAGTACATAAAATTTCAGGTTTGCATGAAGAGTCATTTTATTTAGCTATAACATTCTTGCTGGATACTTGATGATAGATTCTTTTTAAAAAGCATTGAAAGAATAATTCATTCATATATGAAAGGACTGTGGTTAAAGGAGCTACTCTTAGCATTAAAATGCAGTTTTGTGGTTGCAACTGTTGAAACGGTTGTGGGCTTTGAATCAGAAGACTGAACGTTGCTCTTGGTTCTTCATGAAACTCATAACAATCTGCGCTTTTGTTGTCATCTGTGAAATTATGCTGGACTAACTGGATTCTGAGTTACCTATCATACCCGTTCTGATACAGTGTGAACTCCCAGATTGGAATTGAGGATGAGAGTAGAGGTGGCCTAGATATTGTCCCAGTCCTCTAGGACAGGGATACGAGAAACAATTAAACTTTATTCTCTTACAGAAGTATGATGGCCTAAACAGTATTGACAGGTTGGCAGTAAATTGGATTGAGATGAGGCTAGTAGTAGAGAATGTGCTTTTGATCTGAAATTCTAGTGCCATTCATATGTTTTACAAAGATCTGATTCTGAGTATTAAAAGTAATTTTAAGGTAGGATTCTTGGGTAAGTCAATAAGAGTTACTTTAAAAACATTCTATTCCCACATAGAATGGGGAAAAATATTTGTGTAGATTTATCAGTAAGGAGCTTGTATTCAGAATACATTAAAAAAAAAGTCTTACAACTCAACAATGAAAAGATAATCCACTTAGGGGACAAAGGATTCGATAGACATTTCTCCAAAATAAATATGTAAATGGCCAGTAAGCAAAAGATGCTCAACATAACTTGTCGTTAGAGAATGCAAGACGACATGTAAGGAGATCCCACTTCAGACTCACCAGTGTGGCTCTAATAAAAAAGCTGGGCAATACCAAGTGTAGACATGGATGTGGACAAATTGGAACCCTCATATATTGCTGGGGGGCCTGTAAAGTGATGCATCGTCTTTGGAAAACAGATAGGCAGTTTCTGAAAAAATCGTTACCATATGGCAGTTAAACAGTTATCATAGAACTGTTTTCCAAGCAAATTGAAGGTACGCATTCAACACAAAAGCTTGTACATGAATGTTGATAGCATATTAGCATTATTCATAGTAGCCAACAACAACAACACAAATGACCATGAACTGATGAATGGGTAAACAAAACAAAACAAAAATAATATCTCCATACAATGAAGTACTATTTGGCCATAAAAATTAATGAAATTTCATTTATGCTACAGCATAAGTGAACCTTGGAAACAAGGAAAAAAACAGATACAAAAGTCAACATATTGTATGATTCCATTTATATGAAATGTGTAGAATAAAGATTAATGATTTCTAGGGGATAGGAGGAGAGGAAAAAGGGGTAACTATTAATGGGTATGGGTTTCTTTTTGGAAGGTTGAAAATGTTCTGAAATTAGATATTGACAGTGTTTGTTCAACTCTGAATATACTAAAAACCACTGAGTTGTACACTTTAAAATGGTGAATTTTATGGAATGTGAATCATATCTCAGTAAAGTGGGTTATTTTTAACTGAGCCTGAAAATTTTAAAAAGGAATTATTTAATCACTCTGAGATTAAGCTATAATTGATAGTCATTTCTTAAGTGCCAGTTCCACATTTCTTTCAAACCCTTTCCTGTATTTTTGTCTTTTTTGCTGTTTAATGTTTATTGCGTTTGGTGTTTTGACTTTGTTTCTTTAAATAAGTTATGGTTAAAATTTAAATCACTTGATGTTGTTCTTTAATAGTTTAGACAGTAGGAATAGACCAAGTGAATCTAGACATTCATCCCTGTCTGATGTTTTTTTGCCTTGATAACACAAGTAGTCATAACTTGTTTGGGGTTTCTTTTAGGAAATAAAATGTCCATGCAAAAATCTAGGAGGGGGAAGCAATTATTTAGAAAAAATTAATTTTATACTTTGTTTTATGTTTAGTTATGGAAAGATAAATATGTAAATGAAGCTTTTTCAGAAACCTCTAAGAGGATGTTTAATAACTTTCATTTCTTTATGTGAGGCTTTAAATTATAATGTTTATTTTTAATAATAAATAATTTATCATTACAGATAGATTTGATCAATTTTGGGCCATCAACCGGAAACTCATGGAATATCCTGCAGAAGAAAATGGATTTCGTTATATCCCTTTTAGAATATACCAGGTAGGAAGTCATGTTTTTAATGATACCAACTTGTGAAGGCCTCAGACATCTTCTTGAAGTAGTGTAGTCTAAAACTCTTTAAATTGGCATGGTCACTGAAGATTATTTATTAGTCGATCTTTCCAGATCTTTATCTTTTGGTGATCATCAAAGCAGACACCACACTGAAATATTTGGTTCATATACAGTTGATCCTCATTATTTGCAAATTCTGTTATTTGTGGATTTGCTTGCTTTCTAAAATTTATCTGTGACCGCGGAGTCAGTACTCAGCAGTGCACTCATGGACACGTGCAGGCTGAGAAAATTTGGTTTGCCTGGCATGCACATTTCCAGCAATGCCATACCTTCCTGTTTCTGTTCTTTTCCCAGTTTGCGTTTTTCATTCTTCTGTGCTTTTTGTTGGTGATTTTGTTTTAAAATGGCTCCTGGGAATAGTGCTGAGGTACCATCTATAAACAGAAACACACACAAAACAAGGCTATGTATTGATCAGTTGAAGAACGTGTTGACCAGAGGCTCACAGTAACCCAGCCCTGTAGTTCCCCCAGAAACAGTGGTTCAGTATTTGCTAATTCAGTGTTTGCAGTGACTTTATAAGACATAGCTACCACACATAAAGAGAATCGACCTATTTGTTTTAAACGCCGAGTCTTTGTTTAGTGCTGTACAACAAAATAGGTAGCAGGCTTTCCTTATATCACACTTTCCTGGGTAAAGAAACTCTTTTTTTTTCTGTAGAGTACTTTAAAACTCATAAGTGCTTTACATATAGCAAATACTTGGTGAGTATTTGTTGAGTGAATGGTATTCCAGAAAGTGAATTACCTACTATCACAAAGAAGTAGTTGGGAATAGGAATTGGAAATCTAGTATCATAGACATGGACTCTAATCTAGCAAGATTTCCATTCAAACTCAGGGAGATTATGTCATAACTTCCCCTTGTAGCCATTTTCAGTATGTCACAGTCCTTACTCATAGTTACTTCCACAGTTTTTTTTTAAATATTTTCTTTAAAGAACCATCAATCATGTAACTGTATTAAAGAGGAAAACAAATTATCTAATTGAAAGCAAGTAAAATCCTAAGATACTCAAAGAATGAAAAGTATTTCTGATTTAAATAAGGTTTCTTTTTATTGATTTCATTAACATAATGGCAAATAGGCTATTTTTAGATCATGGATTCAAAATATGTACAATAGAAATAAAACGAGAAAAATTCCTGTTGGAATAAGACCAGATGATCTAATCAGCCATGCTTTTCTGCTTTCTGGGTTTTTTTTAATTCCACAAGTCTTTTTCAAGCACAGATCTTATACAGTGGGTTTAAAAATACTGTAGCTTATTTATTTATGCATAATCTTGAATTATGAAGAATCTGAGGCAATTTACACAAATATATAATCAGAAAACAAAAAAGAATTTGAAGTCAGAGCCACATGCATCATTAAAAAAATCTGAGGTGATTTACAAGAATTTATAATCACAAAATAGAAAAGAATTTAAAATCCGAATCACTGAAAATAAAAACTAGAAGCTCAGCATGAGGTTTTATAAGCTATGAATGAGATACTCAAATTTATTAAGGTTGACCTGCACATTTGACCCTGAGTGTCCTTGTATCCAAAGCAAGGGAAAAGAAATGTGATGACATTACATTTGTAATGTAATGTAATGTAATTTTCCCCCATTATTCATAAAATGAAAACCTATTAAGTAATTAGGGAAAGCTAAACTTTTTTGGGCATTACATAGGAAAGAAATTTCTCATGAGGCTTCATGAGAGTAAGAGTAGGGCAATATTTTTTATACTTCCCAAAGTAAAAATATAGTAGTTTTCATAAAGCTACTTCCTAACGTGTTACTCAGCAGTAGCTAAAGACAATGAATTATAAGTCACAGATTGTCCACAGTATAATAAATGGTGGTACATATTAAAGACAGTAACAGAGTAGTCCTGAAGTTTTCTGAGTAGATTTCAAAAATTAAAAAAAAATTGTTTTTAAGTAAGCCCTGCATTCTACGTGGGGTTTGAACTCACAACCTTGAGGTCAGGAGTTGTATGCTCTGCTGATTGAGCCAGCAAGGCCCCCCTCAGAAATGGTTTTTAACCATGAGGGACTCTTGAATGTTGAGAACAAGCTGAGGACTGATGGGCATGGGGGAGACGGGAAGGGGGTGATGGGCATGGAGGAGGGCACTTGTGGGGATGAGCACTGGGTGTTATATGGAAACCAACTTGACAATAAACTATTTAAAAAAAAGAGAGAAAAACAAAACAAACAAAAAAAAGAATTACTAAAACTAAAAAACAAAAGAAAAGAAGAGAAATGGCTTTTAAGCAGCAGCCCACTTTAGGACCAAGCTTGAAAGGGGAGGTTGGGAGGGGACAAGTGGGACTGGGTCAGGTGGTTTGACTCGTCTCCTCCTGGGACTTGATAGTCTGAAAGTTGCTTCTCTTTCTATGTCTAGACAGATCCAGGTGCTTTGCCCAAGTTAGACAGTTCTTGATCTAGCTAACATTCTGGATAACTGGTACCCTCAAAATGCTAGTATTAACTTTGAAGGCAAGATTGGATTTAAAAAAAATCTGTGTGGTAGGATTTAGCAGTCTTTCATACACTGTGAACGCTTTATAATATCTTAATTTAAGGTATTAATAGCGTATTTAAAAGCACCAAAGATCATATAATTTTAAAGCTGAAAAATAGACTTTATAATAAGTTAAATAATCCCAAACTTGAAATAGCTAGTAGTTTTCCTTGGATTTAAATGTATAACAGTAGAAAAGAGCTAGGAGCACTGGAAGGGTTGAAATAGCAGTGTGATCAAGATCACAATTCTGCTTTATTCTCTTAGTAGAAAATTATTTTGACCTCTTTCTGTTTCAGTTTCCTAGTCTGACAATTTGTGACTTACATGTAAGCCTCATTGAGCTCGGAAGGTTGGAAAAGATTTGAAACCTAAAGGCTATAGCACTTTTCCTTAAAAAATAAAGCTGTGTTTCCAGAAGGAGCACTGAACTAGAAGGCATGGCCTCCAGGGCTCTAGAACGCTGACTAACTGTGCATCCACAGGAGGTGACTCAGCCTTGCTGGGCCTTTGTGTACTCATTCATAAAATGAAAGGGGCAGGACTGAATGAATGTATATATTTGGTTAAAGTTTTTTTTCAAAAAAGCCGTATTATAGGCTTATATAATTCTATCAGTGACACTCTTATTTTTTAAAACATGTTAAACCCCTGACTTCAGAGCAAATTTATCATTTTTTCAGCAAACATAGTCCTTTCCTTTATGGCACTGCTTTGACTGAAGTCCTTTCTGGCACTGTATGGCTTTTAATCACTTCTGAAAACGAAATTTATACTTTTTAAGTGGTTTATCTTTTTTATGAAGGCAGGGTAATTGTTTTGTTCATGCTGTGTATCCAGGGTGTAGAAAAGTGCCTGGTATGTAGTCAGCATTTGTGAATATTTGTTCATTCATTAAATCATTCCATCTGTCATTAGTAGTTGATTTGGGGCTATTCTGTTGTACTATGAGCTCTATAGTAACGTACCGTAATGCATTCCCAGGCCCTAGCAAATTATCTTACTTGTGGAATTCAGTTAAATAAAATATACCACACAGTCTAAAGACATTCCCAAAAGAGGAGTTTCAAAACTATTTGAGATACATACCTTTTAGCACTTACTTGGATAGGCTTGTATACTTTACTGTAGTTTCTATGCTGTGAATACTTGACGCTCTGGTAGGGAAAGTATGTTATATAATCATCATTTATTGTGGAGCTTATTATTGTTAGAATAATGATGCAGATGTACAGAGCAGGAGGTGTTCCTTTCTGTGTATACGTTATGTTCTGGGAAAAATTGTCAGATGTATTCATAACTTTTCTTGTGGTATCACAACACAGAAGGATTTAGAGAGAATGTGAGGGGTAGGGAAGAGAAAGAGTATGTGTGTGTGAGAGAGAAAATGGTTTTATAAAGTTCTATAATTAGATTGAAAGTGGGAAGCTAGAGAATTCTTGAAATTTGCTTTACGAAACCTGGCTGCCAGGTGGGGACTCTGTTAGGAAAGAGCTTGCTGCCTGATCTTTCCTGTGCCAGCAAGTTGGCAGTTTCTCCTCAGACAGGAAGAGCTGACTTTCCTGTTGGTTTTCCCCCTTTTCAGCTGGGTGCTTATTTGAATTTGATTAAAATTTTAGGAGTAAGGTGTATAAGTAAATATAAAAATTTAGGAGTCTTAGTTTTTGCCCATTTTCTTAGTTTTGCCATTCCTTACTTTTCCCATTTCTCTGTTTTGTATGTTTGAATCTTCATTCATGCATTGACCAAAGGAAGATAGGCTCTGCTGTTTTCCTAATTATACAGTCTAAAGGGTAATACAGCTATCTGCTGCTGACTCCCTTACAGCTGGTTAGTTCATACGGTTAGGGTATTCCATTAAGTGTAGCTTTTATGCAGTGTTTTTGATTAATCTGCACCTTTCATTTCTTTCATAGTAGATATAAATCTCTGTATTATCCGAGACATTATATTAGTAATAAATTTAAGCAGAACCTGAAAATCTAGGCTTATTAAGATACATGAAAGACATCATTTTTACTAAAATATTTTTCTTTGCAGAAAATAATAAAATTCCTGTATAGCAGAGAGTGTAAAAAGGAAGGGGCACTGAGAATGCTTAAGTCAGGCCCACTTCATCTTTTGAAGCCTCAGAACCACCATACGATGTAGGTATCATCTAATTTTACATATGAGGAAGCTGAAGCTGAGGGATTTTCAGTTGCTTGCTTAGGGGCACACAAATGAAATGTGGAAAAGCCAGAAATCAGGCCTAGGTGAGACTTAGAAAGTATAATTTATTTATAAAATTAAGTTACAGAATTTTCAGGATATAATTGCCACATAAAGTCCACCTCGACTAAATAAGTTGATAGAAACCTAGAAACCCTCTAACTGGCGATATTCTGTACAGGCTGGCTTTTGTCCAGACTGTTGGGAAAACTGTTGTTTTTCATCTGTAGTTTGATTGTCATGGGCTCAAAATGACTATAATCTAGTGACAGACTTTTAGTGGTACAAGTAAAATAGGTACAAAAGTAGTCTAGAGATCCATTATAGACCAACATGTGTCATTTCTGTCATTTACATAACAGTTTAGTTTGGTGTGCGAGTTTCAGGTCTGTGTTCCTGAAATCCAGGTGCTTTGTATTAGCTGGTATTCTAGAGATGAGGTTGAAGGCAGAAAGTGTTTCAGAAGTGTAACCTAAATGTCATTTAGAATAGCACATGTAAACAGATGGTGATTAATGAGGATATCTGTTAAAAAGACTTGTAAAGTGAGCATGAAGTCCTTAGGCGTTGGTACTTAGGTTGTATAGTGAAAATTAGACACGTTTTGTTGTGTTTTTCAAGAAGCATTGGATTCATAAATGTTATCCTGCCAGAATACTTGGCATAAGAAAAGTTCATTATATTCATTTATTCGTTCATTCATTCAACAAGTTCATTGACTCACAGATATTTGCATGCCATGCCCTGTGCTATGCATGGGGGATACAAATGTTGTTTAATATCCTACATCACCTTTTATAGAGCTTGTAGTTTAAAAGTGGAAGGTAATTAAGTATACAAACAAATGTAAAATTGCCACTATCATTGGTGCTGTGAAGCAGAGATATAAAATAAAACAAAAGCCTAAATCCTCTAGGGAGAGTTTGATCTAGTTTGGGAGCACAGAGAAGGCTTTGCTGATGAAGTGTTATAGCTCTTGGAGAATCAACAGGTGGGTGGAATTAAGGAAGGCAAAGAGTGAGGATAAGAGCTTTGTAGGCAGAGGGGTACCTTTTAAGTCCTGAGCACAGAGTTGGGGGAAAATAAGGGTGCAAATGTAAGGCTTAGACCATATTATGGCATTTTCTTTTTATTTTCTGAAGATTTTTTTTTTCTGAAGATTTTTTAGTAATCTGAATATCCATATTTATTCCATAAAGATCACCTAATTACTTACTTTGTTCTTTATAGAAATTATAAATAAACTTATTTATAGAAGTTATAAATAAATTCAGAGAATCCTCTCAGGAGCAACATAACTGTTATTTTTAGTTTTAAACAAAAACGTGAAGCTGATAAACAGTGCTTGTTCTCTCATAAAGTTAATTAATGATTCTTAGTTAACTAGTTTTTGGAAGTTGTTCATCAGTTAAATGATGTAAGAGTTCAGTAACTTGGCAATTTCTGGACTGAAGAAGGAGTCAAAATTTTAGATTCTGTTTGCTTTTAGAAATGCTGATTTATGAATTTTGAAATGAGAGCAGCAGAAATGTGTGGCAAATTATGGTGGTGTTTGTTAAAATTCCTCCTCCTCTGGAGTGGTGGCAGTTTGGGTGAGAGATTGCAATTCTGTTCTTTTGTTGTTTTCCATTTTAGTTGATACCTTGCAATAACATGTAGCAGAAAGGCCAGAGAAAAAGAGCAGGGGACTTGCTAGATGGTAAAATATTACTGTTTTTAATTTTGTTTTTCATTTCAAAAAGAAACACTGAGTAATTTATAATATATTTTGAACTGTAAAGGTATTTAATATCTTTAACAGGATAGAATATATTCTCTGTTCTGCAGTTGAATGTATGTTACTTAGTTTTTTTTGAGTTATTTTCACTACCTTTCCTTAAAATTTTTAGAAAATTTTTCATCGTAGCAAAGTACACGCAAAATTTACTGTCTTAACTATTTTTAATTATATATACTTCAGTAGTGTTAAATATGGTTTCTAAAACACTTTCATGTTGCAAAACTGAAACTCCATACCCATTAAACAGCAACTAAGAATTTGATTACTCAAGGTACCTCATATAAGTGAAATCATAAAGTATTTTGTGTGTGTGTGTGTGTGTGTGTGTGTGTGTGTGTGTGTGACTTGCTTGTATTACCCAGCATATGGTCCTCAGCGTTCCATGCTGTAGCATGTGTGTATACACCACGTTTTGTGTACCCACTCATGGACACTAGTGTTGCCTCCACCTTTTGGCTGTTGTGAATGATAACTGCTCTGAACACGGGCATGTTAGGGTTTTCCAGAGAAACAGAACCCACAGGATGGGGGTAGAGAGAAAGAAATTGATTTTAAAGAATTGGTTCACATGACTGGTGAGGTTGATGAACCCAAACTTTGATGGAATAGGGTAGCCAGCTGGAGACTTAGGGAAAAGTTACAGTCTGAGTCCAGTGGCAAACTTCTGGCAGAATTCCTACTTGCTCAAAGGAGTTCAGTCTGTGTTTTATTAAGGCCTTCAACTGATTTGGTGACACTGACCCACATTATGTGGGATATTCCACTTAACTCAGAGTCCACCAATTTAAGTGTTAATCTCATCCAAAAAAAACACCTCCACAGAAACATCCAGAATAATATTTGACTAAATTATCTGGGCATCACAGCCCAACCAAGTTGACACAGAAAATTTACCATCACAATGGGTATACAGATATCTTTTTGGGACTCTGCTTTCTGTTCTTTTGGGTATATACCCAGAAATGGAATTGCTGAATCATACTGTTAATTCTATTTTTAAATTTTTAATGAGCTGCCATACTGTTTTCCATAGCTGCTTCACCATTTTACATTCCGACCAATAGTGCATAAGGGTTCCAATTCTCTGTATCTTCACCAGCACTTACTACTTTGTTTTTTGTTTTTGTTTGTGTTTGATAATATTATTTTTAGATGAAATATAGCCAGATATATATATACACACACACACACTATTACACACACCTCTGCAGGTTATACATTGTTTTCTGACCTAGCTTTTCTTGTAAGAAAGATTTTGTTATACGTGTATCTTTAATTCATCTAGATTTATTTTTATGTACTGTGAAGTAGAGATGTACAGCTTTTTTCCCCATTCTAACTGCTGGCTAATTGTAATAAGATAATTTATTAAATAAACTAAGGTTTGGTAAACTTTTTTTTTAAGAGCCAGATAGTATTTTTGGCTTTTCAGGCCAGATGGTCTCTGTTGCACCTGTATATCTCTGTAGCTTGAAAGTAGCCACAATTTACAGATGATGGACATGAGAGTGTTCCAATAAAACTTTATTTACAAAAAAAGGTAAAGGGCACAATTTGACTTTCAGGCAATAGTGATTAAAAACTGTCCTTTTCCTTCTGGCAAAAAATACCACCTCTGCTTTACATTAAATTATTTTGACTACTGGGACCTATTTTTGGATTCCCTATTACGTTTACTGGTATATTTGTTTATTCCTAAGCTGGTATTATTTTTATTTGATTTTTAAAAATGTTTTATTTATTTCTGAGAGAGAGAGAGAGTGTGTGTGTGATCAGGGCAAGGTCAGAGAGAGAGGGAGATACAGAATCTGAAGCAGGCTCCAAGCTCTGAGCTAGCCATCAGCACAGAGCCCGACTCAGGGCTCGAGCCCACGAACCGTGTGATCATGACCTGAGCTGAAGTCAGACGCTTAACTGACTGAGCCACCCAAGCGCCCCTATTTTTATTTGATTTTATGTAGTCTTCTGATAACTTTGGAAAATTCACCCCTTACCACCATATAGCCTTTCGTGTTTATTCTGTCATTACCTTTTTTATTTTTAAGTTTATTTATTTATTTTGAGACAGAAACAGTGGAAGTAGGGAAGGGGCAGAGAGAGGAGGAGAGAAAAAGAATCCCAAGAAGGCTCTGTGCTGCCAGCCTACATCCATTAAAGCCATGAGATCCACCCACGAAGCCACGAGATCATGACCTGAGCGGAAACCAATAGTCGGATGCTTAAACGACTAAGCCACCCAGGCGGTTAACTTTTTTTACATGGCTTTTTAAATAATTTTATCAACTTCCCATAGCATCTTGCTCAGTTGAAAGTGGAAATACATTAAATATGTATTTTTAATTTTGGTAGGATTCACCTCCTCATGTTACTAAGTCTTCCCAGAGAGGAACACAGTACATCTTTCTTATTATTCAGATTTTATGTTCTCTGTAGATTTTAAAATTGTCTTCAAATAAGCCCTCCCTGTACCTTTCTTTTTATTTTATTTTAGGTGTTTTGTAGGTGTTATTTTTCTTTATTTCATTTCCATTTCTTCTACAGGAGTTTTGTAGGTGTTATTTTTCTTTATTTCATTTCCATTTCTACATATTTTTTACATCAACTAAAAAAAAGCAAAAATAGAAACACCTTCTCACCAATTTTCTTTATCGACCATTTCTTTTTCTTGATAGCATTGCTGTTATTACATTGGCAAGACACTATTGGACTATAATGGTCCTAGTAGACATTTCTGTTTGGTTTCTGGTATTCATTGGTATGATTTTAATATTTCATCATTTAGGATGATACATATGTCTTTATCAAATTAAACTAATTTCCTTCTAGATTTGAAAATTAGAAATGGATGCTAAATTATTGACTAAGTTACTGGTTTTTCCCTTTTTGTCCTTTTTAATTTGGTACTTCTGTTAATGGTGACCTTCTCTTTCCTGAAGATTGTAAACATATTATAAGATCCTATCCCTTTTTCTCACTGAGATACTCTCACTGCTTTTCCTTTCCATAAGATGAAACCTTTAGAATACTTTCCCTTCCCTGTATTCTTCCAGTCTTCCACTGTACAGACACCTTTATACCACTTTAACTCCTGGGTTTCTTAATGCCTAGTCTTTGCTAGAATAGTTTAGTATCTTCACTTTTGGGCTGTTACTAGATTTTCTGTTGCAGGTTCTGCCTGCCTTTTCAAGGATATTTGTTTAACATTTATATTTCATATCTCAGATATTCTGTCAATATTCAAGGTGTATCAGTTCCTGATAGGGTTTTTAGTAGAAATCTCTGCCCGGTCTTCTCTTTCTCTCCCTGCCTCAAGAGTAAAAAGGATCCAACCTTTTAATAAGCTTTTCCTTAGCTTTTAGAGTCTTTATGCTTGCTGCTCCGTAGTTTCTTGTCCACCCAGAGAGAACATTGCAGAGGTTTATAGTTCCCTCCATGTAGTCCCTGCCTGCCTATGCACCCCAGCAGCTGCTTTAGCTCAGGAGAGCTGCTGCATTGGGTAGAAGACAGAGCTGGGAGCAGAGGCAAAAAGGGGGAAGTATTAAGCTTCCTCACTCCCAGAATACACTTCATGTATATTTGCTAATATGTTATTTTTCATATAAAGAATTATATAACAGTATTCCTTGGGGGAAAGTGTCTAATACTTAATGTCATATTAGTGACATTTTACATTTCTATCAACATTGTATGAGGTTTTCAGTTTCTTCATATCACTGCAACACTTGCTATTGTTTATCTTTTTTATTATAGTTGTCCCAAGTAGATATGAAGGGATATTTCATTGTGAGTTTTATTTGCATTTCCCTAATGAGTAATGTCACATTGAACATCTTTTCTAGTGCTTGCTGGCCATTTGTATATCTTCTACGGAGAAATGTTTCTTTAAATCCTTGGCTCACTTTTAAATTAGATTGTTTTTTTTTTTTTTTTTCAGATTGTTTTTTTATTATTGATTTATAAGAATTCTTTTTATATTCTGGATACTAGACCCTTACTAGATATATGCTTTATAGATATTTTCTTTCATTCTATGGATGTCTTTTTACTTTCTTGGCAGTATCCTTGAAACACACAGTTTTAATTTTGATGAAGTCCAGTTCATTTTTTCTTTGGTTACTTATGCATTTATGTTGTCATATCTAAGAAACCATTGTCTAAATATAGGGCGATGAAGATTTCTTCCTCTGTTTTCTTCTAACGTGTTAAGGTTTTAGTTCTTTCAACTAGGTCTTTGATCCATTTTGAATTAATTTTGGTGCATAGTACAGGATGGGAGGTTCAACTTCATTCTTTTGTATGTGAATATTCAGTTCTTCAGCATGAAATGTTGAAAAGAATTCTCTCTCATTGGATTGTCTTGGCACTCTTGTTGGAAATGAATGGTCCACAAATCTTTGGTTTTTATATCTAGATTCTGTCTTACTGCACTGATTACATGTCTGACCTATGCCTTTAGCACACTGTCTTGAGCTCTCTAGTTTTGTACTAAGTTTTGAAATTGAGAAACAGGAGTCCTCTATCCTTGTTCACTTTTTCACGATCATTTTGGCTATCCTGGATCTTTTACATTTCCATATGAGTTCTGGGATCAGCTCCTCATTTTCTGCAAAAAAGGCATCTGGATTTTGATAGGAATTTTATTGAATATGTAGATCAAATTGCGTAGTATTGCTGTCTTAAACAGTCTTAAGTCTTTCAATCCTTATACATAAGATCTCTTTCCATTTGTTTAGGTCTTCAGCTTCTTTCAACAACATTTTGTAGTTTGCAGTATATAAATCTCATACTTCTTTTGTTAAATTTGTTTATTCTTGTGTTTTTTTGATCTAGTTGTTTTTATCATTTTTAGATTATTCATTGTTAGTGTATATAAATAATATTGATTTTTGTATATTGATTTTATATTCTGCAGCCTCATTAAACTTGTTTATTACCTGTATTAGTTTTTTAATGATTCCTTAGAATTTTCTTTGTAGATCATGTCACTACAAAAAGAGAGTTTTACTTCTTCCTTTCCAATTTGAATGCCTATTATTTATTTTTCTTGCTTAATTTCCCTGACTAGAATTCCCAGTACAGTGTCAAAATTGAAATGACAAAACCAAACATCTTTCCCTTATTCCTGATATTAGTAGGGAAGCTTACAGTCTTTCATTATTAAGTATGATACGACTCAATGCAGGCCTATACTTTCTGTTCTACGTTAGCCTGTAAGTTTCTCAGAGATGCGCTATATATAAGATTGAGTTTCCTACTTTTCCTATTTTGTTGAGTATTCTTATCATTAAAGGGCTGGATTTTTGTCAAATATTTTTCCGTATCTATTTTCTTTGTTGAAACACCCTCATATCCCTGGCATAAATCCCATCTGGTCATGGTATATAGCATATGTAACTGGATTTGGTTTGCTAGTTTATGTTGAAGATTTTGTATCTATCTCCATTAGGATTATTAGTATCTAGTAGTCTTATGTTGTAATGTGTTTGTGTGGTATTGGTGTCAGGGTAATACTGGCCACACAGAATGAGTTTGGAGGTGTTCCCTCTTCTAGTTTTTGGGAGAGGTTGTGAAGGATTGGTGTTAAATCTTTAAATAGTTGGTGGAATTCTCTTGTGAAGCTATATGGTCCTGGGTGTTTCTTTGTAGGAATATTTTAAAATTACTAATTCATTCCCTTATTTTTGACAGTTTTTGCCAGTGTTTTTGTTAGTTCTATGGAGAAAACCGTGTTTGAAGTTTTTATTCCACCACTATTAAGGGGATCACCATTTCATAATGATTCTTAACCTTCCGTTTAGATAGGTGGATTTTGTAGAAATTTGGAGAAGAGAGTAAAGGCTGAAGAGTTTTCTGAGTTTTTTTTTTTTAAGAGATCTGTTCTTTGTAATTATTTCAAAATACAAAAATTTTAACCTAGCATATTGTTTGAGAGCATGCATATTGCTATAAATTATTATAGAAGATTACTTTTTGTAAAGTCGTACATTCTTGATTGTTTGGGAAATTTTTTCCAACATAGTCCTCTGATACGTAACTTTGAAAAATTTGGTAGAATCAAATCTGTAACATTCATTGATATAGCAAGTGGTTAAGATGGTGAGGTTTTCATTTAGGCAACTTTATTAAGTTTGTGGGGCATTCATCTCACATCTCTGGACCTCAATTTTATAAATGTAATACTTTAAATACAGTATTGTGCTTGATACATAGTAAATAATTTACAGATCATTCGCTGTTATTGGTAGTAGATGTTATTGATAGAGGTCATTGGTTCTATTGTGAATTATTTTATCAGCAACAGTGATGGTGGTTTGCCATGCCTCCTATATTCTCTCATTTTTATGATTGGTGGGACATATCAGACAAATAACTCATTCCATTTATTAATGTATTTCTGGTCTTAGCATATTATTCACTGAGGCTTTATGTGGGCCCCAAAATCTATTTCTCATCACTACCACTCACATAACCTCCTTTTTGTTTCAGTTCCCTATCTCTTTACCACTTTCATTCAAGTTCCTAGACCAATACCTTGGAATCAGTTTTAATCTGTTTCTTAGAATTGTACATTGTAATATACTAGAACCATTTGCGTTTATCCCCTTCTGGCCATTTTCACTAACTTCTAGTTCCTATTTGATTTTTGCAAAACACAGCTAGACTCTAATCAAATAGTATCACATGTTCCTCAGAACACGCTTGATGTTTTATTTTCTTACTCTGTTCACTCGTCCTGGGAATAGCCTTTACTCCCAGAACCCTTCTAAACTCAATTCAAATGTCATCTCCCCCAAGAAATCTTTCTTGATTTCCCCATATATGGTTCAACCTTCATACCAGATAGAAATTGTTTCTTCTTTCTCAGAGTTTTATTTTAAAACATTTCCGTCTGGGGTGCCTGGGTGGCTCAGTCAGTTAAGCGTCCAACTTCAGCTCAGGTCATGATCTCGCAGTTCATGGGTTCGAGCCCTGCGTCTGGCTCTGTGCTGACAGCTAGCCCAGAGCCTGGAGCCTGTTTCATATTCTGTATCTCCCTCTCTCTCTGACCCTCGCCTGCTCACGCGCTCACACGCGCTCTCTCTCTCTCTGTCTCTCTCTGTCTCTGTCGCACTCTCTCTCTCTCAGAAATAAATAAAACATTAAAAACATTAAAATAAAACATTTCCTTCTAAAACATTTTTCCTTCTGCCTCTTATTATGACAAATGCAATTATAGAACATTAGAGCTGAAGGGAGCCTTAGGAGTCATCTAATTAAAACCTCTAATTTAAAAAACTTGCACAAAACTCTTCCCCAAAGTTCAACTGGATATTTGATAGAACTTGAGTCTTGGATTTCCAACTTAGTTCTTTTTCTATACACAGCATTCTGATATAGCATATACATTTCTTAAGCCATTTTGTAGTATTTCACTGTGGTTCTGTTGAAGTCTATGTAGTTTAACTGCAAGCAGTAACCTGTGAATTCTTGAAGGACAAGGAATAGGTTCGTTTCTCACTGTATCTTTATAGATGTTTCTCAGAGACAGTTTATTGCTAGAATGAATTAATGAGGATGTAATACTTTGCTTATTATTAATATTCTTTCTTTTATGTTTATTTTTGGAGGAGAGAGAGCAGAGCGAGTGCAAGCGGGGGGGGGGGGGAGGAGGGAGAAAGAGAGAGAGAGTGAGGGAGGGAGGGAGACACAGAATCTGCAGCAGGCTCCAGGTTCTGAGCTGTCAGCACAGAGCTTGATGTGGGGCTCAAACCCACAAACCATGAGATCATGACCAGAGCCCAAGTTGGATGCTTAACCGACTAAGCCACCCAGGTGACCCTAGTATTAATATTCTTAATGTTAAAACTCAAATGATAGGGGAATCTGGGTGGTTCAGTCGGTTAAGTGTCCAACTTGGGCCTAGGTCATGATCTTATGGTTTGTAGGTTTGAGCCCCACTTTGGGCTCTGTGCTGACAGCTCAGAGCCTGGAGTCTGCTACAGATTCTGTGTCTCCCTCTCTCTGCCCCTTCCCCACCCACACTCTGTCTTTCTCCCTCTCTGTCTCTCTCTCAAAAATAAACAAACATTTAAAACTTTTTTAAAAAATAAAAGTCGGATGATATTCTCTAATTAGACACCTTTTAAAAGAAATCCATGAATTGAGGCCTGTAGGGGGCAGCGCAACACAGCAAGTTTTGATTGCCCTTGCTAAATAAACTAGCTACTGCTCTGAGATGGTATTAGACTTAAATTGCTTCGTCTGTGGATTTTTGAAAAATGAAAGAAACTATAAATTATAAGCTTATGTGATAGGTATATTTTAAAACAATTGTCATTGATAGGAATAGTAACTTTTTGATGCAGATGATTTGCTGTTTAATTTTTAAAGCATTGGATAAGAAAGCAAATGATATTTATTAGAGCTTTTTAAAATTTTGCTTTATTGATTTCTAACAGATAATCTGATGTATTTATTGCTAGAGGAACTAAAATATGCAAAGTTGTTGTTATCCCAAACTCTTAAAGTTATTTTTAAATTAATAATTAAAGTCAAAATTTTCTCAGTATTATTTTGTTGCATTAAGCTAGGTCATAGTTTCATTTAATATTTTCAAGATTAAAAATACTGCTGGTAATTAAACTGTAGACATAAAACAGTTAAGAGCTGCCATTTATTGAGTACTGTATGCGAGATATTATTTTAAAAATTCTACATTTTTAACTCATTTAATCTTCTCTGTAGTCCTTTGGGATATTTGCTAGTACTGTCCCCATTGTGTAGATGAGGTAATTGAGATAAAGATGGGTTATTGAAACTTGCCTAAGGTCAGTCACCTTAGTAAATGGAAGAGCTGGTAGCTCTGCTCCAGAGCCCATACCCTTAATCACTGTTCCTTTTGATACATGTGAAGTTTATTTCTTTTATTTCCTTACTCTGTTCTAGTGTAACTTTCCATTTGAGACCATTTTCCAGTTTTTAATCAGGCTTCTTATTACTCCACCCTTTTGGTTGTTTTCTGCCTTCAGTCCTCTCTTTCTTCTACTAGAGAAAATGCATGGACAGAAAGTAAAAACATGATATCTTTAGTGTGAAGAGATTGAAACAGCTAAAATTGTGTGGTCTTCTTTCTCTTTTATTTATAGAATGTTCTTTTCCTAATGATCAAGTTAAGCAATTTTTAGTGATCACATTAAAACCTGAATTCTCAAATTTCACTCCCCATGGAATGAACTTCACTCCCCATGCTTAAGCATGTAGGAGCATGAGATAATTTTAAAAGCCAAAATATTCAGAACCTCATTTTAAAATAGAGATGGATTGTGTAAGATAGTCTTATTTATTTCCCTAAAAATGATTTTTTAGCTTCCTCCACAAAGAAATTCTTGATTGTCATAAGACATATAGCGTTTTTACTGTAATATTCTAACATATGTAAAAATTAACTTTATTGTCACTTATTGGTATGTAACTCCTCTGCTTTTGATCCTTTCACCTCTCCTTAATACCTCTCTGAGAAGGTGAATAGATACAGTAAAAATAAGTTTGTGTGGTTAAGTTTGAAATTTGAGCAGCTGATGTGTCTGAACAAAAGCTTAGGTTAAATGTGAGATGGCTTTAAAAGTTATAACTGTTGGCTAAAATGAAAATGGAGCTGTTTCATACCAAAGTTCAGTGGTATTTATATCACAAAATATGATCTTTGTGTATAACTCATTTAAGAAAATATTTTTATATCAAGTTTACTCCTTGATTATTATATGTATTTACTAAGGCACCTCAGATTATAGTTAATGCTTGAGTTTCTTGGAGGAATTGTCAACCCTGGTAATATATGCCAGAGATAACCTATACCTTAGCATGGTCAGCCAGAGTCTTATTGCTACTTTAATGATTGACTTGTCTTCCCATATTTCCCCAGTTTACTGCTGGCCTAACAGAGTGTTGGCAGTTAGAAGCCTAAACTTAGTCCCAAATAATGTTCCTTTAACCTATTAGTCAAAAAGATCTCTGAGACCCAAATTAGTTTCTTTGTGTGACTACCACATTTTTCATTTTGTCCCTTTTCTTTCCATCTCAGAGAATGCCAACATCCAGAAATGATGCCCTGTATGGTGGCCATTTAATCTGTTGATAATTTCACTGTGTAAGAAAATTTGCTTAATCATGTATCTATTCCAATAGTGAAAACTACCTTCTGATTTTTTTGCTGTTCTTCTCATAAATGATTTTCATATAACATGCCAGAACACACAGCACCTGTCTGTTAAGAACAGAATTACTAGGCTTTGATTCTTAGTAATGGTTCCTTCTTTTGGGTAAATATGATAGTTGCTTTTGGTTTACTCATACTTTTAAAATAACTACTAATAATTTCAAGTAGGTAACAAATAGGGTGATTTTTTAGGAATACTAGAGGGAAAAGCCAGAGGAAGAAAGTGCAAGACTAATATCCTATTCTTTATGTCTGCCCTGGGCCTGAGAAATCTTGTTTGACATTTCATTTCCTTATAGCATAGTCTGATGAGGTGTGTATCTTAGTTGTTGGGTCAAACTTATTTTTGTTTTGTTTTTAATTTTCAAGGTGTTGTGGGAGATTATATAATCTTTGTGATCCATGCAAATTGTTTATAGTAATAAGTACTAAGGAGATAATATAAATTTAGAAAAACCTATGTAGATATATTGATGTGTATACTGATTATATAGATATTACATATAGATAAAGATGTTGATGTGTACATATTTGAAACTCCTCAGATCTTTAGGCAAGTTACTCCTTTAACAGGATTGATTGTAATAAATAAGAATGTTAATTATCAGTTAAGAAATAGGATCTAGTATAAACATTCAGTTGTATGTATTATCTCAATAGGATGTTTTGGGGGCATTTTACAGAATATATTTTGTCTTAAACAGGACGTATCTTTCAGAGGTCTGCTTCTAAAATGGCTAAAAAATTAAAGGGAAGTCAGTGCTGGTTCAATATGCCACTGTTTGTGTATTACTTGAGAGTGGGGGAGGGGAGGGGAGTCTCTCAGTGGAATGATGTATCTGATCATGAGTTCAACAGATTGGGGTACATTTGGAAACCATATTTGAATAGATCATAGATCTACCTTGGATCTGGTCTTTTCATGAAAGTCACCTGTCTACATACATATGTTGTGACACAGTTTTGTATGTAATGTAAATTTATAAAAATTGTATTAGCTGTGAAATGATAATGAATTCATATTCTGAGAATTTCACATGATTATTGAGTTCGCTAATAAGTGATTTGTGTATGAGATACATGGCTAAGTTAATGTGTGCAAAACTTTTAAGAGTCAAACTAATGTGTGTGACTTATTATTGAGCTTAATTTAACCATGTCTTATACCATATTAAACTTGTTTTTAAAACATCATTGTAAATGGAAATTACATTTGCAGTGTAGATAATTAACATATTTTAAGAAATAACATGCTTTCAAAACTGGACTCAGAAATCCATTGTAGTAAGATTCTTAACATTTTATTCGTCTGAGTTTTCAAAGCATTGGTTTGAAAGAGGAACATTGGTTATATCATGTATATAAAAGAAAAGAATTTCTCTTGCTAGTTTCAAATGAGAAATAATGTATTTCATATAATATATAAAACATATAGGTCCTTCTATCCTTTTACTCTTCCTTTCTCTTTTCTTTTCCTCCTCTTTCTGTATCATTCTGTCCTGTCCTTACCTTTCCTCCTCTCACGGTCTTTCCTTTCTCTGCCTCACTAAACTGAGAAGTGTTTTTACTATGTAGTAAAGCATTTCCTATTTTAATTAAAGTCTTGAAGTTTATTTTTAAAAGCAGAGCTTTGCTATAGGAAAAATACCTCTATTAGCTTGCATTGAGAATCCTTTTCATCATGATGAGGGTAATTACCTGTTACTTCTGAGAAGTAAGCCATAGCTAATTTCTGACTCCGTGTACATGTTTAAAGCAACTTAGAATCAGCTTGGGACGGTTCTGACGTCTGCTTATGTAATGCAGCATCCATACTCTTCACTCGGTGTTCACTTTAGCTACAGATGCTTCATATAAAACAGGGTAGAGTAGCTTTCAAAAGGATGTTCACATCAAAGTGTAACTTGAACTTGGTTTTTACATTGCTTGATGAATCCTTAATGGAGTAGAACAAATTTGCCTTTCCCCCAACACATTATCGTTGTAAAGTTTTAAAAAATTTTGACTTCCGTGACTTCTTACACCATATTATATATAAGTGAATAGTTTTATTACTTTGGAGTATTTTAATAATGCCCACATTAAATATTATTGAAACCCATATACTGTGTAATAAGGAAGGTTTCCTTTAATTAGAATTAACTCTGGGGGATAATGATGCTGCTTTTGGAAGAGTAAAAAGAATTACTTACATCAAGCACTGTATTTTAAGTTGGAATACCACACTCTCTCTCATTTTGTAGTTTGATACCTATTCATGAGGCCAACCAAGTTTATCATTTTTTCAGACCTGGTTCCTAAGAGGGCTTCAAAGTAAGTACAGTGCTTGTTGCTGTTAGCCACAGTGCATCCTCTTTTGCTAGTGAATTCTTTGAAGCTGAATGCCTCTTGCCTCTCCTCACCTCCATTTCTCAGATAAACTCACCTAAATTATACAAGAATTAATCTTTGATGTATATGATCCTCTTAGAACTCTATTTAAAAATCACCATTTCAGTGTACTAAATAACAAAACGTTTATTCTCTTTTAAAAGTTCCATTATGAAAAAACCCTTATAATTTGACTTGCTGAATTGGTGGTATTGGATTATTGCTATCTTGAAATAAAATACTTTGGGGATACACCAGCCTACTTTGGATTCTATACACCATTCTCTATTCATGTATTGTGTTCCCCAAATTTCATATTTTTTGGAAGATAGGGACTTGTATTGTAAATAATAAAATTCTTAGGAAAGGCCATGTAAGTAATGAGACTGAAGTAGGACACCAGTGCTATAGACCCTAACTCATGTTTATGGTGGTGTTTCTTTACCATTCCAGATTTGAAGTCAAGAATCTGCAACAGGGAAGAGTCCCTTCTTGCTGTAGCATTCCTCCACAGTCAGGTCACAGTAACGTGGGTGGGAACCAGAGGTTCCAAACTAGTAAAGGAAGTAGGAAGCTGAGCTTCTGCTTTGCTACCCTGACTGCTGGAGAGCTCAGAAACAGTAGACATAATGAGTCCACGGTCTGGATAACCGTTTATCGGTAATGACATATCTTATGATCTAGACACTGTATTTGTTAAGATAGATGACTTCTATTTTATATAACCCCCTATTATTAAATTCTGTGTCTCTATTTTAGTAAACCTTACCCCCTTTTTAAAAAATTTTTTTAATGTTTATTTTTGAAAGAGAGATCATGAGAAGAGAAGAAACAGAGAGCGGGGTCGGGGGGGTGGGGAGACAAAGAATCCGAAACAGGCTCCAGTCTCTAAGCTGGCAGTCAGCACAGAGCCCAACGTGGGGCCCGAACCCACAAACCGTGAGATCATGACCTGAGCCGAAGTCGGACGCTTAATCGACTGAGCCACCTAGGTGCCCCAAACCTTACCCCTTTTAATGAGCATTTTAAAATTTCAAAACCGTTTGGCTTTAAGTATCAGAGCATGAATTTTAAATGAGTTTTGGTGAACATTTAAGGCAAAGTTGTTGAAATTTCTACAGACAGCTTTAAAAGTGCTGTTATGCTATACAACTTTCTAATTTTTTAAAGTTTATTTATTTTGAGAGAGAGAGAGAAAGAGAGAGAGAATGAGCAGGGAGAGAGAGGGAGAGAAAGAGAATCCTAACAGTGTGAACCCCAGTGCAGGGCTTGAACCCACAAACCCATGAGATCATGACCTGAACCAAAATCCAAGAGTTGAATGCTTACCTGACTAAGCCACCTAGGCACCCCAATAATTATTTTTGATTAATGAGAGCAGGAATCTAATCCTTATTGTTTATGGGGGGCCTCTTGACCTCCTTTAAAAAATTTTTTAGGGATGTCTGGGTAGCTCAGTTGGTTGAGCATCGATTTCAGCTCAGGTCATGCTTTCACATTCGTGGGTTTCAGCCGCACATTGGGCTGTGTGCTGACAGCTCAGAGCCTTGAGCCTGCTTCAGATTCTTCCTCTGTCTCTGTCTCTGTCTCTCTCTCTGTCTCTTTGCCCCTCCCTCAACCATACTCTGTCTCTCTCTGTCTCTCAAAAATAAATTTTAAAAGTTAAAAAATTTAAAGAATTATTAGAATGTTCCAAAAAATAAAAAATTATTTTTAGAATATTCAGAATTGGTGCAACCATCACTACCATATAATTCCAATCACTGTATAATTCCAGAACATTTTTACCCCCAAAAGAAGCCCCATAGAACATGAGCACCACTCCTCATTTTCCCTTTTCTCCAGCCCATGGCAACCACTAATCTACCTTCTGTCTCTCTTTGCCTGTTCTGAACATTTTCGAAATAGAATCTTATATCGCTTTTTGTGTCTGGCTTCTTTACTTGCCTTATATTTCCGTGCTTCATCAGTGTTGTAGAGTACTTCAGTTCATTTTTTATGGCCAGCTAATATTCCATGGCATGGTAATACTATATTTTGTCCAATTGATTGGACATTTAGATTCTTTCTACCTTTTAGCTATTATGAATAACTGCTGCTATGAACATTAACATACATGTTTTAGTGTGGACATATATTTTCATTTTTCTTGGGTAGATACTTAGCAATAGAATTGCTGGGTTATGTGGTAATTCTGTGTTTAATCTTTTGAGGAACAGCTAGACTGCTTTCCATCGCATCTGTACCATTTTACATTCTCATCAGCAATGTTTGATGGTTCCCATTTATCCACATCCTTGCCAATATTTATTATTTTCTATCATTTTAATTATAGCTGCCTCAGTGGGTATAAAGGGACATATATTTTTGGTTTTGATTTGTACTTCCCTAACCACTAATGATGTTAAACATCTTTTCATGTGCTTACTGGACATTTGTATAGCATTTTAGGAGAAACATCTTTAATTTGCTCAGTTTTTAAATTGGGTTGTCTTTCTGCTGTTGATTATAAGAGTTCCTTTATATATTCTGGTTATGAATCCTTTATCAGATACATGATTTGCAAATATTTTCTACTGCACTGTGGGTTTTCTTTTCATTTTCTTGATGGTATCTTTAAAGTACAAAGGTTTTGAATTTTGATGAATTCCAGCCAGAATTTTGATGAATTTTGTTTTTTGTGCTTTTGGGTTGTACATCTCAGAAGCCATTGCCTAATTCAAGGCCATAAAGATTCCTTCCTGTGTTTTCTTCCAAGAATTTTATAGTTTTACTACATTGCTTTTTTTTTTCATTCTTCAGAATAGTCAAGTGCTGTGTGTTTTTTTTTTTAAATATCTTAATCACCAGATAATTTCAGCAGTGGGATGAGTGAAATATTTGTCACTTGTTTTCATTTGCTGCTTCTAAAAAAGAAATCACCAGAATTATGGAATCTGGTTTTTTTCTTTTTCTTTTTATTAAGTAAATTCTGTACCCAGCATGGGGCTCAAACTCACAACGCCACTATCAGGAGTCACACACTCCACCAACTAAGCCAGCCGGGCACCCCTATGAAATCTACTTTTGATGATACTTCAGTGAGATGAATTTTTAAAAATTGTGTCAGAAACCTAATTATCCACATTCCTACATTATCCACTTTATTTAGCAGTCACTGTAAACCCACAGACCATGCTCAGGGGGCTGAGGCTCTTTGTAGAGCTTCACTAGCTCCCGGCCCAGAATAAGAAGCACTTTTCTAGTGGATGAGACACTTGACTGAGCATCAAGAGAACAGAATTTCAGTTCTGTGGTCAGTACAATCTCTTTGACTCAGATTTGTTTCCTTGCTACTTTGATTTATTTATTTACACAAATTAAAAGTGCTGGTCTTAATTATTTTACTTAAGTATACCATAGAGATAGAAATAGTCTGTATACAAAAGTGCTCTTTTATTCCTCAGTAGAAAACAGTTTATTAATTGTGTCTGTCACTCTTGTACCCGCTTTTTAGTGTGGCTTTGGATAAAATTAATGAAGATATTTTAAAGCTCTTAATGAAATTTAAACCTTGATTCCGTCGGTGTGGTTTGAAATCTTTTGAAAGAAACCTTAGAAGAAGTAAGATAATTATTACTAAAAACATCAGTCCTAGCCCTCTTATAGGAAGCTTCTCATTTGGCCACTCTACTGGTAATTTCATATAAAAAATTTAGAAGCCGTAACTTATTTTATAAATTGGCTCATAAGTAGCATTAAATTGATCTTAGTCTTTAAGCACTTAAATAGTGCTTCCCTGTAATACATTTTATTCAGTGAGCGTATATGAAGAAGACACAAACTGTTGCTTGTATTTGAAGAAATTTTGCTTTAACCATTTATGGGACAAAATATATTTGGCATTGTCTAGACAGAATTATAATAAATATAACAATTTAAATAACACAAAACACAGACTTCAAACCAGATGTGTGGATGTAATTCTGATGAGTGCTTTCATTTAATCATAGTCTCAATTAAGATACTACTGCTTTGAGGATTAAGTGTCCCTGACTATAATAATGACAGCTTTTCAAATGTTAATTATTATTTTTTAGTGTTGTTGGGAATATTAAAAGTGGACTTCAGACTCTGGTAGCATAACTACAGAAAGTGCTTATTTTCAAGTCTTCTATTTCCCTACTGCATGAAGGATAAAAGTCGTCTGATTAAGGGACACAGACTCCCCTTCCCCCCCAACCCCCACTAGCTCCCCTCCTGATCCCCCCACTTCCCACCACCAAAACGACTGTTTACTGTAAAGGTCCAAAAGCATTCATTTGAGAATAGTCTGTTCTTTTACTTAATGAGGTATTATAATTGTGTATATTCTTAAGCTAATTTTAATATGAGGCTTCTTTTGTAAAGCTTGTGATACAGAATTTGACATGCATGAATATATCTAAAGCCAAATATGCATGTCACAGTTTGAAGCACATATCATGTGTCATTGTTGGTAATATCTGGCAGCATATCCTGTGCAAACCCCTGTTTGCTTTTTCTTTCTGCCACGTATTTATTCTAATAAGACTTCAAAGGGAACTGATGCTTGAATACCAATTATTTTTCATTCTCTCTATTATTGATTCTGTGAAGACTAATGCACCTTTTTTTGGTTCCACACTTAACAGTGGTTTAAAAGAGAGGAATGAAAACCAACCTTTGTTAAGCACCTGCTGCAGTAAATGTTTTATGTATCTCATCTCATTTTATTATCACAGCAGTAATTCAAAGATATATATTGTTACCATTTTTCAAATTCAGAAACAGATTTGGGAAGATTGATGTAATTTGCTCTAGGCACACAGTCATGTTGTGGGTTGGGATGCCACAAAGCCTTTGTTAATTTCACTACATTTGACGTTCCCAGGGTCTGTATGCTAAGCGTTTAGCCCACTTTTGCCCCCTCACTCCCCCACCCTTCACTCATTTCTCACAGGTATCATTATGCTGCAGCTGCTCTCTGAACCCTTTAGCAAGCAGGGGACATATGAAAGAAAGTATTGGTCCTGGACTCTGCCTGAAATGGTTCATCTCTTTCTCTATTTAAAAAGATATGTATTTCAGATTGGAAGCTTCAAGATCTTCTATATTCCCTCTGTTGTTTTCATCCTCTTTTGAAACTCTACTGTTTTCATACATTACAGTCTACCACATTTAGCATATTTTACTTTGTACCTACTGGTGTATCTTTCAATCTTAGGTGATGAAATCATGTAACCAGTTACAGCTTTTTTGGTTTTATTTTTGTTTTTGCTCGAGCTACCCAAAAAGTGTAGAGTTAAATTTTGTGCTTGTGCTCTTAAATTTTCTCTTCACAGCACTTCGTTCATATTTCTGTCACTTACTTAACCCTATATTACAGTTATTTATGTGTACTTTATACATTTTGTTTCTACCAACAGCGATGCTGTAGTAAGTGCTCAGTACATATTTAATGAGTGAAGATTTCTGAAGTAATTTACTCCCAGCACTCTGGTTGTTAGTCAGAGGTCCTGTGTGTGGGTACTGCTATTGGCATAATTCTGTTCAAGCTACATGTTTGTTAAGTAGTTTTTGTTGTCACCATACACATGCTTTTGTTATAAGCATTCTCGATTTTTTTTTTAAACATAGGCATGGAGCACCTAGTTGGTTGGGCATCCAACTTCAGTTCAGGTCATGACCCACAGTTTGTGAGTTCAAGCCTGGAGCCTGCTTCAGATTCTGTGTCTCTGTCTCTCTGCCCCTCCCCCACTTGCATTTTCTCTCCCTCTCTCTGTCTCTCTGTCTTTCACACACACACACACACACACACACACACACACACACACAAATAAACTTTGAAAAATTAAAAGAAAAACATAGGCAAGAATTAAATATAGTATTCTTCACTGCAATTTATTTTTATATCTTTGTAATCCCTATCAGTGCTATTAATGGAGTATCAGTGACTGCATGATTCTGTAGTGTATTATATTGTGGATTTGTTTTGCTCTGCTTTTTTACCTAAGGAGCTATAAGAATGTTATATTGGTCTTCATCATTGTCACTGTTTTGGTACAATGAAACTTTTACTACTTCTTATGTAAAGGTTTTCAAAATATTAAACTTAGCTCATATTTTAACATTGTGTGTCAAATGAAAGTTCATTGATTTTGTTGGTGAGGTTTTTGATATTGGAGGCAGCTTTGTGCATGAATAGTATACTTACAGTTATTTGTATTATATTAGAATTGTAAATAGTAAGATCTAGTTTTTATAATGCCTTTCAGTTTAATTGATGCTGGTTAGTACGTATATACAAATAAAGTATATTACATAAGTAATTTTTATATATAAATGAGAGCAGTCTTTCATTTATTGCTATTTGTCTAATTCATCCCTTTTGTAGATTCAGCTCTTCTAAAAGTGCTACTTATGCAGTTATTAAAACAAATCAAATTAACACTCTTTATTAATCAACAAATTGCTAATTTCAGTTATAGTTCAGTATAGCTGATTTTTTAAAAAAATACCTACAAATATAACAAAAGAAACCCTTTGCTATAGTTATAGAACTCTTATAAATCAAATAAATTGACTTATATATGTGGTGAATCAATCCTCCTATTTCAGAGGATTAATAAACAGAGTATACACACAAAGTAGCTGATGATATCAGAACTTGTTGCTACACCTAGGAAAATGCAACCTGTATATATTATCAATAAAATATTTGTTTCTTTAGCCCAACCAGCCAAGGGGAATAGAATGCCCATCTCAGGCTCACTGCAGCAAATGATCAGTTTACAGTGATTCAGGTCAGTGGTTGGAGATCCTGAACATGGATACTACCACTTGGATGATTCTGTCCAAGCCTTTTTAACAACAGGTCCCTTATCATCAGGTTCTGCCTGCTGTTTCAATAGGAGACCCCCAAACCCACAGTCCTCCCCTCCTTTCTGCCTTTTAATTAAGGCCATTTGTAAGGTTCACAACCTAGTGAATCATCATACATCTACTGGGCATCTTTTAGGTTGTATCCTTGCTGAATTTTTGTTTTTCTCTTTCATAATTTTTAATCTCACTTTGTTTGAGTGAACAGAATCTTCTTATACTATCTGATGGGATTCTTTCTTCTCTTTATGGTCATTGACTCCATGGTCTGTGAGCCAGATATGTGCTCTTCTAGCTGTAAATTGCCATTTTTGACAAAACCAACATTTCTAATTCATATTAAATGTGGATAGAATATATATGACCAAAACAATAAAATTATCACTAATGCTATGTAGTGACAGGGTAACTATAAGATTAGTGTATCTTCTTATAATCCTGGATGTTTTGTATTATGACTCAATGCAAAATACGTATTCCTATTCAACAAATTTCTATTGAGTGTCAAATCACATTTAATGAGAACATTAATAGCACTTACTGAGCATTTACTATGTGCTAGGCATTGTTCTATATGCTTTACATCAATTTAACATGTATAATTTTCATGTGCAGGTTTAAGAAATAACACTGAAAGATCTTTATACCCCTCACTCAGTTTCCTCCATTCTTGACATCTTGTATAACCATGGTATATCATAACCAGGAAATTGACATTGATACAACCCACAGACCTTATTCACATTTCTAGTTTTGTTCCAACATAAGCATTTCTTAGGCTACTCCGCTTATAACCACAGCACCTACCTTACTTCTTCCTCTCCCTAAACTCTGACAACCACTAATTTGTTCTCCATTTCTAAAATTTTATTATTTTACTAATGTTACACAAATGGAATTGTACAGTATGTATGATTGAGATTAGCTTTTTCCCATGTAACATAACTCTCTTGAGTTCCATATGAGTTGTTGCATGTATTAACAGGGATAATGATGATTGCTGAGTAGAATTCTATGATATAGCTATACCACAGATAGTTTAACTATTCACCTGTTGAAGGATCTTGGGATTGTTTCCAGTTTGGGGTATTACAAGTCAAGCTGCTATGAAGATTCATGTACAAGTTTTTGGAGAATATAAATTTGCATTTCTCTCGGAATACTCAAGTGTAGAGCTGCTGGGTCATATGGTAGATATATGTTTAGTGTTGTAAGAAACTACCTTACTGTTGTTCAGAAGGGCCTTTACCATTTTACATTTTCACCAGCAATGTATGAGTGATCTAGTTTCTTCACATGCTTGCCAGCATTTAATTTTAGACATTCTGGTAGGTGTGTGGTAATACTGTGTTGTGTATTCCAATTTGCATTTCCTTAATGGCTAGTGATGTGTCAAACATTTTCATGTGTGGTGCGCCTGAGTGGCTCAGTTGGTTAAGCATCTGACTCTTGGTTTCAGAAGCTCAGGTTATGATCTCACAGTTTGTGAGTCCAAGCCCCACATTGGGCTCTGTGCCGACAGTGTAGACCCAAGTTTTTTTTTAAAAATTCGTATGTTTTTTTGCCATCTGTATATTCCCCTTGGTGAAATGTCCTTTTAAAATATTTTAGAGTTCTTGGGGCATGTATGTGGCTCAGTCAGATGAGCATCCAACTGTGGCTTAGCTCATGATCGCACAGCTCAAAGCCTGGAGACTGCTTTGGATTCTGTGTCTCCCTCTCTCTCTCTCTCTCTGCCCCTCCCCCATGCACACTCTGTCTCTCTCTCTCAAAAATAAATAAATATTTTTTAAAAATTTTAAATAAAATATTTTAGAGTTCTTTATATATCTAGATTAAGACCTTTATTGGATATATGGTTACAGATAATCTCTACCAGTCTGTGTCTTGTCAAAATTTTCATATTCTTCATACTATCTTCTACAGAGCAAAAGTTTTTTTTTTTAATTTTCATGAAGTCTCCTGTATCAGTATTTCTTTTAAACTGAATTTCATGATTCTGAATTTCATGATTTAGCATCCAGAGAAGTGAACCTAAGAGAAAATAAGATTGAAGAAACTTTAAGTCTGCTCAATTGAGATAAAGCTAAAACTGTTGATCATGGTGGCAGTGTATGTTTTAGGATGTGTGTTTAGGTGGTCATATGTACTGTGACTGTGCTGTGCTTATATTTTATTATTCAAAAACTGTATCAAAAAGTGTAGATATTATGTGTTTATACCTGTGTGTGTGTGTGTGTGTGTGTGAGATTATGCCTGTTTTACAGTTGAGGACATGGAGATTCAAGAAAGTCAGGTTAACGTGCCCATCGACATATAATAAATGACAGAACCTGGACTTAAAGCGTGTTCTTTCTGGCTGCAAAGCCTGTGCTTGTCAACAACTGCCTTGCATGTTTGCTGCTATATGTACTTTATGTAACTCATGACACTCAAACTTGGTCTTAGCAATATTATCTGTTGTGCCTCTTTCTCTTAAGTCCATACATTGTCTGGTCATTCAGGCTCAAATGATAAGTCACCATTTCTTGTTTTATCAACTTAACGTTAGTTTGTTTGGTTAACCTGTTTGGCTGTGTTGGAAATAAACTTTTTCTCTATATCTTATTTCTTGGATATAAGTTTAATAATGATTAGCCTGCAATTTACACTATAGCTGTAACCCGTCATCTCTAAGAATTTGAATAACTCTTAAACTGTCAATTTAAAAAACATGTAAGAGTCACTAAAATTTAACATTTTTATAAATTGATTCCTTTGCTTCTCTTCAGTATAGCTCCAAGGTAAATCAGCCACGTAACTTTTCCATACAAGAAAAGTTATTGTTTCATTTATGAATAGGGGAGAGATGGAGGACCAGCCAGTAGGACCCCAATTTATATTCTATTTGGTGTATTTAAGAAATGAGTAAGATACATATTTTTCAAAGTAATAAGGGGAGTTTCAAAGATAACTTTGTGAAATCATATTATTTCTTACAAGAGAATAAACAATACTGCTTCTTGGAAATCACTGAAGTAGTTTGCATGTTTATAAATAAATGGCTAGATTAAGTAAGCATTGTATCATATTCCTGTTGTAGTGACTTTCTTGTGAGGCTAAGATTCAGGTAATATGGATATCATTAGCATCATCTAGTTTCATGTATACTAAATCAAAGTTTGCAGAATTCACGTTCATGGAGTTTTTTTATTTTTAAAATTCTGGCTGTATTCAAAAGGAAGATAGCCTTTAAATACTCCAGCATAATTTAGTCTTCCCTGCTGAACTTCAGCTTAGGGTTTAATGAGATCTGCTAAGAAATTTGCATGAATCTGCCCTGCATACTCATTGCCCTTCAGAATGTGTGTATCATACTTGAACGCATGATCTTTCTGTGAGGGGCTTTTGTTTTAAGGGGCATTAACTCCTGAAATGGAGTAGTTTTCATGATCTTTGGTGTAACTTACTCAGATGCATAAGTGTTCTTTTCTAGAATACTAAATTTTAAAGAATAACAATATAAAAGCAGTCTAATGAATGTTAAGCAGAAGATATTTATTAGATTTTTGATTGAGGTGTTTGAGGGAATTGTTCTTTTAAAGTAACGTTTTTGTTATGTGAGAAATGGCACTTACTTTGATGAGACTTTTCTTATTGCTATTCTACAGAATTTACTTAGTATGTTAATAGCATAATGCCTTCCCCATCCCCACCCCTCCACCAAGCAAAAAACACCGTTATAAAGGTCATTGAAGTTATACCTTTATAACTTCACTAAAGTTTCAGATTTGGAAGAGTAGGAAAAAGAGAGGTAAGAGAAGTTACAGACCATTTTCCTAGGAATAGGAGTGGAGAACACTTTCTGTTTTTTAATATCTTGCTAAGCCCACTTTGGGCCTTTTAAGAAGCATGTTGTTTTCAGGTTTTTATAATATGTTGTATTATTATAGCTAACCACTTCACAATTATGTCACCAAGTAGGGGGTGAGTGAATCCTGAAAATGTTTTTTGACTTTGCTGAAAATCTTAGTATTTTCAGATCAGACTGTAGATGATACATTTTAACTTTACTTTTATTAATTTAGGGTATAGTCCTGACCCAGCCCCAGTTGTCATCACATAGGCTCACATTATTCAGACAGCCTCTCACTCATCTTCCAAGTCATCGTACACAGTGCTGCTTTCCATTAGTCTTGAGAAAAAGCCTCTTTCATCACGTCACTTCCTTTGCTAAAAAGTCTTAAAAGCCTCTCCATTGCCTGGAAGATAGAAAGCCCTCAGTGGGTGGTGGATATTTTAAATTATTACTACAACTCTCTATTCATTTATTTATTCTCTGAACTCCCCTAACCCTTATTATCTTCACATAGTTAATCCTTGATTTTGCATGATATGATTCTCAGTTTCATCTTGTGTGAAATGTATGAGCTTACTAAATTGAAGGATATCAGTCATACTCTTAAAAAAAAATCCATAAAGCATTCAATTAGTGAGGTGAATTGCATTATAATCAGTGCATATTAATTGTCAAGATTTTTATCATTATCAGGGGTTTTTTCATACTTGCCACAGATATTTAACTATTATTAGAATATAATTTTTAACATTTATCATGTATCCACTAAATACACAGTATAAAGCTGGGAAAGGTAGCTCAGTTGCTATATATATCATGTCTGTTTTTTCTTACATTTTAGTTTATATCCATACTTAAAAACAGATGTTTTTTAACCAAATCTATAATAGTTATATTGAAGAAATTGAGATATACCTCTGTGATTAAAAAACAAGCAAACTTGTTTTTTAATGGTTTAATGTCGTTAATGGTTAGGTATTTGAAGTAACTTTCTTAGAAAGTATATAAGTATATTTACTTATGCAGTTGTTCTCTTCTTGTATGTTTTTATGATTTTTCACCCCTGGAAGCTTAAAGTAAAAACTCAGCATCTTAAAATAAAACAACAGTTAAGGGGAAAGGTATTTATTATCTTTAACATACATACATTCATTCATTCATTCTCATCATTCATTCATTCCTTCTGTGTGTGTCTTAATCTCTCTGTGTGCTTGGCATAATTCTTAACTCATTTCTACAACAAACTTAAGAGATACGGAATGTCCCAATTTTCCAAAGAAACTGGGTGCAGAATCACTTAGCACATAAGTGGTAGTGCTATTCAGACTGGTTGATTCCAGAGCCTCTGCACTCTGTGTCATGATGAGGCTTTCCTCATCATTGTCATGCTCCTTATAGAGGTAGTTTAGAAAAATGAAACTTAGGGGCACCTGAGTGGCTCAGTCGGTTAAGCATCTAACTTCGCTCAGGTCATGATCTCACAGTTTGTGAGTTCGAGTCCCATCTTGGGCTCTGTCCTAACATCTCAGAGCCTGGAACCTGTTTCAGATTCTGTGTCTCCCTCTCTCTCTGCCCCTCCTAGCCCCTTCTCTCTCTCTCTCTCTCTCTCTCTCTCTCTCTCTCTCTCTCTCAAAAATAAAACATTTAAAAAAAGAAAGAAAAAGGAAACTTAATTTAAAAGTGGGCAGTACATTGAAATTATTAGCAGCAAATTATGACAGTGATAATAACAGTTGTCAGAATATTCTTTATCTGCTATTTTGAAAAAATTTTTTGGTTCTGATTTATTTTTTTTTTAATTTTACTAAATGTTTTTATTTTATTTTGGAGAGAGAGAGAGCAAGCGGAGGAGGAGCAGAGAAGGTGAGGGGCAGAGGATCCCAAGTGGGGTGGGTGGCTCTGTGCTGACAGCAGAGAGCCTGATGCAGGGATCAAACCCGCAAACTGTGAGATCACAACCTGAGCTGAAGTTAGACGCTCAACCAACTGAGCCACACAAGCACCCTTATTTTTAATTGAAGTATAGTTGATACATAGTGTTAAATTAATTTCAGGCTTACAACATAGTGATTAGACATTATGCTATGCTCCCTATAGCTGTAGCTACCATCTGTCACTACACAATGCTATTTCAGTACCATTGATTATATTCCCTGTGCTGTACCTTTCATCCCAGTGACTTATTCATTCCATAACTGGAAGCCTATATCTCCTGCTCCCCTTCACTCAACCCCCCCTCCCCCCCGCCATCCCCTCTGGTTACCATCAGTTGTCTATTTATGAGTCTGTTTCTTGAAAAATTTCGAATATAAAAGTTAAAATACTATAATAACTAAGCCCATATACCCTTCACCTAGATTCACTAGTAGTTAACATTTTCCTACATTTGTGCATGCTCTCTCTCACGCACGCGCTCTCTTTCTTAACCATTTGAAGGTATGTTTCAGACAGCTTGGCACCTCATCCCTAATGTGTGAGCATGAATTTCTTAAAGGACATTACTCATAACCATTATCACATCTAAGAATTTGACATTAATTTAGTAATTATTATCTGATGTTCATTTTTATTTCCTCAGTTATTCCAAAAATATCTTTTATAGCTGATTTTCCCCTCCAATCTAGTATTCAGTCAAGATTGATTTTTTGTATTTAGTTGTTATATTTTGCTAATTCTTTTTAATCTTTTTGTATTGATGTGTTTTGCCTTTGATTTATTTGAAGAGTTGAGGTCAGTTCTCCTCCCCACCCCCCATTGTCTTTAGAATGTCAAACATTTTGGATTTGTTTGCTTCCTCATGATTAGATTTACTTGAGTTTGTGTTAAACATTTTTGGTGATATTACCACATTTGTGATGTTGTATGCTTCTGATTACACTATATCAGAAGTCATTTGATGGCAGCTTGAAATTTCTGATCTAGCTTACAAGAGTGCTGATCCATAGGGGCACATATGCCCCAATGTTCATAGCAGCACTCTCAACAATAGCTAAAACATGGAAGGAGCCTGTGTCCATCAACTGATGAATGGATCAAGATGTGGTTTATATATACAATGGAATACTACATGGCAATGAGAAAGAATGAAATCTGGCCATTTGTAGCAATGTGGATGGAACTCGAGGGTGTTAGGATGAGTGAAATAAGTCAGGCAGAGAAGGACACATACCATATGTTTGCACTTATAGGTGGATTAGGAGAAAGTTACCAGAGGATCACGGGGGAAGAGAAGGGGAAAAAATAGTGGGGGAGAGGGAGGGAGGCAAACCATGAGAGCCTCTTGAATGCTGAGAACAAACTGAGGGCTATTGGGAGTCGGGGAGAGGGGAAGGGAGGTGATCGGTATGGAGGAGGGCATTTGTGGGGATGAGCACTGGGTGTTATATGGAAACCAACTTGACAATAAACTATGAAAAAAGAAATTTCTGATCTCTGAATTTGTAATTCACAGCAACAAAAATATAAATGTTTGATTTTTGTTTTCATTTTTCAAATAGACAACGACTGAACGACCTTTCATTCAGAAGCTTTTTCGTCCTGTGGCTGCAGATGGACAATTGCACACACTGGGCGATCTCCTCAAAGAAGTTTGTCCTTCTGCAATTGCTCCTGAAGGTAACACATCAGCGGCACTAAAACATTTCTTTCATTTCTCTTTGTGACTGAGGTATAACATAAGCATTCTGCATTTATAAATAACATTTCCTGGTTACTTCAGGAAAATATTTTCATTATCTTATAGGGAACAGTCTTTTGAAACAGAAACACTTAATGTTTATTTATGAATTATTGACACTAATAAAATAAGAAATTGACTATCTCTGGCAAAATAAAATAATACTGCTTTTAAATTACTCTCTTACCACATCTCTGGTGCCCTGGGTCTTTCATTTCTTGGTTCAGTTCTGGTAAATACTGTTTTAAATTTTACATTGTGTTTCTTCATTCTCTAGGAGTAAGAGATGGTAAAAGAAAATTTCTTACCTTTGGTTGATAATTTCAAAGTTCAAAATACTGAATAAGGGATAAGCATTGTATTTACATTTTCTGTCACTTCCTAAAGTTTCACTCAGCATTGTTCTCTTAGGCATTGACATGTGCAATTAAGAATTTGTCCTATTTCATAGTCCTCATTTTGTAGCTTAGGTTAAAATTTTCTTGTAGGCAAAGGAAAAATACTAAAATTGCTGAATTGTTTTCTTAATTGCAATATAAGGAACACAAAGAAAATGCAGAAGTAATGAAAGAAAAAATGCTATGATTTCCTTACCCCAGAGACCACAATTGATACACACATGCGTATGGACACTGGAGTATTTGAGAGGGGTGTGCGTGCGTGTGTGTGTGTGTGTAAAATTGTATGTCCTGCTGCATCTAACAGAACATGAGCATAGTTTTAGTCATTAAAAATTCTTCAAAGCTATATTTTTAAATGGCACTGTAGTCCGTCATATCAATGTACCATTAATTTGATCATCACCCTATTACTGAATGACTTACAATCATAGTTCTATTGGTTACCAAGCTATAGGGGAAATTTCAGTGGACTATTATTGCATTTGTTAATATGTTACACAGACTTGGATTTATTATATAGAAAAAATTTAAAACTTGCTACTTTGTATCCTTTGTGGAAAGAGGTAAAGCATTAATAAATATATTAATAATATTATAACAATGTAACTTTAGTGGATAATTGTATATTTCTTATTAACATATTTATTCAAAGTTGGGGTGATTGTAGTATTATCTTCGTGACTGATAACTCTATCACAGTTCAAGAAGCATGTAGTGTCTAAGGAAATAGTTTGCCTAACACCTAGAATTAGAAACAGAGTGGGACTAGGAAAATGTCGATATTTCAGCCTAAATGATTAAACAAAGAACATGGAACTCAGAATAAGTCATTTGGTGTGTGAATGCAACTACTTTAACCAAATGTGCTTGCCATTCTTGGCATTCCTGTGTGTATCAGTTCTTCTAAAATGCACAAATGCTGGGGCACCTGGGTGGCTCAATCAGTTAAGCACTGGACTTTTATTTCAGCTCAGATCATGATCTCACGCTTGGTGGGATTGAGCCCCAACCTCAGGCTTCCTGCTGGGAGCACAGAGCCTGCTTGGGATTCTCCCTCTCCCTGTCTTTCTTTCCCTCCCTCATGCAGACACTCTGTCTCTCAAAATAAATAAATAAACTTAAAAAATAAAATTCACAAGTGGTCAACAGGAGGGGGGAAGAGGGGCATCTAAAATACCATCAGAACCAGTACCAGAAGGTTCTGATGAATGATGAAAAAGGTCATTGACTGGTACTCAAAATTGTTGAAACTAAACAAGTTTCATTGGTTTAAGAGGTTATGAATATTATTATGTAAGGTCATGCTGTACCCTCTGTCCTCACTGTGCTCTACTAGACTCTGTAGTCCAGAGCATTTGATGGTGTCTTACACATCCTCATGTCTCTAGTGCCAGGGTAACAATGTTAGCTCAGTATTTCATTTACATTTGCTGAATTGTTTCTTTGTGTCATTGCCTGAAACTCTATTCAGGATCATTAAAGCATGGCATAATTAACATTAAGTTGATTGTAATACTGTTGCAGAATTGTAATCTATCTTTATTGCTGTATAATTTTAGTTTTCAGTAAGAGTTTCAGATAAATAGTTTTTTGGCGCTTCAGTTTTTAGTTTTAATAAATTTGTAAGTTGTACAGCCATCACCATAATCTAGTTTTAAAACATTTCTATCACTTCCAAAAATTCCTTTGGGCTTGTTTGCAGCTCATCTCTTTTCTCACTGCCAGTTGTAGACAACTACTGGTCTGTTTTCTGTCTCTGTCATTTACCTCTTCTGGATATTTTGCATAATTGCAATCATACAAAATTGCAACTTTTTTTTTTTTTCATTTAGTGTGGTGTTTTCAGGTTTCATCCATATTGCAGCATGTATCAGTTTTTCCTTTTTAATTGCTGAATAATATTTGGTTGGGTATATACATATATTTTGTTTATTCATTCACTAATTGGTGGGCATTTGGATTGTTTCCAGCTTTTCACTCTTATATGTAATGCTCCCATGAACATTTGCATACGTGTCTTTGTGTGGACATACGTTTTCATTTTTCTTGGGTAGATTCCTAGGAGTAGAATTGCCAGGTCATATGGTAGGTCTGTGTTTAGTTTTTAAGAAACTGCTAAACGTTGGCAAAGTGGCTACATCATTTTACAGTACTACCAGCTTTACAATCTCGCCAACATAAATTTTTTGTCTTATTATAGCCATCCTAGTGGTTGTGTAGAGGTATCTCTTGGTTTTATTTTTTATTTCCCTAATGACTAATGATGTTGGTATGTTTCCAAGTGCTTATTATTATTTGTGGATATATTTGGTGAAACGTTTATTCAGATTCCTTTCTTGTTTTTCATGGAATTTTCGTCTTATTACTGAGTTTTGAGAGTTATTTATGTATTTTGGATATAAATCTTTTTTATTTTTTAATTTATTTTAAAGTTTATTTATCTTGGGAGAGAGAGAGCCTGGATACAAATCTTTATCAGACATATGATTTGCAATTATTTTCTCCTAGTCTGTGACATGGCTTAATTTTCTTTTGAAAAATAAAAGTAGGGGCGCCTACATGGCTCAGTCAGTTAAGCGTCCAACTCTTGATTTCAGCTCAGGTCATGATCTCATGGTTCATGAGTTCAAGCCCTTCATGGGGCTCTATGCTAGCAACATGGAGCCTGCTTAGGATTCATTCTCTGTCTCTGTCAATCTCTGCCCCTTTCCTGCTCATGCACTCTCTATTTCAAAATAAATAAATAAATAAATAAAAACATATTAAAGAAGCATTTAAAAAGAGTATACTTATCTAAAAAAAAGTATACTTCAAAAAAAATTTGGGGCGCTTGGGTGGCTTACTCGGTTAAGCGTCCGACTTTCACTTAGGTCATGATCTCGCGGTTTGTGGGTTTGAGCCCCGCATCGGGCTCTGTGCTGACTACCAGCTCGGAGCCTGGAGCCAATTTCAGAGTCTGTATCTCCCTCTCTCTCTGAACCTCCCCTGCTCATGCTGTCTCCCTTTCTCTCTCTCCTAGAAATAAATAAAAAAATATTTTTTAAAAAAATTTAATTTTGATGAAACCCTATTAAAGTTTTTATGTATTACCTTCAGTAAAATAATTTTGTTGATTAAACTTCTTTTTTTGAACTCAGATTATAGAAATTTTCACTGAGAAATTCTCAGTAACTTTTATTGTCTCAGGAATAACCTTACCATTCCATTTCATTTTATCTATGCTATAAGGGTTGGGTGTTTTTTTGTTTTTTTTTTTAATCTGTTTACTGTCTATTTTTCCCACATTGTTGAGGATTTGGGAATATAGATTAGTTCTTCCCTTTGAAGCATAATTAAAATAGTAATCATTTTTATTGCTAACAGAAATGAGATTCATACACTTTCTATCTGCCCCCACTGCAGGCATTGGCTTTCATTTATTCATTTCTCTGTACTGTGTTTTTCATTCTTTTTTAGTACTTTGTAGTATTTTAAAGAACACTGAAAAATGCTAATATCAACTAAGAGTAATTTAATTACTTTATATGGTGAGAACATCACAAAGAAACTCAAAACCTTGGAAGAAGACTGTTCTACTGTAACAATATGTGCCCTCACCAGCAGCACAGTTAACAAAGACACAGCATGATGAAGGAAGATTTTTCTAGAGGAAAGCAAGAAGAAATTGGTTGGGTGTTAATTTTGTATTTGACATCTTTAAATCTTTAATTATAGAATCTTAAAGCTAATGTAGTTCAGAGTCTTGATTTCTTTCTTTTTTTTTCTTTTTAATGTTTATTTGTTTTGAGAGAGAGCATGCGAGCAGGGAAGAGGCAGACAGAGGGTGAGGTAGAATCCCAAGCAGGCTTCACACTCAGCGCAGAGCTCGATGTGGGGTAAATCTTAGGAACTGTGATACCATGCACGACCTCAGCCAAAATCAAGAGCTGTACATTTAACCAACTGAGCCACCCACGTGCCCCCAGGCTCTTGATTTCTTAGATGAGTAGCTAAGGGTCTCTTAGCTACTTAGTGGTAGAACTAGGTTTAGAACTCAAGTCTCCATCTCCTGATTTACTGGCTTTTCTGCTTTACTGTGCTTTCCATTTGTTTTCGTTGTCACTTTTTCAAACTTTTAACTTTTTTGTTTAAAATAGCATTCTGAAATGTTTACTTTTTCCCCTTTATCCTATGATTTATGTTTTAATATCTCATCTGGCTTGCATGCTGTTCTCTCCTACAGTATATTAACTGGTATGATCTTAGGAACCTGAGCTACTGTTATTATTTCGTAGCCGGTATAATTCCGGCCACTTTTTTTCTTTTTTAAAAATATTTTTATTTATTTATTTATTTATTTATTTTGAGAGAGAGACAGAGACAGCGTGAGGGGAGAGAGGGGGAGAGAAGGAGAGAGAGAGAGAACCTCAGGCAATCTCCACACTTGTCAGCGCAGAGCCTGATGAGGGGCTCGAACTCATAACCATGAGATCATGATCTGAGCCAAAACTGAGAGTCAGACACTTAACTGACTGAGCAGCCCAGGAACCTCGTCTTCTTAAACTTCTTTAAATGGTGGCTGTGACATTCAGGCAAGAAAATGAACAGCAGTCATATGCTTTGAGCTAGAGAATGCACCCCGGTACCCTTTTGCCTTTCCTACACCCAGATCACAACAACACATACAAGATTAACATGGCCCATCACGGTAATGGCACACAAATTTGTTAAGCGTTTCTTTCTTTTAAAGGCTCTTTATTCTCTGCTAAATTTGTAGCCTGCCCAACCTGCACATCCATCCCTAGAGAATACACAGTGTGATTTTCCTTACATATTTTTGAAGGGGCCAGTGAGATAGTCACTCACAACTCTTATCCATGAACTTGCCTCTTAGGCAATTGCAGATGCTGTAGGTGGATATCTTTGTGACAGACTTCTTCCCAGCTATCACGTGCTCATATCGATTGTAGTGCACACACATACTATACACACACTTTATTGAAATGATATAAATAGCATCTAGACTTTTGAGGTACTTTTGATAGTACCTTTCATACGAGGGGAGGCCATGTTTCTAACACCAGTACCTTTTCTTTGGAAAAACTTTTATTTGCCTCTTCCTTTTGTAACTTCATATTGGAAAATAACTGTCATTTCAGGATCTGTGGGGAGTATCCAAAACATCAAGTCACTGTTTCAGTAAAGATCTGTTTACTGTCTGGTTCAGTACACCTGTGGTGTTGTCAAATGTGAAGCATTTTGAAACACCTGCACTCTACTTAAGTTGAAAGCGAAAGACTTTGAGATTGGGTGTGTGTGGATAACAACTGGCTGTCATCACATGACGAAAAGAGAAAGTGCTTCATAAATGTTATGTGGCTCCATTGTCTACTACTCCTTACAGCAAGTGATTCATGCATGAAAGAATTTTGCCTTATTTCAACATATGAAAGTAGAATGTATTAGTATTTCTGAGGATGCGCTTTAGGTCATTGTTCTTGTGGAGTAACTAATGATGAGCTGCTTTGTGTGTTTCTTTTTTGTTTTGTTTTGTTTTGTTTTGTAAGTAGCTAGAAGAGTTAGCCAAATTAGAGTAACAGGAAATAACCAAAGGTGAGCTCAGGTAAAAATGTTTTTGCAGTGTCGGCTATAGTTAAAATGACTCAGGGCTAAGCTTCTGTACCAGACCTGAAGTGAAATATTTCTTTCATTGTTCATGAGAAACAACTTACAAAAAAATAACAAAAATTTAAAAACATAGCTTTTATGCTTTTACTTTGGAGAATACAAAACATCTATAAACTTTGCCCAATCATATTTTATTTCCCAGTTTTCTAATGTAATATATAAGAACCTAGTCAGGCTAATAAGAATGAAAATGTCTAATTTCACTTTTATAAGTTTATTTCAGGGTTCCAGTTGATCAGTATTCTTTCACACTTGGGCTGGTTTAATCCTGAAATCATATGTGATATTGTACAAATGGAGTGTATGTGTAGGTAAAGGCTTATTACTACATTCTGTGGCAAATTAGTAGTTTCCCTGCATCTCTCTTACCAACAAGTACAATCCTGTAGCCACTTACTGTTTTCCATTTCCATTTCTACTGTTTCCTGGGAATTTATTTACTTTTTGAGACCCTTCCCAACTACCATTTAACTTTTGGTTTCCATTTGATGATGTGTGTTTCATTCTTTATCTGTCAGTTCCTCTGCATCATACTGTCTGCTGGCAGTGGATATAGTAAGAGGTATGTGACATAGTTCCTGCTTACCTGGAATTGTTCTTATGTATTCTGAGCTGAGTCTTAAAAGATGAGCAGAAATTAGATGAAGAAGAGTGACCAGGTCACACATACCACATGGCCACCAAAGAAGTAGAATCCTTCACCAGCTGTCCAGGGGCTGGTTACTGAGAGCAATGTGTGGTCTAAAATGCTTTTCTAAAATTTCCCTACTCTGTTTGCTGAGGAACTAGCCAATTTTTTCTACTTCTGTCTCACAAATATGCAGAAAATTTTCAGTGATGTCAGAAATGTGGGAAAAGCATTGAGGAGCTAAGTGGTCTATTTGCTTCATTACCATATTGGAAGATAATGTTAACAACTAAGGCTAGAGATAATTATATACCTCATTTAGGTGGTCTAAATTAGAATGACAGTGCTCTAGGGGCACCTGGGTGGCTCAGTCAGTCGAGCGTCCCACTCTTGATTTCAGCTCAGGTCATGATCTCAGGTTGTGGGATTGAGCCTAGGTTGAGCTATGCACTGAGTATGGACTCTGTTTAAGATTTCTCACTTTCCTTCTTCCCCTCTCCCCTGCTCACAATGCTCTCTCTCAAAAAAAATTATATTGCTCTATTTTTGTATGCTTTTTGAGAAACAGTAGTTTTTACAAAAATTAAAAAGAAATGGTGCAATTCACCTTGTTTCCTCCTTTGCTCTGTAAACATTAGATTGTGTTTATAAAGTGAATTAACTGTTGGATGTTATAATTTTTTAGACATAAAGCAATCAGAGAAAAGAAACATTTAAATCTCATGTTATTCTTATGAGTCAGATCCTTTGAGTGCTAGAATTAAAGCTGGTTGATTGATGTCTTGTGATTTGAGGTTTGAACCAGCAACAATGACTTCTGTCAGCAGGATGACTCTACCCCCTCCCCCCCAACAAAAGAGGTGGCATTTCAGTTTTCAGATTCATGCCACAGAAGCATAAAACCTACAAACCCCCAAACTTCTTCAGAACCAGGGTTTAGGAGTAAGAATAATAGATTTTACAATTTTGGTGACTCCTTTTTTCACTTGTTTAGAATGTTTTCATTGTAGTATCTCTTTGTACCTTCACACTGGTTTGGAAGATCATTTGCTTGGTTGTTTTCTTTCTTTCTTTCTTTCTTCTTCTTCTTTTTTTTTAATGCATCCAGGTTTCCAAATTCTTAAATAAGGATGGTTCCTGCTACCAGCCTCATAGGATGGTTGGTTGTAGGGTTTACGCAAACAGAATATTTGTTTAAAAGTGAGATTTCATGAGTTGCCTGGATGGCTCAGTCGGTTAAGTGTCTAACTCTTGATTTTGTCTCAGGTCATGGTCTCACAGTGAGGAAATGAAGCCCCTTGTCAGGCTCTGCACTAAGCCTAGAGCCTGCTTAAGATTCTGTCTCCCTCTCCCTCTGCTCCTCCTCTGATCGCATGTGTGCACGTCTTCACGTGCTCACACTCTCAACAAAACAAAACAACAACCAAAAAAAACAACTTTGGGGTTACCTACCTGGGTGGCTTAGTCAGTTGAGCATCTGACTCTTGGTTTCAGCTCAGGTCATGATCTCACAGTTGGTGAGTTTAAGCCCCACGTCAGGCTCTGTACTGACAGTGAGGAGCCTGCTTCTCTCTCTCTGCGCCTCCCATGCACGCTCTCTCTTGCTCTCAAAAATAAACATTTTAAAAAACTGTCAATAAACATTTGAAAAGCATTTAAAAAAGAACACTAAGAATATGTAAAGACATGGTAAGATGTACACAGAATATTAAATTTAAAAAATAAATTAGTGATGGGGCGCCTGGGTGGCTCATTCGGTTAAGCATCCAACTTGAACTTGGGTCATGATCTCACTGTTTGTGGGTTCAAGCCCTGTGTTGTGCTCTGTGCTGAGAGCTTGGAGCCTAGAGCCTGCTTCAGATTCTGTGTATCCCTCTCTCTCTGCCCCTCCTGCTCATTCATGCTCTCTCTCTGTCTCAAGAATAAACATTAAAAAAATTTAAAAATTCTTATTTTTTAAATAAAAATAAAAGTGAGGTTTTATAATCGTATTTTTCCAACATTTTACGATTAACATTTTTTCCTACAATTCTGTTAATATTTTTTTTTTTTTACAAATTACTGTGTTCATAAGAAATTTGCAAAATCGAGTTAAAAGGACATAGTTTTTTCTTGTTATTGTTGTTTGTTGATAATCCCACTCTGCAGAGACAGGTACTTGTTGATATTTGACATATGCACAGAAAGTATAAATTTATGATGAATTTTATTTAAATGTAAACCAAGGGGCACCTGGATGGCTCAGTCAGTTAAGCGTCTGACTTCAGCTCAGGTCATGATCGCACAATTCGTGAGTTCAAGTCCCACGTCGGGCTCTGTGCTGAGAGTGCAGAGCCTTGAGCCTGCTTTGAGTTGTGTCTCTCTGTGTCCCTCTGTCTGCCCTTCCCCTCCCTCCCTCCCTCCCTCTCTCTTTCTCTCTCTCTCTCTCTCTCAAATATAAACATTAAAATAAAATTAAAAAATGTAAACCAATATTGTAACTTTTTTTTAAATGCTTATTGAATTTTGAGAGAGAGAGGAACAGAGAGTATGAGCAGAGGAGGGGCAGAGAGAGAGGGAAATACAGTATCTGAAGCAGGCTCCAGGCTCTGAGCTGTCAACACAGAGCCTGAGGTGGGGCTTGAACTATGAACCATGAGATCATGACCTGAGCCAAAGTCAGACACTTAACCGACATGGGCTTCCATGTAACTTCTTATGTATCAGATTATGACAAGAGTTGTATGCCATTGATTTTTTTTCTTTCTTTTTTTTTTTTAAGAAATTAACTTCTGGATATGATTAGAATGTACCAGAACTCTGGCTCTGGCAAGAAAGAAATAAGCTTTTTTTACTAAGGCATCTACTTAATCATAGCAGCCAGCTTACTTATGGAGTTGTTAAAATGTATTTAATGTAAAAATCATAAGGCAAGGGGTCTGAAAGTGTTGCTCTTAGGAAAACTTTTCACTAAAGATGCTAAGCAGTGGTTCACACATTTAATTGAAGTTTCAGCTATTCACAAGTAACCATGGAAGGCTTTCATGACTTTGCTGAGATACTGTGAGTCTGACATGTGGGACAGGGTCACTGGCCGCTTGCCCTTTCAGCCTCATCCTGACACTCCCTGGTCTTCATTGTTCTCTCTCCCTCACTAGATGCATATGCATATTTTATATTAAAAAATGATGTGTCATTCACAATGGGAATTCAAAAAGTTATTTAAATATAACCCACATGAATAAAGATCGTCACTCAAGTTTGGTCAGAAGCAATTTGTTAGGCTCCGTTTATTTATTTAAAAAAATTTTTTTTAAATGTTTAATTTTTAAAAAAAAATTTTAATGTTTATTATTACTGAGACAGAAACACAGCATGAGTGGGGGAGAGACTGAGAGACAGGGAGACACAGAAACAGGCTCCAGGCTCTGAGCTGTCAGCACAGAGCCCGATGCGGGGCTCGAACCCAAGAACTGTGAGATAATGACCTGAGCCAAAGTTGGACGCTTAACTGATTGAGCCACCCAGGTACCCCTAAATGTTCATTTTTGAGAGCGAGAGAGAGAGTAAGCGAGCAAGGGAGGGGCAGAGAGAGAGAGAGGGAGACACAGAATCTGAAGCAGGTTCCAGGCTCTAAGCTGTCAGAATAGATTCTGACATGGGGCTCGAACTCACAAACGAGGAGATCATGACCTGAGCCAAAGTTGGACGCTTAGCTGACTGAGCCACCCAGGTGCTGCTGTTAGGCTCAGTCTAAACTTGGTAATTAGAATATAGTTTCTTTTCTTAAATTCATCATTTTGCCATCAGATTCCAAATGAAAATGAGTGAAATTCTGTTCCAGGATTGTTTCATTCTCCCTCCATCTTTGTGCTCTGTCCCAACACATGGGCAGTATGGACTAATCTTGGGCAGACAGAATCCGTTCATGGCTTAATCCACTGGCACACACCTTTCCTACGGTCAAAGAAATCATAAAGTGATAATTTTCTTTATTCTTCATCAGTGGGGATGATGACATTACTGTACCTGTCAGAAGATGCTTCTGATTTCCTCTTAATTCTTGTTCTTTACCTAAATCTCAAGAAGTTAACCTGACTTTTTAAAAAGTGGGTATAGACACTTAATCTTTAACAGTAGAAAACAAAATTCCCTTAACAAAATAACACATGCAGGTGATTAAAAGCTAGTCATCGCTTCATTAAAAACTCCTGTGAGACCTCACTCGGGCCATATATAAACAAGTATAATTATTGCTTACATTTTAAATAAAACAGTGAACTATCCTCTAATTCATACTTGACAAATATTAATGGTCCCTATTACAACCAACTAGAATTACTAGGTTATTTTATGAAAGCAGATCAAAAACATTTGAAACTATATTTTCAAAGTTTTGTTTTGGATTTTTTTTAAATGAACAAGTTTTAATTTCTAACTTAATCATATTTTTATCTAATTACTAGGAGGCTTTTAATCAGTTTACTAAAATGGTGTTTCAGTCTCTTAATACAATTTCTTTTTATAATTATAGCTAATTGGAGTTTTTTGTTTAAATTTTGGTTTATGTTCTCATTAAGAAATATAAAGATTATAAGCAAAAGTCAATAAAAGAATTAACATGGATATGTTTTGCAAATCTTGTTTAAAATGTTAAGAGTCTAGGCTCTGGGAATATGTGGAAGAGAAATAATTTCTAAAATACATAAAATATAAAATGTATGCATGGGAAGAGATATGTGGTATATATTAATTGTGATATGTTCATTAAGACCTGTACTACTAAGTGAGTATAGATCAGGAAGAAGTTAATGTAAGTATTTTTAAATGGGTTTGTATTTCTCTGATAAACAGCACTCTCCTTCTGTTTGTGATCACGGGATAAAAGCTCTGTAAGCTTGTATATGTTCATTTTTACTGCTACATCATGTAGTGTGCTCTTAAGATTGAGATCTCATTCCCCAGGAAGCATTTCTGTCTAAGATTAATTGCCCTTTTAAAATCAGCGTTTGATGTATTCCTTTGGCTATATCCTGGCTTGGTTTAACCCTCTTTGACCTGACCTCACTGACTATTACCGCTGAGGCTGAGTCAAAATCCTTCAGCATGATGTATGCACTTCAGATTTCTGCCTGTGGTTTTTCATGTTGATGGATTCAATTAGTTGGCGTTTTACTAATGAACATATCAGAGGTTAAAGAATTTATCAGACACAACCAAATTGTTCAGACTAGTGGTAATCCAAAAACTCATCTCTTTTATTTATTTAAAACTTTTTTAGAAGTATTAAGCATTTTTCAGAAGTTTTACTTTCAGCATCACACATTCCAAGATAACAAATCAAGTCATTTTCTGCTGAATTATAAAATATAAATGTGAAACCACAAAGCTAAACACAATGGGTACAGCATTTGACCTTAGATTTTTGCTATTCCATGTTCACAAGTATGAACTAAAAAAAAAAGTTAAACTGAAATTTTCTGATTAAAGCATTTTCCTTTGAAGATATACCATTCATTTCTCTAGCTTCCTTTAAATTCAAGGAGATTTCACATATTTAGTATGCTTATTAATGGTAAAAATGAAATGTATGCATCTCTAGGATCTCAGCTATCCTATTTTTAAAGACATTTAGATCATATTCCTTATTGAAAATTGACTAAAAAGTAAGGACTAAAATGTAGATCGAGGTGGGGAAGATTTGAGCCATTTCTAATATAAATTTCTAAAAGGCAGATCTATCACATACTGTCAGCTCTCAAACGGTGACCTATTTTTAAATGTATGACAAAGATTCTGGAAGGTTTTTTCCTCTATCTCAATGCTCTCATCTAAAAAAAAAAAAAAAAAAAAAAAAAAAAACAATAACTCAATGGCCTGCTTGCACACTACAGTTTGCTTCGGTGGCTAGGAGCTGGGTTCGAATCCTGATGCCTTGCTGCACCTCAGTTTCCTCACGGACATGCTGTCTCTCTCTCTCTCTCTCTCTCTCTCCCAAAAAAAAAAAAAAAAAAAAAAAAGAACATTACCTAAAGTCTACCAAATAACAATAGTACAGTAGGGCTCGTTGAACTTGTCAGTGACACGCTTTACTAAGTACACTTGTTAGCATGACTAACATAATTCAGAGGGTTTACAGTCTTACAGTCCGTAAGGAATGGTTTAAACTGTCATTCTTTCTGTTGTTTGCATAATAATCAAGTCTGGGTTTTCGTTGTTGTCATCTTTCTTTCCTTCTTTTTTTTTTTTTTAAGCACATTCATGAAATTTGTGTGCCACACTGACACTGCATAATAATGAGACTGAGTAATTCAGAGTCTGTATTAACATGAAGCCAAATTCTCACAGCTCTTTGCATGCTAATTACATAGTCAAATCCGTGGTTTTTATATATCTTTTGATATATCTGGTACTGAAAGAATTACCATATTCCCATAACTTTGTGTACAAGAAGAGAACTACAGTGAGTGTTTACTTTTTGTTACCACACTATGATCTTTTAAAAACTAGTCTGCTGTCTTCACTTGATAATATTTTCAGTCAACATTCTTGTGTTTTTAGGGAGTGAGCAGGAGAGAGGAGTGGAGAAGAGAGTCACTAATTTTACTGTGTTGGGCTGTGTTCTGAGTGCTCTACTTGGATATCCCACTTAATCTCCATGCAACCGTGCAGATTAGAATTTTTTTTTTTAACGTTTTTCTTATATCTGATAGAGAGTGTGAGCAGGGGAGGGTCAGAGAGAGAGGGAGACACAGAATCTGAAACAGGCTCCAGGCTCTGAGCTAGCTGTCAGCACAGACCCCGACGTGGGGCTCGAATCCACGAACCCTGAGATCATGACCTGAGCCATGAGATCATGACCTGAGTCAAAGTTGGATGCTTAACTGACTGAGCCACCCCGGCGCCCCACAGATTAGAATTCTTTATCCACACTATGAGAGGAGGAAGTTGAGACTTGGAAGATTAAGTGATTTCCCTAAGAATTTAAACCTAGTGAATTATGCTAATTTGAACTCTGAAAGAAATATTATGCTGTTTGAGTGTACAAGACTCATACTAAAACTGGAAGACATGTTAGAGATTCTCTGTTCTAGAACCTGGTTTACAGACTGAGTCCTATCGGGAATCCCCACGGGTCGTTAAGTCAGCAAAGCAGCAGGACTTGGGAGGTGCACAATCCCACATCAACCAGAGCCACCCCTCCCTCACCTCACCCTCGCCCCTCCCTGTTTTATATACAGGGCTTCTGCATAAGATCTGGCTTAAGGAAGAATTCCTTATTATCGTAAGATTTATTCAAAGGAACATTGAAAAACAGACTTTATCCCAGAGACCTGGAGAAGAGGCCAGTTTATACATATTTTTAAGTCTCCCAAATGATTCTGATCATCAGCCAGATTTGCAAACCATGGATCTACACAGACATCTTCATTTTATTTATAAGGAGACACCCTGAAAAAGATGTGAGGGCTGCTCAGAATCCTTCATTAGCAGAATTGGAATTCCACTTGCTTGCCTCCCAATTCATCTTTCAGTAGCACCTTGTTAACCAGCAGTGCATACTTAACCCTTGTTCCTTTATCTCTTGTTTATATTATTATGTCTATCATTATAGTCTAAGTGTATATTTTACATACACACACATACATAATACATATATTACTACATATATAATTTATATATTTGTACACACTGTTATATAGTCATCATTTTTTATATATACACAAGAAGTTAACATTGAACTTATAATTTTCATTAATGTGTGGCTAATGTAAATTTTTTTGGCTTCCATATGTAATTCTTACCATTCATATCATATAACCAACATCTATCTGTCTGAATGTATTTTTCTTAAAATGTCACATAACTCTAAAAATGCTCACTTTAAAGTAGATGCTAGTGAAGAATTGAGTTTATTTTTATTAGGCTATTGGTGATAATACAAAATTATATGATAGATTTACATTTTTATCTTTTATAGTATTTATAAGTAAGATAAATATAAGAAATGAAATTTTATTATGATATTCCTTATATTGATATAAGAGCTCCTTGGATTTAATATCTAACTCTTAAAGTGAAATGAATTCCTCCTTTACTTAATGAATATACATGTCTATGACATTACTTTCTGTCTTCTTCCTTAATTTACAGACCCAAAGCATTTATGAATGACTGTCCTTATATTTACAAGATGAATTAAAATAATAAGGTTTAAAAATTGCTATGCAGACATTTTACAAAGTAATGATGCACACTTGTCAAAATTGTCAAGGTTAAGAAATTCAAAGAAAGGCAAAAACTAAGCAAATTAAAGAAGAGTATTTAGAAACAGGAAAATTCAGTGCAATGTGTGATTCCTGGACTGGATTCTATACAGAGGAAAGAAATAATTGGGATAGTTGATAAAATTTGAAATGATTTCAGGATAGTATTATATCAGTGTTGATTTTTCTATTTTGATAGCTGTATTATGGTTATGTAAAAGAATATCTTAATAGCAAGTATACACTAACGTTTAGGGGGAAAGGCACAGTATTTCTAATTTATTCTCTAATGATTCAGAAAATAATTATATACACACAGAATGATGAAGCAAATGGGGCAAGATTTAAGTAGTGGATGAATCTTGGTGAAGGGGAATCCTTGTACTACTCTAGCAACTTTTCCAGAAGTTTGAAGTTCTGTCAAAATCAAGGGGCACCTGGGTGACTCAGTCAGTTAAGCATTCACCTCTTGATTTTGGCTCAGGTCATGATCCCAAGATTTGTGAGATTGAGCCCTATGTCAGACTCCTCACTGACAGCATGGAGCCTGCTTAAGATTCTCTCTCTCCCTCTTTCTCCGCCCCTTTCCCACTTGCACTCTTTCTTTCTCTCTCAAAATAAATAAACATTTAAAAATATCAAAGTTACCCCTCAAAGTGCCCTGTATGAGAGAATTTCATATAGAACTAGTTCACTCGATTACTGTCTCAAATGTTTGCCTACTTTAAACCATCAAACCATCTCATAAAAAAAAAAAAATTTTTGAGTGGGTGAGATATGGTATAACATTTTTCTCCTGAGTCATTTGCTTTGTAGTGATATATTTCTTATTTCCAAGTATTAAATTCTAGATTCCCATTTTGAAACACAAAGACATATTTACCAAAACACATTTACTTTAACAATATTATCAAGTGTTTCCTTTTACTGTTAGGAAAACAAGAAACATCTAAGTTTTCCTTGCTATATTTTGTTCTGAGATTACTAAAATGTCCAGTCATGCTCTGTTGTTATTGGTAGTGGCATGAGTTCAGGTGATAGCATATATGTTTCTTGGCTTATGTGAAAACATTTAGACTTTTTAGTGTTTTAATAACCAAAACAGTTTTTATAGGTAGAGCTCTTCTCCTGCTTAGTAGTGCCAGCCATCAGAAACTATTCTCTCAACTTTAATTTTGGCGGTGTCTTCTGGTGGTATCTTCTACCAGCAACAAAATTATCCAAGTTATCCAAATGAAAACATTTATTGACCAATTACTAAGTGTCGGGCACCAAACTGGCACCGGGGATACAGTGATGAATAAGAGAGAAACTTTAATAATTCCGAGGGAACTGCTATTCCATTCTAAGAATTCCTCTGGTGGCAGTTGTGTCATTAGGGTAAGTCAGAAAACAAGAAAGATAAAAAATGTAGGCAGTGACAAATATCTATTTAAAAGCTTAAACTGTTGTGTTGGGGAGTATGACAGATGCATTTTCACAGTTGTGTTAGTGACACTTTTATGTTACATATTAAAAGTGGCCCCAATTTAGGGCAGCTGGGTGGCTCAGTCATTTAAGTGTCTGACTTCCGCTCAGATCATGATTTCGTGGTTCACAAGTTCGAGCCCCGCTTCAGGCTCTGTGCTGACAGCTCAGAGCCGGGGCTTGCTTTAGATCCTGTGTCTCCCTCCCTCCACCCTCTTCCGCTCGCACTCTGTTCTTTCTCTCTCAAAAATAAATAAACATTTAAAAATAGTTTTTATTTAAAGTGGCCCCAGTTTAAACCAGAGAATCGGTGCTGTCTATTCAGGTGTCTGATAAATGGTTTATTAGGTTTGATATACAAAGTATTTGAATAGTGCTTATGTTCTCCACCTTATATTGTATACCTCAGATTCCCTTGATCCTTTTTGTGTAACAGGGTCGGTCTTTTGCCTTTCAAACACACTTATGCATGTGAGTATGCCATATGGTACTTGCTCTCACATTTAAATACTGCTTTAAGCACAATGTTTTGGATTATTGAGTTGAGACTTGTTTCTATTACTCTGTTTCAGCATATCCAAAGGTAGCTCTGGCTTAAGGAAAAACTTTACAGATAAGGAACTCTTACACCGCTGTTCTTTCATTCTTTGACTCAGTGCTAAGTAGGAGGAGGATTCTGAGAATATTAAAGTATTTCAAAGAAATATACATAAGAATATGAAGAGAATGATACCGGAAATGTTTTCAAATATTCTAAGAAAGATTTAATGCAGTAAAAACTTGGCAATCTAGAACTTACAAAGGATGAATCATTCCAGATACCTGAGGGTTTATCCATTTGAATACCAACAGTTTAAAATCTTATAGTATTAATACGATACTTTGTATAGTATAGTGTTCTGTACATTGCTTGATCTTTTATTTATAGATGATTCCCATCATTATGGAAGTTAGTCATTGTATTAACACTAGTGATCACAGCTGTGTAAAAAGTATGTGTAGATGCAACAAAAATTGTCAGAAAAATCAGTGAAAGCATTTTTTTAGGTGAGAAATACTATGAGGTAATACCTTTTTCCAAAATTATTTTCAGGTATGGCAACGATTTAAGGGTTTGTTTTGGAACTTCTACATGGTTATATTTGGGATTGTTAGTGCATTTGTTAGCTTTTCATATTTAGCATCATTTTATCAATTTTCTGTAGTGTTTTTGTGTCTTCTCCTATTGTCACTCTGTTGGCTGTCACCTCCCAGGACTTGTGCTGCCTCTCACAGGAAGTTTAAATACTTCTTTAAAAGCGTCTCTTGTTTGAGGTGCCAGCCAAGCCATTATCACCATACATCATCAGCCCATTTTGCCTGGAAGTTAGAGCACTAGGGATGAACAGGGCACAGAGGGAAAAAGGAGGGTATTTCCCTCTCATATAGTTTCATGAGTTCCCTGTTTCCTTGTCTTCTGTCTCCAGGAAGCTGAGCGCATTAGACATTGTATTTTAGATTAAAAGAGACAAACCAAGAATTGTGAATTCACAAACCAAGAATTCACAAACTGTGAAGGAGTGACAGAGTTTCTTGAAGGTTGTTTTGTTTTGCTCTAAGGAAAGGAAATTGGGTTTTGCTTTCCTTGTTTGCCTGTGACAGCCAAGGAAATGGTTCGGAGGGCGCTGCTGTTTACCTGTTGTCGGTACAGCTTATCAAAAGCATAAAAGATATAAAATTAACCTAAAATTTGTAATAAAATTTAAATTGGAAAGAAAAGTGTGAATTGCAGATCTCTTTCAATTGGCCAATGAGTGTTAACAGAAATCAATCAGTTTTCATGACTCTAAAACAGGAATCCTGAGTCAGACTCTTCGTTCCTTGTCATGAAAACTGTAACTCCGGGTCTCTCAAACTTTCTGATCCGTATTTGAAAAACTTGATTGGAAATGAACATACAGCTCCCATCTGTTTAATTAAACATCTTCCCAAACACCAATCTTATTCTTGATGATTTCGAGTCATATTTCTGTTTTACATGTTTTAGTTATATATTGACCTACTTCATATACCCGTCATTTTTAATAACCATTTAGTACAGTTTTTAATGTGTAACTAAAATAAATTTTGGTCAGTGGGTACAATGGGCTGTTTTCTCCACTATAGTTTCATTAACGTCAATCTTAGGTAAGCACAGTAATTAAGAAAGAATGAATACTTTCACATATAGCAACAGAATTTTTATCAGAATTCATTGCAACCCTCAGGTTTCTGTTTTGGGTGATACATATTGCAACATTCGAACTTTCTCCATGTCCACATTTCCTGCTCAGGAGACAGACCAGGTTTAACTGTTAAAGCTGTAAAATCCATTTAACTCACCAAGGATTTTCAAAAGGCAGCAGATTTTTTTTTTCTTCTGTTTTGACCCTTCCTGACTACTGTTGGATTTCTTTCTTGGAATAGATGGAGAAAAAAAGAATCAAGTGATGATTCATGGAATTGAGCCAATGTTGGAAACACCTCTGCAGTGGCTGAGTGAACACCTGAGCTACCCAGATAATTTTCTTCATATTAGTATCATCCCACAACCAACTGATTGAAGGATCAACTCTATGCCTGAACGGAATCGCCCTTAAACAGGATTTACCAGAGCATGTCACCCTTCTGCTTCAATCAGGTTTGGTGGAGGCAACCTGACCAGAAACACTACTGCAAGCCAAACAGGAAGATGATTCCATGGTAGATAAGGGCACTCGGGCTGGTCTTACTTTGCATCACCACTGCTTTCCTCCACTGCCGTCATTAAACCTCAGCTGCGGCATGAAAGACTTCACAGGACCACTGCGAGTCTTCTGTTTTCTTGTAAAATATAATGAAGCCGAAACCTTTGGCCTAAGAAGAAAATGGAAATATGTGCCACTCGATTTGTATTTCTGATTAACAAATAAACAGGGGTATTTCCTAAGGTGACCATGATTGAACTTTAGCTCGAGGGAGTGGAAACATTGGTTTAATTTTCTAGAGAATTCGACTTAAGAAAGTAAAAGAGAAATTCTGTTATCAATAACTTGCAGTAATTTTTTGTAAAAGATCCAATTACAGTAAACCCATCTTTCCTTAATGAAAATTTCCTATGTTTACAGTCTGTCTATTGGTATGCAAACAATCTTGTAACTTTGATAATGAACAGTGAGAGATTTTTAAATAAAGCCTCTAAATATGTTTTGTCGTTTAATAACATACAATTTTGTCACTTTTCCAGTACTTTCTGACTCACATACAGTAGATCACTGTTTTTACTCTGTGTTACCATTCAGGCGGGTCATCATTGACAAGGAGTAGATGGAGGGCATAGGATAGATAACTTGTCTCAGGAGCTGTCGGAGAATTTCTTGCTGCCAATTTTTAAATCTATATTCTTTACATGCTAAAGATATAAGTGTTATCATTTATCTTTGCTGTTTTATCACTGTAAACACTGTCAAATCATAGTATGTTAAGCATCTGTTTAAGATAATTTTGCATCTTTGGGAAAAAACCCAATCCTTTACAAGCGAGTGTTTTTCATTGGCTTCAGGTCTGATATTTCACTGTGGCCCCTGGCAGCCAGTCTTTGCAGTCTTAAGATTACCAATCTCTTGACTTAACTTTACCAAAAATATTCAGGAGTTCCTGGAGTTCTTATTCAGCATAAGGAAAGTTTTGCTGCACTTTATTACCTTGCTGCTGGGATTCTACCAGCCGAACGCACTTGTGCATTACACTGTTTCTTGTGAGCTGACCTGCTGTCCATCTTGAATGTCGACCCATTTGAATATACTAAAAGACATAGTATCATACGATAATGGTTTTAGATTCCATAATAAAAATGGATGTTCTTCTTAGAAAAATTGTGCGAATGTTGAAGTGAGGCCCTGGCTAGTGCTCACTGCTTCCTTTTTCCTTTTGTGATTTTCACTGATTAATAATAGTATATTTATTCATAGGATGAGATAAAGTTCTTCAAAGAGCAGATATTGTGGAATGGAATGTATAAGGCTCAATCAAAAAGAAAAACGTAGGGTCCCAATGTGAGAAAATTCACCATAATTGTCAACAAAATGAAAAGTGCCATTTTAGTAAAGGCAGGAAAAAAATAACAATATTTGAGTTGCTTAAAGACAAAAAACCCACTGACTTGTATTTTTTCAAAGGAGGTTGATCTGAATATGATTGTTCACATTAAAAGTGTTTATTCGTCTATTCAGTTTGGGGGTTTTCCCCCTTGATGTTTTGACAGACTGAAGTGAACTTCAGTGAACAAAAGGATCAAAATGCCAGGGAGTGTTAAGTTGTGAAGAAGAAAGTGTGGTAAGAACGGTAAGCCATAGTAGTTTTCCACAGACGAGACCAGTTTGAGGTTTCTGCAGTGGATTCAAGTGAGCTACTGATCTCGACTTCCAGATATGAAAGTAAATGTTATCAAGCCATTGCCTGATGTTACTTGTTCATTAGTACACCAGCATAGTAACATATTACTCTACTCTAGTCCCAGGTAAGCCAAGCCCCGGTCCCCAGAGGAAAAATACAAACAGAAATTAGTGCTGGCTTAAATATCTATTTTTGTTTCTTTTTATTTGAATATTTAAATTTTATGGTTTATTAAAAAAGTAAATACAATTTTGTGTCTGTCATTATTTCCAGAAATTGGAAATGAAATGAAATTCCTATAAAGCAAGTTAGCTATTGGGGGAATTATTAAAATTTCCTTAGTCTTATGCTTGTCTGAAAGTCTCTCAAAGTAGTAAAAGATATGAGGAATAAAGGAGAGCATACAAAAGGGCCACAGATCTCTATGTGCTTGTGTCACTCACTCGTGGTAGTGACCTCCCCGCCCCCAAGAAAATGAAAACGTGTTTTTAAATTATGCATTGTTAACTAGGAAGGTATAAATTCAGCCTTAAATAAAGTAAATCATTGCTTGTCCGTCATAGTGTTGTTTTTCATTTGAATGACCTAAGTTCTGAGCATGGATAGAGTTGAATTGAGAAGCACCTTCTGTATCTAGAGACCCAAAGTAGCCTGCTCATAATTAAACAGAATTGACCTCCCGGTCTAGAGCATGGTGATGTATAGACCATATTGCAGCCAGTCTAAGGTAAACCCACGAGTGCATTAAGTCCTGTTATATTGACCTCTCCCCCTCCCCCATTCAGCTGGAAACTAGGGAGGAATTGATCATTTGCTAAGAAAACAATATACAAGATTTGATATTGAATGATAGTAACTTTTAATGGTTATCTTCCTAGAGTGTGTTTATTTTTGATAGGCTATATGAGATAACGTTTTCTTTCAATTTTCAAAAACTTGGTTTATGTGGGTCATGCCAAAGAATGACAGTCTCACTTTTTATTTATCATACTGTTGATATTAGGTCTGAGGTGAGTCGGGTTTCCTGTTAGATTGTTGAAATAGAAGTGTAGAATCTTGAGTCAAGGTACGATAGGAAAAAAATCAAGTGTGGTGATCTTTGTAGTCCAATCATTCATAGTCATTGAGATGGAATCAGTCAAAATACTTACTATCTCCTTTGAGTTATATCATCCTCCCAAGTGTTTTCTAAATATATCCCTTTCCTGGTCTGGAAGTATTAAAAATCACCCATGGGAGTCTTGGAGAGGAGAGAAACATGCCTCTTTTCTCAGATCATTGAGGTTAAACGATTGTTTGTAATTATAAAAATTCACTTGCCATATAGCTTTATTTGACAGAAGAAGCCTTTAAAGTCTCTCTTGTGAATTACAAGTTTGATCCTTTATTAGCAAAAGTAATACTACTATGGAATCTAGTAAGCACAATACAGTATAACCATGGCGTGAAAAGGGGCTCAATTTTAGATCCTTTAATTGTGTTCATTAAGTGTTTAGGTTTTTTAATACTGACTATTTTTGTTAACTGAGAATGTGTTAGAATGATCCACAGTGAGATACAGACAAATCTGAAGATGCAGGAATCTCAGTATGCTTTGACATACCAGTTCATTCTTTTGAAAGTGATAAATATGACTTTCCCTCTGTAGCATTCCCCCCCCACCCCCACCCCCACTTCACAGAAATAAATACAACACAACCAGGCTGTTTCCTCTTTGATTTCCCTGGTTCTTAGCAGTGTCTAGCACATAGCTGGTGCTTTGCAGATGTGTCCAAAAAGAAGGAAAAAATGAACTCAGGATTATTTAATCACAATTTAAAATCAGTGTTGTATTTTTCTGTTAAAAATACCCACTATAAAAATAGGAAGAACCGAGTCGTTTAGAAATCAACAAAGTACAATTAGTTCAGGTTTGCATTACTCTGAAGACTTGCTTACTCAAACCAGCTACTTTCAGTAGGAACCACTGTGGATCAGATCCTTGCGTCAGTCCACATTCATTTTAGCTGCAGAGTAGACCGCAGTACATAGCTTCTGTTTCAACATCACTGTAATGGAAGCAGCCCCTAAAGCTGGAGCTATTCTCATCAAGCATCTGGAGGTATTTATTAATTTTGACCTTTTCATAAATGAGTGGTTTGTGTCTTGCTTTTGCCTCCAGTCTTCTGAAAATGTAATTCGTTTTTAGCAAGGAGAATGTGTTAGACCTGTGAGCAAAGTAGACGGTTAGAAAAGCTTTAGGAGAAATATAGTGGTTGCAGTCTTTTATATTGAGTAAAAGAAGATGTCTACGTACTTCACATAGTGTTACTTAGAAAATGCTGTTGTCTTTTTTTTTTTCCATAACATTTGCTGTGGCTTTTAATATTTGTGTGGAGCCTGTTTCTCACACTAAGCTGATAAACTCCACAAGAGCAGAGACCCAGTCTCTTTGGTTCAGTATTGTATTCCCAAGACCCAGCACCATACCTTGAAACAATGGACTGCACTATATACTTGTTGAATAAAACGAAAAAGCTGAATGACATATCGCCCTCTTAGAGTCCAAAGCACACTGACCTATTAAAGGCACTGAGAAGTTGTAAGGTCATAAGAGCTCTTTGATCCAGCATCTCCCAACTAGGAATTCTTCCCCCCAGTACCACATCATATTGAAAACTAGCTTGAAATGCTATGTTGAATCATTAGGTCATAATGACCTAGAGTTTATAGCAGAACCCTGATTCCTGCTTTTCTGACAACTTTATTTGAAAGAAGCTTCTGGCTCCAAACAAAATATTGTTAGCCTGTTCATTCCTCTCTCCAGATATGCCCCATATTGTCAGCATTGCTCTTAAAACTCAGCAAGTGCATAGTGAGTATCTCATACATGCTAAGGGATGTGCAGAGGATGCAATAGTTTAGAATTCATAATGCCAGTATTGGGTGGGTAGTGCAAACGTTCATCAGTGCTGTAGTTTAACGGCCCATTCAAAGTTAGATTTAGTAAAAGGGCTGGGAACCACAAGTTCTTTTTACAAAATGTTCAAATATTGAAACTGAGGCAAATGATTAATGGAGTAGAGAAGACTCACTTCTCAGTCCTTAGTTATGAGATAAAAGAATCAGAGGTGAATAATTGCTCTCATGGAGCCACAATAAAGCTAGCCAAAAGAGCCATGGAGCTGAAATGTGGTATTCTAGGAAAATAATCACCATCAGCCCAAGAGGGAGTGCCAAAGGCCAAGCAGAGAAGGCCCGCTTCATGGATAGGCAGCACTGGCATGTGCAGCAAGCACTTCTGATTTCTAGGGCAGTACTGTGCTTGTTTGGGATGAGATAGCCATCTTTTTGCGTTGTCTAGAAGACATTTTCCAGATAAGTTATGTTGCTGAAAGTTTATCTCCATTAACTTAGACGTTGATATTTTTGTTGCTCACAACTGTTGGTTTTTAGCTTTCTTTTCCAGAGGCAGCAACTCGATGACCTATTAACTCTATCTGATCCACTTTGTGCAGACCTAGGGAAAAACTTCATGCCCTGACTGCTGTGGCCTTTTGCTGGGTTTGCCATGTCAACCACACCTCCCTTAGTTTGGTCATTCCTAGTAACCTATATTTCTGTAGTTCCTTTTGTCATGGTTTTGAAATTAATTATGGAATATGACATAGCAATTTTTACTGATATCTCTGATCTACTGTGATGATGCTAGTATTTATGTGTGACTGGTGACCTCTGAAAGTATCAACTGAAGTCAACTTTAGATGAAGGGTAGCCATGTTGGGTGTGTGTCTGCGTGTGCACATGAGTGTATACGTACATGCATAAAGATCATAACAAATCAAATAAAGGCTAAGTTACTTTTGAACTGTACCAATCTTAAAACAGTAGGGTAAAACAATAGAAACACCAGATAATTTGTGATCATTAGTCCATCTCAGATGTCTGGTAGTCATACTTCTTTTCTAGGGAGAACAAAGCCCGTACATTAAGTCTTTAAGAACATTTAGGACATCTCAGTACAACGAGCTCTTAATTGCTAATTAAGTATTAAGTACGTTCTCCCAGATTTTATAGAATTCCGCACGATTCTATTCAGATTCCCCATTCATCTATTCAAATATTTATCGAGCAGTTAGAGCGGTGGATGTCTGGGAGGAACAAGACATGGTCTCTGACCCTAGGGAACCTCTGTAAGAGGAGAGAAGAGAAAATTATTACAGAGCATAATAGTTGGAGACTGCAGTGAGAAAGGCACCAGCACTCTGAGAAAATAGAGCTGAGAAAACGATTTACTTGGCGCTAACTAGATGGTATCTCGCATGACCTCTCAGAAACATTTGGCAGTTGTTGATTACACCTTTATTCTTGAAACACTTTCTTCATTGGACACCACACCCTCCTGGTTTTCCTTCTTTCTCAGCCCCTTTCTCAGTCTTCTTTGTCGATTCTTCTCGACCCCTAAATATAGAAATATCTTGGGCTTTGGTCCTCTTCTATAGCCACACTCAATACATGAGCTCATCCCATGGCTTTTGACACCCTCCAGATGTTATCTACAATATTAACTTCTCCCGTGAGCCCCATACTTAACACCCAACCACCTGCTTGACAACCAGCTTAGATGTCTAATATACAATTCAAATTTTATTTGGTCAAAGCAGAACTTCTGACTTTCCCCTCAAACCTGCACCTCTCCCACTCTTTCCCATCTTAATAAACAAACACAACCCAGCCCCAAAGCCTATATTTTTATTTCCTCTCTGCCCTTCACACACACAGCTATCAACAAGTGCTGAGGCGTCTACTGTAAAATATATACTGAATGTTACTTCTTACCACTTCCATCATTACCACCTAAGTCTAAGCAACCGTCCTTTCACTTGGACTACTGCAGTAGCCTTCCAGCTGGTCTCACTGCTTCCATTCTTACTCTCTTCAAAATATAGTGACCTTCCGAAAACATGAGCGACATTGTAGCTGTTCCTTGAGCAGAATGTCTCAGTGTCTTTCTGTGCCACACAAAATGGACCTAAAATCCTTACCAAATTCTGCTTGACCTGGTCCCTGCTTCTGACCTCATCACTCTGCTTTTATTACTTTCTCATGTCTACACCAGCCTCCTTGCCCATCTTGTCCTTTGAATATGCCAAGATCATTCCTCTAAGGTGTCCACACTATATATAGCTATGAGTTAACAGTTACTGAACATTTAGTGTCCCAAGGACTGTTTTTCAAGCATTAGCTCATTTAAGTTCAAAGCTATATGAGATAGTTACTGAAACTATCCCCATAGGGAAACTGAGGCATGGGACAGTTAAGTAATTTAATAACATTTTGAGGTGAGTGATTTATACCCAGGCAGAATGGGTTCAGGGTCCAATTCCTGCAGGAGCTTTGATTTGGCTTACTTTTGGTCTCACAACAGAATATTGATCTTCATAACTCTTAACAGTGCCTGACGTCACAGGGCCTTATTAAATATGAATTGAATGCATAAGTGTCTATAACATCTGAGTAGTTTATGAAAAGCTTTATTGAAGAAGGCTTTTTAGCTAGAGCTTGAAGAAATTGAGGGGCACACGGGTGGCTCCGTTAAGTGTCCAACTCAATTTTGGCTTAGGTCATGAATCTCCCAGATCATGTTTGAGCCCCAAGTCAGGCTCCATGCTGGTAGGGTGGAGCCTGCTTGGGATTGTCTCCCCCTTTCTGCTCCTCCCCCCTACTCACACACGCCCTCTCTCTCACTCTCTCTGTCTCTGTCTCTGTCTCTGTCTCTGTCTCTCTCACACACACACACACTACATATAAAATATATAAAAATTGAGAAGAGAGGGAAGGAAAATGAGTGACAGGAGCCAGGTGGAATACAAGCTCAGAGAAAAAGGCCACCTGGGGTGGAACCTGTCACTCACAGGAAAGAGGGAAAGATAAAACAGCAAAGATATGTTCTGCTCTGGCAAAATTAAAGCCTTCTGTACCATGCTAAGAAGATGAGGTGTTTTTTTGTTTCTTTTTTTGTTTTGTTTTGGTGTGCAGTAAGAGCCACTGAATATTTTTAGTAGTTAGATCATACATTCAGAGCAACCTTTTGAGGTGATGATGCTGGTGGCAGTGTGTAGGGAGGTTTAGAACAGGCTGAATCTGGGGACCTGTGAGAGAAAGCTGCCATGATCAAGTCACTAACATGTCTTGGCTATCACAGTAGCCTCAGAAATGGAGTTCCCACATCTATTCTTGCCCTTTCAATTCCTTTCTTCATCTGGCAGCCAGAAAGATCATTCAAAACATTAGCTCTGTTCCTGTGGTATTGTGATTTATAATAAGAAATATGTTGGGTCTTCCTCCTCATTCCTGGCACAGAGCTCCTAAAACCCTTGGAATTTCTTAAGTGATGACAGCCATAAAGGTGTCTTTTGTTATATGAGATGACCACACCTAAGGATGAGGGCTGGTTGCCAAGAGAACCAGCCATGTGATTAGAGAGTTCAAACTTTCAGCCCCACCTCCCTTAACTTCCAGGAGGAGGGAGGGACTGGAGATTGAATCAATCACCAATGGCCAATGGCTTAGTCATGCCTATGTAGTAAAGCCTCCAAAAGGATGAGATTTGGAGAGCTTCCACATTGATAAATTGATGGAGATTGGGGGAGAGAGGCACCCCTTCCCACATACCTTGTCCTATGCATCTCTTTCATTTGCCTATTCCTGAGTTATATTATTCTATAATAACTGGTAATCTAGCTAGTAAAATGTTTCCCTGAGTTCTGTGAGCTGCTTTAGCAAATTTATTGAACCCAATGAGGAGGGAGTCGTGGGAACTTCCCATCTATAGCTGTTTGGTCAGAAAAGCAGGTGACAACCTGGGCTTATGATTGGCATCTGAAGTCAGAGTATGGGGGCAGTCTTGTGGGAGTAAACCCTTAACCTGTGGAATATGATGCTATCTGATGCAGTGAGGATAGTGTCAGAATTAAGTTGACTTGTAGGACATCCTGTTGGTGTCCAGAGAGTTGCTTCTTGGTGATGTGGATAAAAAACAAAACAAAACAAAACAAAAAACCCTACCCAACACCATCACATTGGACTTGGCACCAGAGCCATTTTTGGTTCATTTTCTCCTCTGAAATCCTTAAAGGGTTTCCTATTGTCTTTAGAGATTCCAAAACCCTTACCATGAGGCAGGCTTTGCAAGATCTGACTTCTCCCCACTAGATTAATTCCCAATAATATTCTTCTTCATGATCCAACCATACTATATACACCTCTTTCAGATTCTGAAAAAGCATGGAACTCTCTCTTATTACAAACTATTTCTTCTTCCTCGAATGTGTCCCCTGTCCTATCACCTTCTAAGGACTTTTCTTTCTAATTGACCAAAATTTTCCTAGTAGGATTGCCAGATGTAGCAGATAAAAATACAAGATGCCTAGTTAAAATTGAATTTCAGATAGGGGTGCCTGGGTGGCTCAGTCGGTTGGGTATCCAACTTCTGCTCAGGTTTGTGAGTTCAAGCCCTGCGTCAGGCTCTGTGCTGATGGCTCAGATTCTGTGTGTGTGTGTCTCTCTCTCTTTCTGCCCCTTGCTTGCTCACACTCTGTCTCTAAAAATAAACATTAAAAAAAATTTTAATTGAATTTCAGTTAAACAAATTATTTTTATTATAAGCATATACCATGCAATATTTGGGGCATAATTATAATAAAAAAAGAACTTGTTATTTATGTGAAATTCAACTTTAACCCAATGTCCTGTATTTTATGTGGTAACCCTATTCTCTAAACTAGATTTGGTTATGTAGTAGTCTCCCTTATCCATGGGGTATATTTTCCAAGAGCCCCAGTAGGTGCTTGAAACTGTAGATAGTACCAATCCCTATATATATTGTTTTTCCTATACATACATACCTGTGATAAAGTTTAATTTATAAAGTAGGCACAGTAAGAGATTAACAATAATTATAATCAAATAGAACAATCATAACAATTTACTGTAATAAAAAGTTATGTGAATATGGTCTTTCTCCATGTCTCATAATACATTAATATACTTTACTCACCCTTCTTGTGATGATATGAAATGATAAAATGTCTACATGATGAGCTGAAGTGAGTGAATGGTATAGGCATTGTGATGTAGTGTTAGGCTACTATTATCCTTCTGAAGGTAGATCAAAAGGAGGATTGGGCACCAGGGTGGCTCAGTCGTTAAGCATCTGACTTTGGCTCAGGTCATGATCTCAAGGTTCATGGGTTCAAGTCCCACATTGAGTGAGCCTGAGTCATGCTTCAGACGAACACAAGCCCCACTTCAGGTATAAAAAGCACAAGCCCTGCTTTGGGTGAACCCTGCTCCTCTCTCTCTGTCTCTCTCTCTCTCTCTCTCTCTCTCTCTCTCCCTCCCTTCCCCCTCACTCCCTTATGACCTCTTTCTCTCAAAAAAAAAAAAAAAAAAAAAAAAAACAGGCTATCTGCTTCTGGACCACAGTTGACCGCAGGTAACTGAAATCATGGAAAGTGAAACCGTGGGTAAGGGATGGATTACTGTACCCTTCCCTAGCTCTTTGGTATTTCTCTCATTTGTATTACTTGCTACATATCGATGTTACTCAGTGGACTGTAAGTGCCATGAGGGCAGGAAGGTGTCTGCTTTGTTTCCCAGTGCCCTAGCACAGAACAATGGCATGTTATAGGCTCTCAATATTAAATGAATGAAAACAAGACTCTTGGAGTGCTAAAGAGGTCAGTGCTGAAGACACCATCTGGGAAGTTTGCTGCATGGAGGTGACCTTTGGAGCAGGAGGGAGTTGGAGGAGAGAACACACAGCCAAGGTACAGGGTTAGAAAGAGAAGAGATGCCCTTGGGTTGAGGGCAATGCACCTGCTTGAGTGGCAAAAGGAGGAAGGAGGGCAGATGCTGGAGACAATGGTGCTAAAGAAAGAATTCATACACTACACAGGGATCTAGAGGGTAACCCAGGCCAGGCCTATGGATTTGGCAGTTAAATACTCGGGGCCTTCAGGAGAACTGATTCAGGTCTGACCGCTGTCCGGTTGCAGGCTGCTCTTAAGAAATTTAGTGATGGAAAAGAAAAGATCGTAGCTGAGCTGTTAGCATGGTGAAAATGTATGTGTAGGGGCACCTGGGTGGCTCAGTTGGTTAGGCGGCCGACTTTGGCTCAGGTCATGATCTTGCGGTCTGTGAGTTCGAGCCCCGCATCGGGCTCTGTGCTGACAGCTCAGAGCCTGGAGCCTGCTTCAGATTCCGCGTCTCCCTCTCTCTCTGCCCCTACCCCGCTCAAGCTCTGTCTCTCTCTGTCTCAAAAATAAATAAACATTTTTTTTTAAAGTGTGTGTATGTTTTATGTGTAAGGGAGACCTCTGTGTCATCGGTGAAAGGAAAGGAAGCAGTAGAGAAAGAGGTGATCGTCCTGGCAGAAGGGATAATAGATGGTCTAGGAAGATGTGGAGGGCATAGATTCAGAAAGAGGAAGGATGTTTTCACAAGCAGGAGGAGGGAGGGAACAATCACTGTTACAGTCTTTTCTGATTAATGTGACTCTCTGGTCTCAGAGGAGTACTATTATCTTCATTGTTGAAGATTATACAGAGTCTTCATTAAAGAATGTAACCTGAACTTGGACATGATTAAGGTTTCTTTGCTTCTCGAACTTTAACAGGATCATGATCACCAGCTGGGACTCTTGTTTAAATGCAGATTGTAATGAGTAGGTGGGACAGCATGTTGAGACTGCATTTCCACCAAACACCCAGGGGTGTTTGGAACCAGCTATTGCTGCTGTTCTCAGATCTTCCATCCTTATTTCTGTGAAAGCTTGTTTTTTTTTTTTTTTTTTTAATAGCGGGTGAATATAAGTGTTTTACATTTGGCTTGACCTTGTAGTGAAATCTATCCCAGAGAAATTGAACATCCTTTCTCCTGAAGTTGGCTGAAATGATGTGATTGAAAGGTTTCTTCTCACAAATGCTTTCTAGTTGTAAATGACTCAGTGTCCTTATGTGTATCTCAAACATGAATTCCCTTTAAACTAAGAAAGGACTTATCTTTGGAATTTGGAACCATATTGCTTTGGAATGTGAGAAAACAGAAAATTGCTTAAAAGCAGAAAGTGATATTGGTGAAATATCTATCTATGCTAAATTATCTATCAGATATTTATTTGAGGGATCTGTTGTGTTTTCATTCAAAAGGAAGTCTCCTGCAGAGGTTTTTAGGGTATTAGTATGATTCATTATTAATGGTTGAGATTATTTAAAAACTTACATTTAACAGAGTAATGCTTTTTAACAGAAAACCACACTATAATACAAGTGTGCTATTCACACACACACACACACACACAAAAACTATAGGATTTTTTATTTATTTTTTGAGAGAGAGAGACAGAGTATGAGCAGAGGTGGGGCAGAGAGAGAGAATCCCAAGCAAGCTTCACACTGCAGCACAGAGCCCGATGCAGGGCTCAAACTCACGAACCATACCATGCCCTGAGCTGAAACCAAGAGTTGGATGCTTAACTGATTGAGCCACCCAGGTGCCCCATAGGATTTATTTTTAAAATTAATCCCTAGTTTAGAATAAATGAACTATGAGGAATGCCACCATTTTTCAGTCCATTCATGTACTACCACTTCATGTAAAGCTTTGTTGGAAGAGGATGTTAAAATTAAGACCTTGTCAGGCAGAATAGCCCACCTGCCTATCACCTGGAATGTGATAGATCCTGCAGAAAGCAAAAGGCTCAGAGATAACTCAAGCATAAATTAGAAAAAGAGATTTTTGTAACCTTTAGCCAAAACTCAAAATTTCTTCCTCTGGAATCATTTTTTTTTTTAAAGTTCTTTTTTAGTTTTGAATACATTGAACATGTACAAAATTCAGAAGGTTCCAAGAATGTCCAAAGTTTCTCCTCCCTCCTGTGTGCCCTTCACAGAACTCCCCCCTCTGTCCACCATTTTCTTGTGAGGCATTTATAACACCTGCGTGTGATATACACCACCCCTCCCCCCCCCAGAGTAGAATGACATACTACACTCACTGTTCTGTAATTCCTTTTTTATATATTGGGAGACTGTCTTATACAAATATACACAGTCTGCTCTATTCTTATGAATAGGTGTATAATTGGATACGATTTTCCATAATTTTCCCCAAATTTGAATCTTTTCATAAGCAAGGCTATATGCAAGTTAATATATTGAGCATTCAGGACCAGTAAGGAGTGTCAGTAGATGCCTACGGGGACATCCAATATCCATCTACACTATCTTTTCACACTTCTCAAGTCCATATTGAAAGTTTGAAACCCCTGCTCACTCCAGCCCTTCCCACAGCGCTGTGAGCTCCTGCCAGGTGCAACAAGACACTGGACAGAGCAAGGAGAAGGCGGCGTTCACTCTTACTCATCCACAGACCTACCAGTTAATACCATCAAGAGAGGCTTCAAGGAACTAAGCTTACATCCTAGCACTTCAATGCCTGCAGATGAACATTGGAACCATTCAAAACCAGTGCTAACATCTGCATGTTTGACAGAGGCCGTCTGCTGATGCAAACACAATCATCACCAAGTACAAAAATGCAAATCCACTAGGCACCTGGGAGACCTCACTTGACAACAGTGGTTCTAGAGAGTTCAAGTGGAATGCCAGCAGCAGCATCCTCGTCCGTGTATCCAGTCACTCATCTATTCGGCACAACCCTGGGATCACAACATGAGCCAAAATCAAGAGTCGGATGCTCAACCAACTGAGCCACCCAAGCACCCTGCTACAGGATTCTTTTAACTGTTTAGACTGTATTTCTGTCTCTGTGCTTAGTCATATTGGCCAAAACTGGAAATAACAGAAATTTTCAAGAGAAACCAAGATTGAGTAGAATTGCAAAACCAGTTCCTATCACAGATTTTCAGACCCATGGGACTTTATAATCTTTGATGCCCAGTCTCTGAACTTCTGTGAGAGTCAACCCCTAGCAAATAAAGATCCTCAGAGGGGTGCCAAAATTCCTTGGGATTCACTCAGCATTTTGACATGGAGCTGGTGAGATGATCATTTATATAACTGTGTTCCAAAGAACCTTCTACCTGATTTTACATTATATTAAAAATATGTTGTGGCAAAATTCAGTCTTGACTCTACTTTTCTTGACGGTACTCATACCCAAGATCTGCAGCTCTCTGCCCACTCCCCTGCTGGTTTCCTCAGCAGAGCACAGGCATCTCTTGTCACTTTGGAGGGTATTGGAGAAGATAGGCATAGACTGAGACAATTTGTAGCAGGAAACCGAAAGAGCCAGATCCCAGGAACAAAAAAAATGCAAGTCCCCTCTGGAAAGTCTGGCCAGAGATGGGCATGCTCCAGAAATGCTGATTAATTTGAAGGATCAGTCATTTTGGTCGAATGGGTTTTATGCTATTGACTGAGACGCCAAAGCAATAATCAGATGTTACTGGGAGTGATGCCAGTGGTATTTGCGTCGGTTAAGATTTTTAGCATAATAGGATAGCAAACTCAAACTGGGTTAAGCAAACAAAGGGATTGAATTGGCTTGTAGCATGAAAACTCCAGAGTGAAGTCTAGAATTTATGCCCTCTTCATCTGTTTTGTTCATAGCAATGCCCCTTCTGTGTGCTGGCTTCATCCCCAGGCCAGCACAAATGACCAAAGGAATTTTGGACTTTGTATTCTCTAATACACCATCCAGGAAAAGAGGGATTTTTCCCCCCTCTGGTTATCCAGTGGAAGACTGAGGAAGCTTTTCCCCCTGAAGTGCTAGCAAACATTTCCGCAAACCCCACTGGCCCAAACTGGGGCATAGGCCCACCCCTGTGTCCAGGTGATGGGTGCACTGTTTGGCTTAAGCATGTCAGGGTGCACACCTGGGAGCTGGATATATGCACATGTAGGAGAAAGGGGAGGAATTGAGGAAGGGGGGATTCCCTTAAGGCAAAATGTAGGTGCTATGGCAAGAGAAGGGGGAGATGCCAGGAACACAACCTATGTATTTTTCCCACATCAACATCATTATTATTGCGATAAAGGCCAAATTGGAGACAATGCAAATATAGATACGGAAATGTTTGTGCAGAACCCCAGTTTGCCTGCTTCTAGGTAAGTCACTTAACCTCTTCAAATCTCGATTTCTTTATCTGAAAAGATGTGGATGACAACCCCTCAGGGAAGGTCAAATTCATATACCTGAATATGACATATAATAGCAAAATACATACGATTACATGTTTGAAAAAATAAAAATATGTGGTACCTTTCTTATTTCCTTAAAGTGCCAAATCTAGTCGGCCCTGTCAAGGCCAAGATTGAGCTGACGTTTTTGCGTAGCAGAATGGCAGATGGAAGGGAGACTTCCGTGGCCACCATGAGTGCCGGGCAAGTCAGGGCCCATCTCCTATCTTTAACGCAAGAAAGAAGTTTCACTGGTTCAGAACCAAACTCAAGCAGCAGGTGTTCAGGCCTGGGGTGTTGAAGTTTCAGCTTTGATTTTTCTATGAAATCGTTCAGGTTATTAAAATGTCGGCTCTACTCTCTTGTTTAAGAACTGGTTTCATTTCTAATGACACAGCACCATCATGCCATTCCTTGATTTAGTCACGAGAACCAAAACTAATGTGTGGCTAGTTTCATGTCATTTTTATAGCAGTTAGTACAGAGAACAACAGGCTCCTGTGAAAACAGATGTATTTGCTATCTATTTCTCTATCTGCTGCCTCTTAGACTCAAAACCTGATTTCTGAGTTGGCTTGGTCCCCTGGTTTGGCCTTTGTGGGAGAGGTTTTGGAGAGGACAAGAACCTGGCTATTTTTCTCAGTGGAGAAACTTTTCATAAGCATGTCATCCCCTGAACCTTATAAGAATTGTAAAGGTGTGTCAGAAAGAGACCTTTCTTCTCTTGAGAGAAGATTCCCTTGGCATTATTGTCTGTTGTGAACATGGAGGGTTCTTTATTTGATGAGCCTCTAAATTTCTTAAAGGTCTTGTGGTATTGCATGAGAAAATGAGCATGTATTCAGTATTGCTGGAAAAAGCATTGCCTTAATAATAATGCCATTACTCTCAAAATGCCAACACAGCCAGGCTCTTCACAAAGGTTTATGGTGTGTCTATGAACGGGTTAGATAACAAAGGTTTATAGATGAAGAAACAGAGATGATGAATTTTCCATGGCTTCAGAGAGAGAGTGTTATAGAATTTAATTAGAGTCCTGGGCTAACTTCCATTAGGTAATTGCTTGATCTCTCTGTGTCTGAGTTTCCTCACGTATAAAATGCAAATAACAATATAATAAATACCTCATGGGGTGGTAGTGAGCGTTGTGTAAACTAATGCATGTAAAGTGCTTAGAACAGCACCTGGCACACAGTCTGCACTCAATAAATGTTGTAATTATCGTCACCTTCACTATCCATTTCTCTCAATTGCAAGTTGAATGCCCTTGCCTCTTTGAGTCACACGCATACAACCCACCTCCTCCCCTACCTGGCCCCCCTCCAACCTCAGTTACTCATCTGATCTTTAATCTCAGGTTGTCTTCCAACATCTGTCTCAGACTAAGGCAAGTCTTGTGTCCATGACAGCAGGCTGTCCCCCTGAGGGGACCTGCTCACCAATCTTTCCTTGTTGTCTTTTAATGCTAAATATGAGTCCTAGGGGCACCAATTTAAGAAAAAAAAAAGATGTTGAGTATTGAATTAACTAGTATGTCTATGTAGATCCAACTTACCTGGAAGATTGGACTTGAGAGTCAGGCTGCCTGTTCTCTGCTTGGAGCTGGAGCCTGTGATATGCTGTCCACAAACCCCGGTACACTTCTCGGCCCAGTTTAACATTTTTCATGCCATTTGGTCAACATCCTTTAACCTAATTCCTGCATTTTTAAAAAAATTTCCACAAGGGGACGTTGTCAAGCAAGGCTTTGTGAATTTCATTTCTTTGATTATACGTTCATTCTTCCTTTCAACCAGTATTCTCTTCCTGTGTTCATCTGAGCAGTGCCAATAATATTGCTGCTATTTATTGCTTTGTGTATGTGCATCTTGTCCCTTCTCCTGGGCTGTGAATTTCTTGAGGCCAAAAGCCAGGGCTCCTATTTCTTCCCACACCCACAAGATGACAGGACACATGGGGAATAGCTCAGGGAAGGGCTGTGACTGCATACATGGCTCTCCCTGACCTTTTCCCTTCCTTACATCTTCTTTATTCTCTCCTAAGCATCTTACAGGCCTTTTCTGCCTGAACATAGTGATGCCTTGAACAAGCTGAGGCACAGATTTCATTGTCCAGGGGCTCATCTGTCCTGTATTTGAGGCTTTGAAGCTGATGTGCCCAGGGGTGTCCTTGGACCTGACAACCCAGACACTCTGCTGGTGCATATGTTGCCAGATGACCTGCCCTTTCTTGAGACAAATGAACATGTTCTCTCTTTGTGTGTAATTGTGCTTTCCTTGCTCTGACTTCTCTCCTCCCTGATTATCTTCCAGGCCCGGCCCGGCCCCAGCCTCCATTCACACGTTGGCCGTTACTCGTGCTTGATCCTTCTCCGGGCTTACTTTGGTTTCTGTTCCCCCTCTTCTTTTTCTTTCACTTTCCCCCACCCACCAGTCGTTTTTAACAGTGTCATCATGACTTTCAGTGTGGGAACATGGCCCTCACTGTCTCCCACATCACATAACCGCCCTGGCCTTCATGTGACCAGGGCTCCTTCCCTGAACCATCGGGCAGGATGGAAGCTCAGCCACCGCCAGACGCCAGAGCGGAGCTCTCACCGTGAGTCCTGCTTCCTGCCCAGCTCAGGAAGCAAGAGCAGGGCAGAAGATGGAGGCCACAGAGAGGTTCCCCCGGACCTCTTCTCACCTTCCGTTGGGCAGCCTGAGCTGGGTGTCACCCAAGTCACCACTTAGAACGGCTTCACTCTGTGAAAGCGTGAAACAAGTAGGGTTCTCTTAAAGGAATGGTATGGGCTGCGGGGAAGAGGTGGGGTAGCACATGGACTGAGACCTGGGAGGTTTCTAGTGCTGACATGACTCGGCCGCCTAATCCACAAAACTCAGCTGAAACACTCAAGCCAATGAATAACAGGGTCCCAGTCATAAGCCAAAAGCACTCTTCCCTTTTTCTTCCCTTAACCTCACACATGCAGGCTTGTGCAATCCAGTCTTATGCAAAGGTTTGCAAAATTGTCCGAGCAAAGGACAGGTCTGGGCCTTCTTGGCACAGTCCCTCCCAGCGGCTGAGCAGAGGGTCAGCGGCCAGCCGGGACACCTGGAACAATGTGGACTGCCAGAGCGCGTGGGGGGAAGGGTGTCAAGGCTGCTGGGAATGGGGCCTTCTAGGACTCTGTTTCAGAGATCGAGAAATGTTCTTCTTATTTCAAACATGCAAACCAGATTTGGTCAAAATACTCTCCCTGTGAAGCAACGGTCCTTTGAAGCTGTGGACCAGGGTGGAAGTAAAGCTCCCGTCTGAGAAAGGATAGGTTTCTTTCTTACCCTTCCTGCTGACCATTCTATTTCCTGCTGGTTTGCTGCACTGACCCTCTGCTGGCAGCATGGGGTGGTGGGGGGGAGCCTGAGCAGTCAGAGCAAGCAGCAGCAGCAGCAGCAGCAGCAGCAGCAGCAGGGTGAAAGTGATTAACACCCTGAGCTCTGCAGGCGCACTGCTCCAGCACGACTTCCCCCAGCCAGCTTTCTGCTGCTGCTCTGTGAGCCAGGCGGACAGGCTGGTGGCGGAAAGGAGTAAGCCAGGTCTCCTGGCAAGCTTCTCAAGTCCCACAAGGGAAATGCAGACCCAATCCCGGTGCTCTCTTTCTTTTTCTTCAGGTGCAAGTGGTTAAAGCCCACCCACGGGTGCAGCTCAGCCATAACACAGGTGGGGAAGAAAATACCCTAAACTGAAGAAGGTCATTTGTATGTAGTCAGAGATCCACCCACATTACCTAGCATGGCACAGAGCATGCATTCAATAGTTATGGACCCTTTCGACATTTAAATACGGCCTGACCAAGGGAAAGGGGAAAGATAAAGGGAAACTTGCCAAACAGGATCAACAAATGCCATTTTTAGGAACTCTATTATTTAAATGTATTTGTTTTTTTTGAGAGAGAGAGAGGGAGAGAGCAGAGGAGGGGCAGAGAGAGAGGGCGGGAGAGAGCATCCCAAGTAGGCCCACACCATCAGCACAGAGCCTGACATGGGGCTTGAACCCACAAATCATGAGATCATGACGTGAGCTGAAACCAAGAGGTGGACCTTTAATTGACTGAGGCACCCAGGTGCCCCAGGAAGTCTGTTTTTAGAGAACTATTCCTATAGAACAGATTTAGTTGGTCTCAGGCGAAGTGTGTTCAGGGCCTATTTCTGACTGTCTTGTTTTAGAACTAAATGTAAAATGTTACCCATACTAAGTATCTTGGATATCTTTTTCAACTGATTTTGATAGTTCACAGAGCTGGACTCTTGAAGCCCTCTGCTCTGGGCCTACAGGGTACGTGTAAGAGCCAATGAAGTACAAGAAGAAAATATTTTCACTTCTATATATACCTGTGTTTTAATGTAAAAGCGAAGAAAAAATTAAACTTTACCATTAGTAATAAGTACGACTAATATTTACTAGACTTATCCACAAGTATATGTGTATATAAAATTTGCAACTAAGTATAAATATCGGGATGCAGTTTCTATTATTTTTAATTCGATTGGGTTATCAAAAAAGTTTGGTGGGATTTCTCCTTCTGACCCATATGGTATACTAGAGACCAAATTTACCCTCTGATCTGGAAAAAGTGCAGAAAAAATCCCACAGAATACAGGAAACACAGTTTTCAAGATACTGTGTGTCAGGCAGTGAAGAGATCCCCAAGATTCAGGAAACCAATGAGGTGGGCCCTCCAGTTATATCAGCATACAACACTGACTTCATGTTTTTAATAAATAGTTGTATATTTTTAAAAAATAAAACTTGGTGACTTTTTTACTAGACTATAAACTCCTTGAGGACATGGGACAGATCTTATTTACAGGACCTAGGACAGAAATTGTCACATAATAGTTGCAGAATGAGCAGGTGTTGAATGAATAACTGAAGGTCTCCAGAGAAGCCCCAGAATGGTTAGATCATAGATGATGGGATGTTAGGGCCCAAATGCACCTTAAAGTTGATCTAGTCCAGTTTCTTCATTATCTGGATGAGGAAATCGAGGTCCAAAGCAATTCAGTGACTTGCCCAAAGTCATGCAACCCTTTAGTAGTGGAGTTAATATGAATATTCTTTCCTATAAACAAACCCTTGAGTTAAATTGGTAAAGCAGAACCCCAAATTTCAGGAGGGCCTTTTGTTAAAAGGCAAATTCCTACTACTCATGGAGCAGAGGTTTAATGGAGTTATAGATGTCAAAGGCAATGTGTTCAGAAACAAAAACAGACCCCAAGAAGATATGGCCAGACACTGCTCAGTCCTAGAACAATACTGAAGGAAATTCCTAGGTTAGGCAGAGAGACCAGAGAAGGATCATTTCTGATATATGCTCTGGCTGTCAACAGAGATTCCTTGAGAATCCACAGGAGACCTTGGGAGACCCTGGATCAGGACAGGCCTATCTACCTGGAAACCACAGGAGATTCTGGACAGGATCCAAACCAATCAGTACTTCCTCAAATGGTCCTATAGGCCGGGGGTCTATCCTGGGAGTTGGGGGAAGGTTGGGGGAAGAGCAGTCTCATGTTGGGACCCCAGTACCTCACTATTTGGACTGACTGTGCTCTGGGACCTCACATGGAAAAGATCAGAACTGAGGAGATGCTTGTCAGTCAGTGGAACACCTTCAGCCCACAAGATGTGTACTGTCACAAAAGGCTCTTTCTGCTTAGGACTGAAGGAGTCCCTGACATTATGTAGCCTTCAGGTAGGAGCAGAATCCCATGGCTTGGTTTTGACTGCTCTCTCAGGTTTGGTGCAATGTCAGACAATCTCAGCTACTGATCACTTCTCTGCCATGGTTTGCCCTGAGTTCTTTGGGAAGTGGCAGCTCTCACTGAACCCTTTCACTTTGGGTTTCTCCTCAGCGTCTCCTCAGACAATCACTGTCTCCTCTTCAAAGTCCTTAAAAAGGCAGCCCAGCTCTTTCTAAGCACTTAATTTAGGGCCAGAAAATGCTAGGACATGGCGATGTCTTCTTGATATTGTCTTGAGAGTTTTAGTATTTGATCCGGGTCTTGTGTAAGATTGGGCTTCTGACTGCCTTGAAGATTCCTACCAATACCTCTACTGATGTCCAGAGTATATCAATGGGACACACGGGATGGAAGCTGGTATTTGGCTCTCATGTCAAAGACTTTATAGTAGCCTTACAGTTTGGCACAATTTTCAACTGTGACTTCTGGGCTTCACTTGACAAAATGAACGGCAGGGTCTGAAAGAGAACAGTGTTGTAAATGTGACTTATGGAGACCTCTTCACCTTGGAAACCCCAGAAGAGTTATATGGCATAAAGGGAGTCTCTTGAACAAGAATTACTTACTATCTGATTTACACTAGATTTGGATGTGACTCTCCTTGGGCCCAGGGCCCCTCTTGGGAGGTCTCTGACCCATGAGTGGGCCATAACAGGCTAAGCTGCACCTGTGCTGTGTCCCTCCTCAGCTCTGAATCATTCACTCACTGGCAGAAGCCATGGTGCAGAGCCCTGAGATGAGAAAATGCATATTCCCAACAGCCAGGGATGGCGAGGTGTTTTCTATGCACTAATTACACTGAGCAGCCAGCAGTGTTGTTCATTTTCATTTTATAGATCAGGAAACAAAGACATTGAAAAAAATCCAGTAAGGTGCCCACTTGTCACAGGGTGAGTCAGCAGTAAACTGGGCCCAAGAATGTAAACATTTAAATATACCTCCTCGGCCAACATTCAGCTCTGCCTTGGACTCTGTGGTCTCAGAAAATAATTCCTGCTTTATCTATAGCAAGAGTCCTTTGTGACACTAGTTTTGTGAATCTTACCTTAATACTACCTATTCTCTGTAGGTTTGCTCAACAGTCAAAGGTCTTACCTTCCTCAGTGTCCCTTCATACCACCCCCTGGTCATCTCATGGGCTGTCTAGCTCAACTGGCTTCTGGTAGATTCATCCCAGCTGGACTCCTCATGTACTCCAGCATGTCCACCAAAGTGGTCCCCTATGCCCTTGGCCTTGGCCATGCCAGTAGTTTCCCCATACACTACAGCTCAGAATTACGGCTCTGACTGGGGCTCCATGCTGGTTTCCTTCCTTACTGCTTCTTCTGCCCACACTGGTCTCTCTGGTCCAGTAGCTACATTGTTCACTCCTGCCCCCTCTTTCTCACGTCCTCTCTATCTGGAAAGCTCTCTGCTTCTCAGACAACAAAGCTCTTCAGGAATTCTAGGCCCTTCCCAACTTTTCTAGATTCCTATTTTTCCTCTCTGTAATGTTTTTGTATACTCATTAATGACACATAGTGGTCCCTCCAGTCCCCATTTGCCCCCCAAACTGGTTTGGTCTCAACTCTTACCAAGGCCTCAAATTGATATTTAAGGTGATATGGTAGGCTGAATTCTAAAATGGATCCAAGATTTCCTGTTTTCCCCTTTGTGTGCATACCCACTGAATAAGATGGATTTTACTTCCATGATTAGGTTATGTTTTATGGCACAGGTGACCTTAAAAAAGGGAGATTTAGGGGCATCTGGGTGACTCAGTTGGTTAAACATACGACTGGCTCAGCTTGTGATCTCACAGTTCATGAATTCGAGCCCTGCACTGGGCTCTGTGCTGACAGCTCGGAGCCTGGAGCCCGCTTTGAATTCTGCGTCTCCCTCTCTCTCTGTCCTTCTCCCACTCATGCTCTGCCTCTCTCTCTCTCTCTCTCTCTCTCTCTCTCAAAAAATAAAATAAGACATTTTAATACAAAATTAAAAAAAGAAAAAGGAAAGGGAGATTTATCACAGTGGCCCGGACCTCATCATAGCAGGAACCTCAGTCCTATGACCGCAAGGAACTAGATATTACCAACAAACAAAAAAGTGCTGAAAGTGGACTATTTTCCCACAGCTTCCAGGCAAAAACTCAGTAGGGCTAGTAACACCTGGATTTCAACACTGTGTTATCCTGAGCAGAGAGCCCACGCATGCTGTGGCAGAGTTCTGATTTACAGAACTGTGAACTAATAAATACACGTTGTTTTAAGCCAATAAGTTGTCGGTAATTTGTTATGCAGCAGTAGGAAACTAATGTAGGTGAATACTCATTCAATTGCATTAGAGTTGGGGATTTTCCATGTTCATCCAGGCACCAGAGTCTTAGCTGAGGGGCTGCAGCCACACTTGTGGTGTCAGCCATAGGTTACAGGCTCCCAGCAGGAAGAGAACCTGGCCACCTGGTTTCCCGCCGAATATAATTCAGCTGCCAGTGTGATTGCTTGGTTCTCTGCATTCTGTTGCCAGCTCTGAGGCAAAGATGAACTTGGCCTTCCTGCCTGCAGGGACTTCTAATCTAGTAACTAAATAAGCGCATAGTTGAATACAAAGGGAGAAGACATGGAGCAGAATAAAGATCAAGAGAATGGAAATCATATCCAGAGGGTAAAATAGAAAACTTCTTGGAGGAAGTGGCATTTGTCCTGAACTTTGAAGGCTGAGTGGAGTTTTACCTTAGGAATGGAACTAGGAAATTAAAAGTGAACTTTTAGAGAAACTGTGTTGGACATTTGACTCATCAGGGAGGTAGTATGTTAGGATGGAAATAGTATTCTGGGTCCACAATGTGAAGGCTCTTGAATCATTGGGAGTAGTGTGTGAGGGTTATTTCATGATAAATGAGGGTCATGGAAAGCTTGGAGGGTAGAGTAGGACAGAATCAAGGTGGGCTGAGTGTGTAGGATGGATGAACGGAGAGGCAGATAGGAGATGGGGATTATTTGTAGACCATGAGAGTAGAATAAGCCAAAACTAACCAAGAGCCTGCCTCACGGCTCTGGCAGTAGGGACAAAAGGAAGGAGAAGAACTAACAGTCACTGGGGAAGGTGGAACTTCAACTGACCAAACCACAGAATGAACACAGCACTCAACACAGGTCCATCCATCCATCCCGCTTGCTTCTACCCATTTTGTATTTAAGATGTGTCATATGTCTACGCTAGCCAACAGTCTGTATGAGGTGCTGCCAAAAAGACAAAACATCACTACATCTGAGGAGATAAGAATGACTGTGGTACCAGGGATAAAGGGTAAGTTCTATAAGAGGAGCATGGCTGATGAACCACAGACTCAGATGGGAGAAAAATGGCACCCAGTTGCAGCCATGGCCACCATCTTCAGGAAAGAATGACATGGGAGTCATTATTTTGCTTGTAGGTAGAAAATTCAAAGGAGAAGGGCCTGTGCATTTCTCCTCTAAACTATCAACGAAACCTCATCTCATCCCAGTACACACACACACACACACACACACACACTCAGAGGGAGGCTGCTGACTCATGCCTGTATGACTTTCACAATGACAAACAGAGCAGCAGTTATTCCTGCAGATTCATAGTTGGGTTGTTCTAGAAGACAAATTGGTAGCCATAAAATAATCCTTTGAGCCATTCCTTACACTCTGGTTTCCTTCGCTTCCCTGCCTGACTGCCCAAGCTATGGTTGTTATTGTGATTTTATAGGGTAAGAGACATACAACATGGTTTTTGTTCAACCACCACCAGACCAGTCAAGGGCAGACTAGGCCAACAGGGCTCTTCCTCCTTCCCCCTCGGTTCTGGGTAAGCACACATCTTCCACCCTTACTTTAAAGGCAGACAATTTGTTTTTATCATTTGCCAACACAGCTGAGGATGATTATTAATTAATCAAAAACACTGACTTTTAACTTCCCACGCTCTCTCCAGAGATGCTCCAGTGACAGCTTGCATCTGGACTTCAGAGCTGTTTAGATAGAAGTGGGCACCATGCAGCAAAGACTTGTTTTTTCTGGTTTATTCTCATTAAAACACAACTCTAGCTTAATCCCATTTAGCCAGTAAACTTGATTTTAAGGTGGTCTCATTTTGTGGGGTTTCTGTTGGTCTTTTTACACAGCTCCCTTTGAAACGAGAAATGCTGTGTCAGGATTTCACAAAGAGGAAAAGAAGTTGGGAGCACATTTTCTGTTCATCCTAAGCTCAGACTGAAGCACACCAGCAGCATGTCTCCATGAATAATGAAACACCATTGTCTTCCTCTGCTTGTGAGCTTGTGTTCTGGTATCACCCGCCAAATTCAAGGTCTCAGCAATGAGTACCTAACCGCTTCTCAGAGCAAGTTTGAAACATCACATTTGAAATATCACAACAAAGGATTATCTGATGCAGTTGGCTGAGGTTTTCCCTCGCTCTAAGATGGCGCTGCTGGGCAGCCATCCTCCCCTTTGTACCTCAGCTTTGTGGCTGTACCGTGGTTTTCAGTGAAAAAAGAAAGGGGGGGGCAGGAGATAGCTTGCCTCAAATTACACATCAAAGCCGAATGGCTACCTCTAAAGTGAGATGGGGGTATGGCGCCGGCTTTACCACTTGGTAGAGGCTAGAATAAAAACTCCAGTGTCTTTAGGGGCTGCACAGACTGATAAAAGAGTCTAAGCAGAACGAAATTTAGGAGGAAAGCGTGCTTCTCTTCCATTTAGTGAGGGCCTCACCTGCAGAATCTCAAATCTGGAAGGGGTGTGCTGTCCTGTAAATGCAGTGTTCCGAACCTGGGGAAAGTGTTTGGTGAAACGTGGAGCAGGGGCCCCAGGCAGGATCATGCTCTGGAGTCCTGTCACTTCTCTTCCCTGCCTTCAGTGATGGGTGTTCCCAAAGCCCCCAGCTTCCTTAAGACAACTCCTGAGGGCTGCCTGGCTAGTGCTCAAACCATCCGGGCTTTTGTTTCTTTTCTTTGCCCTCCTGCCACCTGTCTTGTTTTCCTTGTCATTGTTTATTAGCATCTCCACTGGAGGTGGCTGAGGGAAATAAAAGGAGATAAACTCAGCTTGTCACAGTCCGTTGGCTTCTTGTCCGCAGCTCTGGTAAAAGACTGAAGAGGAAGCTATGGGTCAAGATAAGAGTTTAGATAAGGCTTGGGGATTCTCTGTAAAATTCATTTATTCATGGTTACCCTCCGATCACCTGAGGATAATGGGGAATGAAGCGATCTTTATCATCCATTTTTTGGGACGGTAAGAGAAAAATCCTTCAGTCATTTCTAAGAGCTGGTCAAAATAACTGGATGAGATAAAACTAGTAGAGCTACTTTATACCTTGGTCACATACAACTAACAGCTAAACATCCAATCCATTTATTTAACTCTCTGAAGGCAGCTCCCCTTGGAAGTGAATTTCCTATCCCTAATCAGGCAGGGAAAGAATTTAACTCATTCTCTGGTTAATAGGGGTCTCTGGACAGCTCTGCAGTACTTTTGTATGGCTGGAAAGAAGCAAATTGAATAAGTGAGGGTCTCTGATTACAAGGAATAGAAAACAACTAAAACTAAGTTAAGCCAGAAAGGTCAGTTTATTCTAGAACTTCAGCAGGGGCATCTCATAGGACCCAATGGTCAGGCCTCCTCAAAGAACTGGGGCTAAGGCCTGGCAGGCTTTAGGACTCTTGGTCCACGCCTCCATCTTTAAAAAAATCCTATTCCCCCTTTTTAGTCCTGTCACTGATAGGGTGGCCCTCCCTCCTGTCCTCCTTTTCCCCTCCATACACAGAGTAAGTCTTCCAAATTTCAACTTTGGCCATGACAACCACAAAGAAACAGAAATCACTTTCTTTTGGTGCTAGTTTAAAATTCTCCAGAGAGAGCATCAGATTGGCCTGCCTTCAGCGAGGCATCCTCATCTGGCTCAATCAGCTTTGACGGGAGGCTGGGGTCATGAGTATAAATATGACTGCTGGGCCAGAGAGAGCTAGTGTTCAGAAAAATTATGTGGCTGATATAGTAGGACCACTCTGCATTTCTGAATCCAACCAAATAAAAGGGGCTTGGTACCTGGCCTTCTCATGCTCACAATCTAGAGATAAAACCTTCACATGTAGAAGACAGACAATTAAAATCATTTAGTGCCAGTAACTGTGAGGATAAAAAGCCTGATTAGAATAAACTCTTAGGAAACAACCAGAATGGCCCATCTTCAGTAGAATAAATACATTAAGAATGTGCATAGAATGGGACCCACAACACAGCAGTGAAAATTAACGAGCTGCAGCTACATATTTCCGTATGGATGAATCGCAAAAGTATAATGGTGCATGAAAAAAGCAAGTCACAGAAAAATACATACCAGATGATTTTACTTATGTGAGGTTCAAAAACATGCAAAATTGGACAATATATTCTGTAGAGTTGCAGATGTATATGGTGCACTCTAAAGAAAAGCAAGAAAATGAGAGACTGAGCTCAGCACAGTGGTTACCTGTGAGCTGGAGAATGAGAATGTTGCTCACGAAGAGGGCAACAGAGAGCTTCAGATGGGGTTAGTAACATTTTATTTCTTAAGCCAGGTAGAGGATTTTATTATTAATTAAGCCAGGCATTAATTTTATTATTATTTAATCTATGCTTATTTCCCTTTTTTGTTTCTATGATATATTTGGGAATTTACAAAGATATAAGTGAATACCATTTCTAAGGAAGCCATTTCCCTGTCTTGGGTGATGGCCAACAGTAGTGGGCTCGCGTGGTCAGGGAAGGATAGTGAGTAATTCTGTTTGTCAAATGATTTTCTGGTTTCTGTCCATGTGACAACCACCCTGACAAGGGAAGTGTCTGGGGTGGCCTGTCAGCACTGCAGGCTGAGAATGCTTGAGGTACAGCCATGCTTTTCACAGGTCTTTGGCCTGATGTCAAGCTGCAGCAATTATTCATGTCTCCTCCCAGCCCAGACATCCTAACTATCTCCGTCCAAGAGAGCACCCCAACTGCTAAGCATTGCTATCAAAACACAATACAAGCTGATGGTTTCTCAAAAGGCTAGACGTAAGCTACCATATTGGCCCAGCAACTCTACTCCTGGTATGTATCCAGGACTGAAAGCAGGGACTTGAACAGATACTGCACACCAATGCTCATGGCAGCATTATTCACAACAGTCAAAAGTGAAAACAACCCACGTGTCCCTCAACACATGGATAAATAAGCAAAAATGATATAGCCACATAAAGGAATATTATTCTGCAATAAAAAGGAATGGCGTTCTGACCCATGCTACACATGGATGAATCCTGAAGACATTATACTTAGTGAAAAAAGCCAGACACAGAAGGATAAATACTGTATGATTCCACTTATATAAAGTACCTAGAATAGGCAAATTCATAGAGATAGAAAGTAGAATGGTAGTTTCCAAAGGCTGAGAGAAGGGGGAAAGGGAAGTTACTGTTTAACACATACTGAGTTTTTGTTGGAGATGATGAAGAAGTTTTAGATACAGATAACACAATTTGGATATAGATTACACAACGCTGCAAATGTATTTAATACCAGTGAGTTGTATTCTTGCAAATGATTAAAATGATAAATATTGTTATTAAATATTATATAAATATTGCATATATTATATATTAAGTACTATGTTATGTTATTACATTATGCATATCTTACCACAATTAGAAAGAAACATAATTACAGAGCACTAGGAAGGACATATACCTGGAGGACAATTATGCTGGGGAAAAGTAGAAAAGTGCATGGCATCCTGTTTCCATTTTGAGATTTCTTTCTAAATTATCTTTGCTAATTCCCTGAAGAGTTTCTAAGCATCAGTTTATTTCCAATCCAGTCCTGTAGTCTGGGACCATCATTTCCAGCAATATTTTCAATGCAACAAAATAAGAACGAATGTGTGCCTCATGGAGCATGGTATCATGGGGTCTTGTCTGTGGTGGAAACCAGTCCGTGAGGACAGGGCTAAGCAAGCCCCCAACCTTCCACATGCCTGGGTGTTAGAGGTGGGCCAGGGAGGTGGGGTGAGAGGCCCGGAAGGTGTTAGGACAGTGGAGCTCACTTTGGACCTAGACCAGGGACCAGTGGATGCCTGGATGCTGAGTCACATGGCATGCACCTGCTGGGCTCGCTTCCTCTCCCCACTACTCCTGTCCCCAGCATCCAGGATCTCCAGGCCTACGTGGATGAATGCCCCAGCCCAGCAGGCCATCCTTCTAGGGACAGAGATGTTCTGCTCCACACTCCTAATGTGGAGCTGGGAAACTCATTTGAAATAGACCCATTATCAAAATTTAATTGATTTTTGTGAGCCCTAAAATTTTCTTTTTTTTCTGGTATGAGAACAAAACTAAAACTGTTTCATAGGCCCCTCCAAGTATGCACTGAGCATACTGTGCATAACCTGAGATGGACTGGGATACACTGCCTTATATTTCTTCCTCTGGGGCTCATTCACCTGGAGTAGGAAGACATTTCCTGGTCATCTTGTGCCACCTCCCATGCAGGCAAGAATCCCACTAAAGTAGCCTTGAGGTGGGATCATGAAGTCTCTGCCTCTAGGCATGGTATCCAAGCAGCCCCTCTATGAAAGCAAGTTCCTGATACTGAACTCAGACAAAAACCTGCATCCCTGCAATTTTTTCACCAACTGCTCCAATTTTTGCCCAATTGGACCAACACAGAGCAAGTTTTAAGTCTAATTTTTAGAAAATGCCTATTTATGTATTTGGAGAGAGAGAGAGCGTGTATGTGCACACATGCAAGTGGGGGAGGGGCAGAGAGAGAGGGAGAGAGAGAATCCCAAGAAGGCTCCGTGCTATTAGCACAGAGGCCTGAGTTGGGGCTGAATCTCATGACCGTGAGATCATGACCTGAGCCAAAAATCAGACACTTAACCAACTGAGTCACCCAGGCACTCCAAGTTTAATTTTAAATATTCAAAGACAACTCCTTTGTGTCACCACTACAGCTCAGCTCAAGTTCTCTGCCCCAGATTAAGCACCCATGATCTTGGGTGATAGGATTTATACTCCCCTCGTCTACCAAATGCCTTTCTCTGGACAAAGGCCAATGGCCCCTGGATGGGGTCTGACCTGACTACGCTTACTCCCTCTGCTACAACATCACCCTTCTACCAAGATCGCTTATTAGGAGATAGATCCTATAGCTGGCATGCACTAACTGGTGATCATAGTTCTTTGTTCCCCTCCCAAAATGAAGGAGTCAGTCTCTCCCAGTCTCTACCTGGTCCACTGATGATCTTGTCAGGATGGGGACAGAGTGTGTCCTCTTTGACTTAGTTTATGATGATCAGGTCAAAATTTTATTCTGTCATTCAGGATAGAGGTTGTCCTTTCCATGCTTGGCTATCTACAGATTTGGCAGGCACACTTTTTTTTTGTCTCCACCTTGATGTGACAGGGACCAAAATTTCTATTTTCAAATTTGCCAGTAGTTTTTTTCCCATTACTGAAAGTCGAGTCTGGGCTCTGACATGGTTGAAACCAAAAAACTTCCATTTTGGATTTGTGAGTGATTTCTGCATTCTAGGGAAGAAGGAAATTAGCTCTTGGACTTAATTTGTCCCTTTGTCTGGAAAGAACTCTCTCTCTTTTCTTAAAGTTTATTTATTTAGAGAGAGAGCAAGTGCAGCGGATGGGGGGCAGCGAAAGGGGAGGGAATCCCAAGCAGGCTCTGCACTATCAGCATGGAACCCGCCACAGGGCTTAAACTCATGAACTGGGAGATCATGACCTGAGCCAAAAGCAAGAGTTAGACGCTTAACCGACTCAGCTACCCAGGCGCCCCTGGAAAGAACTCTCTTAAAAAAGGGTTTTCTTTCTTTCTAAAAAAAAAAAAAAAAAAAAGCCATCACATAAAAAGCTACATGTTACTGGACAAGCATCTTGCCTGGTCACTTGTTGGTGGACCAGTGCTGCAGTGAGAGGTAGCTAAGAAAAGATGGTGGCAATGAGGAAAACCAGTGGCCTATGGAGCAGCTCATATCTACTTGAAGTTTCTTTTCTCCTTTGTAATTCCCTCATGTTATGCTTGAGTCCTCAGCTGGGGCCTTAGGGGGACAGAGACAGCGGGTGCTGGCCTGGAGTAGCAGGAGTAAGATGATAAAAGAAGTAGGATGGAGTTGGAGAACAAGGTTGTACTCCCAAGGAGTCCCTGGAAAGTGAGAGGAAGGCTCAGGGCAGTGATGGCCTTTCAGACAGGTTACTCGGGAAAGGGTGACCTGCAAGGGCTGGGAAAACATGGGACACCCAGGATGCACGAGACATCCCTGACAGTGAGCAGCAGGAGGGGGCTGAGGAGCTTGCCACAAGAGGACCGCTTTCAGATGCTTTCAGGAGCCTCTGAGTAACATGCTTTGGGTGTGGATTCACACCTGGGTTATTCAGCCCAGCGTTCCTCCAACTACATCGTTATCATTCTACCCCACCATACCATTATTTGTTGGTTTCTTTTAAATTGCAAAAATAATCTGTGCTCCTCATGAATGGCTACACGATGCAGATGTATATTGGAAAACACGTTGTCAAATGTTAGGTTAAAATCAAGATGCACCCAGCCTGTGGCATTTGCCAGATCTCTTAGTGAGGTGCATTTTGGCTTTACATGCCATGTGCCCTCTTCTAGTCTGCCTCTTGTCTGCCTCTCCAAGCTCTAGAGTGTGGTCCCGAGCTTCAGGACCATGAGCATCCAGAGTGGCTGGGGACATGTTTGCTTTCAAGTTCCCTAAGGCACTTGTCACTTAGCAATAGTATTTGGGGACCAAGCTAGAATTTTATGAAGGAAATGGAAATACCATTTAGAAGACTATGTTATTAGTATACATGGTAAAATATTGGCTTTGAAATTTCTACACATAAGGTAGTAGAGATCTGTTTCTTTCACCTGCCTTCCTTCCTTTTCCTCTTCTTCTGTAAACAGTGCCCCAACTTTCTTTTGGGGACCACTCCTCCCCCATGCTTGATCCCAATGTTTTGTGAAGGGCTACCCCCATGTCCTGGCTCCATGAGCAAGCATGTGGCCTATCTAGTTCTAGATGACAAGAGTGACATATCCACCTATCACAGTGACCTCAGAGAGGGCCATGGAGTCCAGTGGGCAAGGCACGGTCAGTACCAGGACTTGCTGCCTGTGCTATCAGTAAAGAAGGGCTCTCTTCCCATAGGAATGCCCTACTGGAGGAAGTCAGCCCAGCTCAAGTGGCTACCTTTGCCTCCAAGCAGGACAATGCAGGCTGAGAGAGGGTGAGATGTCATTTTCTTATAAGAAATACCTGAAGCTGTCCTTAGAATTCTGTCTAAGCCAGTTTGAATGGTGTTCCTGTCACTGACAACTGGCCAGGATAAGGTTATCCTTTTAGCAACTGCACTAAAAATGATCTTCCTGGAAAAAATAACTGGGTTGGTATTTTTATTTTGTGTATTCTGGGTCGACTTGATCAGTTATTAGATATATGAACATGAGTGCCATAGTTCAAAGGACATTGTTCTGAATTATTGTACAAAGATATTTGAGGTTTTTAAGTTGCAGCAAGGTTTGTAATACTCAAACAATTGGACAAGGTAAGCACAAGGAAAGGTGATTCTCATGTGGTGTCTAGATGATCAGGAAAACATCTCCAGTTGCTTAGTGTATAGCAAGTCAAGGCAACTAACAACTCCTTAGACCAACCACACAATGAAGGAGGCAAAGAAGGGAAGTGTAATACACTGGAGACATTTACATGAAATTGTAGGTGTCAGGGGCGCCTGGGTGGCTCAGTCAGTTCAGCTTCTGACTTTGGCTCAGATCATGATCTCATGGTTTGTGGTTTGAGCTACAGTTTGTGGGTTCAAGCTCCACATCAGGCTCTGTGCTGACAGCTTGGAGCCTGGAGCCTGCCTTTGATTCTGTGTCTCTGTCTCTCTCTCTGCCCCTCCCCTGCTGCACTCCGTCTGTCTCTCTCTCTCAAAAATAAATAAACATTTTAAAAAATCGCAGCTACACAGAGTGGACATGGAGCTGCCAGTTCTTGTCTCTGGTTTAGAGGTCATCACTAACAGTAGGAGATTGGCTTGATCTGGACTAGAAGGTCAATGCCACACTCACCTATCATTATTTTCCCCTAAATTCCTCTCCAGGAGCCTTTCTAGGGGTATAAGTTTGATGTTGTTCTCAAGTCTTTGTTGGCAGAGAGGTGTGATCCAAGCCTCAGACCAGCTGACAAAAAAGCCCAAATTTTAACTTCAGGTATGATACAGAGTCCCTGTGTGGCCTTGAAAAAGCCACTTAACCTCCTGGCCTCAGTTTCCCTGTCTGCAAAATATGGCTCATAATCCAAACTTAGATGCCTCACTGGACTGCCGTGTGCATTAATTATTGTTTATAGTGCAAGTGGAAGTTGAGCTGTGTTAATTATTATTATCATTTCTGGGTCCTCCAGCCCAGTTTAAGCCAAGCCCTTGCCTTCCTTTTAGTTCCTGAGATCTGACAAGGTACAGCCCGAGGCCCTGAGGGGGGCCATAAATCAAGGCTAATCAGTAGATTATGCATATCTCACTGCAAGGGACTGGCCCCAGAAGGCTCTGTCGGCCACAGGCCTTTGGTCCTGGGGTTCTGGGGCAACCCAGAGACCCACAGGCTTTAAGAAGCTCACTTTAACAGAGCAAGCGTGTGACGCTGCTGCCACACTCCTGTCCCTTGCTTCTTTGTGTACCTGCCATTTAATTTACTAAGAAGTCTGAAGATCAATAAGAGGTGCTCACCCTGTCATTAGACAAGGCCCTAAATTGCAAGTTACAGGTGGAGAAGCTTCGGGAGTATTGTGATCACTCATGAAGAAAGATGACTAATCGCTTTCTTCTGGTCACTTATTTGGCTTCTGACTTCGGTTTCTACTCTCTAAGTACAACAGTTATCAGATTTCCATGTAAGCAGGTGGCTGACAAATGGTGCTCCAGCGTTACTGAATACACTTGTGGGTTCTGCCACTTCCCCCCAGTCCACGTTGCTTAGTCGCATTTCCCTCCCCCCGCCTCGGCTTCATTTGAAGCCCAGGAGACAGGTGAGGGGGAGAAAGTTCACCTTCATCTCTACGTATCCAGTGCAAGTGGGGTGAGCAGTTCCAGCAGGTTTGGATCTCGGATGCATGAAGAACCCGGGACTTGAGGAAAACAACTCCCAAGCACACTAACATTCTGAGAAGCCGGGAATCTGCGTTCTGTGGAAGGACTGACACCGACCGTCCCGGGCCCAGGTGCAACCTATTTCCTGTATCAGCTCACTCTACAGCGGCAGGAGGGATCTGCTTTTAGGGAAATCCCAAGCCCCCTGTGAAGGCACCATCCTTACCCTCCCGGGACAGAAGCCAATTGTTCAAGGGCTGATCCCATACTGCCTTCGTGCTTGGTGTACTCATCAAGGAGTATACCCACATCTACTTGCACTGATGCGTACCGTCTCCTTCCAGATTTAGTCTTTGATGTTAATGCCCCTCCACCCCCAATCTTCACCTCACATGCCCTGGCCCTCACTTTCCCCAGCTCTGCCGTCCGTCCCCTGGCAAACTGGCAAGTCTTCTTTTGTCTGCTCAGCACAGCGGCAGACGGCGGAGTGGTAGTGAGTGCTAGTTAACTAATTAATGATTGTAAAGCACTTTGAAAACATAAAGAACTAGATAAATGCCAAGTATTATTGTTATTAATGATGAGGAGGCTGTTTAGTCATCCTTTGCCGTGAACTCAGCTCACTGCCCCCACTGTGGCCGCAGGCTGATCTGTGAACTAGGATGAGAAGTCTCCTCCTCCCTGCAGGCGCTGTTTCACACTGAGTCAGTGACCAAGGTGAAGGGCAGGGGCCAGGAAACCTCTCCTCATCTCCCACCTGCTCTCGAAGCACTGCCTGCTTTGCGGCTGTAATGCTAGCATTTACCGAAAGCCAGGGTCTGAAACTGCCTCTCTGTTTCCCATTCACCTGTTTAGTAAGTTCGCTGATGTTTGAGTTCTTGATTGTGGTGATTAGGCTGTCCCTATCTGAGCACAGGATGGAACCCAGAGTGGAGCCCCACTTTCCATTTAGCGGACGGACTCACTCACACACCTGATCGTATCTCTTTCACATGTTTTTAGGGCTGCTTTTTTTTTTTTTCCCTAAATGCTTCTGTGCATATCTGCTCATTTGATACAGTAACTTAACTCTCTTGGCTAGGGAGGCAGGCGTTATCACCCCCATTTTACAGATGGGAAATCTGAGGCTCAGGGATGTTAGAGGCCTTGCATAAAGGCCCCAGGGCATCTGGAATTTGGGGACAGGGCCAGAGTTCACCCCAGCTCTCCAGAGCCCCAGGCTGACCGGTGCCCTCCGACACATGAGGTGACTGTGCCAGACTCCAGACACCCGACAGGATGCCCAAGGAAATGTTAACAAGGCTCCACTATGTTCAAGTGAGGCAAACACTCTCAGGAGCTCCTGGCTTCTGTATAGCTGTCTGACATGAAGGCCCAGCCACTGGCTATCATGGAGGAGTCCTCCATTCCCTATCTGAGGCCTGTGGTCCTGGAATCTGACATCCTGTAAAACGTGAAGACCAGAAAGACCTCAGGATCCCTCCCTCCTTTCACACATGATGCGACTACGGTCCAAAGAAGTCCAATGACTCATCCAAGATGGCGGAGCCAGCTCAGGAGAGAGGCCCAAGGCATGCTTTCCCACGTACCGCATCACCCAACACTCTTCCTCTAAGGCTGGGCAGTGAAGCTACAGGTGGCTTCACGCTCCTTGTACTTTTCCAAAATCTCCAAATGATCAACGTCATCAGAAAACAAAAGAGGTGTCATATGTGTGTAAATGTGAGTATGCATGCAAGTGTGGAGTTCTGCATTCTTCTTCCCCAAACACGTACTTCTTCCTTGTCTTGACAGATCTTCTCCCCCACAGAGGCTCATCTGAGAGTCCCTACATCGCTGGTTGTCTTAGCCATTCCAGCTGCTGTAACAAAACACCACGGTGTAGGTGGCTTCTACCAACAGTAGTAACACACTTCTGGGGGCTGGAAGTTCATGAGCAAGGTGCCAGCATGGTCAAGAGAGGGCCCTCTTGTAATCTGCAGTCTTGTCACATCCTATTGTGGTGAGGAGAGGGGCAAGGGAGATCTTCGGGGTCCCTTTAGAGGGGCGTTAATCCCACTCAAGGCGGGGTACACTCTCATGACCTAACCATGTCCCAGGACCAACCTAACGGGAACACGTCGGGCATTAGGGTTTCCATAAATGAGTATTTGGGGAACACAAACATTCAAACCATCACACTGGTTATCTTCTCTCATTTTAGTTCCTCAAAAGCAGGCATTTCAACAGACAGTCCAGCTTGGTTCTTGCTCTAAGCCATCAAAGACAGGGCTGTGAGGTCTGGGGGTGGGAGGGGTGGTTGATCTGAACTACAGGCTGGGGGAGCAGGAACCCTCTCCTGGCAGGGACCCTGCTGCTGTGATGACAGCTGCCTCAGAAATCATTTCAAAGGCTCTTCAACGACCATGAGATCCAGCTAACACCATACGCGGTACACGCTTCTGACCGAGATCTGTGGCCTAGTGCTGTGGCCTAAGGTGCTGTGGGATTTCTTTTTTTAAGTACCTAGTTTCATTATGTAGCTAAGGTTTTAAAAATTGCGGCTTCAAAATACATCAAAGTTCAAATGTGCATCAAGAGCGTGGCCCCGGCCTGGATTGGAGCTCGAAAGCAGAGCAGTCCTGAGCCAGGCCGCCCTTGCCCCCTCCTCAGTTCACAGCTGCGGCTATAAGGGCCGCGGCCCTGTTCACAGGGGTGGGTGAGTGAGGTGGGTGCCGCCAGCAGATCCGATTCTCTCCACTGGCTTTTGAGCAAGTCCTTTATCCTGAAGAGTTCTGATGTGTCTGTCTGAAAGGGGAGAAACACCACTGACCAGTGAGGCTGACCCAGTCAGTAAGAGGCAGCAGACACACTGGTCACGTGGAAGGAAGGCAAGCATGCCCCAGAGCAACCAACACCCCCTTCCTGTTTTCTGGCATAAGCCGAGCATAATTCACATGGCGAGTGATAAAGAAGGAAATTAGCTTGGGCACCTGGCCGGCTCAGTCGGTTAAACGACCGACTTCGGCTCAGGTCATGATCTCATGGTTTGTGAGTTCAAGCCCCGCCTCGGGCTTTCTGCTGTCAGCACAGAGTCTGCTTCAGATCCTCTGTCTCCCTTTCTGTCTTCCCCTCCTCCACTCACATGCACAAGCGCGTACTCTCTCTCTCAAAAGAAAAAAAAAAGGAAAAAAAAAAGAAAATTGGGGTGCCTAGGTGGCTCAGTCAGTTAAGCAACTGACTTCAGCTCAGGTCATGATCTTATGGTTCACTAGTTCGAGCCCCGCATTGGACTCTGTGCTGACAGCTTAGAACCTGGAGCCTGCTTCAGATTCTGTGTCTCCCTCTCTCTCTGATTCTGCTCCTCCCTGGCTCATGCTCTGTTTTTCTCTTAAAAATAAAATTAAAAAAAAAGAAAATTAGCTTCTCAAAGCTAGAATCACCACCAGCTCCTTCCTTTCTCTGCAGGGCTAACAGGGGTTGAGCACTTACAACGTGCCAGGCACCATTACATACAGTCTCTCATAACCCTTGTAGCTGGGTTTCACAGAGGGGGAGAGTAAGGCATGGAGGTTAGGGGTTTGTCCAGGGACACAAGCCAATGTGGAGAGCCGGGCTTTGAGTTGTGTTCTCCCGTCTCCAAAGCCCAGGCTCTTCATCTTTTTGGTATTTAGACACCATAATCCCTTCAAAATCTAATTACAGAAGCTCTCTCCGTCTAAAGGCTGACTGATGCAAAAATATTCCAAGATCTCTCATAATCCTGAAAGAATTGTCTCTGAGAGGTTAGCAAAGCAGACTTGTTGGGTCACCTGATAGGGGCTTTCTTGCCAGGGACCTTGCTCTTGGTGAAAGAAGGAAGTACACCAAGGGGCTTTGCTGCTGGAAGGGCAGGATCCAGGTGGGTGTCTGTGTGTCTGTGTGGAACCCCCACGTCTGGGACAGAGAAAGCCAGGCTTTCCCAGCAAGTCGAGAGACTAGTTGAGAATGGCTTCAGCTGCCCATGATTTGAAAACCTCAGTATGATTTCCACTCCCAACAAAATCCGCTTACGGACCCTGCTTTAATCAGTCTAACTGTACAACAAGAAGGAAGGCAGAGATCCTGGGAGAAAGGGGTTTCTGCAACAATACCCCCACATTTGAAAGGTTTTATGCAGGCTGTGGTGTTTATGTTTAGCTTTACTCAGTTGTGCCTCCACTGGCTGACTCCCCGCCAGCTACTCAGTGAACACGCACCTTCTCTCAATGGAAAATGCTGCACAGCCTATGTTAAGAATTTGGTCTCTGCCCTGAATATTGGTCTAATTTCACATCTACATCCTCAACATGATAACACCCCTTTCCCCTGAAGAGTGACGTTGGTGGGTGTCACTAGCTGGGAAGCTGAGAGCCAAAAAGAAGAACCATGCTCATAACAACACTGGCCTCACGAGGCCTTTCATCTGACCATCTCAAAGCACTCACGGACAGTAATTAATCCTCACAACACCTGTGCTTGGAGGGTCAGTGTGATTACCCCGTTTTTATAGATGGGGGCATGGAGGCACATGGTGCTAATAAATGACTTTTTTTCAGGGGGCACCTCCCTGAAGAGCTGGGACCGGATCACGGGGCAGTTCTACCTCTGAAGTGGGGCAATAGCAGAGTAATGTCAGGCCCAATGAGTGGCAGCCAGGCCCCTGTCACCTGGCCACCTCTCCCTCCCCGTTACACATGTTCCCCTGTGCATACTAAACGTGGCTACTAGCTGAGGGCGGGGGTTTAGGAAGAGTCTCAAAGACTCAAGAAACCAAAGGGGGTGTGCGTGTGGTGAGGAGCAGAAGAGAAAGAGAATGACAAGCAATAAATAGCACAGAAGGAGGTTAGAGGTTCTCTCTGACTTCCTGTAAGTACGATCCTACCAGCCACATGTGAGGGAAACCAAATGTCATGTAAAGCAGTGAAATTGTCACCCTCAGGAGGTGGGCCTGGCAGGCAAAAGGTCAGAATAATCCCTTCTCTAGCAAAGTAGAAGTCCCAATGCTATTTTTAGAAAGTCCTAGAATTTGCCACCTATTTTTAGAAGCTCCTAGAATTTGCCACCTCAACATGATATGAGGATATGAGAAACGCCAAAGAATTACAGTTCATCACCCTGGAGAGCAGTGTCACACTTCTCTCCACCTGGGCTGATGGGCTTCTGAGAAGTGTGTATAGAACAGATGTTAGCAAAGGGAATCACACCTTGAACACGCTGGGGCTCGTAACGGTTAAGGGCTTGCGTAGAAAATCTAGGCAAACAGTCATCACCCCACCTGTGCAGCTTACACTCAGCCTAGTGGTCAGGAGTGCAGGCTTTGAAGTTGTGCGGGGTGGAGCTCCAGTCCGGCCCCCCTTCCTATCTGTGTCACCGGGGCCTGACCTCCTTGAGCTTCAGTATCCTCATTTATTAATTAGAGTTAGTCATTCCCTCCCTTCTTTCTAGGGTGTCTGGCTGGCTCAGTCAGGAGCATTCGACTCTTGATCACAGGGTCATGAATTCGAGCTCCATGTTGGGTGTAGAGATTGCTTAAAAAGAAATTTTTTTGTTTTTTAATGTTTATTTTTGAGAGAGAGAGACAGAGCACAAGCAGGAGAGGGACAGAGTGAGAGAGGGAGACCCAGAATCCGAAGTAGGCTCCACGCTCTCAGCTGTCAGCACAGAGTCTGATGTGGTCTTGAACCCACGAACTATAAGATCATGACCTGAGCTAAAGTTGGTCATGATCAACTGAGTCACCCAGGCGCCCCTAAAAATAAAATCTTAAAAAAAAAATAAGAGTTACATGTGATAATACTAGTTCCCAATAAGCATTCAATGAACAGCATCTATTATCCAGTGCTTAAGTTTTGCACATTGGTTCTTCCTTACTAAAAGGATATCTCTTCTGGATGATTAGAGCAAGGACTGGAACATTGTGTTTCCTTAGAGTTCTAAAACACACCATTCCTGCAACCTGGTTTAGCGTGCCCTCTAAAATCCAAGTTCATGAGACATGACCCAGTTGGCTTGGTCTAGAAGGCCCCTCTCCCTTTTTAACATTTTTTCTTAGGAGAAGCACAGATTGAGACTCCTGCCAGTGTGGTCTTAGAGCTGAGCCATTTAGTCTCTGAGTCTAGTCCCATGGATTTTCAAGAGGACCAGCATTATTTGTCTTTTCATAGAAGGTCTGAAGCAATGACTGGACCTTTTTCACTGCCCCCTTAAGAATTTGATAAGTCATAGTTCCCTCCCTATCACAAAATGCACATGTACACAAAGCTTATACAGTCAATTCTCATTTTTTTGTGTGGTGGTTATGTTTTGTAAAATTGCCAAGAGGGGCACATGGGTGGCTCAGTCATTTTAAGCTTCTGACCTTGGCTCAGGTCATGATCTCACAGTTCATGGTTTCAAGACCCATGTCAGGCTCCATCCTCATAGCTCAGAGTCTGGCGTCTGCTTCAGATTCTGTGTCTCCCTCTCTCTCTGCCCCTCCCCGACTCACGCTCTCTCTCAAAAATAAATAAACATTTAAAAAAATGAATACAAGAATACAGAGCCAATACCCCTAGAGAAAATACAGTTATGTTCCTGCAAGCCTCTGGTCACAACATTTTCATCATCTGGTCAATATACAATGGTTTTATGTATGTTTCTAGAGACACCTTATTTAATATATATCGTTGATTCATTAACATTGAACTCACAGCCAAAAGCACTCTAATTCATGCCTGATGGAGGCTCATCTAACACACATATTTTCTCTGTAAGCAATCACAACCTTCTTACTTAGGAACAGTAGGCAGCAAGCACTTCAGCACTACACCTGGGTCCATTTTATACAGTGAAATCACGAACAAAAAGCACAAAGAGGCAAATAACATGGAATTAAACAGACTGTGGAAAGTCAGTTGTTTATAGTGTGAGAGCTGAAACAAGACGGCAGAGCGTTGCTTCATCAACCTCAGCTGGGAATGCACATATCAGGTGACTCAAAGTTTTCATTGTTCTGCAAGAGTGCATGCCCACAAAAGACTGCAGAAGTGCCACGAATATTGATTTGGGGATCACAAATACATTTTAGCAACTTGGGTTCTAGAGGGCACGCTAGACCACCTTGCAAATACTGAATCTGCAAAAAATGAGGACTGACTTGTATATAGTTTCTGGGCATTCAAAGACCATGGAACCCAATCCAATGGGAATTGGGGCAGAATGGAGTGTTTTATCTTTTGCAACCCACAGGCACTTGTCTAAAATAGGAACAAGTAGAATGTCTTTCTGTAAGACATGGGTATCCTTTACCCAGGTACTTCCATTCTTATCTTCCTTGATATTGTACACCACTGGACTTTGTTCAAGGCCCAGCAATTTGAAACCTAGGCATTTGGGGAAAATGAGCATATTATCGTAAAAACTAAGAATATTTGATGTTTTGTTACATTCATTGTTATTGGCCTTGGCAGTAAAATATTTATCTTTCTCAAACAAGTCTGATTATAACTATGTGAAAAAATATGCATAGGCAGGAAGATTGGAAGGCAACATGAAAAAATGAAAACAGTTGTTGGGGTGGCAGAGTAGAAAAACATTTTTTCCTTCATAATGTGCTCTTCAATGTTGATGTTATGTGGTCTCAGACATAAATAAACTTAAGAAAAACCTTCAATTAAAACAATATGTCTGTGAGTAGGAAAATGACCAATGAAAATATACTTAAACACGGGGGACTTAATAATCTTTCATCATTTCCCCCTTGGAAGTTTGCCCACATTGGGAAGAAAAGACAGATGATCTTATCCATCATTTTTGTTCTGTAGGATTCTCTGAGGACCGTGCTATATTCCTCTACAGAATGGACTGTGACATTCTAAGCCCTTTAGATGCTTTCATTCCGACAGACACATAGTGCTAAGACAGAAAGTAGGAAACCATAACAGTCGAGATGTAAATAGCACAAGTAACCAGCTCATCATCAGTGTTTCTGGGAAACAGGAAACTCAGTAATGTGTGATTTGGTGAAAACTATCAAGAAGAAGGTCAGCAGGGGTACAAAGTGGCCTATTATTGAGGCAGGTTGGCTGAGGGTGCCACCAAAGCCTTTGAGCACCAAATCTGATGCATTCCATGGGCCCAAATGCCTTCGTAAGATTCCTCTTGAAGGTCATAGCAGTCAGCCAATCCAAGTTTTATTGAGCCCACTTTATATACCAGGCTGGACTGTACGTCACAGGTACCCGAAAAATCAGACCCCGTCCTTGGCCTGGAGTCCAGTCTCCTTGGAAAGACAGGATTCAGTTATCAGAGAAGCCTTGTTCTCAATGGGTGCACAGTGCTGAGCTCCTTCTGGTGAAGACCATGGTGTAGGCCTTGGGGACACACTAGTGAATAAGAGACAGTCCACCTGTCTTCAGATGATCAGCTTCTTGTAGGAGAAACAGCCAATAAACATGAAAACAAATACATAAATGGGACCACTCCAGAAAGAGATGAAGTACTATGAAGAAAACAGACAGCAATGTGATAAAGAGTGTGTGGCTTCTTTGGGGATCTAGCACTAGAGCACTGGATGATGGCAGGTAAGCCAGCTGCTGGGTATTTAGGGGCAAACCATCTATGGTATGTGTGGCAGATCAGGAGACCAGTCCAGAAAGAGAGAAAGACACCTGTAAGGAGGGAGACCTATAGAGGCAGGAGACATGAAGTAATGCTGGGCTTTATTCTGTAGGTCAGAGATGCTGCTACTCTACTTCTGCTCCCATAACAGATATTGCTAATCAAACCCAGCACTTCTCCTACAAGGCCCAGGGGCAACCTCCCAAACCGATACTACCAATCAGTTGGAGCTGATATGCCACTCATACCATTTGCCACTCATACGATAAACAGTGAGAAACCTTTTCAAGGTTCTGAGCAAGAAACCATGAAGATAAGTGTTTTATGAAGGATTAAGCTAACCATGATATGCAAGCTAACTTAGAGGGAACTGAAATGTGTGTTCTGGAGGCCACTTAGAGGAGACTATTAATTGTGGACATTTATTGAGCACATACTATGTTCTAGTACTTTACAACCTTATACATTTTCATCAACATCATAGGTATTATATTATTACATATTATTATGTGTAGTACATATTATATTATCTCTTTTAAGCAAATGAAGAAACTGAGGTGCAAAGAAGGGAAGTCATTGGCCCAAGAGAAGAAACCAAGATTTAAACCCAAGTTATTCAGATCCAAAGCCCTTGCTCATTTCACTATGGAACACTGACATTCTAAGCGCAAGACAATAGGAATTTGGATGGAAAGCCTGGACAGATATGAGAAACATAAAGGAAAAATTAGTTAGGGTTCATGACTTACAGATATTAGAAGGAAGGCAAAGGTAGGGTCAAAGGCAGCCACAACAAAAGAAAATACGTCTTGGCTGCACAGAGAAAAGTCTAGAATGATACTAAACTATTAACAGTGTTACTTCTGAGGGGTGGAATGGAGAATTGGGAGGAGGCACATTTTTACTTGCTACTTTACAAGCTTCCATATATTTCTTTTTTATAATAAGCAAATAATATTTTAATTAAAATTTTATATTATTTTGAAATAATTCTAAGTGTTTTTCTCCTGGGTGACTTAGAGATGCCACTGACAAAATTCAGTAGATGCTGCTGTGGCTTGGAGGTAAAAATCCATCCGATTTCAGCAGGTTGAGTGAGGCGCTAGCTGGAGAGCCTGATGGCAGAGACCCACAGTGTTTTCGCTCCAGTTGAGTTCCAACCATATTCGGGGTTCTGGGCTCTGCCTCTTCATTTCGGGAGGGAGCCCATCCAGGCCATCCTGTGTACCACTACATGGTCCCCACCAGGCAGGTCCCTCGAACTAAGGTCCCCGTGGGAGACTGCACAGGGCCAGGGCTGCGGCCAGAACGAGGGGCACCCACACAGCTCTGAGCCTTCTGTGTTGCTTCATTTGCTCACGTTCCCAAGGCTGGTCCCAGCAAGATGGGTGCAGGGAGGAGAGGAATGCCTCTGGAGTCGCCAGCCCCTGGCTAAATCATTGTGCTCTAGTCTAGATGAGCTCTTGCCAGGAGAGAACTTTCTGGGGTGCTTGACCTTTCTGTGCCCTGTCTGGGCATCACCCCACATCTGTTTACCTCAAAGCAATGGGGCTGTGAGCAATGGCTAATAAAAAGAGCTATTTGACAACTAGCAGTTTACATAATCACAACCATAACAAGAACAATAATAATAATATATCCAGGAAAAACAACAGTGCACTGAAAATTTGAGAGTAGATTCCTGAGGCGGGAATAAGGTGCCCCCATAATCATCTTACTCAAGATGCCTTTTAATAGAAGGTAATAACCAGAAATGAAACCATCAACATAATGCGTGCCGTGTCATAAAAACTAATTGTCGGGTCAGCCAGGCTCCCTGGAGCAAGCTTCCTCTGGCCTGCTTCTTGGTCGCCAGCTCCCTTAGGAGTGGCCGGCCCTCAGCACGCAGGCGTTCAGATTCAGAGCAGAGAGAGCCCATTAAGCTGATACATATTGTCCCAGCTTCCGAGCAGCCTGGTGGCTTTGAACTCCAGGAGTGGGCCGTTTCCTCTGTGGGAGAGAAACGAGGGGCAGAGCCAGGATGAACACATTTCCCTCATGTTTGTTTACCATATGTGTGGCTTCCGAGAAATCTGGCCTGGAATGGATGCGCCGCTAACACGGCCCGGGTGGGCCTCTGTGTGAGACCCCCAGCACTGTGAGCATAGAGAGTCTCCTTGGGGTTCTCAGGAAGTTGGTCACGTGGACATCTGCCAACGCCCCAGAGCCCAGAAATGTGTCATTTCTTTAGAAATTGACCTGAAAACAGACAGCTACCTAAACATCCCCCCCCCATCCAAAACTGCCAGTGCCCCCACTGGCACTGGGGGAGCCCAATGAGTCCTGCCCTCCATGGCAGGCCCGTACTGTGTGTCATCTCCCCAGGCTATGGGCTAACATTTGGCCCGAAGTCTCTCTGTCCCCACGGTCAACCCCTTGTGACCCTGGAACAGGCACAATTCTAAAGCATTGCTCCACATTTGCTTTTGACAGGAAAGGTCCTCCCAAGCAGTGGAAAGCAAATCTTGTGGGTGAGGGGCACGGCACGGCTCTTACCTGTGCGGAGGTCCCTGGGCAAGCCCGAGAAATTTGGGAAAGATCCCTGTTCACTGAGGTCAACGGCGGCCCGTGTGTGGCGGCCCTGCCCTGCGTTACTCAGAGTCTCAGCGCTGATTCACTCCAGTGATACAGAGAATGGGAGAATCAGGCAGCCACTCTCTGTTACACACCTCTTTGTCACATTTAATCGCTTACAATCATCTGACATAATTTGGATTGTTTTACAATGTGTTATTTTCAAATTTTATTTACGAAAGCTGCAGGGGAGACTAGACCTGATGCCACGACCTTGACCCGAGAGACAGGGTGTTGGGCGCTTTAGCCACTGGTCAGCTGGCTTCCCTTGCTGCCCCTCCTCCCCCCGACAGACCTTCCCCTTGGGCTGTTCAGTGACATTCTTCTCTCAGCCCTCAGACGAGTGTCTTTCTGGGGCAGTTGGTGGCTTCTTCTCTCCTTGTCAGGCTTTGTGAGCCCCAGGGGGCAGGCTCATCTCTAAGGACGCCCTGAAGTCGGTAATGCCTCCCCACCACTTTCGGGTGTAGCAAATCCCCTGTCGCCTGCCTCATTTCCTCTTCCTCTCTTGGTTCTGCCTGGGCCTGTCATCCGCCTTCCTGACTGCCCGGAGTCCTTAACAGCATGACTTAGATTTTCAACAGCTCAGAATCTCTGAACCGGTAAAGGGTACTCAGCTCTTTTCTGTCCTCTCTCGGCCCCAACACTTCTCCCACTGTTGACCCTTCTGCACCGGAGGAGCATTCATCTTGCTCAGCTGACACCAGGATGGACAAGCACTAGACTTTTTTTCTTATGTCGCTTCCCAGTACTAAACTCCTGTGGTTGGTACTGGAATGGGGCCTCCTCAAGTAGCCGGTCTGTGATGTTCCTGGCTGAGTGACATGCCAGCATCTTCCCGGAGGGGCTCTGACTGCACTGTCCACTCGGGCAGCAGTAACCACACTTGCAAAGTGGCTGGTTCAAGGAGAAAGGTGCTGTAAGTATGAAACATACAGCAGATTTCCACGACTTAGAACCACCACAGCCAAAGAATCCCAAATGTCTCATCGATCAGTTTTATATTGGTTATATGTTGAAATTATATTTTGGACACATTAGGTTAAATAAAATATTAGGATTCCTTCACCTGCTTCTTTTTACTTGTTTAAATGTGGCTACTAGAACATTTACCATTACACGTGTGGTTTGTATTGAATTTCTATTGGACAGTACTGATCTAAGGTGAGACTCTAGGCAGCACTTCACAGGGCTCCTGGGACCACAATGCCACACCTTAGCCCTTTTGAAATAGGTCCAGAACAGGGCCTTAAGGTAGAACCTTCAAGCGGTGATTTCCACCCACATACTGAAGACCGGATTAAGGCAAAAAGTTGTTTTAAAAACCCTTCCTAACTGCCTGATTAGCTTCTATTATGGGTCCCTCGGGACAGTTTTCTTAAGCTTTAATTGCTATCAACGTGGTGGCCCCCAAGAAACATGTTAATTACTGTGGCTATTATTAGGCCCAATATTAATAATAGTAATAATAATCATCTTTCGAGCCTAAGTGAGTAAAATACTCCATGAGAGTGAGATGTGCACCCATTAACTCAGGGCACTGTAGCGTGTGTGTGGAAATTAGGTCTTCTAGGAACTAAATGATACCTTGAAGTTGGAAAGAGTTAATGTGGAAGGACTATACTGCCAGGCAATGTTATCCTTAACTGCCTCCAGGTGGACGTGCATAGGCACACATGTATGGATATAAAAATTGCTATAAACGCGTCTATGCAGCCCATTTCTGTAGTGTATCAGAAGTGGCTCCAACCGTGGGATGCTTGGGTGGCTCAGTCAGTAAAGCATCCAACTTTGGCTCAGGTCATGATCTCACAGTTCGTGAGTTCGAGCCCCGCATGGGGCTCTGTGCTGACAGCTGGGAGCCCGGAACCTGCTTTGGATTCTGTGTCTTCCTCTCTCTCTGCCCCTCCCCCACTCGTGCTCTCTCTCTCAAAAAATAAGTAAACATTAAAAAAAAATTTTTTTTGGGGGCGCCTGGGTGGCTTAGTCGGTTAAGCGTCCGACTTTCGCTTAGGTCATGATCTCACGGTTCGTGGGTTCGAGCCCCGCGTCGGGCTCTGTGCTGACTGCCAGCTCAGAGCCTGGAGCCTGTTTCAGTCTGTGACTCCCTCTCTCTCTGACCCTCCCCTGCTCACGCTGTCTCTCTCTCTCTCCTAGAAATAAATAAAAAACATTAAAAAAAAAAATTTTTTTTAAGTAGCTCCAGTAATGACCTCCCCAAGAGGACCCACCATGTTGCTCAGCGTGTGGTAGGTGCTCTGTGAATTCTAGGCAGAGTTATCGGTGATTAAACATCAGAAGCGGGTGGGCTCTTCCAAGTCACGTAGTCACTGGTTTCCCACATCTGTACTCAGTAGTTCAGGACTCAGAAGTGACCTGCAGAGCAGCAGCATAGAGTCAGGGTGTGGGATGTGGCCCACCCAGGCCAGGCTTTGTGCAAGGGATTCAATGGCAGTAGCCTTACTATGAATTCCATCCAATATTGGAGAGACGAGTATACTCAGTAGAGTTCTCTGAAGAGCAACACATTTAAAAACCTGTTTTAAATATTTTATATGTATTATTTTTGACAGAGAGAGAGGAGAGAGCAAGTGGGGGAGGGGTACAGAGAGACACAGAATCCCAAGCAGGCTCCAGGCTCCCAGCAGTCAGTGCAGAGCCTGACGCCTGGGGCTCAAACTCATGAACTGTGAGAGCATGACCTGAGCCCAAGTCGGATGCTTAACCCACTGAGTCACCCTGGAGCCCCTAGAAACATGTGTCAGATCTTTTAGAAAGGCCCTCTTTCCAGAAGGAGGGCCCTGAAAGGGAAATGATGGCTCCCTTGAGGGACTCAGACACCACCCAAAAGGTGTCCTGACGTGACCACATCACCAGGGGAGTGTGGTGGGTGATGCCTGTCAAAGTCATGGTGTCCCGCCCCAGGTTGTCAACCCCAGAGCATGTAAAGCAGGAATCAAGCAACGTGACACCATCGCCCGTCGAGACACAGCATTACATCATGCAAATCCAAGAGGAGTTTCTGTGTAACCAGAAGAAGGAGTGAGTTTCCTGCTCGCTGCTGTGAGACGTTTCACGAGTTAAAGTGAACCTGAGCTTATGAAATCATAACTTGCATTTTCTTCTTCATACTGTACTCACCGGGCTGTGCAGCAGGTTTTAAAGAGAGGCCCTCAGGCTACTTTCAGGCCAGAATCATCTGGAGATTCCTGTGCCTCACCCCAAATCTTCCAAACGAGGTCTGGGGTGAAACCCAAAACCAGTACACTGCTTAAGCGCCCCAGGGTACTCAGGCAAACTCAGCCAAGGTTCAGAACCGCTGCTGAGCATGCGCAGCCCCAACCTGCCCGGGATTCCTTCCTCTCCTTCCGGTGCTGTCAGCTCTGCCTCCTGATCTGCCCTGGAGATGGGATTTTGCTTTCCCTGTGAGGCAGAGCTTATGATCTGCTACCAAAGCTTCCCACCCTGTTGTCACTCGGAATGGGAGAGGTGGATTCCACTATAATAGAATGCTTCGGCTAAAAACACGAAACTCCAGCTGTCCTTGTACTTCCTGAATAGAAAACAATGCGTTCGTATCGTAGAAAAGGTGAATTTAAAAGGCCCGAAAAAGAATAAGGAAGAAAACGAAAATCTACCACAAACTCATGCCATAGACATAGTAATTATCATAGAGGGAAATACCCAGAACCTTCTTCTCTTTTTCATGTATTTGTGACATCATGTTCTGTCTTACCAGTTCAAAACTGCAAAATGATCACAGCTCTTTTAACATTAAAATTAATCGGATTTGGGCCCCCATTCTGCCTCTGTGTCTGCTGCTTCCTGTGATCATTTTAAGAACCAAGACATTTACTCAGTGCTATTGTTCTGGTCCTTTTCCTTGATGCTGAGTTGTTGGTAGGTATTCCCACCAGCAGTCCCCTTGATTTTAAAAGGGGGCCTCTATTTCCCTGCCAGAACTGAAGCTTAGACATGCACTCTGAGGCTGGAGGATTCTATAACACCCCTAGGAAGCCAGTCAGACCTACATCAGTCCATCATAGATGTTCTTACAAAACTGAACCTCAAAGAATAACGTCCAATAACTCAATCTCTTTCCTCTTTGGCAGTTCCGACGATGCGTTCACTCCCTGCTACAGGGATGTGCTAAAACATATGGAGAGGGGCTGCCTTTGTAAAGCGTCCTCCCCTCCACTCAAAAGCCCTACTAACCCCTCCTTATGAAATATTAGTGGAAAGTAAAGAACCCCTGAAATGACTCTTCCTAAGGTGACCGACCAGTTGACAGCTGGCCAAGATAGAGGGGCTTGAAACTGTTGAATGTCATCTTACTGTAAAGTGTATTTTATTTTATTTTATTTTTTAAATGTTTTATTTATTTCTAGGAGAGAGAGAGAGAGACTGCGTGAGCAGGGGAGGGTCAGAGAGAGAGGGAGTCACAGACTGAAACAGGCTCCAGGCTCTGAGCTGGCAGTCAGCACAGAGCCCGACGCGGGGCTCGAACCCACGGACCGCGAGATCATGACCTACGCGAAAGTCGGACGCTCAACCGACCAAGCCACCCAGGCGCCCCTACTTTATCCTTTTTACCACTCTTAAATACTGATTGTTGGTAATAAAAATGTTTGAATTATAATTGTTTTTCCAAGGCAGCCTCTTAAAGGAAATACTACCAGGGCTAATCTGTAAATCTGGTTTTCTTATCTGACATTATTTCCTTTCCCTTCTCTGTTTCAGGGCCTGTCTATCCCTAGGCTACAGAGATGTTAGACTGTCTCTCCCAAGTCTTCTGTCCTAGGAAATATAATTTCACAAAAACCAACTTACTCTAACAAAGCCAACCATTAAAAGATTTCAGGACTTTTCAGCAGGAGGGCATTTTTAAAGAGAATGAGAGACAGAGACAGAAGAACAGAGAGACAGAGAGAGTATAATGGTTAGCATCAAGAATGAATCACTAGTGATGGCATTCGTCACCTGTGGGGTAAAGAGCCTTCAACAGCCTTTTAATCGCACTTTGTGGTTGTTTGGACACCTGGTTACTTTGCTTTGCAGGAGGCTAGCCCCAAATATTTCTGCCTACTAGAAAATTAAAACAGAAGAAGTTCTATGTAGGCACACTGATGCATACCATTCAAGACTGACAAAGTATTAATAGCAGTTGAAGCTGGATGATGAGTAAGTGGAGGTTCGTTACACTATTGCCTCTACTTTTGTGGATGCTTGGAAATTTCCATAATAGAAAGTTTAAAAATGTTCTTTAACCAAAAACTGGCTTGGTGATTATGTTGGGCTTTTGACTATGTGCAGATTGGAAGAGTTAACAAGAAGATTGGAAAAAAGAGTGAAATATATAATTTCATTTAGTTAGTTCATAACTGACAAATTCACTTTGAACATGAGGAATTAAGTTAAATCATTGCACAAAAATATGCCACCAATCCAGTTCCTGTCTCTTTAGTAAAATAATATTTATATCATCCAGGAAGTAAACTACCATTATGCAAAAAGGGAGGGATCTATATACACTGTAAAGGCCCTCCAAGAAGATTACCAGACTTTTCGTGTATGAAAAATAACCACAGTCCCAGGCTGACTCCAACTCTCGTCACAGTCATTTATGAAACCTGGACTAGGAGAAATGCAGGATCTTCTGAAATAATCATACATCTTTTAGACACTCATGAAGCTAAGGCTAATTACTGTTTCATAATCTGAGAACTTGTCACTGGATGATTTAAAATTATGGTCATCAGAAACTAGTTTAATAGTGACAGTGTGGCTTATCTCTGGGATAATTTGCATTATAGACATACAAAGTACAACTTTGTGTGTATATTTGAAATCTTGGGGAATGAGTCATTTTGCTATTTTGGTGAGGCTGATCTCCTTCAGGTAAAGAAGAACCTTTAACCATTATGTATAGGAATTCCTTGGGAAAGTTGTGAACCTCTTCATCATGTTACGGTTGAACATGGTCTGTCCTTGTGTTGGTGACTTAGGGATGTGGTGATGAACACAGTTACTGCATTTCTAAATGTCAAGGAGGCTGTGGATGGGCTATCGTGTTCTACCTACACTAAATGATTTTACATTTATGCCTTTGTAGAGCTCTTCTGTCTGTTCAGGCATCAGCTCCCTCTTCTACCCACTGCAGAATCTTTCTCTCTGGGCTCTGACTTTTCATTTGTTGTTTCTAGTCTTCTACGGATCAGAAAGAAGATCCCTGGCCCTTTTAGAATTGTGGAAAAACTAGGAGTAAATAATATCTCAATGACTGTGTGTGAGGGGCTTGACTAATAAGCCAAGTACTGAGTTTTAGCATTCAACTTCTATGAAACCCTTTGTGGTGGGTCAGAGACTAGTATACTGAATGGATAGGGTCCTACGATCAAAATCGTTTATATGATTTAAGGTAAGTATAACATTTCTGTGTCAAATGTTAGGCTCTATGTTGCCTTTTCTCATTTATCAACAATTTAGTGTTTTCCACACCAGGCTTCACCACAGTAGACAATGCCCAGACTCAAAGATGTCAACTTACTGAAGGAAGCTAATTTCCATGGATCCAAATTACATCAAATAAATTATTTTATTTATTTATTTTACAAATAGCTTATTGTCAAGTTGGTTTCCATATAACGCCTAGTGCTCACCCCCACAAGTGCCCCTCTCCGTGCCCATCCCCCCCCCCCACATCCATCAGTCCTCTGTTTTTGTCAGCATTCAAGAGTCTCTCATGGTTTGCCTCTCCCCCTTTCACCCACTATTTCCCCCCTTCTTCTCCCCCATTGTCCTCCGTTAAGTTCCTCCTAATCCTCCTATACGTGCAAACATACGATATTTGTCCTTCTCTGCCTGACCAAATAAATTATTTTTTAATTTAAGTGTGTGTGCGTGTGTGTGTGTGTTTTAATTGCCCAAGAGGTGATTAGACAGTGCCTAGGTAGGCAGGGCAAGACAGTGTTAAGAGCCAGACCACCTCAGCGGTTAAGGTGGCACGAGCACTCAGTTGTTGGGTGCCATGTGAGTTGGTATTTGTAAAGCATTTGGTGAACCTTTACTCTTCTCTTCAGGCAGGGAACAGAATGAGCCAAGACTGAAGACTGATTCTAGATCACAACAAGAGTAAATTTGTCCCCTTCTTCCTGCTACAGGGAAGGAGAAAAGAGAGAAAAGAGGATAGTGAAAATGGAGACAAAAGTAAGTAGCCATGGAGGTACTTTGTGACTCTTTGTGTCTGTGAAGTGACCGTTGCTTGAACAGAAGTATAATGGAAATGCTGACTCACTGATCCACCAATATCTGGCAAATAACCTGTAGAAATGACAAAAGGAGAATGAGAAGACAGTGAAAATAGTCAGGGGAACAGAGGCAAGGAGGCAAATACCCCACAGGATCCATGTAGCAGTGAGAGCTCACAGCTTCTTCTGGGATCCTTTCCTAGCGCCTGGAGGGAAGTCCGAGAGAAAAGGAGTCAGGCATGAAACTAACCAGGGTCAGGCCAGGGACAGGGGCTGGGGAGCAGTGAGTTTGGCAGACTTTTTCTTTAATTTTATGATCTCATGAAATGCAAACTCATCTGTAAGGAAGTGCAGTCTTGAGTTGTTAATTGAACACCGATTCAGTAAATGAAAGGACAAAGCCTGAAGATGTGGCATAATTAATTTAATGGTGCACTTTTCCCCCATCTGGTGGTTGAGTCATTTCCAAAGATAGACAGCAAAACCCTTGAGCTGTGGCTGGAAATGAAGAATGGTTAGCTTAGGTACTGACGCTTTTTCATTCAACAAGACCTGGGACACTAGTCATAGAGTAGAACTTTCAAAGCTTTCAATGAAATAAGATAATAACAGTCAAGGAAAGTCAAGAAATAAGAAGACCATTGCCTTCTAGACACAAATGGAGGCCGTCTCCCTGCTTCTCAGTTTCCAGGCTGTCATAACATGAAAAAACAAGATGGTTGGTTCTTTTCATTGTAAACATTCAGCTCCAAACAAATACCTCAGTTCATTAAGCAGTGAGATGAGGAGGATGATCCTTTTTGACTCATGCTGCCTAGGTGGCGGAAGTCCCACTGCAAACAGCAGAGGAATTAGACGAGACTAAACTAACTCAGGTGTCTGTGGAAATGGGTGGGAAGAGGCAGTGACTCATGGCCAGGATGAAGATAAGCTCCTTCTTGTCCTTATAAACTCCAAGTCCAGAGTCCATTTTCTGGAGTCATTATAAAAGAGGATATTTATTTTAGTCAATAGAAAGTAAAAGGCGTCAGAGCTCCATGGGTGAGACGGTCAATAGGGTTTGAGGTGATGAGCCCTGGCATGATGTGCATTCGCACCACACCCAGTGAACTCTGATGCCCAGACCCCTGATCCTGCCAAGGATGGGGACAGGAATAGCAAACAGAGAAATGGTATCAAACTCAGAAGGATATTTGGCCCCTTATTACATTATTTAAAGTTAGTTCAATTATTGAGGTTTTATTTCTTTATTTTTCTATAAAATAGATAGAAAAAGGGAACACAAACTGTCTATTTTCCTTAGAGCTTTGGTCCTGCAGTATATGGTTCCCAGGTCTGAGACTGTAGGAGGCTTTATATAACCCATCACTGATAAGAATCAAAATAGTATACATTTTAGGATGGAGATTTTTGATGTTGAAACTTACAGGTTGGACCTAGTTCACGGTGGGGGGACTTGGGTATCCCGAGGTGTACATGTCCTGGCTGCTTGCTGGGATGTCTGTGTGATTACTCACCTTCTCTCCAGTAAGAAGAGGGAAACTCCTGGTCTCCCTGCCACCACGCCCAAAAGTTGTCTCAGTAGCCTGGACTTGGGGAATCCCTGAGCCTGACATATTGAATTTGCCCTCAGTTTTGATCAGTTTTGGGTGAATAGCTGTCATGGCCTTGGCACTGCCCCAACTGAAAACCCAAGAAGACTGAGACCATAGGAGGGCTCATAAAAAGAGCACTGGACTCAGAGTGAGAAGACTGAGGGTATAGTTCCAGCTTTGCACCTGATGCCTGATGTGTGCATGGTTGGGTCACTCTTCTTCATGGACTGACTGTAAGAGGAGAGAGTTGAGGATAATTTCCACAGTCCTTTCCCTCTCTGAGATTTTACTAGTCTATCCGGTGCTATCATCGATGGTGGCAAGGGTCTGATAAGCTGCCGTACCCTCTGGGCATGTGCTAGGAAGAGCTTAGAACCAAAAAGATATGACCCTTCATATGATTGACAGGAGCTAGGGCTGCCAGTCCCTTTTGTGAGCGCATGTGTCCAGGTGACTGAGGACACCCACGAATGTGACAGAGCCAGCAGACGTTTTCAGGAAAGGAACTGCTCACAGCACTTCCAGCTTGCTGTATGTTCCCCAAATCTCTTCCCTCCCACGTCTTTTTGAATAATCATGACCTATAACTCCAAGCCCATATTAAGATATACAAACCCCACTCTTCTGTCCTATTCTATGTGTCAGAAACACCAGACTGGAACGGATTCAAAGGGGATGGAGGTGTAGAACTTCCAGTAGAACTCTTTCAATACTCCTTGCAGAGAATTTTGTTTTCAGACCTTGATGAAAAAAGATATCTACTTATCCCTTATTTAATGTTTAGCAGCCCTCACTGTTGAGATAAAGGCACACTAAAAATTTTTTTAATGTTTATTCATTTTTGAGAGAGAGAGAGAGACAAAGCATGAGTGGGGGAGGGGTAGAGAGAGAGGGAGACATAGAATTCAAAGCAGGCTCCAGGAACTGAGCCACCCAGGCACCCCGATAAAGTCACATTTTAAATATTATCTTTTATTTATTTGATAATATGTGTATCTGGTGCAAAATTCAAAAGAGACATAGAAGATATTCAACCAAGTCTCCCTCCTATCCCATTCCTTGGCCTCCCATATCTTCTCTAGATTCTTATGTTTATGTTCAAAGGTATTCAATGCATATGTAGGACTTTGTAGACATATTCCTATTTTTTCTTTCCGCTAATGATAGCACAGAACACACTCACACACTTTCTTTTTTCCCTCAAAGCTATAGTTTAGAGCTCTTCCATTTTACTACATGTAGAACCATCTCATTCTTTTTAAATAGCTGCATAGTATTCCATTGTATAGATGATCATGATTTAACTAGTCTTCTATTAATGGACACTTAGACATTTTCCAATATGTTGTTATAACAAACAATGCTGCGGTAAATATTCATGTACACACATATGGTCTCATTGGGCATTATCACATATTGTTTTTTGCTGTTACTTTTATTTTCATGTGTAAATGTAAGCACATTTTGATTAGATCATAAATTCCTACAGAAAAAGAGCAGGCATTGGGCTGTCTTCTGACTCCAAAAACAACAAGTGCAGCATCACGCACATAGTTTGGTTTCATTAATATTGGATGAATGAATTAAAACTCCTCCGTTGTGCCAACGATACTTCAGGATATACTTCAGTCAATGGTAATAATTCAAAGGTTAAATGGCTTGCTTAAAATCACAGAGATCATCATAGGAAACACCAATAAAATAGAATAGATGGAAATAATATTTTAGATAGGATCTATTCCAAAAGTAAATCTTTCTCTAGATTTGGATGTGAACTTGGAAGAGATAACTCCATTGGCTAACTCTGCAAGATGAATAAATAAGTCCTCTGGAAAAACTGGTCATTTGGGGAGGCAGGCATCTCCAACTATTGGAATTCTACTTGGTAATTGTTGACTCCAGTTCATCAAATGGTGTCCCAGTGACCTGGAAAGGTTATGCATCACCCAAAGTGCCTGACTGGTCAGTAGGGAGACATTCCCTCACGTGAGGAAATCTAGTCCAGCCCAGAGGAAGATTTAAAAAAAAAAAGGAGGAAGAAAAGAAGGGGGAAAAATCAGGGGGAGGAAAATTGTTCTCTGACCATATGACAGCCCTGGAAAAAAATATCAGGAAAAAGGAGAGAATGAGTAGGTGACTTTAATTGTGCAACATCAGCTGCCATCAGTGACACATGAAGAGAATGCCCCTTTGTTAGCAAACAAGGAGGGCGTGTTTATCATGATGTTTAATGAACACTCATTATAAGCTGGTAGTACAAAATGTGTGGTCTGATTGGTTATCTCAAAACAATTATGTCGACATCTCATAACTTAAAGATTATACAGCTCTGTAGTTTCACAACTTATTACCCCCTAAAACAAAAAGTCTTCCATGCAGGTGAGTGTTACATTAGTTTTTATGGAACTTTCCCAGGATTTCTAAGACCCCCTAACTACCTAGAGCGACTCTAGTCGCTGATGATGATGTCTAGTTGACATCAGTGCTTTGGGGTGGGACGTTTCCTTTGCCATCAAAACGGAAAGAGTGTTGGAGTGCTTATTTTCTTTGCCCTTTCTCTCTTTTTCTCTTTAGTGACCTGAAAGAACAGACTCGTTGGGTCTAATTCATACTCATTCCCATCCCCAATTGATAAAAGCATTGTCATCGGGTTTATGGGTTGGAAGACAAAAAGCAAACTACACAACACCAGGGCATAGGAAGGATGGATGCCACATAGCACTGAAATGCAAGAATCATTTGAGGAGCATTAATTATCCAAGGTGGCACTTTGGTGAAGGGATGGAAGTGGACACTCCTAAGCTTGAGTAAAGTGTCCTGGAATCTGAGTAGTTATAAATGGTCTACATTTCAAGTTCCTGCCTCACCCCAAAGTGCTGGCAGCTCGCTCATAACAAGGCCCACTTGGGCACCTGGAGCCCTGACCCACAGGGCAGACAGCCACGTGCCGAGTCATCAATAAATATTTCCCAAAGCTCTGGGCCGACAGCTGCAGGGCAACACCATCCTGTTTTCCTTGGCCACCCTGACCAAAACCACGTGCTGGGCAGAGTGGCTAGAAGGTTTCAAGGAAACTTTTAATGTCAATACAGCTTTATTAAAATAAGCAACACGCTTTTACATTCATTGATTTGTAGAAATGGCCTTAGAGGGCATCCGGCTTAACCACTGGTTTTACAGATGTGGAGACAGACCTAGAGAGGTTGCACCTCTTGCTAAAAGTCACCCAGCTGGCCAAACCAGGAATAAACCCATTCTCTCAATGACCTGTTCCCTGTCTACCTGCTCGTGGTAGAGTACTCTTTCCATTTCATGACACCAACAACCCTCCCGCCCCCATTATTGTTTTTGTTCTAGGAGTAAATTCTTCCAAAATAATGTTTTGATATGATTTTATGAATTCTTCTAAGATGCTTGGATGGTTGAAGATAATACCCAAGGCATCTCAGAATGGAGTGCTTTATGTAATTTTTTAAAAATCCATGACTTAGAGCTCTTCTTGTTTATGATCTTATCTAGAAACTCACTTTTCTGAAGATCTATATTGAAATGATACTGTAGTCCTATTTCAAGGCTCTGATCATCAACTGATAAATTATTACCAATTTATAAACTCTTGATTTTGGCTCAGGTCACGATCTCACAGTTGGTGAAACCTAGCCCCACATTGGGCTCTGTGCTGAAAGCTTGGAGACTGTTTAGAATTTTCTCTCTCCCCCGCCTCTCTGTGCCTCCCTTGCTTGGGCTCACTCTCCCCAAATAAATAAACTTAAAAAAATAAATTATTTTTTTAAATTTCCTTGTAGGCATAGCCAAAGTTAGCAATAAGTTTTGTTGATATTCTATTTTATCATTGCCCCCTCAGGTCTAGTATAATATAACAAGTGAAACATGGAATTTTCTATTAGACATCTAAACCTAATGATAGCCAGAACTGTACTGTTCTTAATTAAAATAATCTTTTTGAGACAAAGGTGCATTAAATGCAGAAGATACCTGAAATACCTATAAAGTCAAATGCTACAAAATGAAAACTAGAAATGATTGTTTCTAATTCAATTTGATCTTAGCACATAATAACAGAAGTAGTTTATTTAAAAGAGGTCAGTAATAACAATTAAATTGTACACTGCTCTCACTCTCTCTCTGGGGGCAAGTAACTCTAGGGAGCTTCTTGGTCTTATTCATACCTGAACATCACCCTCAGCTCGGCCCAATACTTGAGATACAGAAGGTAGGCAATAGATGTTCTAAGAATGAATAAGTGAGTGAATGCGTGAGTATAAACGCTAGATTTATCTTTTATTGTTAGGATGACAACCTCACGATTTGAGACAAACTCAGGATTTGTCTGTTGGATCACCTGATGAATGGATTTAAAAATAAAAGGAACAGTAGGGAGGATTTTCTAAGCCTTGTTTCTTGGAGGAAAATGGGTCGCAAATACATGAAATCGTGTCAATTACATCTAGTGAGTCTTCAGCAAGCCCTCCTAATTCTGTAGCTAGTAGATGATAAAGTGCAGTTTCCAGATCATGTTGAAAACTGTATCTCTTGTATTTCCTGGACTAAAGCTACTGAGGTGCAAGGAGAAGTTATCAGCAGTGGTTTAAGAAGGTTCAGGTCATAGTTACTAGTTGAGTGACATTAAGCAACTTACTTAGGAATAGTAACTGTTTTGGAAGACTTTCTGTGTGCACTGGGTGAAAGTACTTTCCTGCATCATCTAGTTTATTTGATCTCCCTGGGTCTCTGCTTCCTTGTATGTAAAGAGGGGATAGTGGAACCTACCTCAAAGGGTGTTTGTGAGGATAAAATGAGCAAATGACCCCGGCAGAGCCTCATAACCTACACAGTATAGATCAAATGCAAGGCATTATTTTCATAATTATCATTGTATTACAAAAGCACCTCAGTTAGTATTTAGGGTATATTTTTACTTTCTGTTTCTTCTGCTGGAACAATGCCATTAAAATGAGTACTATAGAAAAAAATAGACATGACTCATGAATCATATGTTCTTTGGAACCTTAACCTGTTGCTTTCTTCATTTATCTCATGAAGGAAATGAACCAAAGAAGGAAAAAGTCAAGGTAAGAGTGAGAGGAGACAAAAAGTTACTCTAAGAAGTGACCAGCTAATTTCTAGAAAGCTTCTTACCAGCAAATAGCATGGTCAAATGGTTCGGTGTGTTTTATAGTGTCTGCGTGACTATCAGAGTATGATTTGTAATCTTTCCCTGCATTGTCTTCTCCTGAATTTCTGTGCTCTCAGGAGTCTCAGAGTAAGAAGTACATCGTAAAAGCCTGGAAGCTTTGTTCTGGGCGGGAGAAAATGGTCTATTGAAAACTAAGCCAACCTCATTCTGGGCCTCGAAGCTTGACAGTGTCATTTATGGAGTGACACAGTCACACTGTAAATGACCAGAGACATTCCAGAGTTCATGACTGTTGTGTAACACAACACTTCAAGGGTGGCTGCAGGCAGGAGGCACAGCGAGCAGGGCCCTCCCATCGTAGTGAATGCAGAGGAACCACTCCCCCTGGAATGTGGCCTTGCTCAAAGGCCGGCCTTCCGCCCCATCCCCACCACCGGGCATGCTGGGGGCAGGAACTGGACAGACTGGAGGGATGACTCTATTTTCAGGGAATGACAAATTGATTGTGCTGATTGGGTGAGAGTTCTTACCAGCCTCCTGCGCCAGCTCCAAGGACAACCTGTAGGGAGGATTTGTTTAGAAGTAACTTGTATGAGGAAGTGTCTCAACAATGAGAACCCAAACAACCTGCTACCAAAGATGACTGCAACCCAGGCTCCATGTTCCTACAGCCATCATGTTGCTAGAGAGGACATTCCATTCCACTGAGAGAGAGAGAGAGAAGGAGACAAGATGGCGGCTCTAAATTACATGTGCAATAGCCCAGGAGGCTTGTAAACATTTAAGGAGTTGATTGTTATTTTCATTCCTGACTGGTTTGGTGGTGCAAATAACAACTTCACAAACTGTGGAAGCCCCACAGGAGTGCTGAGGACATGCATTTGCGAATGTAATCCGTGGCCAGTGATGAATATTCATGGCAGAGTGAATCTGAACTGCTCCCCAAACAGGTCGGCTGCTGTGTGAACTCAAGACAGGTCTTGGTATGGAAATCAAGCTTACAAATTTAACCAAAGAAAAGCACTCAGGACTGTAACATGATCAAGAAATGTCACTACTCAGGGGCTGAGGGGGAGCAGGGAAAGGGGAGTTGTTCAGCGGGAATAGTTTCAACTTGGCAAGATGAAGAAGTTCTAGGTATTGGCTGTACAACAACGTGCAGGTAGTTAATATTACTGAACTGTACGCTTAGAAATGGTTAAGATGATAAATTTTATGTTATTTTTTTTTACCACTATTAAAAAGGAAATGAAATGTCACCATAGAGACTACCCTGAAACAGCTCAGACCAAATAATAGAGCTGTGCCTTCACCTCTCCCCTTACCCTTCCAGTCCATCAGAACAAGTACTAAGGAGACAGGTACAAGCTAGTCTCAGGCTACAAAGAGGTCACTGTGGCCACTCTTCGGGCATCCCAAAACCACGGAGCTCTTGAAGTGAATACTCTTCCCTCATCACCCAAGATGATCAGTGGCATTAAAGATATGCTTTGTTACTTTGAGGACTGGAGTGCCCAGCCAGGGTGGGTACCCTGTCTAGGCCAGAGAGGAAACCTTAATGGTCTCCCCTCTTCTCCCCTCTCCCCACCACCCCCTTCCTGGCCCCCAACACCTTCTACCCCCACATGCACCATTGAAAGGGACTTTCCCTCTCTAACCACCAGGGTCTCCAGTGGTGAGCAAAGAAGATGACAGAAGACGTGATGTGGTTTCTACTCAGTTAGAAGCACAGGAAAAACTTTCAAGCACCCCTCAGAAGGGAGAAAAACCCAAGCACGGAAGGAAGTCTGCACCTTCAACACAGGCTTTACCCTACTTCCTCTCCTCCTTCCTCTTCTCCTTCCTCTTCCTCTCCTCCTCCTTCCTCGTCTTCTTCTTCTCCCACTCCCTCCCTCTCCTCTTCCCTCTTTCTCCCCTTCCTCCTCTTTCTTCTCCTTCTCCTTCTCCTCCTCCTCCTCCTCCTCCTCCTCCTCCTTCTTCTTCTTCTTCTTCTTCTTCTTCTTCTTCTTCTTCTTCTTCGTCGTCGTCATCGTCTTCATCTTCATCTTCATTTTCATCTTTCTCCTCCTCCTCCTTTCTCTCCTCCTCTTCCCCCTCCATCTCCTCCCTCTCCTTCTTCTACTCCTCTTCTTTCCTCTCCATCCACTTCTCCTTCTCCTTATTTTTTTCTTCTACTTCCTCTTCTTCTGTCTTTCAGAAATATAAGCCTCTCTTTTGGAGCAGCCCACCACATGCCCAATGACCCTCAGCAGGACTCCCAGAGAGCTGGGGCTGGAGGTATCTCCCAGCAAATGCCCATCTCCACTCTATCCATTTCAAACTCTCATTTCTCTGATGTGAAAAAGATTTGGACCTGGACTTGAGAGATGCTTCTCTCATTTATAAGTTATATAGCTAGTTTTAAAAGATTCCTTCCTTCCTTCCTTTACTTTCTTATTTTTTTTCAGCCAATCCTCTTAAGAGCATATAATTCTTCAGGCTATAGATGAACCATAATATATTATGTTCTTACACTGAAGTTGGAGGGAGGGTTGAAACAGCTGTAACCTATCTAAAATGGGCTGAATGGTTTGCTTCAGATAATGCAATTTTCAGTCTGGAATCCACGTGTAGGTCAAAACGAGAGAAGACAAAACTACCAATTTGGAGCAATGTGACTATAAATCTTGTAGGGTTTCTGTTTGTTGCCAAAGCTGTACAACAGGTGGGCATACTGTAACTCTTCAGAGAGTTCTTAGAGGAATTGTGCCTTTTGGGATTACATTGCCTGGGAACAGAAAGGTGGAGCAGACTGCTCTCTCTCAACTTTCATCTCTGCCTTCATGAACGTTGGTTAACAATGTATGGGTGATATTTAAAACAGAGAACATACCTCTGTAAACTCAGAAGCAGCACATTTTTTTATGTGCACTTGAAGCAGAAAATATGTTCATCTGTATGTTTCCTTTCTAGAAAACACATTCTCTGTATTTTGAAGTTGGATGAACTTAAAGCCCCTTTATCCCAAACAGCATCTGAACCTTTGCAGCTGCCCAATGCCTTCTATCTGAGGATCACTGTGCCCCTCAGTTGCCGTTTCCAGGTCTCTCTGAGGTATGCCCTGATAGACTGGGATCAGCTCTGTGCCTCAGTTATCTCTTTGGAACACTGTTAGCCTGAGGCTGACACAGAACTACTAAAGTCTGACACTCACCCTTCTGGTAACACACAGAGAAATGCCAACTCGACCTGGCCCTTTGCAGGGGAAATGGCCAACCCCACCCAGAGTGATGAGAACCATTCAGTGAGGGGGCATCTGGAAGAAGCTCGGCTTCGGAGACTGAACGGTCGTGCGGAGTTTGAAGTGGGATGGGTGCAGAATACCGGTGGGCCATTTGTCGGCAAAGTTCTCCAAAACTCCCTATCTCTTCCGTTCTTTTCTAAAATGTCGGCAGAACTCATTAAGAGTCAAGCTCCTGACAAGGCAGAAGACAGTAATTTAATGCTATAAAGCTGTTGTTTGGGCAGGCCTGCCCTAAGTTTAAGCGACATCAGTGACTCCTGTGGGCCCTGCCCAGCTCGGCAGTAGTAGCACTGACTAACCTGCTAACGTAGGAAGCAGAGTCAGGAAGCCGGGATTTGGTTTCCAGGGCCAGCAGAAACTGGTCGGGCAGCTTGGGTGTCGACCTCCCATGCTTTGATATTCCCATTTCTAGGATGGAGATACTCAAAGGCCAATCCTCCCTCCATCATGAACGCAGAGAAGAAAGCAGGTTGCCTTAAACTTTCCACTGGCACAAGACCAGGAACCTTTTGCAGCAACAGCAAGAATAAATACCAAGATCCGTGTGGGGCTTTGAGGAAAACCTCAGCCTCACTGGCCAGATGTGCAGAACGACAGTCTTACCCTGGTTATTAAAAATGAAACAGATTCATTAAAATTGGACCTCATTCTCTGATTGTGCAGCCAGCTGTGTGCATGGGCTAGCTGCTCAGTGGGTCACTTGGGTCAAATGCTCTCCTGGGCTGCCTTACCTCAGCCTCCAGAACACTGCCAGGCAACCGGCCTCTCTGGAGTGGGCCAGAGATGAGGGTGTGCTCGAGGGGGTGAGTAGGAGTTGCCCGATATAGCACTCCCACGCAAATTTCTTGGAATCTGTGGCCCCCCCCACCCATTTTCCACCTCCTTTCTGATGGAACAGATGATCAAAAGTTGGCTGCATGCAGGTGGCTCCGATACAGAAACATGTTCTACACTTGGACTGAGAAGGAAGGGTGGCCCTGCAGCTTTGGAAATGGCTTGTTCCATTGATACCCGCCATTCCTCATGAAGCCTGATCTATCTTCTGGTGGTGCCCCATCGCTTCCCTTCTTCAGCCCTCTTCCTGGAGGATCTGAGGGCACGGTCACACTGCAAGAACTGCCTCACCTCCTGAGGCTCCTGGTGCCTGCTTCTTCAAGGATCTCAGGGGCCGGCACAGTGCTGCCATGACTGGCATATCATATGCCAGCCTTGAGCCCAGATGTGTTCCTGGGAAGAGTATTCTGCTGGCTTGTGACTCAGAAGGTACTTGCGGGAGGACCACCGTGTCCCTGTGGGAACACACTGCAGGAATGGCAAGGAGCACTGAGTAGAAAATCACGTTCTGATTTTCAGCAAAGGGCAGAGGTAGGCTGAGGCTTCAGGCCTCAGGAACATCCTGGCTTCTCCTTTCCTCTGACCTTCCACAGGCCCCATCTCCAAGGCTTGCCTGTGCCCTATAGGTCCTCTGGAGAATATCACCTGCCTCGCAGCATCAGCAGGTTGGAGAGATGACCAAGTTGTGTTTTCTGTGTTCAGGGCGGTAAAATGGCCCACATGTGTCTGTGCGGGAGGGTAATCACAACGAAACTGACACTCAAGTAGAAAACGGTGTCCGCCCACAGGAACTGCCCTGCACCAACTGCTGTGTGTAGGCTAGGCTCCCAGTCACCGCTCAGGTCAGCCTCTGGCTTCCACGAGCTCGTGATTCAGTAATAACTGGAAGCACAATTGCTTTTTCACTCACTATTTTTTAACGGTTTATTCATAAAGCAATTTTTCACTTTTCACTTATTTTCAGCCCCTTTCACATCTATCTACTCACAGTTTCTGTCTTGGTTTAACCTTTCCCTCTCTCCTCCTCCTTCTTTCTGCTTCATTTTGCTTTATTCCCTTTTTTAAACCTTGAACCGTTAAAACAGCATTGAGGCCTTGATCGCTCTGCTAACCAAAATGTTTCCTTCTCAACGTTTTCCTGGGTTCTCTTTATTGGGTTCTCATCTTTTTTAGCTACCAATATTTTTGTCCTTCTTTCCTTCTAGTGGCAACGAACTTAAATCTTTCCCAGTCTTCTTACATGTATGCCTTTGGTTTAAAAAAAATAATAAAAAAGGATGAAAACAAACAAAAACCCACGAAACTAAACATCTTAGAATTCATGGTACTTTACTCTAGCAGAGGTTTGATTTAAGCACAGCCCACTCTTTCCATTAAAAGAATCTTGATTCCTTTCATATGAGCATATTAATTCCTGGGGAATTAATTCCTGGGGAAAGTTCATGGTTCTCACAAATTAACAGGACCTTTGCGAGCCCAATCTTTTTGCCAAAAGAAGCCACAACAGTTGTTTCCATATAAGCCTTCACCTCATTTCCATTTTCTCTGACATCTGCTCTCTAAATTACAAATATCTGCCTATAGCAACAATCAGAGTTCCAAGGAAAACAAACCAAAAGGAAATAAGAGAAAACGATGGGCTTTTAGCATACAAAGAGATATAGCATTTCTGAAAGAGGGCAGAGACAACCCAGGACTGACCCCTTCATTGTGTGGGTCAGGAAACTGAGGCCCAGGGAAGCTCCAGGACTCTGGTGAGAGCACGCGGTTGACTAGGGACTGAACCTGGGCTACAGTGCAGCATTGCTGACCCTGGTTCATTGCTCTGTTCACCAGAGTAGGCACCCGTAGCCTCAGTTTGGGTAGGTTTTAAAATTCTGGCCTGGGGAGGGGCGCCTGGGTGGCTTAGTCGGTTAAGCGTCCGACTTTCGCTTAGGTCATGATCTCGCGGTTCGTGGGTTCGAGCCCCGCGTCGGGTTCTGTGCTGACTGCCAGCTCAGAGCCTGGAGCCTGTTTCAGTCTGTGACTCTCTCTCTCTCTGACCCTCCCCTGCTCACGCGGTCTCTCTCTCTCTCTCCTAGAAATAAATAAAACATTAAAAAAAAAATTAAAAAAAAATAAAATAAAATAAAATTCTGGCCTGGGGAACCATGGAAGGAGGAGTTAAATCACCCCATTAAATCATCCGTAGTTGGTTGGTCTTACAGCTAGTCACTACCAGGTTACCTGTACTAACGTGGGGGTCAAGAAAGAGTTCAATGGAAGGATATGTCCCATCTCCTTTGCTCTACCTAGGTGAAAAATGGTTCTCAAGGGAAGCCAGCTGACAGAAGGAGTGGGGAAGGGTTAGTCCCTGCTTTTTCAAGGAATAACTGCACTATGAGGCTGCTGGCCCGGAGGTTGCTCTGCAGAGGGCCAGATGCCAGATGAGAGCGGCACTATGTTCCGTCTTCCCTCCCCTTTCAGAAACCTTGAGAAGAACTCAAGGGTGGAATGTATTTTCACATATTTACAAAATATACAGAAGACCTCATTTCGCGGTATCATGGATTCTTCCTCAGAATTACGCAAGCTCTTCAGATCTGCCTTCCATATATATATATATAGAAACTTAAGTTCTCTACTGAAGCCTTCTATCTTGTCCTCAGTCCTTCAATCATTTCTAAGGTCAACAGAAATCTTTGAATTATAGACCGAGGAGGGGTTTGCCAGAGTATCTCGCTCTGCGCTTCAAGCCTCGTGAACATCCTGGCTTCTCCTTCCCTCAGAAGATTTGCTCACCTTCCACAGAAGATTCGTTCACCCTGTGCTTTCAAACAAGCTGATTTCTCTCTAAGTCCTCCCAGGAAGGAGAGCCTACTCCCTCCCTCCCATGGAAAGGAACCTTTGTGATACCGGGCCTAAAGGTAAGTGTTAGTCCCCATGATTTACACCCAAGTCCCCCTCTGCTATGGTTTAATTTCATTTCCTTTGCTCTGCTCCTCACCTGCTGATTGCTTTCCTGTCCAGGCGAGTTCTTTAGATTCCCAAAAATGGGGAGATTTGCCACAATTCCATGGAAACAACCACTTTTTGTTAATACACTGAAGAACTCCTTATCAAAATTAACCATTGGCACTTACCTGTCACTTCCTCTTTCTTAATGGGGGCAGAAGAAAACTACAAGGTGACTACGTTTATACTAAATAAAAGCTTCCATCTTAAATTCAGAGAGAGGACATGTACATGTGGCCAACTCAAGTTCTCTACTTGTCAAACCTGGAAAGAAGAGCAAACTAGGAGAGGGCTTGTTAGTTTACAGTATTTTGTGAAACTGGGCATGGAGAGTATTTGCATAAGTCAGGTTAAAAATAACTTTTTGGAATCTTGCTGTGTTTTTTTCTTTTTCTGCCTAAATGCCTAAATTACATAATTAAGGCTGTATTGAGATTAAAATCACTTCTCATTTAAGCAGCAGCTGTCAGCAGCGCTTTGAGCAAATGGACTGAGGGGTTCTGAGGACTTGAAGTTTGGAAAAGAAAGTGATGGGAGAATTATCTGTGAGTCCTGAAACATGCAGCTGCTGTACACCCAGAAGTGGACTCGAGAGAGGTAGCCAGTGCTCAGAATGATCTGATTTCTTCTGGCCAGAAGTTGATAATGAAATGGACATGTTATGGACAAAGTCCTCATGGTCTCATAAAGGAAATGAAGTGTCTTCTGGTTTGGTCCAAGGATCACATTCTGTGTAACCTGTCTCCTACTCATTAATTTTTTAAGCTACCGCTGTCTGTGGTACACCCTTCCTTTCTAGACCGGATTAATCTTGAGGCCTGGTTTTACATTAGAAATCCTTCCCCATGTGCCTCTAATTACTTTCATTTCTCTACTCTGGTCTTTTCTCATTATCTTCTTTTTAAAAAGACTTCACACACGCACACATACACACGAAGGAATGAGCTCACTTATATAAACTTATGGGTCCTAAATAGGTTGCCTGTCCCTCAAGGGGAATGTGCCCATAAACTCCCATGGAACCACATATTCTGTTTATTCCCTGATGGTGGGGAATTGAATCTATTATTTCTGAACAGAGCTTTTATTTTAAGGAAAGACTCAGAAAAAGATGACTTCTTCAGTCTTGTCTTGCCCTGAAAACAGCTGCACGGAGCCTCGATCCAACTGTGTGGATGTCAGCTGGGTGGACTTGAGCTCCTAGTGAGTATTATCTTTTCATGTAATGTTTCATTAAGCAGCTAAGTCCACAAGAGTTCCCAAGATATTTAACTCTCAAGAAAAAAAAAAAAAGGTATGCTTTGCCAAGTAAAGAACTATGATTTATGGCAGTAACCGTTACACTCTGAATCTTATTGGGCTTTGTTTTGAAAAATTATTAGCACAATGGTTCTGTAGAATTTAGTAGTGCAACCAGCACCCTTTGGCACGTTTATGACAATAGGGTTCTGGTTTTCTTAACTCCACAGTTACATGTTGGCAGCATTTCAAATTCTTGGCACAGATGTTTAAGTGAATATAAAGAAGAAACATAAAAAAGAACATCGGGCAGTTTTGAGCATCCAAATGTAAGGAGCATTATTCCTCACATGCAGTTAGCACGGACATGGGACCATGAACTTGGTAATGGATGACATGGTAGGCATGAACACTATTTACAAAGGACTTTTAAGTTTTTTTCACTGAGGACACTAACGGTTTTCTCAAAGCATCCCCTATTCCTATCTACCAAATGAGACTCAAATTTATTTGTACCTGGGACGTGTTAGTTTTGGGAACATTAATGGACAAGCAAATAGACCCATTCCCACCACATGACCACTGGCATGCATGGCCATACCACCAAGTCCCTTGGTTTCATGCTAACAATGCCCAGATTCTGGTACAACAGAAGCTTTCCTGAGATTTATTTTAAATGAACAAATGGTAGATCTGCTTTCTGAGCTCAATATGAAGAGACAAAAAATACCAAGGGATGTAGGGCAGGAAGACTATGCAGAACTTATTATTCCCTGTGGTATGCTTAGTGATAGCTACTGAAGCAAAAATGATGTCATCACTGGGCAAACTGGTATTCCTCAACCTGGTTTCTAGGGCTTCCCTCAGAGCCCCTGACCTACGAGTAGGTCAGGTCTACACACGCGCACACGCACACGCACTGGCATGAGGCTAGGAAGGCATTTCCAGAATTGATCTAAGTCTTCCTTATCTCCCCACTACCCCGTCCCCATCCCCATGGTAAAACAGACAAACAAAACCAAACAAAAGCAAAGAAATCTTTCCCCACTTACTGGCTAATGTTTGAAACACTTTCCTTAGAGAACACTTCTACAGCTCATAATTTAAAAATATTACACTGTTCCCTTATGAGAAGACAGATCAAAACATCGATCACTCACAAGTGTGGCCTCAGATGGAGGTGGGAGATGAAGGAATCATTTGCTGCCAGAGAGGGTGTGCAGGGCAGGAGAGAGGCAAACCGTGTCATGTTCAAGGGTGTTTCCCTTACAGTATGGTTAAGATGTTGCTTCCCTGGCCTTTCACTGAAGACACTAGACAAGCATCGGTAAAGCATGAACATTTATATTTAATTTACATTTTGACAATTTGCACATAAATAACAATGTAAACCAGTACGTAAACATAAGATAGTTTGTTGTTCTAGCAAAGTAAAAAGCCAATAACTTTGGTCAGTTTTAACTTTGATTAGAGGAAAAACAATAAAACCACTGTTGATTGTGGGCTCAACATTCACATGTAAGAGGCCTACGAGGGGAAGTCAAATGGTAGAGAATCAAGTCTCAGGTCTTGATAAAAATTCCCACAAATAAGAAAGCACAAAAGGGAAAAGAACAAAGGAGCAGAGTAGAAAGTATTTGGTGTCAATGTCAGACTGTGATGCTTTGGTGTACCTACAGTTAAGGACTGTGTCTGTCAAACCCTGATCCATAGAGAAATTGTCAGTTTTGCTACTTACAGCAACGGGTCAGTAAGGCTCTTAGGTTTCCCTGGATTATCCTAAATTTGTTCTTCTTTAGTTGCCACCGATAAAAGGCTGACTATATAAACCAGGTTGATTAGTGATGCATCAGTTATTTAGGAAGGAAGGAAATGAAGAGAGAAAAGTTAACAGTGCTAAAGGGGAGTAATGGGACTACTTCTGTGACTTGGGTGTGACCACAGAATCATCATGTGGCAAAACAAAAACAAAGCCATCTTAGATTGTCCTTATTGGTGAAAAACGAGGACTCTCTCTCTCCCTGGTTGTTACGCAGTCCCCCAGGACGTTAGGGTCTCTTACAATGGCGAGGGGGTGCCCAGGCTCACCAATGTGATTGTGAGGTCATGTGTGAAGCAGAACCTCAGAAAGGATTGTTTTTTTCTTTTTTGCCCTTAGGAAAAGTAGGTTCTTTTACATGGTTTGGCTCACAATTTAAGTGGTTATAAATATATTATATATACACATGGTATAGTGGTATAAATAGATTTATAAATATACATCATTCTTCGAGACACCTTGAATGCTGACATGTAATCTTTGGGCTTAGCAGAGTCAAAGACAGAATGGCATACATTCTATCTTTTGGGAGCACACTTAGTTTCTCCTCTAGAGTAGCAAATCATTAGATAAGACATCATTTCCTGCACTACTGGACACACTCAATGAGGTAATTGTTGTTGAACAACTTTGCAATGCCCTTTCATCTTTAATTAAATTAACCATAAAATGTAAAAAGACAAATACTGAGGAAAATCTGAGTTTTACAGAAAAAAAAATACAATTGATGTGTTGGGACTAGGAACACGCATTGCCTGCTTTTACCCTAAGACAACAAGAATACCCGTTTTTTGGTTTTTTGTTTTTAAAGTGTGGCCTGAGCCTATCTACCTCAAATCCTTCCTGGTAGAGCACCACGTTTGTGCAATTCTGACATAACAACAACAAAAAAACCCCCAATAACAACGACACCCAGACTCAAGCCCCCAAACCTCACACATACGAAACCACCTGTGCTTTGGGAACATTTTGCAGTGGTTTTAAACATGGCATTTTGTCTTATTCACATTTTCAGATAATACACTGGGATGCAGAAGTCATGTGACCACTCTGAATGTGGTGGTCACATGACTTTGGGGTGGGGTATCCCTGCATTTTGGAGTGGGAGACAGGTTGGCAAAGCCTTCTCTCCTTTCTGGTAAATCCATGACTTGGGGGGAAAAAATCTGAACTACCTATGGAAACCTCCAAGATTCCCTTTCTTGTTTCTCCTACCTAAGTTATTATGGGGTAATTCTGCACACATCCCCCCCTCCCCCAAGTTATACAATGCTGTTCAAATGACAGATCTTATGAATTAACACATCAACTGTCTAACTTTGGCAACACCAAACCTCATTTTCAAACCATTATTACAGAGGGAGGTCAACTGAAGTAACGTATTTGTTTACTAAATCTTAAGAAGTTAAATGGATGTGCAGAAATTATCTACAAGGAATGGCCACAAGACAAAACTATAACATTTATAACTCAAATTACAAGGAATTTTTCCAGTCATTGTAAACTTTTTTTAATTATTGCTTTTTGAACGATAAACTGTATAATAAATTATGAAGGATTATCATTGAAAAAATAATTATGGCTAGGCAATAGTCTTAGCAATGGGAAGGCTATGCAAACATATCCACACAAATATTCAAAATACACAGGTTCAAATATATAGATGGGGTGTAAATAAGTATATATAATATGTATATATATTGTCTTTGCCTCATTTATGCCCTGAGATTTCAGTAACTTTGGAGTTCCTTCTTTAATTCCAGAGAGGTCAGGGGAAACCATCTGCCATCAGGAGAGCTTTGCAGCACTGGAGTTATGTACAAGCATTTGCTACAGGCACCCTGACTTGCCAAGTCATAAGTTAAGAAACAAAACACTTTTTGTTTTCTGGAAATCTTAAGGATCCATTGGTTCTACTGTTTCCTGTTTGACCTTTACAGGCCCCAGAGGTAGTGGGTTGCTGTGAGCCAACTTCATGAGGGATGGGTCTGATGACTCATAAAGGCTACACCCTGAGAGGAGTCCATTCCCCATGTTTCTTTGCAAAGACACTTTCAGGCCAGTGTCTTCTTTCTCTTTTCTGACCATAGCCAGAATTTCTTTCTCCACCACGGAGGTCACATCGATGTTGTCCTCCATATCCTCGAGCCGGTCGGCGTTGTCACTGATGTCAAACTTCTCGATTTCTTCGTTGATCCGGGTCAGGTCCTCCAAAGGGATCCCCGTGGCTGGGGCCACAGGACAGTTCCCCTTCAGGTGAACCTTGAGGCTGCAGAGATGGATGTAGCTCTTGTGGCAGTGGGCACACTTGTGGGGCCGCTCCCGGGTGTGTAGGCGCTTGTGGAGTTTCAGGTGCACAAACTGGGTGAACTTGGCAGGGCACACCTTGCACTGGTAGGGCTTCTCTCCAGAGTGGAGTCGCAGGTGGGTCTTGAGATTGCTGGTGCTGCTAAATCGTTTGTGGCAAACCTACAGGGGGGCGGAGGGGAAAGGGCAGAGACGGGAAGACCAGAAAAGATTAGGAGTTGCCAATGGGAAGGGCAAGCTTACATGCCAACACCCAGCAACCTGTGAGGCGAGAAGCCTCCCTGTGGCACCTATGGTGTGGCATTAAGCAAACAGGGAGACGTGGGCACACTGCGCACGAGGAGGTGTTTACTTCCCCTGCCATTTTCCACCCACTGAAAGCTGGCTGCGTCACCATCTCGGCTCATCAGCAGACGCTGGGCTACCGCCCCGCGGCAAACCAAAATTCTCCTGTTGCTTTCAACTACGGGCTATAGGACACACACAGGGCACTCCTCAGACATCTTCTACAAAGGTTAACATTTCTACCAGAAAACACTGCCCACCTGGCATTCGTGTGGCTTCTCTCCCGTGTGGACCAGGTAGTGTTTCTGCAGGTGGGCCAGCTGCGTAAAGCCCTTGTTGCAAGTCTGGCATTTGAAAGGCCGTTCTCCGCTGTGCACTCTGAGGTGGACCTGGAAAGAAGCCACGTGGGTTATCCCAGCTCTAAGTCCGCTGTAAGACCTCACGGGTCTGCTCAAGGACTCGGGCATTTATGATGCAAACATCTTAAGAAAACCATCAGGATAAAGCTTAAGCCGAACAAGCAGTGCCCCCAAAGTTTTCAGAACGCTTTGTTTTGTTTGAGCGAAAGGAACAAAAGTCACCGGCCAGCAGGACTCTAAACGGACCTTCTAGCCCAAACCCCACAGTCCCATTATTCTGAAGAAAGTCAGCCGAGGAGAAGTAATCAGGCCAAAGCCACACAGCCAGAGGTGCCAAAGGCAAAGTAACCTCCCCCCCCCCCGCCCCCCACGGGTTATTCCCCGTCTAAGAGGTCTCCAACTGTTGAAAACACACCTCGTCCCCTGCGCAAAGCGAGCAAAGCGCAGGGGCACAGGTGCGCAGACGCGTAGCAGGCGCACCGGGACGCGCAGGCGCTGCAAGGCCTACCTTCAGATTGGAGAGCTGGCCGAAAGTCTTGGCGCAAACGTTGCATTCGTACTTAATCTTGCCGTTCTGCTTCTTCAGGGGGTAGGGCAGCGTCTTGTAGCCCGTCATGTTTCTTTTGTTTTTAATGAGATTTATGGCTTCGTCACTGCCGGGGGCCGCCAGCGCCGCTGAGGTAGCTTTGGGCTGCACCACGTGCTCCGCCGAGGCGGCGGTGCCCGCCGTGGGCGACCCGCTGGTGGGGCTGCTCGCCCGGTCCTTCATGCTGGCAGCCGCCCCGGGGAGGGAGAAGGCACTGTGCGGCGCCGGGACGAGCACCTCGCGTGCGTGGTCGGGCTGCAGCGGCCTGCGGGCTCCATCCGAGGGCAGCGAGCTGGGCAGGGAGGCCGGGCTGAGCAGGGGGTGCGGCAGGCCGCCGCCCCCCAGGAGGCTGCTGTAGACGGGGTACAGCCGGGGGAAGAGGCCCAGGTTGCCCACACCGCCCATGCTGCCCATGGCGCCCAGGCCGTTGCAATTCACGCCGTAGGGGGGCAGAAGGAACTTGGGGTAGTGGGCGTTGTAGGAGGGGATGAAGGCCGGGGGCAGGTGCGGGGCCGGCGCGTACCCGGGATAAGAGCCCAAGCCTTCGGGGCCGTAGGGGGCGTTCAAGTAGGCATATGAGTCCCGGTGTTCTGGAGGGCAGGGCGCCAGGGGAGACACTGTGTTCCCCGGGCTGCTGTGCGGGCTGCAGCTTTTGAGGCTTTGGTCTGGGCTGCTTCTCGCCGAGGGGCTCGGGGTCGTGGAGGACGGGATGGGGGAGTGAGTGATGTAGGTTGGCCTCTCCATCCCATAGGCTTTCAGAAAGTTCTCCGGCAGAGGGGCCCGGAGCGGGTAAACGACCCGAGGGTAGAAGGGCATTTCGGGGCTCCCGTGTTTTCGGAAGTCGTCCGTGTCCTTCTCTGGGGCGTGGGGTGAAATGTTGGAGCGGTAGCAGTCCTTTCCTTTGGAGGGGTTGGAGTCCAGTTTCAGGATTTCCTTCACGCTGTACTCTCTCTTTGGGACAGTCCTGGGGCATAGTTCATTTTTCTCGGTGCTGGGCTGCTTTGGATGGCCCTGTGTTTGTGCTGAAATCAAGAATGGATGGTTACTCAAAGGGTTATACAGAACTTAAGTGAAATTTCCAAAGCTGCGCTCTCCTGGAGAAAACTTGAGTGCCAGCAGGCCACAAGCAAGAGACACCTGGCTTCTCAACGCCCTCTCATTCTAGAGGGCTCGGGGGCGCTTGCTTAAACACACCCCTCGGTTTTCTTCTCAGCAGAATGGGGACAGTGGCAGCATCTCAAATGAAGAGCACCGTCTGGATTTTTCTGTTTCTACTAGCAAAAACCGTATGATGGCAAAGTGCTGTTCAAGCTAGAATAGGAGAGCTTCCATTAAAATGGGGTGGAAAAATCCTGGGGTGGGGGTGTCAGAGACTAATAAAAGTCATTCTGATGTTCACAGTATACGGAAAGGAAATCAGCACACCCTGCGAACTAGATGTGAAAGATTAAGACTCATTTCAAGTAACAAGCAGTCATCAGTTTTCACCTCGATTCTTGTTTAATACGAATTTGATAAAACCCTGTTCAAACTGCCTGTGCCAACTAGCCAGATTAGCAATGTGGATGCCACCCCTTCCCCTCTGATTTGCTGACAGCACAGGAATGGCACCAAGGCTCTGTCTGGTCTAACCAGGCTCCCAGCAATGCCGTCCCCTGGAATCACAAGGCGTGACATACTCCTCTCTGCCAAACCACAACAGGCACTTCCCGAGCCAGTTCAATTACTTAGAGCACCAAAGAAAACAGGCAGCTAAGATGAAAGCATTTATTCTATATTATTACTCGGTGAATACACTATTTAGGAACAGCAGCAAAGAGGGCAGTTCCAGACTCTCCGGGCCATCGCTAGCCCTGCCTCTCTGAACACACGGAACAAACGATGCCTTTGGGAAAACACCAGTCAGAACAGGGAACACCAAAAACTCCCCGCTCAGCCTTCCCTAAAAATCAAAAGTAAAACAACTCTACTTCGCTGGAGCTCAGGTTATCAGGGGGGCGATCATTCCAACTGAACAGTTGCCCCATGAGTAGGAGTGTGTTGAAGCCATAAGCCCTCCCGTGTGTGCTGATGCCTCGGGAGGCAGGGGGGCTCTTGGCCTCAGCCTTGGAAGAGGACAGGTGTGGGGGACCATGCTGAAGCCTCTGTAAAAGTATCATTCGTCGTCTTAAAAAAAAAGTTTCCGTTTGATTTTACTGAGAAAGCACTCCAGGCCTGATATCTGATAGGTCTAGAAATGAACTGTGTGGAAGTCCAGATTCTGAACTCTTCAAATCTATTCTCTGGGCTGACAGACTTGAGGGATTCGATTCCAGTTTGAGAGGCCCTCGGAGAATGTTATCTCTTGCTCGCTGTTATCAGTTACTCCCGGGTGAGCCAGCAGCCCCAGAATAAACACAGCCAGGACACTATCAGCGAAGATGCTGATGGGGGCAGTGATGGAAAGCTTGTTGAGGGAGAGGGATTTCTGAAGCCACTAAACCAAAATAAATAACCCCTTATCGGGCCAATATCAGTCTTTCAGTGAGGCCCAGCAGGCAGGAAGTTCAAATTGTCACTTTTGTTTTTTAAAGCTGAAATGGCAAAGGAAGAGAGACAACGCAGTTGGAAAACTGATAGGCAAGGCATCTCACAGCCACAGGAAGGAATTTATGGAGGTGAAAAAGAACAGTTTGGAGGCACCACGTAGACCCACATAAAAAAAAAAAAAAAAAAAAAAGGTGTCATCCTAATAAAATGAACATACAGAAACTTCACCATCCTAAGTTTCTGCCATTTTTATGTGGCAAATTATACCAGAGTCTCATGTTTCCAGTGGCTTCAATACTCTCTTGTTTCTAAAATTCAACAGATTAAAACCGTAAGCAAGAAGCAGGAGTCCAGTCCATCAGTAGCACTGTCCCTCCTATATTCTGTCAGGTGTTCTCACTAGGTGTCCCCATAATTCAGTTATTAAAGTGCAAACAGAGCTAAAGATTAGGCCAAATAATAGGAAAATCAGAATTCATAATATTCTACGCAAAGTACTTATTAGCACAGGGCTGGGCATATAGTAAATCCACAGTAGATGTCTGCTTTCATAGAAGTCAATTTGTATCTTATTATAAACAATATCCAGAGGGAAATGTTAGGCCCCTAAGATGTTCTAAGGTGGAAGTCATGGAGTCTATCTATGTGAAGGTACATTTTAAAAAATCATCCTTCAGCAGCTGAGTAATCAGTAGAGCTGGTGTCATTTCTAACTCTCCCACTCAGCAGCAGCTTGAGTTAACATGAAGAAGAAAATCAAGATCTGTTTTTGTTCTTAAATCTTAAATGGCTGTAGGCGGACGGAGTCATTTCAAGAGTGAACTGCTTCTGAAGGCTCTGAATGGCTTAATTATGCCGACTCACATTTTCGATCTATAATAAGAACCCCCAAGACTACAAGAAAGAACCTAGAAGTTCTGCAGTAGGCAAAACAAAGTCTGTTTTCAACTGAAACTGAGAAAGCAGATTAACATTTAGAAGTCTATAATTTGGTCAACTGTTTTCTAGATGGGTTGGTTAGATACATAGGAAAAAAAATACCAAAAAACTTGGGAGCGGTTAAGAGTTAAATTTAATAGTTTTTACTCCTTTTGTTTTTTGTTTTGTTTTTAAAATGCCAATTTGTGATTCCTGGCTACTTATTGTTCTTCCATTTTAATTCGAATCTCTTCTCAAAATTCTACCAACGGAACCATCACTGCCATTTAAAGTCCTCATGGAGATTCTGGCACAGACCTCTATTGTGCTTGAAGCATGGAAACCCAACACAACTCATTTGAAGACACAATCTACCTATTAGGCCTGATGAAACAGTGGAAATTTTCCTGATCAGAGGCTCAATCATCAGCTACCACACCTAGGACAACTGGTTTCACAATCAGCAGCAGGAGTCTTGGCTTAATGTGACTGGTTATTGTTCATGCTCATTCTTGACAATGAATACTGGACAAGGAAAGGGTACCTGAAAATGTTAAATCTCCATTTAGAAAAAATTCTCCACAGGCATAAAAGGATATTTGTGGGAACCAAAGTGTCATTTCACAGTATACATGCAAGTTGCTCTGTACACAAAGAGTTAAGCACTTGAATTTTAAATACCGTGTCAGGGAATAAAAACACAGGGCCTTTGAAACCACACAGGGTGAAGAATGTATGTGAGAAAGCTTCTTCACGGTTGGGGCAGTCACTGGGGTGGATCACTTCAAATGGAGTTAGTTTTAGGAAAAAAAAAAAAAACCCACCAAGGCCTTTCTCCAAATCCCTGAAAGATTAAGCTCAAGGAGTATAAGGAGACTGTCAAGATGAAGTGAACTGCCACACCGAGAAAGTCAAGAGGAAGCAACACACCTTCCTCACATCTTCTCTAGTGAGAGGATCTGCTAGAATAGAAGTTGTCTTTTACCACCAGGCCCTGAGCAGTGAGCCTGGCATGTGCAGACGCCCAAACGGCCGAATGGCTCCTGGGATGCTCCGCACATTCGACAGACTCTTGGGAGCTCTGAAGAGACATGAGGGAAAAGAACGGACATCTTTGGTCAGGACCGGATTCACCCCATCCTGCTCAGGTTGTAGGCCAGCTTTTCCAATTAGTTTAAGACTTCTTCCTGAAGCTCAAGGGTGCAATGATTGTGTGTGTGTGTGTGTGTGTGTGTGTGTGTGTGAAAGAGAGGACTACGAATGCAAACCTAAAAGGTGATTAATCCTATGAGGGAGGTTGGTAAGTTTTTACAGCCTCACCTTTTCAGAAAACTATAAACACACTATTGAGATCCTACGGAGATCAAGTAAATTAGACAGTGTGGAATGAGCACCAAATAGCTATAGAGTTGGCTTACACCTGACTAGGATAGGTAATTGGTTTGTTAATTGGTCCTGAAGTTAAAGTTCTAATTTATGTTAAAATTAACATTCATTCCAAATGTTTCAAAGGTGAAAATGTGAATGAAAGCAATTCAGCCTTCAGATAAAGCAAATGAGACCTCATTATCAATAGTTGGCGTAGTGGGGGAATTCTTCGTACTATTCTTGTAACTCTTCCATAAGTTTGAAAAATATCAAAATGGTTACAAAGATTTCAGAATTTAGATGCCAACATTTTAAACCAGAAGGATTTAATGTTAAAAACCTCCTTAGCAATCTGAGAACATATAACCATAATTACAACACATTCGAGTTTTATGGTAATTCTTAAACTATTCCTAGAGATCACTTGAGGATGACTAAAATGAGGTAGTCCTTTCTAGAGAGGTTAGGACATTTAACAAATAAAGTAAAAGCTTATAAACCTAAGGAACTGAGAATTTGTTAAAATAAAGTGATGGGTGGGGGGGAAGAATCACCTTCCTTTATGTGATACATGTTTTCAGGTTCGAAAGGTCATCTTATCTTTTTTCTTTTTCTAAAAAAAATAAAAAATAAAGTGATGGGGCACCTGAGTGTCTTAGTTGGCTGAACATCTGGCTCAGGTAATGATCTCATAGTTTGTGGGTTGGAGCCCCCAGTCGGGGGGGGTCTGTACTGACAATGTGGAGCCTGCTTAAGAGTCTCTCTCTGCCCCTCCCCCACTTGTGCTTTTTCTCTTTCTTAAAATAAATAAATAAACTTTAAAATAAATTTAAAAAGATTTTTTTAAATTTAAAAGTAAAGTGATAGGGGACTACTGTAATACTGATCAGGAGATTAGATAATTAGGAGTAGGTTTCTGCCATAAGGAAGGAAGATTGATCTAAAATCTTTAGAGTTATCCATTTAGAAGAATATTTTTAAAATTCCAGCTGTAGTTTTTCTAGAAAATCCTGAATGCTCTACATCAGACCATGAATTGATAACCAAATGTGCATCTCTACAATATTTCAACACACATTTTAAGCACCAACAAATCACCACAAACAAGAGCTATACCTTAAATACTAGGCATGTCAGGACCAATCCCTTTTATACACCTACTGCCCCCTTTTTAGAAGGATTAGAATTGGATATATATTTCTTCCTGTAACTTTCTGAATTAAACACTCAAAATAGCTTTTAACATTTTACATGGTCGAGTTTCATAATGGGGAATAGGGACTTAATTTTTTTCCCCTTTTTCTAGTCCCTTGTTTAAGCCACCTACTTGGCCTAACAAATGAAGCCATATAATTAAACAACATGTCATTAGCTCATACGGGCAGAACAGACATTACTGGCATTTTTTATTTTACTTTATTTTTTCTATAATCCACTTACTGAGATTCATCATTGTCAGCTCTCCAGGATAAGGGTAGTGAAGCCTTTCTGCAAAGTCCCGACAATACCACACAAGAAGCTCCTGGTTGGCAGGGATGGGCTTAATGGTGTAGAAGTAGATGTTCATCCCGTTCTGACACGCAGCCAGATTTTGCTCCCGGGCAGAGTGTGCCGGATTCACATAGCGCATCCAGTTGCTTTTCTCCTCATTGAAGCCATCGATGAAGTGGTGAAGCTCCCCTCTGGAATAGATCTGTCCAAATTAAAAGACAGACGTGTAAAAGAAAGTCAGCCCCAAAGCAATGGAAAGCTTCCCCGGCACCTCGAAGAATAAACACACCAAGTACTGAGTGTGCTTTCTCATTCCCTGTTGCCTAGTTAGAAAAAAAGAACGAAATTGGTTTAGCCAGAGTAGTCTTGAATCAGCAGAAGTAAGGGCGGAAACAGGTAAGGCACACTTTGTCAGTTACCTTTTCCATTTCAGTTTTATCGTCTTTTCATGTACGGGGAAAAACAACAGAAGAATGAAACACAACATTTCATTTAAGGAGCCGCCTAAGGCGGACCAAACCACCCGAGAGTATTACTTTTGCTACAGCCGTGAGTGGCAAATGGGCGATGCTACTAACTTTAGTTCCGATTATGCTGACTTTTAATGCTTTGAGTCACTGGGTAGAAGACCAAGTCAACTGAATACGTCAAACTGAGTCTCTCAGCTTTTTCTATGGCCTCTGTACTTGCCGTTTCCTACACCCCCGCCCAAGGCTTAAACTATGCAAACATCCTCCACCCCCAAGCCTCCAAGTCCAGAAGTAACACTTGTTCATATGAATACTTGGAACCTTGCCTTTTTGTGGAAACACTGGGTGGGGCAAAGGTGAACTTCACCTGCCATCACAAAGTGAGCACCGGGACAGAAGCCAGAATTTGACAGTCTACTGAGAAGTCACTTTTCCTCTTGATAAACATGTTCGGCCTTGCGCTTTTCTTTCAAGCCAAAGGAGGGGAGAGGGAACCCTCTTATCTGACGGGTGGTTGGCTAAAACACCACTCACAGGGCCACAGGCACACGTTTTTCAAAAAAGAACAGGAAGAAGCTACGTTGTTCTTTAAAGGCAAAGCATAATAAAGAATTCAAAGTTTGCCCCCACAGCACTACTACTTCTGGTTAACAGATGTACTCAGGCTACTTGATAAAAAGGCAGAGGTAAGGAGAGGAAAAATTAAAACCTGCACTCTTGCTGAAACTACTTTATAAACAAGCTCCTTCCCCTTCCACAGAAAGTTTCTCTCTCTCTCTCCCTTTTTAAGATGGACCACTTTTCCCTCAGACTTAAGAAATTTCCTTATACATCTATAATCAATACCTGGTTATCTGCAACTTGTAGTCTTCACGTAGTAGGGCACTGTTCATAGCAGAAATTTTGCTCTAACCGGACAGCAGGTTATTGCTTTGTTCCTAGTTACATACTGACTATGACAGTCTATAAATCGGTTCTGTATTTCACTCAAACGTTATCAGAAACAAAAAGGAACTCTGTCCCTTTAACACGGGCAGTAAACACCAGAATCACTTTCTTTTAAGAGTAACTTCCTGTAAATTGTGAAGGGGGAAATACATGTGGCTTCATCAAAGCAGCTTGTGAGAGCTTTTGCGGTGTGTTTTGTTAAGAGAAAATGGAACAAGGCTGGGTGAATTCTGCTATCAAGAGGGGTTTTCAAGTTTGTTTACTCTGATGTGCAAACTTCCAGGAACATGGGGTTCCATCGCTCTGCACTCTTCGCTGGGCGGAGACTGCTTTCTAAAGCTACGGGTATGAGATTCCAGTCAGCCTTCCATGGACTACAATTTACTGTATCCCCATTTAAAACACAGGAATGTCAATGCCATGAAGTCATACATACACACACGAAAATAATGCATACGTCAAATGTACACTGCTCTCTCTTACCTCACTAAATTGTCATATATTATCAGGAAGATTAAAATGTGCTGACTCATAGGACAGTTACAAGAAATGTCACTGGTTTCTCAACTTGAACATCCCTACTCTTTTTGCCTGTGTAATTTGCATTCAAGTTTTTCTTTCCTTACAACAGATGTTCATATTCCTGCCAGCAAAATCAGGATGCTTTTAACAATACGTGGGGAGTTTTCTCCTACAATATCCTTTGTATGTGAAAGATTGATTCAAATAAATCCTCCCAAGGAAAGCATTTCAGTTGCTTATAGTGAGTCTTTAATGAACCAGAGAACTGGGACAGAGATAGGAGGTTCTTAGGTATTTCTTGCCTTTTTAAAAAATGACCATGCATCATTAAGTCTTATGCTGGAATGTGTTAATTCAGACCTCTGACTCCAAGAATTACACACTTCTGTGGCTCATTTCTGAGAAGACTATATTGGCAAGAAAGGCAAAAATGCACTCACTGACGTTTTGCCCTAGAAGTCATGAAGTAAATATATTTTAAGCATGTGTAATTATTTATTTTAAGATTTTTAAAAAGTTTATTTTGAGAGAGAGAGATAGCACGGGTTGGTGCTTGCGAATGAGCGGGGAAGGGGCAGAAAGAGAGGGAGAGAGAGAATCCGAAGCAGGCTCCCCGCTGTATGTGCAGAGCCAGATGTGGGGCTCAATCTCTCAAACTGTGAGATCAGGACCTGAACTGAAATCAAAAGTCAGTCCCTCAACCGACTGAGCCACCCAGGTGCCCCAAGCAGGTGTAATTATTAAATAAATAAAAACCGTGAGCACACATTACTTAAGTGAACAATTCTTAGCATCTCTCTTGTTTGGAAAGTATTAAAATAAATTTCTAAAAACACAAAACTTCTTGAATTAAAAAAAAAAAATCCTGTTTCTATGGAACAGCTTCTGAATGATCCCCAAATACAAGCTTTTTAAAACGACATTTGTCCAAAACATAGGCATCCTCGGTAAATACTGGCCAAAATAAACATAATCCAGTTTTTGTTGCTACCATGCAGCTGTTTCTTAAAATAATTCACACAATGGTTCCCTAGTAATCAGGTTCACTTTATCCAAGTATGTATAAAAACTTACTTTTAAATTTAATAAGCATATTCTTATTTTCTAATTAAGAAAACTGGATATATCCTAGAGGTCTATGGGAAGATAGAAAGCAGTCCAATTTTTTTTTTCTCTGTCCCTTCCAATTCAGGGTCTTTTACTCAAAAACTCCATCTAATTAGTTCATCTTTGAGGTCCTTTCTAATCTTGGTATTCCAAAGGAAATTGTATCGGCCAGACCTTTATGCTCTCCCATGATTGTAAGCATTTGCCTTATGCTATGGGAGTAATGTACATACTGTCACATCTAATAGTTTTATGTGCAGATAGATACACGACTAGTCCCAGTCACCTCCATTCCCCTAGTGGCATCTTCCACTCATCCTTCCTTAACAGCATTTATTTTCAAGCTAATTCATTTACGATTACTCTTCCATTCAATTAAAGTTAACTCAGCAAGAAATCAAGAAGGGGTGAAATCTAAGGCTCGGTGACTCATTACTACTTCCTTGCAAAGAAATGCAAATGAACCTACCCTTGAAGCAAGCAGCAAACTGTTTCCTTTCATCACAAAGCTCTAATGAATTGCAAAAATTAAGATTCACATAACAGTCCATATCTCCATCCCTAATCACCTAAAGGCTGCTTTTCTAGAGCCAGACATTTAGCCAGTTACAATCACATTTGCTTACAATGCTCTATGCCCACAGGGCCCCCAAATGTTGTGGTGAGCCCTAGTACAGATTGAGAAAGGAAGTGACCCAGCAATTCTAGCTCCATTTTTTCCCTTAATTCTTAAAGAGTCTGAAAAATTTTCTCTACTTACCCGCCAAAAATATTGCCTGTTGGCGTTCTTAGGAACAGTATCATTGGTGTAGATTTCACCTATTAGAGGTCCAAAACGTGTTCCCTTTGGTATGTATTCTTTACTTACTACTCCAGTAACCTATAGGGGGTAAAATATGAGATAACTACTTCAATTGTAAAATATTAACTAAGTTTTTTATTGAATGGTCTAGTGGTAATACAATCAACAATGACAAAATTATGATATGGAGAGCAGATATCAATGGTGCCTACATAATTTTAACAACAAGCTTCATCTTAGGGGGAGGACATCCTTCAAACTCCTGGATCATAAGCAAATACCCAACCAAGCATTAAAATCGTCTAATGGATTACTGTCTGGTGACTAAAGGTCCTGTATTTTTATTATTACTTTTCATGCTAGAAGAACAGAGAAGGTAACCACTCTGTTTTACGTGATTTTAGAATCAGATATTGCAGAATTAGACAGTCAAGAGTAAACTACTTCAGCCTGCTCCTAGTTTCTTATTTCTCCTTCTCCCTCAAACCATAAACACAGCATGCTTGAGGGGAATAAAATAGTTTTAACCTCAAAAACCAAAATAATGCTCTTTGGTTGTTCCACAAAGACCTAAGGAACCAGAAGCAAAACACATTGTATGTTTTTTTCATTCCAGATGAGGGTTTTTTTTTTTCATAGCTTATAAGTTCTCTTTAATAGAAGAAAGATTTTTCAAGTAACTTTGTTCTCCTCTAGCATCTTCTACTCAACAGTAGTCAAAAGTCATCCTTTGAAATGGAATTTATACCAAGGAGAGCTGTGGGTTCTAAGATCTGAGGAAATGACTTCTCAGACTGGATCTATCACACCAGAGCCTTACTAAAGAAACATGTTAACTATGCCAATTCCTCCTTGATCGTAAATTTCTTTAAGGGAGTGAAAAAAAACCAACAACCACGAATCAGGAAGCAATTCATCACTATTCAAAAGAACTCTGTAAGTAGTCCTCTGCAACATTTTGAAGTTAGTTTTGTTTTGGTTTTTATTCAGTCACTTTTCCATTTTTATTTTTTTCTTCTCCCAAACTGAATACTTCTTACTTACTGAGTATCTTACTGAAATGGACTGAGAGGGGAGGGAAAAAAGAGTATTTATTTCCAGGTTTTACTAAGCCCGGTGGCCCCTGTGTACCTGCCATGGTAGGTCCCAATATATGTATCAGTAAATGTTCACAGTTGACTATCTATCAGATTTTGGTTGTGATGTAAACGGATACCTCAATAAATCTCAATAAAGAATTTAAACCTGTTTAAATGGATGTGGAATAAGCACATCTACATGGTTGTAAAGTCCAATCTTTCTCATGTACATTTCTTATCAGTCAAGGATTTTTTTTTTTTTTAAAAAACAATTTAGTATTCAGTATACAAGCCTCAATGGAGCGTACCCGGACTGAAAAGACAGGATAAAGGAAGAAAGGAAAGAAAGGAAAGGAAAGGAAAGGAAAGGAAAGGAAAGGAAAGGAAAGGAAAGGAAAGGAAAGGAAAGGAAAGGAAAGGAAAGGAAGGAGACAGAAAGAAAAGAAAATTTCCTACACCTAACACAAGTTGAAACAAGGTTGTGAGCTAAAGTGTTATTTTTGGTACTTTATGAATTTCTGGCAGAGAGCTGAAAAAAGCAGATGTTCATTTCATCCTCCTCCTCTGCCTTCATTTACATCTATGTGCCCTTTCAATACAGTTCATCATTATTGGTATTTGTTGGCAGTAAAACGACTAGGGACAGGAGTACCTCAGAACAGTCTTGAGATAAAAATACGTACTGAAGCTGAAGTAGACTTACTTCTTCAGAGGCTCATGATTTATGCTATATTATTGAACCTAATTAATTTGAAAAATTCATGGAATTGACTTCTATGGCACACAAATCATCTGGCATTCACATTTGAGTGATTATTCCATAATATTAAAATGACAAACAGGAAAAACAAATAATGTCATTTGTTGGTGAGCCAATAATTAGCAGTTGATATTTTCAACATATCCACTTTAAAGCAGTAATTTAAAGAAAGGTACTCAACTGGTTCATCAACTTTGATTTAAATTATAGTCTCTTGCAGACAGTGTCTTGGGAGTCAGAGCTTGATTACCAACAAGTAGCATTATATTGAGGTCAGGTTTTTTCTTCTGAATTGCTCTTTTTTAAACCACTGGGTCTCTTAGTTCTCATCTATCAATCTTATACTAAGTAAAGACACACAATTTTCTTATGGCCAAAAAACTTTGATAGAATCTTGTTCCCACAAAAGAATTTTCAGAAGACATAGCCACCTAGCACCTATTTGAGTACAAGTATAAGAAAGTCACTAGGATACTATAAGACAGTACTTGTCATTTATAACTTTACAAATGCAAAATTAATACAAGCTTAAGCAAGCAGGGAAGGAGAACAATTAAAAAGAGGAGTGTCTGTGGTAGAAGAGAGGTCTATGAAAATTTTGTCCTTAAAAAAAGAGCCAAGGAGCCTTCAATATTAGATTAACTTTCTAAGTGGGACAGAACCCTATTATTTTAAGTTCCTATTATACACAGAGCTATAGGGAACATATAAACTCACAAAAGTGGATAAACAGAGATACAAAACCATAGAATTTCAAGCTTGGAAGGAACTGTATAGCTTATATGCCCCATCTATAACCATTCCCAGTTTAGCACTTTAACACAGGATAAATACCTTCATCTCAAATCTGTGTTTGAGACATTATTCAAAAAGGACATACAAGTTGCAATTTTAAGATTACAGTACTTGGCTAGGTAACTGTGGAGGGGGAATAGGAACCAAGGTCGTTTCTAATGGGAAGCGGAAGACCTAGTCATATTTTCCCTCTGGCCCTAGAAAGATCCAGATGTGAATCTTAGCCAACAACATTCTATCCTTGGGACAAGCACATGAGACCGAGGAACCTCGGTGTGTGCCTTGAATCACAGTGCTAAAAAGACTAATTAAGAATGTGTTCACCTAGCTCAAGTAGGAAACTTCACAGGAACTGACCAGGGTCCTAAAGAATTACTACTAGGGGCCGGCTGCTGTGTGCCTCCCACTAACCTATCAGGGACAAGACGCTGGATCCTATACTTCCTTGACCCCTCTCTTGCCTCCCACCAAGCTCTTCCATACCGTGCATTCTGTTGAGGGCCAGCCCCTCCACCACTTGGTCAGATCTGTCTCTGTCAGTGACCTCAGTTACAGGATACGCCCTGATGTCTGAGGCTTCCAGACAAAAAAAAAAAAAAGGGGGGGGGCGGGGGGCTTGTTTTTCATTATACAAAATGAAGATTTCACAACTTAGGATGGGGGTTGCTGACTCAAAGTCTGATATCAAGGAGAATATAAACTTTTTTTTTATGAAGCAATTTCTCCTTTAAGGAATATACAAATACACACTCATAGCAGTGGGCTTTAAGCAGAAACCTTATTCAGGTTTAAATGTGGTAGGAGAATCATCTCCCCAAATTACACTAAGATGATTTAAATCACTAGCTATCTCTCCTCCTCCCCAGATCTGCCCCCCATAAAAATGATTTATTCGATTAAAATTCTATTTTGAAGACAAGGATATTTGCATTAAGATAACTAGAACTCTGTAATGGACTATGACTTCAGCTTGCTTCATTTTTTTATAAAAAGGGGGTGGGATAGATGGAAGATGTTTTTGAACGATTTCCTCCATAATTATCTTTATATTAAAGGAAACATGGTACATTGTCTCACAAATAAAAGGCAGTATGAAGAAGAGGGAATTGCATGTTATGGAGAGATACTTTTTACAGATGGCTTGAGTTAATAATGGACTTCAATCAAAATAGACATTCAGCGAGTCCCCATCATTGGCCTGATGTTTATCACCGCATGACTCTGGGAGGTCAGACTCAGAGCCACCGCGCCTCTTGAATACAGGCAAACTCAATACCGGCTACTGCTTCTAATATAAATGTTTAAATTGATCTTGCCATATTCAAGTATTCACAAAAGATTATTTCAGGAGGACAAGGGGAAAATCCCCCTAAAAGAATAACCCCTCAGTTAAAAAAAGTTCTAAACGTTTTGAATAGTAGGTCTATATTTGGTTTGAGTTCTGGAAATAGGAAGTAAGAACAGCCTCATTAAAGGTGCAGAATGATTCTAAACCAAATCTAAAAATGAGGGGCAAGATCAGAAATATGGTTTGTATGTTTTGTTTTTAAACCCAAAGAAAAAAAAAAGGTGCTGACACATAGCACAAATTCATAATGAAAAATGGTTTTGTTAAAAAAAAATCCCCCAGTATGTCAGCACAACAGTACATAATGTAACATCTTCTGCTATTTAAATGAAAACATGTAAAGAAGGGCAAGATAAATCAGTGAGATAAAAACCCCACATAGAAAGCTTTTTTTTCCCTTCTTTCCATGGCTGGTGGGACTGAAAGAACTAACTGAATAATGATAATGTAAACATTTCATCAATCCTGAAGGTTTCTGTTCTAGAACTGGTTTGCAGGTAGCACACCCTCAATGGCTCAATTCCCCAGGCCTCTTTCACCACCTTAAAGAAACTATCCTTTCCCAAAGTGCAAGAAGGAAGAAAGAAACAGAAAAACAGGCACAAATTCCAGACTAAATGTAAGACAGTATTACATTCAAGTTGGTTTCCTCGTTCTTGTTACGAGTAGGAACTGATGTGGGAAAATAGAACAGGAGAGCCCTGATCCCTCATTAGGTGACTTTTGAAAGACCCTCTTTAAGGATACAGATACTGCATGAACATACTGAAATAGGAAGTTATACGTTCAGACCCAAAAAAACAAAAAAACAAAAAAAAACCAAAGAAGCTTAATGAAGGATCGGTCTGAAAGATGTAAGGACGATAAATAAAACCACAGTGACACCAAGAGGGGCCAGTGTAGCATAATCAAGCAGTGGCTGGGGAAGTCAGAGAACTTTGCTCCTAGTCCTCGCTCAGGCTTCTCACTATACCTCTTGGGTAAGTGACTATCTTTCTGAACCTTGGACTAATGATCTGAGGGCATTTCTTTATTTAGCTATGATTTTAAGCAGAATGATGGAAATTGAAAAACAAGCTGAGAGCTGAACTGACGATAAGAACGTTACAGAATTAAAAGCCAAAGATGACCCACAGAATAGAGGCCTTTATTTCAAAACAATGGGCAGGACAGGGCCACACGGCACAAAAATGAACCCTGGGAACGGACCAATATTTGGTCAAATGTGATATGGGAAAAAACACACTACACCTTTTAAAACCACAGCCAAACCTTAAATAGCCAAACAAATCCTACATTGATTCCATGGGCCATATCTTATGAGACTTTCTATTGAGAAGGGGGTTACTTTCAGAAAGAGGTATAATTAAAGCTGACTTCTGCGGGTTAAATTTTTGGTAACATTCTTGTACAACTGCAATTTGAATTTTGCTTTAAAAAAAAAAAAATCTGCCTCCATTCTTCCAGCAGGAAAATAGAAGGTTAAGCTTTAATGAAACTCAAAGCAGAGTTGCTCTATTTAATTTTAGACAGCTGTGTCTCCCCCTCATCAAAAACACTGAACTCAGACACAAACAGGAAAGAGACAAAGTATTTCCCAAACAGGCTCCCTGACTCCTTCAGACACTGTTGCTTGGGGAAGGAGGAAAGTGATCTGACATGGCTCTAATGAATTGTCCCAGTATCAAATTATGGATTCTTATAGTCAGGAATCAGTTCTTTCTGAAGAGAGTGACGGATGTGACCGTAACCTATGGTAGTAGTGGTGGTGGTCCGTTGAGGGGTGGATTCCCTCAACTCAGTTCAGCTTATGGACTAGTAAGAACAACAGCGGTAGCCGAATTCTCAAAACAAGAGGTGGTTCTGCAAGTTATTTCACAGCTAAACATCACGCCTCGCTATAATCGTTATATGAAAGGGTAAACACAAATCCTTTGCTCATTCCAAGTTTGGGTTTCCAGCCCCTTTGAAACAACAAAGGGTGTACCCACTTCAGAGGCCAGTGAGAATCGGCCTGCCAACCCAGCCAGAGCAAAGAGTTGCCGCAGATAAACACAGTGGTTAGCTCTGAAGTCATCCCGACAGTGGACACTTTTACACGAACTTCTTCTTGGTCTATGCCACCACTTCAATTCATAAACACGTCAAGGTTTTGAGAATAATTTTAGAAACCCAGCTAATAAAGCTGGCTCATTAAAAAGAATAAAGCCATCACATGACCAAAAGAAGACAAAAGAAACATGAGAAACTTTTTTTCCCCCCTAAGAAAAAGTTTTCTTCCTCAGAAGCTACTGTACAATCGGAAGGAGTCAGGGAGTCTGGGGTGGACAGGGGCTTTCTCGAAGGTCACTGTCAATTTCGCCCACCTCCGTTCTGCAATTCAGCTTTTCCAAGATGTGCCAACTCACCAAAAGACTGAACTGTTTACTAATTAGTATGGAGCAGTTAAGAGCTGTAGGAAATGAGCAGGACAGACTTTGGGAAAGAGAAAGCAATGAAAGAAGGGAATTAAGTGATGGATTAATTATTGATACTTACAGACTCTCGTGGATATACGAGGCCACAAGGGCAAGGAGGGAGATTTGGCGTCAGGTGCCAATCTTCTTCAGCAATAAACCAGAGGCTTACCTCTTTGCTGTTCGTGGCATATTTGAAAAGCAGATTCCTTGGTAGAGACGCCTCTGCCTGAACCGAAGTCCCTCTGTCGGCCCCACAGTCCCAGGGGTGGTCGTTCACAATGTATGTACACTTCTCTTCAAACTCAGCCTCTGTCCAGAGAGTCATATCTGCGTCCTCCATGTCCATTTTCATGGTCCCGTAGGTCAACCCTTGAAACCTCACAGCACTGGAGCTACACTTCGGGGCAGCCTGGAAGGGAAGGGAAAGGCCTTTAATCCCCATTGTCCTGCGGCTCCCCGTGAGAGGCTATGACTAATACAGTAGTCTGAGGACTTTAAAAGCAGATGCAAGAGTGCTTGGTACAATTGAGTAAGAGCCAAAAAGACATATAAAGAAGACTGCCTTGAAGAAGCGAGGTTTTAAAATGCTACTCTTACTTAGTTTTTTAAAAAAGAAAGACAGACTGTGGCAACCTCATTGGGGAAGGGTGGGGTAAAAAAAAGGAAAGAAACACCTCCAAACAATCCCGCTTTACCTCTCACAGCAGAAAAATGCTGCGGGCGCTCAGTCCTATGTCCCAGAACGCCTGGGGTCATGGCCGCCAGACCCTCAGTGCTGTGGAAAAGCTGCCTCAGAAAAGTGTCACAAACAAGGGGAGGAAGAGGAAGGAGCTCTGTCTGCCTCTGAATGAAGCTAAAAATGGAAAGCGCGTGTGGGGCAGGAGCGGAACCCAGCCGGCCTTTTCCAAATGGGGAAGACTGAACTTTCCCACCAGCTCCCAACGCAAAACTTTCAAAACAACTCGCCGCCCCCCCCTCCTCTGCTGCGCGCTCCCTTTCATCCTCTCACACGGGAGACTGAAAGGGTTGCATCCTGCCAGCATCACTGAGCTGCAGCTTTTCAGAAACGATTTGGAGCACAGGAAAAAGAGGAGGAAAAATGGGCGAAGGGGGAAAACTCCTGGCAGTTTCCTCTGATTGGTGGGCATCTCACGCCAAATTTTTGGAAAAGCAAAAACAAAGCATAAAGACTGTTCAATAGCATTCCCTGGAGAGAATTCCTTCAGGAGCCCTCAGCTACAAATAGCACTTTCCATTTAAATCTGAAAGTGTACGAATTCCCAGAAGTCACTGATGTGCTTCAGTTTACTGTAACTAAACTTATAACAAATATAGAAGGCTACGAGGACAAGCACTGCTTCCACTTGTAAACTGATAAGGATATTCCCGCAAATCCCCCCTTGCACTCAGGAAAAGTGCTTTCCAGAGAGAAAAAGAGGTAAACAACTTCTGGGATGTTTTCCCATACACACAAGGTTTGATTTAAAAAAAAAAAAAAAAAAGTAGGGACTTGAGTATCATTTCCATGTAAGAACGTGTCCTCCTTAGAATGTAAACACAGCACTCTGCGGAAGTTCTTCAAGGTGGCTTTTACATTCTTCAATTTCTTCCCTAAACATGATGCTCTTTTGAGAAGAAGTCAGATGCGAAGTTGTCTTTCCTCTGTTACGACTTAAGCAAACTTGCTTATTTTTATTTAGTTCCCACATGGACAGTCATGATGCCAAATAAATGTGAAAATATAGCAAAGTTTAAAAATAAAGCCAACCCGGAGTAGCTACTTCGGCGGGGGTGGACAGGAGCCACTACTGAAATTTCAATGAATTGACAATTATGCCTAGAACTGAAAGGGTTAATGATTCATAAGGAAAAAGTCTTATAAATGTTTGACAGTTCTAAGAGCCCTAAAGCAGAAGCAGTTCTGGTTTCTACTGCGTCTACGCTAACAACAATAGCTACGACGACGACGACGACAACAACAACAACAATTTCTGATCAATTTCAGAATGAAAAACAAGCTCAAGTTCCTTACCAAGGTCGTACCCACACGTTTCTCCAAGCAAATATCCAACATCGGAGAGAAGTGTCGCTCATCTCTACACAGTCCACATTTCCTCCGCGTCCCCTGGCGGGCTGAGCACTGACGCGCACCTCGGCGATCCCTGCTTTTGTACGGCCGCCCCGGCGCCCGCGTCCCGGCTCTCCGCCGCGGACAGGTGCCGCGCGCTGCTCTGCCTCTCCGCAGCACTGGAGGGCTGAGTGTCACTGCAGCACTTTCAGTCTGTGTTAACCAGACCGGAGGCTCTTTTCCCCACCCTGCAGCAGATTTCCCATTCGTCTGATTCACTCCCACCAGCTGCTGAAGGGGGGCGTGGCCATACCTGAACTCGCCGGAGCCGCGCGGAGCTCGGCCCAGGGCTTTCCCCCGGATCGCGAGCCGCCCGGAGCTTCCTCTCTTCGCATGTGAATTTCAACATTGACTTGGAATCTTCTTACTTCCCTTTGAAAGCGCTTAACCTCAACGTTTACTCGGGCTGTATTGTATTCTAAATACTCAGCCCGCCCTCCTTCTTGCCGAGGCTTTCTAAGGGGGCGCACATTCCTTAAATTAAGGGAAACCTAAAAATTACCTAAAAATGCTGTAGTTCCTGGGCTCAAATCCACACTTTAAAGAATATTTACCTGAAAAGAGCATGCGAAATTATTTTTGCATGTGATGTAATAAAATGTAGCTGTCTAGTCCTCCAGCTCTGGCCGGTGAAGTGCACATTTCTCCCCCCCACCCCCCCCCGCCCCCGCCAAAACTTGTCAGCTTCCATTTCTCCTGCTAACTGAAATACATTCACATTCGGCAGAACTAACTTCCCTCTTTCAACCATTTAGTAAATAGGGAAATAGGGAAAAGCTATAAGACTACAGATTAATTTTTTTTTTGCTTTTGCTCTCCTCCCCAAACCCACAACCAGACTTCTGAGGAGCGCGTGTAAGCAAAGTGTAGGGCATTAATCGTTTCACAGTTAAAGAAAATGTTGAACTGATCACTGCAAGTGGAGGGCAGACAGAGGCAGTAATTAGTGGGGCTCTTTCTACGCCCTGTCCGGCTTTTCCTCCAGCCCCAGTCAGTCCTCTGTTGAAGGAAGGACATCCTGTGATGATGGCATACAATGTCCTGTTTGTTTATTATTAAGAGCGTGGACCTTGCATTCCTGCTTCTCATTACAAAACAAACCAGATGCTTTACTTCCTTCAATGGTCTTGTGCCTTCAGCAAGGAATCCTCTAATTCAGAGAAACAATGATGCAAAGGGTCCATTTATAGCAAGCACCCCATTACAATTACTGTTTAGATCACTGAAACACAAGTCTCCCACTTTTCCTGCTTGCCTCACATAGGTGGTTGTTTTTGAAATCATCTCTCCTTCAACCTTAGGCTGCAATGTCTTTTCTAACATTTTAAGTACACGTGTGCATACACACCCACGTCCCAACACACACACACCCACATACACACACACCCAGTCCCAACTCAATGATACCAACTTAGTCATACAATGAAGTGGACATTTGAGTATTTGTTTACAGGAAGAAACAAAGCAAAACAAAAGCCCAACTCAATCATCAAACTATGTGTTTATCTTTAACATATCTTTTCTCTCTTTCAGGAAACTTTTCTAGAATTTTTGGGGGAGGTGGGGGTGGGTAGGTGGGAGGCAAAGATTATTTGCCAGGAAATGCTTTTTGTGTCTAAAGCCCTTCTACAATCTCTGTAGTACAGAACAATTACATTCCCACTAGGGGACATAAGTAACACACACTCCCTGCTTGACTGCCCCGCGACTGTTATTGCATGTTACGCCAGAGGGGACGCTAGCACCAATAGGAAACAGGACTTTTAATCGGCAGATGTGCTAAGGGTATAAAACTGAAAGACCAATTCCTAAGAGTTCTCAGAAAGCTCCAAGATGATAATTAAACAAGAGAAATCCAGCCTTCTCGAGAGGGTTTATTAACTGATGCTGAGTCAGCGCCACAATGGACAGAAAAACAATGTAGTCATACTGGAGGCTGGCCTGCTGTTCAAGCAGTCTCGCCTGCAGATGTTAAAGAGTATTTCACTTCCCTTTTAGAATCCAACTCTGTTCGGGGGCCACATACACCATGCAAGGACTGGTGAGTCAACCGTGGCGAAGTAAGGGAATAGGCAAAAAGTTGGATGTCTGAGGTGGGGGGAGAGGCTATTTTAAGCCAAATATTTACTCTAATGACTGGAAGATGCCAGTGAATCAACTCACTGTTAATTAATATCAGCCTGCACTCACCTTCAGAGGTGGTGAAATGGGCTTGAGTCTAGGGGAGGACGCAAACTTCAAATACCAGTGTGCTGCTTAGCCAGGCAACCCTAAAATTAGTTCCAGGTGCTCCAGCCAAACTGGAGAAGACCACGAGTGGAACTTGAAGGAAAGTACATTTTAAAACACTGTGTTAGGCTAGAAAATCCTTCAACTGTCTGCGTCTGGTCTAAAATAGTACCCCCCACCTCCCATCCCCATCAAACCATTTTTATTGCAACGATAGCGGCCAGGGATAGGCAATAATATAATTTAAAATCAAAGATGCAAAAAAGAAAGAAGGAATAAAGGAAGCATGCCCCATAAGAACAAGCATGTTCGTATAGTCATAGTTCAGTATGGTCCAGCACAAAAATGTTAAGGGGAGGAAGGGAGGTGAAATTCTGAGCAACACTCACCCCTTCCAGAAGGCCCAAGTATCGCGTCTGGAATACTGACTAAAACAGGGAGATGATGGAGAGCTGTGTGTGCAGAGACAGCTGTCTAAGGTTGTCACTGTCTAGAATTTTAAGTCTCAAAATGTTTGTCTCTAAATTATAACTTGATGCATTTTTAGTCACTGTATTACTTCCCTCTCCGTTAGAACACCAAAACTAAAACTAAACAACAAAACAACAACAACAACAAACCAACCAACCTCAATTACCTTTATTCAACAGCATTTGCCAGACAGAATTCTCTCATTGAGAGTGTTCATAATGGCGGCCAATTATAAATGATCCAGATAGCTCTGCTCTCAAAAGCCCCCGTCCTTTCCCTTTGATGGTCTCATCACAACCGCTCAACAAGCCCATGTTATTCAGTCTGAGCTACTGGGCCGGGCCTAGTCCCAGAGGGGTCAGGAATTGCAATGTAGGCGGCCAGATGACTGTCTGCGGAGGAAGGTATGATAGAATGAAGGGAAACTGAGTACCAGATCTGGAGACCTGACTCCACTCGGGGGAAAGAAAATGATTTTTTCCTAAAGAAAGTAAAAAATGGGATGAAATATGCCCAAGATGAAACGTGTTTTCATTTTCTAATTCAACTCCTGCTGTACCCAAACAAGGTCAATGACAGACTAACCACATCAAGAGAACACCCCCCACCCTCTTCTCCCCACTCCGTACCCACCCACCCACCCTCACCCCCCACACCCATTTCCCGCTTCCTGTAAGTTAGGCATCTTCATGCTGGTAAACATTTGGGGACCAACTGCAAGCCTGAGCTCTAAAAGAGGGGCGCCACTGCTTTGAAGCCCTCCCACATGTCTCAAAGCCAGGCTGAGAACTAGAAGGACACTTGGTTTTTAAACTTTAACAGCCTTTTCAAACTTAATTCACTGGGCTCAGCTTTCTGGCTGCCTTCCTTTTTTAAAGCCGGACAAGAAGAGCAAGTATGTGTATGAGTGAGAGAGAATGTATGTATGACACATGCTATGTTACAATGCTGCCTGTGTGTCATTGGTATGATATGTGTATGATATGTTTCAATGATGTGTTGCATCAGTTTAAAAATAGCACAAGCCTTCCTTCTTATGACACGGCTCACCGCCCCAACACTTTGGACAAACATACTCAGGGCCTAGACCTTGGGATGCGGATCCTAGGAGGCCGGGGATGTTTTGAGATGAGGTCAGTGTTTTGACTTCCTAAATAAAGGAAACAAAAATTAAGTAAACCAAAAAACCAAAGTCGAGCTCCCTGCCCTCACTAGGAATAAAAATCTGGTAAGTGCCATCCAGAGGACCTTGTAAAACCTGCACCCTGTCTGAGGTTTCAGTATTTATAAAACCACCTCTGGGCCATCACACCTCAGCATCTCGTTAGCATTTCGTTCAAGGCAGACAGTTGTGTTCTTATCAAATCATTCATCTATTCTCAAGTTACCCATTGAGTTTGACATCCACCAACATAATAATTAAGCAATTATCATCTTTTCCATATGAAGGTGGAACCCAGTGTAGCTTTCCACTATTAGTTTTTATTCCTAATTATGTGTTTATTTTAGTGAAAATTCAGACAAGAAAGGGATTTACATTTCTGAAAAGGCTAGGAAGAAGCACACTGAAATGGAAGATCCTCTCTGAACCCCAGAAAACGTTTCAGAATCTTGCATTTTGGTGGGGAAAAGGAATAAAACACAGCTAACGGAAGGCAAAATATGAACTATAAAATTAGGGAGAAAGCAAGGGGGAAGGTGTTACAATCTGAAACTCGGCTTTCTCTGACCCCTTCTATTCGCTTAGGGAAAAGGAAGGGTAGTTTTCACACAAGAGAAGGAAGACCATGGGCAAAAGTTTGCTTCTCTCCCTTCATAGTGGCTGGAGATGCCACAGCGAAAGGGGAGGACCCTGGGTGAAAATAAAACGAAAGGTTGTAAATGGGAATGGTTTTCTAGAGGAAGAGGGAAGAGGAGAGAGTGAGGTGAAGAAACAGTAGTGCCAGCCGGGCAGGGCAGGAAAAGTGTCCCCATTGCTGGGCCTGGTGCCCTGTGCTTCTCTGAAGTCCCACGATGTGAAACAGAGGGTCAGGGAAGAAGGCCTTCTTACTAAAAATGAGACTGCCACTTTCTTCTCATCTTTTCTAAACAAAGATTCAAGACTGGAGAGGCTTGATGTTTATGTCCCAGGATGAGTTATAACAGAAGAGAGAAAATTATAAAGGTTTAATAGCGAAATCACTTGAACTCCCAACTAAAAAGAGAAAAAAAGGAAAAAAAAAAAAGTAGGATCCTAGGACTCTTGTACTTTGTTTAATGATAGAAAGATGCCCCCCACACTCCAGTTCAGCTCCAAAGGGAATTTAGTACATGGCCTGACTTGGGGGCCACAGATCCAGCCAACACCTCATTTCCTGTTGAGGAAACCGAGGGCCAGAGGTCAGGAAGCAGAAAGGTCGCCTCTCCTTTTGATACTTGGATACTTGGATCCTACGTTCATCTGGGAGCCTGGTAGATGGCAGCCCACAGACACGCTCTGCTCAGGCAGAGGGCAAAACCAGACCTGGCTCTCAGGGTTCCCAGCCAGGAGGCCACAGCTCTATCAGGAATCCTCCAACATTACTAAGGACCTACTGGGCATAAAGGTACAGTTGGCCAAGAAAGTGGGGGTGGGGGTGGGAGGAAGGGATGCACCTATTGTAGAACCTTTTAAATGCTAAACTGGTGGGGGCATTAATAAAATTAAACCAACCTAACTCAGTGCAGGGGTTTGGAGGATGGTGTCTTCATGCCATAAATGCCCTTTTTCTCCATCTGAGGAGCTGAGAGGCAATGGGAGAAAGAGAAGGCACTGGTAATACAATGACCGACCTCATTTAATAGACACTTTATCTTTTGAAAAACTCTCTAATGTTGACTTGGAAGAAGCCAGGAAATGTCTTCTAACCAGAAGATAGTCTGGAGATTCTGAAGCCACCAGCCCCGGCTTATCTGGGTCCATCTATGGCCTATTGTTTCCTGCAGGCACACACAGGAAGCTGGAGCAGAAAGGTTTAATGTTCAATAGGTATCTTCCCCTGAAGGTGTGCCCCTGGGGACAGAAGGGCAACACTGCATTACCCTAGAATAGGACCAATCACAGAGAAAGCACCAGCTGGGGAGGGGGGTTCAGGCTGGCTTTCCTACAGTTCCTTTTAAAAGAACAGGCACTGTCTTTAGGAGAGATAATCCCACAATGGAGGTCCATTAAAAGTATTAGGATGTAGACTGCCACCATGATCCTCGGGGGAGAGCTCTGTCCTGACAATAGACAATTAAAGCTGATAAATGCAAGCTACTTGTTGCTGTTCTAATTCCTCCTAATTGTATGCTACTTGTCCCTGGCTCCTGCATTCAGGGATGAAGCACGCTACTCTAATCTCCAAAATACCTGACCTACTTCCTACAGGATCTTTTCAGCACTCTTTTCTTCCCATCTGGACCCCCTTTCCTCTTCTACTTTTCCCTTCTTCCTTATAGTCTAAGGGGAAGAGCCGGAAGGGTGTTGGTGTGGAGGGGGAGGGGGGTTTGGAACAGAAGGCTGCATCTTAGGCATTAACTCTGGGGCCTCAGACAGTTTACTAATCTGGAACAGCTAATCATCCTCACGGGCACACCCGTGACTCACCTGCACTTTGCATTAGGCTCCGCAAGTGGCAAGGGGCACACGTGGATCCCACTGTCATATCGCCGCTAGCTGCCAAATCTGCATGTGCTTATGTGTGTGTGGAGTATATGCCTCAGTGATTCTATTTGTAGCTGTCTCACTAATTATGCTGCCACCACCAGCTACTCAGAGCAAAGCATTCATTCTCCCAAAGCATATAATTCTATTCAAACAACAGAGCTCTAAATGCCAGTTTGGTGCCTGCCTGCATGTGTGTGCTTTCCTTGCAGAATCTCTTTCCAGAATCTACAAAAGGAGCAAAATTATCTTTGCAATTCAATTTTGGCTTCTAGGGTATACTTAAAAAAATTTTTTTAGTGTTTATTTATTTTTGAGAGAGAGAGCGAGTGAGCGAACAGGGTAGGCGCAGAGAGAGGGAGACACAGAACTCAAAGCAGGCTCCAGGCTCTGAGCTGTCAGCACAGAGCCGTCGCGGGGCTTGAACTCAGGAACCATGAGATCATGATCTGAGCCGAAGTCGGATGCTTAACTGACTGAGCCATCCAGGCGCCCCTAGGGTATAATTTTTAATGTTTAAAAATCTTTATAAAGCAACCTCTCTAAACCCTTCCCCACTCAGTGGCCTAAAGGGTATATAGTAATTTATCCTTAAAAGTAGTACAGCTTTGGAATTAACAGTAATTTCAACAATCAACAACGTGTTGTTAGTCGCTTTTAAAAGAAATCCCTACATTTCAAATATACATACTGAAATATTTATGGGTGAAATTAGACACTTTCTGGAATTTGCTTCAAAATTATGAGGAGTGAAGGTGGGGTAGAGATGAAAACCCAGTTCTTGAGTTGATAATTGTTGAAGTGGGTCATAAAGGTGTATTATAGCATTGTCTTTAGTATTAAAAACATATCTTATAATAAAAAGGTTAAAAAAGAAAACATTAAGTTCGGCCTGACCCGCTCAATTTTCTCAGGCTGTTTAACTCAAGCTTATCACTTTTCATTAGTGTGAATAAATGTTAAGTTGAGAAGCATTAGTATATAATGAAGAAGGCACCTGCCTCCTATCCTGCTCCCCTTTTCCCCAAAGAAGCAATCTCTGGGATCACACTCATTTTGGGTGCTATGTTTTTTCAGTACTGGGCAAAAGGAGGGCATTTCCAGTGCCCCTTAGCATAATAGGCACGACAAGGGCCACCAAATAGGTCTAATTTTGCCCATCTCATAAAATTTAAAATTGTGTCTCATTTGATACAGGTTTACAGTGACTATACCAGGAAATGATTAGGAGTCCGTCTTGGGCTGAAAACATACGTGTTGCAGGAGGTAAAACTTACAGACCTCTGAATCGGTCCCTGAGCAAAGCATCTTCCTCTAGACAGAGGAAGTAGAATCAAAATATTGCAGATAACACCCCCTTTCTCCGCAGTAGTCAGAGCAAGCAGCTGGCGGCACCCAGCAGGGCTGCTCAACTGATAAACTGTGTCAAACTCCAACCATTTGTCAACTCCAAAGAGAGAAGAACGAGCTGAAAGATGGACTCAGGAAGGAGATTTATCTGGCGCAACACATTAACTGGTATAAATACTAGTGGGAAAAAAGTAAACACATTTACCCAGCAAGAAAGGACTAATCACAGGTATCTCACTGCTTAACTCAATGTTCAAAACCCCAAGCTTTTCACTCATCAGGCAAGTGACATCAATTCATCTTGATGCTCTTCCCAGAATATATTTGAACAACTCAAAATTTTATTTCCCTATAGACTTTTATTTCATTAACATCTAGCTTACGCGAACATAAAAAGTTTCTGTGGGATTGAAGGAAAGTTTTTCTCAAGAAAAACTTCCATTTCTTTGGAGGGAAGGTTTCCCAAAATACCATTGGGAATGAAACCAGTGTGAGAAACTATTCTTCAGTGTTATGCATATAAGCATACACATTCATTCACACAATTTGGGGCCTTCTTTGAAACATTCTTCATTTCAGAAGTCCAGGCAGGAAAGACCAGCATGATGGTCCATATGCAGTATTGGGTTATTGAAGCACATGCTTTGCTAGATGCTGGAAGACGGTCACTGAGGGAGGCGTGACCACGGACGCCTGTTTTACAGTCCAGGATGTATGTCTGGGCTCTGTTTGCTGGTTGCGTACCCCTTTTTCCTCATGCTCTACCAATGAACCCATGCATCCAATGAGGCTCTGTCTCTGTGGTCTGCTAGTGCCCTGTGAACAATTCCAGGCATCTTTGAAAACCTAGTACTCCACGCACTGCCTGGCTTGTATTAGATGGTTGATTAATGTGTGGTGAATGAACGGATTAGAAATGGTTCTTAGGTGCCACCTGTGAATAGGCTCTGGAGATAACTTTCTCTTTTTTTCTAGAGAAAGTGTATACTGCTGCTCAACACTTGCTCATGGAACTTAAAAGATAATATTCCCAGGTAGCAGCCACAGTCATAAAAATGTACATATTTATGTGGGAGGAGAGGAATCTACCTCTGACAACAGCATTTGAAAAGAAGTTCACCCACTGAAAAGAAACATAACAGTTTTCCAAGCACAAGTGATTGACATTGTTCTTGTGGGGTCCACTTTTGCTCATTCTCATACATGTGCCCATCCCAGTAGTGGACGTCATCCTAAAATTTCCCCTGCCAAACTCTGGGCCTTCCTCCCCTACAGAGCCAAACTCTGGGCCTTCACCCCATAGTAATTAAATTTAACAAGAGCAATTAACAAAACAAACGCCATGCTGCTTCGTGGGCTGATAATTCTGATTGCAAAATTGTTTTAGGATGTGCAAAGCAGTTGAAAACAAAGATAAATAAGTTATGCAACCATTTGCATATAATCCATTGTGTCTGGGAAACTCAGTTTCATGTCTTTAATAATGCAATCTAAAATTACCATTATGTTTCGGCTACGTTTTGCTAAGCATAATGCCTTTTTTAAAAAAGTTTATTTATTTTGAGAGAGAGAAGAGAGAGAGAGAGAGAGAACGAGCGAGCACAGGGGTGGGGCAGAGAACGAAAGAGAATCCCAAGCAGGTTCTGCACTGTCAGTGTGGAGCCCGGCACGAGGCTCCATCTCAGGAACCGTGAGATCATGACCTGAGCCGGACGCTTAACTAACTGAGCCACCCGGGCACCCTTCATATACTATTAATTCAGATCTAATGAATCTAATTTGGATTATTTTTCCAGTGTTCAGAGTTTTAAATGATTCAGAGACAATTGCTTCATTTTTTTCTACTACTAAGTAAATAGCTCTTCAGTGGTTTTTAGATAGAAGATTGATGTACAGATAATCAATACCACCCTATTTCCTGAATGCTTTCTGCAAAAATACTGTGATTTCAAATCTAATTTGAACATAGCCTTATCACTGTAAATTATATTTTCTGTACACCCCCAAAATGGACCACAATTCCAATGTTTTGCTAATTATTCAATACTAGTGCCACATGAAACTTCAAGCATATATTTGGCTTTTTATATACTTTAATTGACCTGTAGTGATTTCTATATAGGTCTTAATACCAACTCCACTGACTTGTGGAATAAGAACATGGTGACGAAGGAAAAAGAAGTTTCCTGCAACTATACCTAAAAAGGGAAAGTCTACAGTCAGTCTAAAAAGTATGATCTGCTTTCCACTTCTGCAAGTTCTAATGAGCATCTGACAGTAATAAGATTCTCAGTGTTGTTAAAACTGGGATAATCCACAGGAAAACAAACACAATAGCTTCTGAGGGCCAGAGAAGAGACTTATCAAATCCAGGGACAGGTAATGGCTAATAGAATAAGGCTATATTCAGCTTGTCACTGTTGCTTAGTATTATGTCTTTATTCTTAATGACAGGATCACTGGAAATAAAAATCCAGTTGTCTCAAAATAGAGAGAGCTGGTGAAAAGCCAGAATGAAAACCATGGCTAGACTATTACTTTAACTTCTAGAAATCTAATCTAGTATAGGAAATGAGTGGTATTAAAAATTGTTTGTTTTAGAAATGAAGCCATTGAAGGATTCCTTTAAATAAGAAACTGTCTTTGCTTTAAATTTTTTTTTTTAAATAGCTCAATTTATAAAAATTTGGTTTTGGAAAAAATTTCTATGTTGATACATTAATAAATATTGATGATACAAACCAAGTAGTGTTATGATCAAAATTAGCTTGTTAAGGTCAAAATTATCTTTTTCCCCCCAATTTGATCAATAATCAATAAAGTTGATGCTTTATTATTCAATGCAATTGAGACCAAATCTTTAAAATTATACAAACAGAGGGCACCTAGGTGGCTCAGTCAGTTGATCACCCAACTCTTGATTTCAGTTCAGGTCATGATCCCAGGGTCATGGAAGGGATCAAGACCCTCACTGGGCTCTGCATTGGAGCATGGAGACTGCTTGAGATTCTTACTCTCTCTTTCTCTTTCTCTCTCCTTCTGCTCCTCTCCCCTACTTTCTCTCTCTCTAAAAGAAAAATAAATAAAAAATAAAAATTATACAGTTAAATAAGTCTTATGAAAATGGTAAATACTAATCTTAAACATTGTATTTGAAATTTACAATATATCAATGCCTGTCCACTTCTCTGTCTTTGATGCAGGGCCATGGGCTCTGAGAATGAACCTCTGCCTTCTTCAGTCTCCAGTGTCTTTTCTGCATAACGCTTCCCATAAAGTATTGCCTTTCAGTCCAAGTAATCTGAGTGCAAAATTCTCCAAGACTTATATCCCACCTCTCTGAAATTTTATCATTGTTTCACCCACATCTATTTCAATTATAGAATTTTTCAACTAGTATTTATTGTCTTTCCAAAGAAGTCTGCTTGGTTTTAATGGAGTGAACTCTTAATACTTATATTGCATTGGTTTATATAATTTTTAATTAAATTACATAATTACAACTAGCATCATCAAGTTTGGGAACAAATACAAACAACTCTTGCTAATTGTACAAGTCAGGAAATACAAAGCAGAAATATTCAGAAATATTAGAGATGCCAGCTAGAGAGACATGGGGTTAAAAAGTCTGTGGTTATACAGAGGACAGGGAGAATATAAAAACATATGGCAAGTTGGTTTAGTGAGGTTAGCTAAGAGCATTTCTAGGTGATCAGCCAATCATTGAATTCTTAATCACCCCACTTGGGTTAGTAAATTGCTTTGAAGCAGCTGATAATGTAAGAACCAAAAAGGAGCTGTGATTTTAAAGTATCATTTGGTTTTCTTTTTATCCACAGTTCTTCTGAACTATGAAAAATGATTTTTAATAACTAGTAAACTTGAAAGATAGGCTCCATAAAATAAACATTCTGATCTAAAAGGTGCAAGGATATAAAACTATGAAACCTGTATTTAATTGAGAGCATCATATGAAAATATGTACTTTTTCACATGCAGTTACCTGAGGTGCATTTATTAAATTTAACAACAAATAGTTACTAGAGGAGCTCAAATCAGAAGCAAGATGTCTCTTGAATCAATAGTCATGCCGATATTCAGCTGGCAGTTAGAAGTTCTAAAAGGCCTACAGTTAAAAATAAATTAGTGTTTTATTTTAATTCACAAGCAATCAATGTTCATGGTAAAATTTCCACAAATAAAGAAGAAATGAATATTTCTTTTTTTAAGGTTTATTTAATTATTTAGAGAGAGCTGGGAAAGGAGAAAGGAGAAAGAGAGAGAGAGAGAGAGAGAGAGAGAGAGAGAATCCTAAGCAGGCTTCACAATATCAGTGCAGAGACTGGTGCTCAAAGTCACCAACTGTTGAGACCACAACCTGAGTCAAAACTAAGAGTCGGATGCTTAACCAACTGAGCCATTTAGGCACCCCAAGAAACAAGTATTTTTAAAAATATCATACCAGCTTTATTGCATTTGCTTTTAGATCCCCATGAGATTATCTGATGTGCCTTGTTCATAAATATTCAACAGACGGTTTTCTACCTGAGATGGATTAAGTTATGCTTCCTACCAAGTGAACCCCAAGAAAACATTGTTATCCTTTAAGTGTAGATTCTTATGTATCATTTTCTAGATGGAATCATTATAAACTGTCTTATAACCCAGTTTTTTTACTTACTACTGTAAATGTCTTCCCAGGTCTGCATCATTTTTAATTGCTACAGAGTATTCCAAAGGGCATATATCATAACGTTTTAGTTAATCAATGATCAAACATAGCCTATTACTGTATCTTAAAACTATTATACAGAATGTTGTGAGCAACTGGCAGTTGAAGTCTGAAATTCAGGAGCATCAGGCCATGGAAAGTAACAATCCCTAGAAATCTTATTGAACTTCTTAATTTTATAAGGGAAGAAACTCTGACTCCCAGACAGAAAAAGTAATTTTCTTTTGGTCACCTAGTCACTACGATAGGCCCATGATATCTTATTTATAATCCCCAAATCCAAAAAGCTCTGGAAAGTAAAAGTTGCTTCACTTTTTACGCCTGGTAGCATGCATTCACTCTCATCACTAAGATACTACAATGGTGTTCTAATTGCTTTCTCCAATGCCACTTTCACTCCTTTGCAATTTTCATTAACAATCCTGCCACTAGAATTATAACTCTAGTCACGGCCTTCCCACAGTCCTTCCCTCCTCCAAAACCTTGCGGGACCCCGTCACTGCCCACCGGAGACTGTCTGCCGTTCGTGCCTCAATTAGTGTGGCTCTGTGCTGTTTTCTGGGGCAGAAGCACTAATGTTTGAGTAAGAACACCTCACTGAAGGTATTTGCATCAATATTACGTCTCTAAAATCTGAAAATTTTTGAATTCCAAGTCACATCATATCGGGCCCTGAAGGATGTGGCCAAGTGAGTGGGATGCACACTGGGGACAATTCTAGAGCAAGGTCCCCTTCCTCAGATGGTCGCTGGACCTGCAATGCTGTGTACATGGCTGATTATGGCCCAAACAAACATATTTATTAAAGTTAGTTACTAAGTTTTAATATTTTCTCTTCTTACATAAACTTAAAAATAACAAGCAAGTTTTAAACAATAAGATACTAGCCGTCTATTATCTCGGCAAAACAGTAAGTGAAAATAATAGTTCCTTAACACTGTTCAGCTGACTAAAAGACAAGGACAATAAAACAGCTCAATCATTTTTAAATCGAAGAAATGTCATGATATGCTATGATATTATATTGCCCTTAACATATACAGTCAAAAGAAAATGCAGAGATACAGTGGGTTTAGAATGATACACACACACACAGGCACACACTCATTTATCACAGAAATTCTAGATGTCTGCTCCTCCTGGTTGCCTCTTGGTGAGAAGAGCCCGCAGACAGTTCTCATCCTTTCTACCACACCCTTTAGCATTGCACTTCCCCCTCCCTGGCCCACCAGAGTCAAATCTGCACACAAAAAAACAGGCCACGTCTTCCGGGGAAGCTCAAAGGCCTGCTGGCATAAGGTTCCCTTCAAAGCATCCCCTGGAAGTCTGTGTGGGTTGAGGAGTATTGAAACCATCCCTTTTCCAGGGAAGAGCTAAGCCCACCCCACCATGTTTCTGTTCTCATTTACCCAGGGCTCACGACATAAATGGTTAGAAGGTTGTCCTGCAGCTCCCCCACACAGACAGCATCACAGACGCAGGAGAAGCCACACACACATCTGGGCAAAGGCTCCCAAATGAAACACACTGCAATCTGGTTATCTGGTCTTGACTTTTAGGAGAGCTGGGATACAGAGCAAACAGTAACCGTGTGACTAATCGTGGGAAAGAAGAGGAAACTGATTTCTCTCTTCCTCTCCTCTCGCTCTTTCTTTCTCCTTACCTCTTCCCCTCCTCCCTGCACTGAACCAATACTCAAATTCCATACAAAGGAGAGGAGAGTTGTATTTGACGATGTGAAATAGCTTAATTGCAGGTGAGACACACCCAATTGTGTGTTGTGCTTTAGCGTGGAGAGGACGAAGAAGCTCACAATTCCCAGAACTATCTCACTTATAATCTGAAATCCCATATATGACTCCCCAAAATATGCCTGCTGAATAATTCCCTGGTTAGATTAGTTATAGCTGCCTTTTAGAATATGAATTTACTCCTTGTCTCTTCTCTTCCTGCCCCCAAAGAAGTAGCTAGAAATAGGAAGGAGAGCTTCCCCTCCCAGTAGGTAAAGATCAATGTCTAGGACTTGGTGTGCACATAAATGCAAAAGCCCAGGCAAGAGCAATGGCAAATGGAACACACTGTTAGTGCATCATTAAAACAATATGCTCCACAAAAGCTTCCAGTGGTCCCCAAACATTTCTGTATACTAGGATGGCTTCAGGAACTTTAAAATACTTTGACACCCAGGGGTGCCTGGGTGGCTCAGTCGGTTGACTCTTGGTTTTACCTCAGGTCATGATCCCATGGGTTCTTGATATAGAGTCCCTTGTCAGGCTCTACACTGACAGTGTGGAGCTGCTTGGGATTCTCTCTCTGCCCCTCTCCCACTTGCCCTGTCTCTGTCTCTTTCAAAATAAATAAATAAACATTTAAAACTAAACTAAACCAAAATTAAATTAAATTAAATTAAATTAAATTAAATAATTAAAGATTTTGATGCCCAGGTAGCACTAACACCAATTAAAGCAGAATCCTGGTGTGGGAGCTGGCAGTGCTAATTTTTAAAGATCCTTGAGTGATTCTAGTTGCGCTGCCAAGTTTGGAACCAATTGCTTTACTTAATCACAGGCCCATCTTTCAGATTATATCTACACTTACAATACCATCTTCCCTAATCCTTCCCTCACAAAGAAAGTGTACTGTGGTTCTGGAAGGAACATCACCCGAATGTATGACTTGGTTGATCACCGGGTAATAGACAATCTTCTCTGAAATTAGCAAAGAACCGGGGCAATGAAGCAAGGACATGAGTTCTGTACTCACAGGGGTCACTTAGGCTGGCTTGGGTCTACGGCCACAGATTGTGTCCCTAATTCTAGTTATGGATGAATATTGTGGCCAGAAAAGGAAACTACCGCCGAGAGTGTAAATGGGTAAACAACAAAGCAATACTCAATACTAGAAAATCAATTCACAATTCTCCATTCTATTGAAAGAGGGTCAGTATTGTCATTTTTGTGTATTATTTTCTGTCAGCCTTTATATTATTGCTCTTATCCAACTGGATTCTGATCATTCTCTGAATTACAAACATGCATGGGTGGTCATATCAAGATGTATTAGACAGATCAAACCTATCATTATAAATGGTGATTCTTTAAAGAAATGATCTGGAAGATAGTTTGAAGAATAAATACTTGAAAATAACAAAAGCTACTCTTCAGGGTATCACATGGTGCTTAGTACATAGCCAGGGCCCAAATATGCTCATGAAATGAACAAATGATAGGAGCACTATGCCTTGAAGCAATTTGTCAAATATTAGTGATGTCACCAATATTTACATAAAGAAAAATATTAAAATATGTAAAGTCTTGACATTTTAAGTTAAATCTAAATGTCCAGATTATTTTAAAACAATACTGCATCGGTATAACTTTTCCGCAAAGAAATTTAGCCATACATACCAAGGGATTTAAAGATGTATAAACTTTCGGGGCGGCTGGGTGGCTTAGTCGGTTAAGCGTCCGACTTTCGCTTAGGTCATGATCTCGCGGTTCCTGGGTTCGAGCCCCGCGTCAGGCTCTGTGCTGACTGCCAGCTCAGAGCCTGGAGCCTGTTTCAGTCTGTGACTCCCTCTCTCTCTGACCCTCCCCTGATCACGCTCTCTCTCTCTCTCTCTCCTAGAAATAAAAAAAAAAAAAAGATGTATAAACTTTCATCAGATTATTATATTTATGGGAATATATTGACAAGAAAATAATTTGAGCAATGTTACATAAACATATGAATTGCAATATTATGTACAATCATGACAAAATAAAAATAGTCTGAATATTCATATTGACAGAAGTTGCTAAATAGATTATTATATGGCCAAATGATATGAGTATTATGGGGCCGTTATAAGTTTTTAAGTAAGTGTGATATGAGAGACTACTCATGATAAACCACTGGATGAAAAGGGCAGGATGCAAAATGGCGTTATGACATGATTCCATTTGTGTTCTAACTACTAAGAATGTCCTGTCTTTTATGTAAGAGAAAAACTCCAGACAATTAAAAGAGGATATCTGAATGTTGATTCCCAATTCTATTCCTCTAATTAGTCTTAATGTAGTCAACAGTTTTGTCATAAATTACAATTAACCATAATCCTCATCTGACACACACCCACTGGTCCATATGTTGGGCCTCTTAGTCAACCAAATGGGACAGACTTTGACAATTGATTTAGCTAAAAAACATGCAACAGACACAAAATGACAGCCACCTCGGGAATCTGAAAAGATAATCATTAAAAACAAATTGAGGGGGAGGAGGGGGCAGGGGAGACGGAAGAATTGCATTAAATCTGGTTTCCCATTTTTCTCCTTCCTTCAAGCAGAAGTTAATCCAATCACAGCCCATAAATAGCTTAGAGAAAAATTTAAGGTGAAAAAACATACACAGGGTTCTGGAAGCCAATTCCTTATTTCCCATTCTCCTCACTAAGGCAACCCCTTCCACTGAAGTCAGGCAAGCAGTTAAGAGGGCAGCGCACAAGAGTGCATTTTTTTATCCAGCAGAAATATTTAGCTTGGCTGTCCGCCAGGGAATGCTGGAAGAACGGACTGAATTAGGGGATTTACCTTCCACGTGTTTGGCACGCGTCATTTAAAGTATCTGAGAAGCTCGTCTCTGTTTCTCCAGAGTACCCGAGCAGTGGAGAGGGCTGCCAGACTGAGGAAGAGTAATATCCCTGTGTCCGTGGTTAAGATACACATGATCTGCATTTACAAATTGGGCATTTTACTCAGGTTCCAGTTTGCTTTCTTTCCATGACTGATAGATACAATTATAAAAGGACATTCTAGCTATCGATCACTATCGGAAGAAAAACCCTACGATATTTTTCCTAAATTCTAAAGATGCTTCCATATTTTCCCCCTCTTAACACCATTTTAGAGTTGCTTAAGTCTATAAACAATTTTGGATAACCTTGACTGGAAAACAAAGCTCTGCGTCATAAGGCAGTATCAGCATCTTCATTTACGCCCTACGAGGAGCTGTTCTTTTATTTTAAACAAACACTATTGAAAGTTTTATTTATAACCAAGTCCCTGAATTTGTTTATGTTTTAAGTGTTTTCAGGGTTTGGACCTACACTAAGCTATGAACTCCTACTAGACTCCATTTGCTGGGTGGAGACACCAGATCATCTTCTCCTTCATTTTCTGAGAGAGACTGAGTAACACACCAAAGGTGGCAGCTGGTATAGGCAGAACTGGTGCCAGATCTGAAGTCTTTACCCCCATGCGCCCATGTGATCTCTGCAGCCCCAGCTGCCAACCCCGTAAGGTACAAAGGTCACAAAGACATCCCATCACTTGCTGTTGAGGAAGGCCCCATCTAAGCTGACATAACTATGGCCAAAGGTGGGGACATACCACAACCTTCAAACAGAGAAAGTTCGCCAAGAACGAATTCCTAAAGAAATTGCCTATTTTCACTAGGAAACAACTAGAGGGAATAATGCTAATTTCTTTATGCGGGAAAAGAAAATGCCTGCTTGTCTTCTCTTTGCAGGTGGTGACATGAGGCTATCATCCTATCTAGAGTTGGAAAGGTTACCCCAAGACCGCACTATGTTTCCAGGCCAGGATATCCATCTCTTGGCCCAACCCCCCAGCTCAATATGACCCGTTTAATAACAGCATTCGAGTCTATGACCATGAATGGGAGAGAAAAAATTCAGTAACGCTTGAAAGAAGTGCATGAGTTGAAGTGGGAGAGGTTTCTATAAATATAAATTTAAATGAACTTGTATTTAAACTTAAATGAATTATAAGACTTATGTGAAAAGGAATGAATACGCACAACGCACACATAAGTACATATGGAAAGCCATGCAGTTACAACTAAAAAGAGTGTCACGTCAGAAAAAAAACTGGGTCCTGGGGGGTTTTCATGGTACACCTTTTGGCACCTTTCAAATTTTGAACCCTGTGCAAAATAATTACAACTTAGATAAACTATACATAAATTGCTTTAGATTTTAAAAAAGAATGTTTCTAAAGATGTGTTAAGTCTTATTTATTTATTTATATTTTAGAGAGAGGACACAGAAGTTGGGGAGAGGGGAAGAGGGAGAGAGACAGAGAGAGACAGAGAGAGAGAGAGAGAATCTTCAGCAAGTTTCTGCAGCGCAGAACCCATGCAGGGTTGATCCTACAACCCGGGGATCATGACCTGAACTGAAATGAAGAGTCAGATGCTCTCAACCGACTGAGCCACCCAGGTGCCCCAAGATGTGCTAAATGTTGATTCAGGGCTATCTGACAAACTTGTCAAACTTTCTGTATTTGTGCTAAAATCTATAGAATGTAACATTTACCATTTTATTTTTACTTTTTGAAGTTTTTATTTAAATTCCAGTTAGTTAACATACAGTGTAACATTAGTCTCAGGTATAGAATTTAGTGACTCAACACTTCCATACAACACCCTGTGCTCATCACAAGTATACTCCTTAATCCTCATCGCCTGTTCAACTCATCCCTGCCCACCTCCCCTCTGGGAACCATCAATTTGCTCTCTATAGTTCAAAGAAATCTGCATTTTAACCATTTTTAAGTATATATTTCAGTGGCATTAATTACATTCACACAGGTGTACAACCATTATCAGTATCTATTTCCAAACCATTTTCATCACTTGAAACAGAAATTCCATACCTTTTAAGTAGTAACTTCCCATTGCCCTCCACCTCCCTACGCTAACTTCTAGTAGCCTCTATTCTACTTTCTGTCTTTCAATTCTAGGTTCCTTATATGAATGGATAATACAGAATTTGTCCTTCTATGTCTGGCTTATTTGACTTACTGTAATGTTTTCAGGGCTCACCCACATGTAGCATGTGTCAGAACTTCATTCTTTCCATGGCTAATATTCTGTTGTACAAACAGACTACATTTGGTTTATCCATCTCTCCGTATACCATTTGAATATACCAGTTTGTTCATCTCTTGATGGACACTTGAGTTGTTCCTACCTGTTGGCTGTTGTGAATAATGCTATGAACACTGGCATACAAGGATCCTTTTGAGTCCCTGTTTGCAATTCTTGTGGGTGTATATCTAGGAGTAGAATTGCTGGGTTATAGGGTCATTCTCTGTCAGGCTTTTTGAGGAAGAAAACTCACATACACTATAACAGAAATTACACTTGTAGGAATTTATTCTAGGGAGGTAATTGTGGATGCCCCCAGAGAACTATTGATTAGGTTATTGATCATAAGCACTGTTTCTAATATTGAAAAAATAGAAACACACCAAATGATTAATGACATAGAATAGATTAAGTGCATTATTTATACAAACAAGTTGTACGAGTTGTTTGGGTTAGTGGTTCAGAGAATTGGTTCCGAGGTCATCCTGTCTCTACTATTTACAGGCAAGTTAATTACCTTCTCTGCTCCTCAAGTTCTTCACCAGCAAAATGGAGATAATAATTGCACTAAATTCATTAGGAGATTATAAGACTAAATCAATTAGGACATCCAAAAAAAGGGCCTGGCACATAAAATGTACTTTAAAAAATGTCTGCACATATGGTTAGAATAATTTACAATAAGCACATCCTCATTTTATAATAAGTAACAGTGTTGCAGAAGATGTGTGAAAACAGAGAAAATACTTGTATTTACAGCTGACATTATTATAATTATTTTTGGTGAAAATGTGTGTGTATATATGTATATATATTATAAAAATATATTAAAAATATATACACAAAATATCAATAATCCATTATAATTAGGTTCTAGAAATACTATTCACTTTTTCCTTTTCTGCATTTTTTCAAATATTTAAAAATGAATATTACCTTTACAACCACAAAAGAAGTTAAAAATTAAGAGAGGGGAAGAATACTATTTTTTAAAACACCTATCACATTTTAATTTGGATTCTTAAACTTAAGAGAGATTTTGTTGTCCTATCATCAGAAATGCCAGATTCTAAAATGCAACCTGCTTTGAGGGAGAATCTTGTAGCAGAAAATTCTCCTTTACAAAACTGCCTACTTAGTTAAAATTTTATTTAAAAATCTTTATTAGGGGCGCCTGGCTGTCTGAGTTAGTTAAGCGTGTGACTCTTGATTTCAGCTCAGGTCATGATCTCAGTTTGTGGGATTGAGCCCCGCATTGGGCTCTGGGCTGACAGCATGGAGCTTGATTGGGATTCTTCTTCTCCCTTTCTCTGTGTCCCTTCCCCTGCCCGCTCTTTCTCAAAATAAATAAACATTAAAAAAAATTACTTCTTAAAAAATCTTTATTAAAATCTGGTAATCATCTTTGATGGTAAAGTTCTAAGACTGACTTAACTAAGCCCTCTTCCTGGCTCCCTCCCGCCTTTGACATGATCAGCTAGCTCCTGTCCAGCAGTGTGATGAATTAAATGTATGACAGATATGACAGGTGAGGAGTTCATGGAGGGGCTTAACCAGCAGGGATAAGATAAAGCCCCCATTTAAGAACAAAGCCCCCACCAAAGCTTGCCCATTAATGCCCATGAAGAGAATCTCTTCATTTGTCCCATTTGGATGGAACAAGCGGAAACGATAGACAGCGTGTAGTTATGCAGGGTGGCTGTTTCTCCAAGGGCTTCTCAACTAACTAATTGAAAATCCTTGATTTTCTGCTAAACACGTCTGAAAGGCTCAGCTTTCCATGGCCATGAGTGAGGCTGTCTTTCAATGCTATAGTAATACAATAGACTTAAATTTACAGCTGGACTAAGTGGAATTACTGTATATAAACCATAATATCTATCCGCAGGGATCCAGCTAAGCTCTACAGAGACACGTCCAGCAGGGCAAATCCAAGGAATTTTGGAAGTCAATCCATTAGGATTACCAAGCAGCCCCTGATTTTGGAAGTTATAGGCTCGGTCTATGGAAGCAATGAAGTCTCAATCTTCTTTTATCCTAACCTCTTAACTGCAGGCCTATTGACCCAGTTTTTATTGAAAACAAACTGATAAACTACAGATGACACTGTAATTATATCCTGCAATATTGACATGACATTACTGGGCACGCAGCCTAGTCACATATGAACTTTTGTGCAGTCATCAAAAACATACTTTGGAAAATGATTTGCATACAAAAGTGTAGCCCTCTTAATATATGGTCACGGTAACCTGAACATTGCTGATGATACATGATGCTAACAATGCACAGAAGGAAATCTGAATTGCCGGTTATGATCTCCTCCCTGAAGACTTTCAGCCACCTTTCATTGCAGCTCAACAACACGAGGCTTTGTACAAGGGGCACGATTACAGGATGTTCTCGGAAAATGTACTGTCATCTAGGGTCTAGTACTTGTAGACTGATTTGTGTGGGGGCAGGTCTATGCACAGATATTCAAAAACTACTTGTTAAATAAATAAGTTCAACTAGGTGTGCCTGGGTGGATCAGTCAGTTAAACGTCCAACTTCAGTTCAGGTCATGATCTCATGGCTCGTGAGTTCGAGGCCCACAACAGGCTCTGTGCTGACAGGTCAGAGCCTGGAGCCTGCTTCAGATTCTGTGTCTTCTTCTTTCTCTCTACCCCTCCCCTGCTCACACTCTGTTTCTCTCCCTCAAGAATTAATAAACATTAAAAGAAATTTAAAAAACAAGTTCAACCAAAAGACTTCAAATCTGTAGACATTCTGCCGATACTCTAGCAATAAGAATACATTTGATGGGAGTCCTTGACCATTCCTGTGGTGCAAGGTTAGTCACATTAGCAGCAGCTCTGGCTGGCAGAGGGCCTGCTGAAGAAGAGTTAAAACCACAGGGGAGAGCATCATCTCTCTCATCTCTCTTCTACAGGTGAGGAAACAGCAACTCAGTTAAGCAACTGCCCCAAGCTCAAAGAACAATTCAGTGATTGGGGTGAGAACCTACCCAGACCTGGGAGGCACCAAGTGCCTTTCCCCGTGCAGTCCCTCTCACCCCACCCCAGCAGGAAAGTTTCCTGGTCAACGCAGGCTTTTACTTCCGCATCTGTGAGGGCTCTGCCTAAGTGAGCATTCTTTCCTTCTAACTAAGGAGAACCGAATCTGGGAACGTCTAGAACAGCAGACCCAACTTATGCCAGGAAAACTGGACAGAGGGGTTTCCTGCACAGAGGTCAGGATAGCCCGGTGCCACCTGCACATGATCAGACAACGTGTACTCGTTCTCCACTGCTTTCTTCTTCAGTCTCACACAGGAGTACAATTACTCAGATGTTCCTCAAGACATCAGATGCAAGTCATTTGGCAAGCACTCTTCAAGTTTCTATACCTGGACCCATTGCAAAACCATCCACCTGCATTTCAACAGCCCAAGCTCTTTCCTGCCAGTGAAGCATCTCGCCAACAACCTGTGAGAGCGATCGCTGTTGCAGCCCTGTGAACAGGCCTGGATTTTGTCTGTCTCCGGCTCAACACCCAGAGAGGGCACAGGGCAGTACAGCCCCATAGACATTTAGGCAAACCTCCCTTGGGCCTTATCTGCATGACTAGACTTAACTTTCACCACCTGGGCTGGCCTCGCAGAAGGAATAGTCACACTGAATTACCATCTCTTTCTCCTAGACAACTACTGTTTAATCCTACCTCCAGCTGATATTCATTGGTGGAAAACACAACACTATTTTTAGACAGAACAGTGATTTCTCCCTTTCATCTGTGAGAGATGTACTTCCTCTTCCAGAAACGTCCATCCCAGATGCTGGATTGGGGTAAGATTTTAATAGAAGGGCATTACTACTCTTTGCAAAGTGAGTTCTCTGAGACAGTTTTAAATTCAAAGCTCGCTCTGTTAAAATGTAGAAGTAAACAGAGTATAGGCTAAATCCCCACCAGCCACACTCTTGACACAATGACTGAAGATAATTCACTTTAAATTGGACTAGCGCAGGAGAGGGAAATTAATGAAAATAACAAAAAAGCTTTTTGACATATTTCTACTTCTGCTCTCCATTTCTCAGCTTATCTCACTCCACCTTTTTAATCTCAGACCAACAAATGATTTGATCAAGAACTTGAGGGGCGCCTGGGTGGCTTAGTCGGTTAAGCGTCCGACTTTTGCTTGGGTCATGATCTTGCGGTTCGTGGGTTCGAGCCTCGCGTCCGGCTCTGTGCTGACTGCCAGCTCGGAGCCTGGATCCTGTTTCAGTCTGTGACTCCCTCTCTATCTGACCCTTCCCTGCTCACGCTGTCTCTCTCTCTCTCTCTCTCCTAGAAATAAATAAAACATTAAAAAAAAAAAGAATTTGATTCAACATGTAGAAAACTTAAAGAGGAATTTCTAGAATTGACCAATAAATATTTTTGGGTTGACCATAATGCTTTTCTTTTGTATTTTTCTAATTTTTAGAAATTATTTTTCAAGGAACCAGGAATTGCTATATTGATTCATTATCTTTATACAGGAAGTCATGCCTTAAAGTAAAAAAATGAATTACACAGAAAGGGCAATCACACCTGATTCTTAAATACCTGAAAATGTGGAGAAAACTCATGCCTAACATATTAGTAATTTATGTCCTTGCTTTAAATTGTCTGTTCATTTCTTGGGTGGAGTGGGAGACATTTAGAGACAGAATATACACTGAGATCAGAAAAACTCTACCAACTTTAGATCCTCTTGATGCCAAGACTGTCTGCTCTGTAGCCAAGATGTGAAAATATTGGGAGTGCAAATACTTGTACAGGGCAGCTTTTGATAATCCAAGCACATTATTTCCCCTGGCAATTTTTTTGCCATTTGAAGAATGATCTGGAAAGGAGGTGTTGAGTTAGTTTACACTGACCTCAGCCTGACCTGGGGGTAGAGGTTTTAAGAGCTGAGCAGTGGCCATAGTCAGAAAGCCCCGGGAGAACATCACGAGGAAAGGACTGCATTTGCGGGGACCCAAGAGTCACCCTGCCATTCTTTTTGCAGATGGAGGGCATCCTCTTCACCCTTTAGGGGGAAGGGAATCCATTCATCTTCATTAGGCATTTTTGGGGGTGGGGGGGTAGGGGTGGAAGGAAAGGGGACTGCCATTTCCTCTGGCTCTTAAAAACAGAAGCCAGCAGCGATTATTCATTTCAACCACAGTGCCCACCACCAAACCCTCCTAGGGTAACCAGCGGAGAATCAACCTGGCCTAACACATCAGCAGCCCTCCTATTAACCAGATGTTGCAAGGTGAATGGCAGCAAGCCACAACTTACTCAAAAGCTGAAATTTAAAAAAGTGTATGTGTTGGGGGAGGGCAAAGGGAATGTAAAATTGATTCATAACCTTTTCTATACAGGAATACCTCCCATCAGAACAATTCCATTTTAAGGCTGTTTCCCTCTTGGAAATGGCCAGGAGAAGCCAAGATTTTTTTGCATACATTGCGCTGCAATTACTTTGGTGAGATTCTGCTCTTCCACCAGCAACTCTACTGGCAGTGGGGTCTGGAGCGCTAAGGAAATGCATCTCTAATTGTTTTGCAGTAGAAGTCAGTGGAAAGGTCAGTTTCAAGATAGGAGTTTTCAAGTGATGGAGTAACCTCATGGAAGGGGTTACACATTTTCCTTCTCTATGGGAAGAAAAATAAATAAATTTAAATTGAACTCTGAGACAATGACATAGAAAACTGCCCTTGGTAATCAGATCTCAAAGAATAAAAAGAAATACTGCCCATTACAATCATGTGTTCCAACATATGCAGCAAAAAATCTATTTTTAAGATTGTACAGCTAGTTTCAAATTTGAAATAGTCAAAAACTTCTTTACCAATATCCCGAGAGAGTTATACAAATCAAGATATGTAGACAATGGGGGCTGTTTTTCTGTTTTAATAGATATGTCCCACTTGCTGTCCAACACTGATCAGCGTATTATTTACAACTTCATCAACAGCCATTTCCCCTCCCCCCCATTCTTGCCTATACTGGCATTTTTCGGCTATTACCTTTGACAGTCCGATAAGCAAAATAGTATGGGATTGCTGGTTTTATATCAGGATAGATCCTCTCCTGAATATATCTTGCAACTGTGCTTTAGAACCTCTCTACTTCATTTCCAGGCTTCTTGGACAGGTTTACATTCTAAGTCCATTCTAAAGTAGAAACTGACTGGGGCACCTGGCTGGCTCAGTCGGTAGAGCACACAACTCTTAATCTCAGGGCTGTGAGTTCAAGACCCATATTGGGTGTGGAACCTACTTTAAAATAAATAAAATGAAAGAAAAGAAAAGAAAAGAAGAAACTGATTGTGGATGGGACAGTGCTGAATTTGCCTGTTGGATATCATTACTATCTCCTATTGCCTCTGAAAGGCATGAAGACCTCTGCCTCTAATTAGGTGAAAGCTTAGAGCACATCACTCAATGTCTCTGAGACTTAATTTCCTTATTAAGCCTCTCAAACTAAGGGCGCCCGGGTGGCTTAGTCGGTTAAGCATCCGACTTTCGCTCAGGTCATGATCTCGCGGTTTGTGGGTTCGAGCCCCGCGTCGGGCTGTGTGCTGACTGCCAGCTCAGATCCTGGAGGCTATTTCAGAGTCTGTCACTCCCTCTCTCTCTGACCCTCCCCTGCTCATGCTGTCTCTCTCTCTCCTAGAAATACATAAAACATTAAAAAAAATTAAAAAAAAAAAAAAGACTCTCAAACTAAACAAGAAGTAGTGTGTCCTTACACCACAGTACTTGCTGCCGGAGATGGCTGAAATGAGGAACTTAGAATCTAACTGCATACTATAAAACATATTTGCAATAACATTGGGGTTATGAGACATAATTATCATGCCCAACACAGATAAATCAGTCAGAAGGAAAGCCAGCGACATTCTGGATGGGATGGTAACTCCTGAGCCAGATGTTTAAGGACAGAGAGGATGTAAATTGCTGGAAGATGTTCAGTCCAGGCTACTGGAACTAGTTTAACTGTTCAGGCTGAAATGGGTGACATTGGCTAAAAACCAAAAAAAAAAAAAAAAAAAAAGAACAGGGGGCATAGCTTTAGGGGTAGATGTTTTCGTTTCTTGTGCTGCTTCTAAATTATTTCTTCCCCCCTTCTATCCCTTCTTCTGAAGAACAAGTCATAGTGCATCCACCAAACCTCTGCTCATCNAAAAAAAAAAAAAAAGGAACAGGGGGCATAGCATTAGGGGTTGAGGTTCTTGCTTCTTGTGCTGCTTCTAAATCATTTCTTTCCCCCTTCAATCCCTTCTTCTGAAGAACAAGTCATAGTGCATCCACCAAACCTCTGCTCATCGCCATCATTTACAGAACTCCTGGCCTATCCCCCTTATTGACTGAAGACTTTTGCACCTGGCTCCCTGTTACTTCTTTTTTTTAAATTTTTAATGCTCTTTGTTTATTTCTGAGAGAGAGAGACAGCGTGAGCAGGGGACCCAGAGAGAGAGGGAGACACAGAATCCGAAACAGTCTCCAGGCTCTGAGCTAGGTGTCAGCACAAAGCCCGATGCGGGGCTCGAAACCACAAACCATGAGATCATGACCTAAGCCAAAATCAGATGCTTAATGGACTGAGCGATCCAGACATCCCCCCCACCCCCGCCCTCGTTACTTCTTATTACCTCTGACATCACTTGATTTTTTTCTTCCCATTCACCCCCCACTCCTCCCCCACCCACTCCCATTCCATTTAATGGAATCACACAAAAAGCATACTTCCTCCAAGCCTCTCTCTAATCTCCTCCTCTCCAATCCTCCCACATTGACTTTACTATCCTGACTCCAAAAATTTCTCAGGTCACATCAAATCTTCCAATCCAATGACCAGTTGCCCTGCTTTTTCACTTTCTGATATTTACCTCCTATCCTGACTTCCCTCACCAACCAACTTCTAGTTGATGATCTATCTATCCTCTCTTGCATATAATTTTCAATTGCATGGTCCCTCTTCTATCATACATAGTCCAATCCCCCAGGAGAGTTATTTATGTCTACAGGCTCTACCTCTTTTTCATTCCAAGCTCTCCCCAGTCCACTGCAATCAAGCTTTCACTCCCACAATTGCGCTGAAATCACATCTCGTGTTCACAAATGACTCCATCTTACCAAATGAATGGGCAATTTTCTGTTCTCATCTTGTTTGTCTCTGAGCAGCACTAGATACAATCATGCTCTCCTTGAGAAAATCCTTCATTTCACTTCTGAACACTACACTCTCCTGTTTTCCACCTACATCACTGGCCACTGTTTCCATTCTCCTTTGTTGGATCCTCATCTTCCTCATTAAACAGTTAAAGTGACATCCAGGTCTTAGCTGAGCATCTAGTGCTTGGATTTAAATAACCTACATGCTGTCAATTCCCAATTTTAGATTTCTAGCTGGGAAAACTCTGCTGAGTCTCTCAGACATCTATAACCAGATCCCCGACTTGACATCTTTATTTGGATATTTTATGGACTTCTCCATATTAACAGTCCAAAATAGAATTGATTCTTTCCTTTCCAAATTACTCTTCTCCCTGTCTTCCAATCTCAGTGAATGGTACCTCCATTTAACAAGATCAAAGTTAGCAATCATCAATCATTTACGATATCCCATTTCTCTCTATCCCCTCCTCCTATACCCAGTCCTTCAGCAAGTCTTACTGGCTCATCCTTCAAAATATATCCCAAATCACCAAACCATATCTCACCATCTCTACCAGTACTATCTTAGCCCAAGACACTATCATCTCTTGCCCAGACTGTTGAGTCTACTAGCAGGTCTTCTCTCCATCTTGTCCTCTACTATCTACTCTTGGCCCAACATCCAGAGATCCTGTCAAAGCATAAATCATATCACATCACTTCAGTGAGAAAAACTGCCAAGGGGTTTCCATCATCCTCAGAATGAAATTAGATTACTTACTTGCCCATGGTATAGGAGACCTTTCATTTTTATCTCATCTTCTTTGTTCTCATAGGGGCTCTTCATACTCCAGTCACACTGGTCATTTTGCTGTTCCTCTAACAATCAAGATCATTCTCACCTTGGAATCTGTACTGTTCCCTCACCAGACCTTTACACAGATCGTGTCGTTACAGTCTATACTCAAAAACCACCTCCTCAGAGAGAATTTTCTTGTTGACCTTTATCTAAAATAGCGCCCCATCTCATCAATCGCTATATACACTTGCCCTATTTTAATTCCACTACCAAGATCACTATCTCTTATCAAATATTTTAATTCGAGGGGTGCCTGGGTGGCTCAGTCAGTTAAATGACCCACTATGGATTTCAGTTCAGGTCATGATCTCACGGTTCATGAGGTTGAGCACCCCCCACCCCCCATGGGCTCTATGCTGATGGCACAGGGCCTGCCTGGGATTCTCTCTCTCCCTCTCTCTCTCTGCCCCTGCCCCATTCAGGTGTGCATGTCTCTGCATGCACATTCATGCTCTCTCCCTCTCTCTCTGAAAAAGAAATAAACATTTAAAAAATATTTGAATTTGTATTAAATAACTTGTTTGTTTATTGATTTATCTGTCTCTCCCAATAGAAGGAATGTAATCCCCATTGGGCTTACATTATAGAATGTCTTCTTTGTGTGTGTGTGTGTGTGTGTGTGTGTGTCTTTTTAACACCATATCCTTAGCACTTAGAAAAATGGTTGGTACTTGTAGGTACTCAAGAAACATTTGTTGGATGAGGGAATTACTAAATGAATAAGTGGATGGAGAATGTGAATGCTATAAATTTAAATTTCGTTCACTGAGTGATTATTGAGTACAGTGATTTCGTGAATAGAAACACTGACATGAAGCAGGAGCTACTTGTGTGAGAAACCCAAAATGGAAGCAAATGGAGGCCAGAATCACTTGCTCTGAGGCTATCCAAGAAGCATCTGAGAGTTGAAAAGAACTCTTGCCAAATTTTGGTTCAGGGTGGTATGTAATGTAGAAAGGAGCCAAGAGGAAGAGTCAGAAAACATGTCAAGAATATAAATCTGTACAACCAAGATATGCCCCTTCCCCAAATGGGAAACTGGCATGGGGCAAGAGAGAAAGACTATAAATTAATTTGCATCATGCACTATCTACTTTTAAGAGCAGTAGTTAAACCATGAATTTCAGAACACACCTCTCCTTATTTTCTGAATTACCTGTATTTAAATATTTAAAAAGAACATAAATGATCTAAGACACATTTTCTTAGAATGGTATGGAAATATAAGCTTAGTTTTATATAGAGTAAGGACAAGGAACCAAGTGATTATTACATCATTATCATTTTTTAAAATGTTTTATTTTGTTGGGATGAGCACTGGGTGTAATATGGATACCAACTTGACAATAAACTATAAAAAATAAAATAAAAATAAAAAGTGAAAAAAATAAAATGTTTTATTTATTTATATTTGAGAGAAAGAGGGTGTACATGTGCATGAGTGAGGAGAGGGTCAGAGAGAGAAAGAGAATCCCAAGCAGGCTCTGAACACTGCCAGTATAGACCCTGATGTGGGGTTTGACCCCATGAACGGTGGGATTGTGACCTGAGCAGAAATCAAGAGTTGGACTTTTAACTGACTGAGCCACCCAGGTGCCCCACATCCAGTATCGCTTTAAAAGCGGATTTATCTGGGCACCTGGGCTGCTCAGTCAGTTGAGTGTCGGACTTCAGCCTAGGTCATGATCTTACGGTTAGGAGTTTGAGCCCCGCGTCGGGCTCCGTGCTGACAGCTCAGAGCCTCGAGCCTGGCTTCAGATTCTGTGTCTCCCTCTTTCTCTGACCCTCCCCGGCTCATGCTGTCTCTCTCTCTCTCAAAAAAAAAAAAAAAACGTTAAAAAAAAAGTTTTTAAATAAATAAAAGAGGTTTTATGGTTGTGGTAGGAATCCTGTCACTCGAAATAATTTTTTTAATTTTTTAATGTTTTATTTATTTCTGAGAAAGAGACAGAGACAGAGTGAACAGGGGAGGGTCAGAGAGAGAGAGAGAGACACAGAATCCGAAACAGGCTCCAGGCTCTGAGCTAGGTGTCAGCACAGAGCCCAACGCAGGGCTCAAATCCATGAACCATGAGATCATGACCTGAGCTGAAGTCGGACGCTTAACCGACTGAGCCACCCATGTGCCCCACTCAAAATAATTTTAAATGGCTCTTCGATATGCTTCCTTTTGAAACATAGTGATTTAGCATAAAGATATGTAAAGTTGATTTATTGAAAAAAATTCAATATTCTGCAATAAACCAGTAACCTATAAACTCAGGAGAACACTCGCGCGCAGGCACACACACACAACACACTCCAGTCAACTTATACAGTATATACAGTATGAATCCCAAACCAACAATTGAAAAATTAGGGACCACTGCCTCCCCTTAAGGTCTACAAGAAAAAGCTGCATTTATGTAAATACATATGGCAGGTGTATGAAGTAAAACGCTGCTTTTGACCTTTCTGTACAAATATAACATTAACAAGAGAGCTTGAACATGGTTTCCTCTAAACCACTCATAAAAATTCTTGAGGTTCTTAACCTTACTGGAAAAGAAAAGCTCAGATGACTATAAAGTAAATACACAGCATATTCTCAATATCATGGCCATCTTCAAGCAATTTCTCACACTTATAATGCATTTATTTTTATATAAAGCAGATGCGTGTCTTTGGGGCAAACCATGCCTTTTATTCTTATGTTGTGAAAGTCCCTTCTAATTAAAACAGGAAATACAAATTTCCTTGTCTAGTTCTAAGGATAAGTCGTACTTAACACAAGCAGCTGTCTGCAATTTCTGATGAACTCTTTCTGGCTATTCTGAACATGCCCTGCTAAAGTCTTATTTTGTGGGCACTTTTGAATCCTCCTTCCAAAAAACGAAAGGCATGCCCAAGGTCTTTGCATTCCCACCCTCCTGGGTCTTGCCTGCTTTAGGCACCTTTGCAAGCTCAGTTACAAACCAGTGGTGTGGCAGCTTTAAAACCATATTCAGAACTGAGAAAGCGGGATACGTTCTGAAGGAGGAGTTAAGTCAAAAGTGAAAAATGAGAAGTCATTTCAAAGAAAAAGCTAGGGATTGAATGGATACAATGTGAGTGAATTTCCTTTAAAAAAATCATTCTTCTCTAAAGGCTTTACGTTATAGCTCAAATTGCAATTAAGACAATTCTGGTCCCACCCTTCTAATTAAAAAGCACAAGTAGTTCCTTTACTGACCACAACAAAGGGCAAGTAGACTCAAACCCACTTCCTCTGCAGCAGCTTCTCTCGCTGCTTCTGAGGGGTTTGTGTGTGGCTGATAAAACGGGCTGTTGGGTCTGAGGGATTAAAAACCCAAGCCAGTTCCTACCCTTCGGAGGGGATTAGGTATGGTATTTGGTGAGCGAGACAGTCTTTCCACTCTTAGCAGGCCTAAATTAATATTTCTACGAATTGCATTTTAGGAATGGCCAATTAATGGAAGTCCGATCACCTGCACAGGAGAGGGGGCAGGAAGGTAGGGAGATGAGAAACTGCCCTTACCCCCCCAATGGGGCAGTGGGTCCCAACCCAAACACCCCTGTGCTTCCTCCACTTCAGCACTGTGGACTCACTCACTGGACACCAGTTAAGAAGGCCAATAACCCTAAATCCTGCTGAACTGCACCCACGAGGGGTTGGGGATGGAAGTTTGCGATTAACTAATGAAATAAAACTGCTTTGTAGCTTCATCTGTTAAAAATTATGATATAGATAGAAATCCTTGACTTCAAAGGGTTTTCTTTTAATCTTGAATACCTCAATTTTTACCTTTCTCTCAGAAACAATGTGTTTCTTTCTGGAGTGAAAAATTTGACGTGTGTTCTTAAGAATGAAACCCTCTTCCAATTCCTTTCCTAAACATACAGCTTTAATTTTATTCACCCTCTCAGTCAGAAGAGTATTATTACTTCTAAACTTGCAAATTCAGCAAAGAGATGGCTGGGTCTTGAAGTAACAGCGGGCACACTGTCAACTAATGCGTCAATAATGAGTATGAACCCTTTAAAAATCTAGTCAGGGGCCAGGAATTGCACCCATGAGTCTCCATAAGCATGGCAAGAAAGTTAGTTAATAAACACCAACTAACTTTTTTCAACTGCAGTAATAAATTGTTCAATTGGTGGAATGTCCACAAGTTCTGCTCAAAACACCGTATGGATTGTTTAATTAGCAAACTCTTGCAACACTTAACAAATAGATATTGGCAAGTTAGGGAGACACAAGGTCCCTGGAGTATTAACTGTGCCGATAATCTAATCTGCAGGCTTTTCAAAGGGGCACATATTCCATTCTGATTTTTTCCTTAAAGATTTCAGATCTTCAAATGAGAAACATTTGCCATTTTAAATGTTCTAACAAGTAAATAAAACATAAGAAGCACACAGACAACTAGTTTTAATAATGAACCAGGTTGCTAATCTCACACTGGGTCCTAACCAGATTCATAAAATGTCTCATATACATAATAACGCAGGACATGTATGTATGCGTCCTCTCAGAGTAATCACAGCATTTTTTCATACATTTAAAATTAAATTGGGGCATCTGGGTGGCTCAGTTGGTTAAGCGTCAGACTTCAGCTCAGGTCATGATCTCCTGGTTAGTGAATTCAAGTCCTATGTCAAGCTCTGCGCTGACAGCTCAGAGCCTGGAGCCTGCTTCAGATTCTGTGTCTCCCTCTTTCTCTGCCCTTACCCTGCTCATGCTCTGTCTCTCTCTCTCAAAAACAAATAAAATATTAAAAAAAATTTTTTTAACTAAATCAAAGAAAAATATTCCTCCAAAAGCCAAGTCTTTTTGTTTCACCAAACTGCAAAGTATGGTATTATCAGATAAACATTTCAGATCTCCGCCCAGTCTTCCCAACCAGAGTATAAGAAGGTTCACTTGGCAGTGAGTTTTAGTTGTTGAATGATCTTGGGTCATGACTCTGTGGCATGTTTGGAACCAAGAAGTGTTGAGTGGGAAGGGTCATCCTTTGCAACAACTCCTTCTGCAAAGTCACCAACACTCAGGGGAAAGTAAACAGTTTGGATATGGTGAAGTGAGTCCTAACCCATTAATTGTGGGGAAATTCATGGCAGAGCCAAGCTTAGAAGGAATGGTTTCCTTCCCTGGGTCAGAGAATCCAGGACAGACCACACTAAGAAGTGCTGGTTAGTTGATGAAACCCAGGTCATAAATCCATTAGCAGTAGAGATCATTTCAATACATTTGTTCCAAAGGTACAAACCAAGTGCCAGTATTCATGATAGTGATGTCTTCAATAAAATGGTGTATATGAAAATGTTAAAACCATATCCTTCACGATGAATTCGAAATGTTATGTCCCTTTTGTCAAAGGGCCAGTAAGTAAGGCATTTTTGCTTATAAAAGTATACATATACACTATTATCATAAAGATAAAAGAAATGTATATCTTTTCTCGGCATAGAAAAGTTTGAAAAGCATTAAATGAAACTTCTTTCTCCTTGAAAAGTACAGCTACGATTCACTACCATCACCATAAAGTAACTGATTAAGCTGCATGTAGCTATTCTTAATTCTACCTGAAGAAGTTAAAATACACACGGTCCTTATCTTCTTAAAGCTTATATATTAATCTGACACTGATCCTCTTAGGCTGAAATGTTTAAGTCTTTCATAGATTAATTTGTAAAGCACAAAAGAAAACACATAACATTTACTGTTTTTGTTGAAGAGCTATGCTTATTATCCATGAAAAGGTCTTTTAAATACTTGACACATTTTTGAAAGAAAATCTTGACAGAAAAATAAATGCCACCAAAGACCTGTTCCCTTATCATCCTCAAAACACACACAATTCAGAAGTAGTCTTAGGTGACAGACAGATACAGACTGATGGGAACAAGTAGCAATTTGATTTGCAATTTAGAGCAGAAGTACAACCAGGCACACACACAAAAGATTTACAAATACTTCTAAGGAGAAAGAAGCGAGTTATTTACCTTAAGTCAAAAGGCATTGAAAAACTCTTCTGCAAAATATCAGAGTTTGTACCTTCCTTCAGTTTTCTTTATACGTAAGTGTGAAGCCTTTGAGATGATCCTGTTCTCTATTTGCTACAATCAACTACTGACAGCTACCTTGGAGCACCGTCAGTTTTTGGGGTCAGCCGCTTCATCCAGCTGTAGGCAGACTGATGCTGCAAGCAGATGACCTATGATCCAAGAATTTAGTCTCCATGAAAAAAAAAGAGACCAACCCAATGATCAAGCTCTGCAGTGAAACCCCAGAGGGGCTTTTATTCTGGAAGTTGTTACAAGTAGTTCATAACCTTTGTACTCTAGACACTCATTCAAACTACCTCACCACTCTGTAAACTAGGGGCTAAGGATGCTCGAAGGCATGAACTTTCTACCCAGAGTATTGTAAACATTTGGGGGAGGCACAGAGCTACTGCTAAAATAAACCATAAAAAAGGACATTAGCCACGACACTTTTATTCAAGGAGCCTCTCTCAGTTCAAGGAACTCAGTTTCGACTTCAACCCTTTTACTCAAGAGCTAGGTCCCAACGAGGACAAGCAAGCCACTTTGGAGTACTGGCATTTTAAAGTTTTGCCAGCATCCTAAGGTGCTAATAAAAACTATAGTTAAGAGTTAAAAGAATCAGGATGCAATAGAGTAGTATATTTATTGATTTATAGTCTGGGTCTCAATGGTGTTTTCTCTTTTTTCATTGTAAACAAAATGTATAAAACATGTAAAGGGAAGAACGTTATTCAAAAGAGATTACTTATTGTTTAGTATTTCTGCTTCACCCTAATTTGAATGTTTTAATTTTATTAATGTTTACTTATTTCTGAAGGGAAATGAGTAGGGGAGGGGCAGAGAAAGAGGGGGACACAGAATCCGAAGCAGGCTCCAGGCTCTGAGCTATCAGCACAGAGAATGACGGGGAGCCTGAACCTATGAACTTAGAGTTAATAACCTGAGCTGAAGTTGGATGCCCAACCGACTGAGCCACATGGGCACCCCTGAATGTTTTAATTTTAATTTTTAAATTGAGCTTTATGTTTCATTAAGAGATCTCTGTCAGATTCAAAGATGTTTTGATTACAAATTCAAATTAAATTTTTTGATCCTACACTGCATATAGCCTTTTCTTTTTGGGGGAGAGAGGGAGAGTAGAGAAGAAGAGGGTCACCAATGTCAAGCTCACTGACTATCCTTCCAAACCTGGTATAAATAAAATCATCAGGGGAAACAGGAAGTGAAATTGAGTTAAGTGAATAAAATAAAAGACTAACTTTATTTTAAAATTCATATTTATTAAAATAAAATTTTATTCTAAAAATTACTTTAAATTAAAAAGTAAAGTCGTAGAAAATAATAATATCTTATAATTCTTATGTTTTAACCAGCTCAAATGATAACCATGGGCTTTTAAAATTATATAATGTAGACACATATAGTTAAGAAGTATTTGAGTGTAGGGGTGTCTGGGTGGCTCAGTTGTTTAAGCGCTGGACTCTTGATTTTGGCTCAGGTCATGATCTCATGGTTTGTGAGCTCAAGCCCTGAGTTCTTGGCTTCTGAGCTGACAGCATGGAGCCTGCTCCAGATTCTCTCTCCCTCTCTCTCTGCCCCTCCCCTGCTCATTCTCTCTCTCTCTCTCAATATACAAAAATAAAGTAAAAAAAAAAAAAAGAAGAAGTATTTAGGTATAAATCTGCCATCCCACTAAATGCATCATCAATTGCTAACAAGAAGATAGTTGCTCTTACAACAAAGGATCCAAAATAATTGTTGAATTTAATATGCTGGATATTTTACTATGCCATAGTCTGAGGAGTTAAAATATGTATTATTTAAATGAAGTTGATAATTATTTTTGGAATTGTTAGTTAAATGTAAAGCATATAAAGTGTAACAGATACAAAAGGCATCTGTTACCTAGAAATTCAAGAAGACCTTTAACACAGATGATGTAAAAATTTTCCCATAGAGTAAAAAATATTGCCAAAATACTCAGTTCACTTCAACGAACAAATAAGTATGTCTTAATCACAATAATCTCCAAGTCACTGTATCCAATTTTTTCCAAGTTTCCTTTGGTATATCTTATAATAAAAATGTCTTTGAACAATATTTATAATAGCTGATTTTTTAATATGGTAAAATATACGTAACATAAAATTTACCATTTTAATAATTTCTCAGTGTATGGTTCAGTGGCATGAGGTGCATTTACATTTTTGTGCGACCATCACCACTATCCACCTTCCAGAACTTTTGCATCATCCTCAAACTCATTAAACAGCTCCCCACACCTTCCTACCCGTAGTCCTTGGTAACTTCTATTCTACTTAATGTCTCTTTAAGTTGGACTATTTTAGGTACCACATATAAATGAAATCATATAATATTTACCCCTTTGTGTCTAGCTTATTTCACTGAGCATGTTACTTCTTTAAAGAAATATAAATTTGACTTATCCAATTTATATATGAAAAAAGAAAACAAACTTGGTAAGCCCAGAAAATATAAAAGCAACACCATTCTGAAAATACAGAATAACCATCGTCAGCCACCCACTCACCTTTTCAAAAATAATTTTTGCCTTCTCTAAAGAAAATTCAAGATTCAGCATCAATTCCCCTTGTAGGGCTCAGACTTCAGAATCTTCCTGGACAAGCTGTGTTGTGATCTACTTCTTGCCTGGAAAAGAAAGTTATGCCAGCTATCCTGAGCAACCCTTCGCTGCACCACACACCTGTTCAGACAACGGGTCAGTTAAACAAGCAAAATAACAGCTGAGAAAGGCAGGTCAGCTACCCTATGATCTGAAAGACATTTACAGAACTAGTCCCCCTTCTCTGCCTTCTTTATGTGAAAATAGCAGTTGAAGTAACATGATTCCTTCCCTTCCTGTTTGAAGAGACAGTGAAAGCCCTCCCGCTGTGAGTCCACTCTCTAAGTCTGGGGAAGAGGCCTCTTCAATCCTTCAGCTTAGTCCATAAGCCTGGGTCTACAGGGAAAAGAAGACCCATTCCACTGTGGTTATGTTTGTTTAAGGAGCCAGGTCCAACTCAAAGAGTTAACGATTAACAAGGGCCATATTACATGTCACATTTTCTTGTTGCCATGCTTTTTACTCCTAGGTACAATTAAGGAGACATTTTGCTTTCTGAGTTTTCTTAAGCTTCTCTTCAGCTGGGCTCACAGAGTCTGAATGCAAAAAATATCCAAACTGAACGGATAACATTGAGGACTTATGACAGGTGAAATCTGATTTTTCTAGAAAGAATTTTGTTTTTGAAATGGATACAATCCTGCAGGTACAGCAGCAAAGCCAACCAATCAGGTGTAAAGATTTTTATGAGCGAACTTCTTCTAAATATGTTTTTATAACATTTTCTCCAGGTACAACCAGTTATTAGATTATAAGTACAAAAAGTACACAATTCTTTTTTTGAGGACATGACTTTTAAAAATGTTCTCCTTTACTTGTAACTTCTGAGTAGTGTTTCTTTCAGTCCCACAGGTATGAGTACATTGGTTTGCTTTATTTTACCTCAAAGAAGAAAAAAGAAAAGACGAATGGCCAAAATCTACTTAAGTACTGGCTCAGACAAAATATGTTTTTAAAAGTATAGCTCTAAGATGTCTAGTGCACAAAACTAGCAAATCTACGTAGAGCCTTTAGTCAAGAGTGAAATTTTGTCTTGGTAGGTGAAATGGATAGATGGAGAGAACCTAGCACACTTGGAAACCTGACAGTTCAAGAATATATATTATTATGAAATGGGGATCTCATCTGTTTTTGCAATCATCAATCAAGCAATCAAACTTAAAAAGAATCTCAACACTTCAGATCCTAAAGTACTATAAATAACTCTGGATAAAAAAAAAATCCCTACATGCAATATTTCTCTTTCAGGCTTCCATTTCAATTTTAGTAAAGCTCTTCTGGTGCTCTTTCAAGATGACACAATTTTAGAATGTTCTATGGAAACTTAGAGATAATGTAATACAGTATAACAGCATCCAAACATCTTTTAGTGGAACCACGACTGATAATCTTTTTTTTCTTCCATTAAATCTACCAAAATCATAAATAATCTGAACAAATAAAATAGATGAAAGCAGAAATCTGGTTGGGATGCAACCTGGCGATCCAGGGCCCACTTGTAGGAGAACTAAAGAACAGCACAAAGATTAGTGGTGGGGAGGGGAGAGAGTGTGTGTCTGAAATTCCTGATCACCTAAATTTGGGTTCTTAGGCCAAAGAGATGAGAAATAAAGAAAAATAGAGAAATAGAGGGGCACCTGGGTGGCTCAGTCGGTTAAGCGTCCGACTTCGGCCCAGGTCATGGGCCCAGGCCCACAGTTCGTGGGTTCGAGCCCCGCGTAGGGCTCTGTGCTGACAGCTAGCTCAGAGCCTGGAGCCTGTCTTTGGATTCTGTAACTCCCTCTCTCTCTGACCCTCCCCTGCTCATGCTGTCTCTCTCTCTCTCTCAAAAATAAATAAAACATTAAAAAATTAAAAAAAAGAAAAATAGAGAAATAGGGAAAGGAGGTAGCAAACTGAAATAAAGGGTAAAGGCAGCCACTCACCACTCTTTCCTATATTCATTTGCCCAGTGAAGTTATTACAGACATGGTGTCAAGTACTGAGAAAGGTGCCAAGAGAAATTATGACATTGTTTCTGGGCACAAGGTTCCAATTTGGCACAGTACACGTGTGTGCATGCAGTCCCAGGCAGGATATGAGAGATGCCACACAAGCGACACAAGAGAGGCAGAGAGGCAGACAGGAAAGAGCAATCGGGGCAGGGGGCCAGAGAAGGCGTCATCTGAGCTGAGCCTCCAAGAATATGGCGAGCGATGGAGGCATCAAGAACGAATCCCATCAGCTGCAGTGGGATAAGCAAGGTGGACAGAATGCAAGCCTCTCTCCCATCCACACTGGCCAAAACGAAGGACTCTTACACGGTTGTGGAAAGCACGTCTAGAAAGAAAAGTCACTTTGGGCAGAACTTTGAAGCTCTGTAGTGGGGTAAAGAGAAAGGGGTTAGGAGTAGGGAAAAGAGAGGTAGCCAGGAGACAAAGTAAAGAACAAGGCTTTTGACTCGGGGCAAAAGACTGGGGGTGAGGGAAGGGAAATGTTTATTTACTCAAGGGATGTATGGAAAATACATCTTTATAGAAATAAGATGTTTAAAATCAGGTCAGCCACCTAAGGGTTGTTGGTAAAAGGAAGCTATACATGTCAACATTTGTTGACAAGCTCTACTCTGAAAAACTATAGAGGCATCAGAATCAGGTTTGGGAGCTACAACTAGTTTGCTTTCTAGGGTCAGTTTCTTTACAACTTCACACCCCCTTCTCCATACTTGGCTGCCTACAAAAGTGCTAGCATAAACTTGGAAAGCCTTTCCCTGCTAGTCAGGGAAGAGAGCTTGAAAACAGTAAGGAATGGAACAGGTTAATTCTGAAGCAAGACAAAAGTAACACCAAGGAAAGAAAGAAAAGTCTTCCCCTACCTTTCTGGCCTTCAATATTCCATAAAACACATTTCTCTCCTGATAAGACCCTGTGCTGACCGGGCAACCACACTTTACTGCAGGTTCACTAACTGAACTAAGCTGTCTTTTTCAAGGATATCAGTGTAACCAGAAGAGCCATAAAATTGTGAAATTTCGAGGAAAGGGGGCTAAGTCAAACATAGGCTTGGCCCAGCCTGATCTGTCCAGGTGTGGACACAGCTAACCTGCTGACATGACGATAATGCAGTGTGGTCTGAGTGCCCACGTCCTGCCCGTTCCCACTCACACACTGTTCCTTCTAGAGGTGCTGCTGTCAACAGATGCAGTGTCCGTGCCATCAGAAGTCTGGAAAAGGAAGAGGAACTTATCCATATTCTAGTCATTCATACCAAATAAAATATAAACAAAGGCCTAACACTCATTTGCTAATACCACTATGTTTTAGAATTTCAGGCATAAGCTGTTTTTTTAAAGAAAGTAGAAATGTATCAATTTCTTTTTTTTAAATGTTTACTTATTTTTGAGACAGAGAGAGACAGAGTGTGAGTGGGGAAGGGGCAGAGAGAGAGAGGGAGACACAGAATCCAAAGCAGGCTCCAGGCTCTCAGCTGTAAGCATACAGACTGATGAGGGGCTCGAAGTCATGAACTGTGAGATCATGAGCTGAGCCAAAGTCAGACACTTAACCGACTGAGCTACCCAGGCGCCCCTGGCATAAGCTGTTTAAGAGGTGTCAAATCTGAGGTTGTACAACTAAAAGAGTGACCATCCTTCTACTTTGAATTTATTTGTTAAAATGTCCCAGACTCTAAGAACTGTGCAGTTCTTAAAGCCACCCCTGCATTTTAGCCCTCAGGAAACCAAAGCTCAGCGAGGTATAGCATGTGTTCTCAGTTGCCTAATCAGTAGCGAAGACTGACAGCTATCCAGAGTTCTCAACTTGTGGCTCTTAATCTCTCAGTTATCATGGTGCTTTTCTTATTAGTCATTAAAATTTTAGTGAAAGTCAATGTAATTCTTATTCCTTTGGTGCAACCATGAAAGACATTGAAGCAAAATGTACCTCTAAAGAGAAGGCTGACAGGAGAATCATAGTGGCGATCCTAATACACATTCTGCCCCCTGGAAAGTCCCAATCAACTTTCTTTATCAAAGGTTTACCTCTTTAGATCTTACTCCTGTGTGATTAGCTAAGTCACACACAAAGAAAAGAAAATATGCAATTCTCAAAGTATCTTTTGACCAGCTGTTCATGTGTCTGTCTATCTCTCTATGTGCATTTCCTCTAAAGACCTATTTCCCTGCTACAGACCATTTTTCAAATGTACTATGCCAATAAAACCCAGCTTAACAACTTCTCTTACTGACTTCATGAACTAACAAAATTGCATAGACTTAAGTTGCTGAGCGAACTAAAAATGAGGGGTATGTTCCATGTAGTACTTACACTCAAGGAAACAAATTAAGATTTCAAGCTCTTTCCTCACCTCCATCAGTTATTCTTTTTCCTTTTCTAGTATTTCCAATGGAGCTGTTGGCAGAGAAGTCAAAATAGATCCAATTTGCCTGAAGAATTATAAAGGCCTGGAACACTTGGTTCTATGTATTTATTAGTTTGTTACAAAATCAGGAGAGATCATATAAATCACTCCATGTAGTGATCATCAATCTCTTCAGGGAGTCTAGCTTTTCTAACTTCTTAATCGGTAAAGAAGTGAAAAATAACCTATGACAATCTTATCTGAAACATCAAAATAGCTGTTATTAGGAAGAACGTCATTTTCCCCCCAAAAGAAAGAATAACTTTCCAGGGTGCAATTAGAAGCTCAGAGAATTTCTTAACCCTGAGCTGATTTGTCTTTCATTCCTTTTTAATTTGGCTCAAATAAGGCTCTCTCCCACTGTTGATGTAATACTCACTTTTCCACTCAAGCAGCCTGGAATTTTCCTCTGGGCTCTGGAAGGGCTCCCCGGAGCAGAGCTCTCCCGGCTCCCCAGGGCAGAGTGAGGCCGGGAAGAAGCCACTTGCCACTCTCCCACCTTTAGTATGCGCCCTATCGGACGATCACATGACATGGGCTTTTCTCCTTCTTGCCGGTGTGTCAGTGGTCGTGGCCAAAGACCGAGACAGGGCATGGCCAGTGGATGAAAAATGCGTCATCTGTGTTCTAGCTGCCGCGGGAAGACAAGCAGCTTCTCCCATCCCTTCCATCACAGCCCAGAAAGGACCTCCTACTCCCACCTGAATGATTCAGGACATGCCAGGAACTAGAGGCGCAGGAAACTAGATCTGCAGAGGAGAACCCACTGTCCTTATTCCAGGGAAACGAAAGATAAGTTGCTTTGATCACCTTGAAGACCAACCACCTCCTTCTACTGAAAGCTAACCCCGCCTTGAAGGTGACTGTCTCCCCTCCCCCAAGCACCTCCCCACTCTCTCTACTTTGGCCTGAGTATCAGGCTAATCAGATTGATCTGACAGATTTTTAATTACATTAATTAGGGCTTTTCTGAATAGGCCTGAATAGCATCCTGCCGAGGGTGTGTGCGTGCATGTGTTTCTTCTCTAAAGGAGATCTGCTACCACTGGGACTAATACTTTCTTTTCCTCTACCAATGGTAACTTTTTGTTTTGGTTTGGCTTTCTTGTCTTGCTCAAGGTGAAAAATGTGAGACAGTTGGTGAAACTGGGTGTGAAAGTATATATATTTTTTAAATTTTTAAATTTTTCCTAACCATTTAAAAAAATTTTTTTTAATAGTTTACTTATTTTTGAGACAGAGACAGAAGATGAGCGGGGGAGGGGCAGAAAGAGAGGGAGACACAAAATCCGAAACACGATCCAGGCTCCGAGCTGCCAGCACAGAACCTGGTGCGGAGCTCGAACCGCAAAATCATGACCTGAGCCAAAGTCGGACGCCTAACTGACTGAGCCACCCAGGCGCCCCATATATTTTCTAAATATTTTTTAATGTTTATTTATTTTTGAGAGAAAGAGAGAGAGAGAGACAGACAGAGTGTGAGCAGGTGAGGGTCAGAGAGAGCAGGAGACACAGAATCCGAAGCAGGCTTCAGGCTCTGAGCTGTCAGCACAGAGGCCCACGTGGGGCTCGAACCCACAAACGGTGAGATCATGACCTGAGCTGAAGTTGGCCGCTTAGCCGACTGAGCCACCCAGGTGCTCCTAAAAGTGTATTTTATAATAAAATGACCCGTGAGGATCTGAAGTAGACTCAGCTTCTATCTTGTGAGCATGGCTGGGTGAGAACAGATGCTTATTTAGAACATTTGTCTGCAACACAAACAATGGTTTTGTTCAACCTTTGCCTAGGAAACACTACCTTTAGTTTGAGTTTTAAAAATCCAAATTCTTGGGGCGCCTGGGTGGCTCAGTCAGCTAAGGGTTCGACTTCAGATCAGGTGATGATCTTTCAGCTGGAGAGTTCAAATGCCATATGGGGCTCTGTGCTGACAGTGTGGATCCTGCTTGAGATTCTCTCTCTCCTTTTCTCTCTTTGCCCCTCTCCCATAGGCCCTCTCAAAATAAATAAATAAATTTTAAGAAATTAAAGTTAAAAAAAATCCAAATTCTCTGAAAGATCCAAATTCTTCTAAATCTTCCCCTGTACTCTCACAGACTGAAGCCTGAGGAAATAGATTCTTACCTCTATGTATTATTGTATCTGGTACATTTTAGAGACAACCAAGGATGGTCACACGAAAGCCAATGGAGACTCAGCCTTTGTCCCTCCATTGTTTCTGAGACTAAAAGTGCTTTGAATGTCAACAACCCTTTTACTGAAACTATTTACTTTCAGCCACTAAATAAGAGGAGAACATTAATAAGTCCAGAACACTGGACAAAGATTAGCATGGTACATATATTTATTGTCTATATGTTGATTGTCTATTCTATAATTATCACTTTAAAATAAACTGTTTTGAATAAGCCACAACAAATGAGGGCATAGTTCTGGACACCAGGAAGAAAACCAACCATGCTAAATAAAGTTTGTTTGCTTTTTTAAACAGTCTAATATGAAACTAATTCCGTGTAACGACGTATCTTAGGGAAAGCAGTAAAAGCATGGACTTACGACCCTTAATCCAAGTTTTGAATCCTACGGACACTCTATCTCCCTGCTGAAGCTTGTGCAATGGCCACTTCTCTGGGGGGCTAATGTTGCTGTTCTTGCTCACCTGAGTGATGTCATAATTATGATGGTGTTTTAAGGGGATAGTTCCTGAATCGGTTGTAATCTTGATAAGACAGCTAAAAAATCACATTTTCGAACCACAGAGACTGACCAAGAAGATCAAAGTAAAAAACTTTTTAATCACTTTAAAATATATTCTAATGCCATTTTTTCCATCTACAATATATCCAATTATCTTATCTTCAAGGGTTAACTTGGATTTAACATTTCTAGCCATGTGGTTTTCTAGTCGCTTCGAAGTGAAAGTGGAGTCCTGACGCGTGTGTATATATATTCACCTTTTTTTCCCATTTTCAAGGGAAAAAAAGCCCTTAGTAAAATTGCTATTTACTGCCTTTTTGTTATCGCCTGGTTCTCACTAGAAATCAGTGCTCTTTCCTCCTTTCTGCGATCTTACTAGGTAACTAGGATGTGCTTCAAGAAGGAACCTGATTGTACTTTGTCTTTGAGGGCTGCCAAGCTTATCCCTGCACTCACCAATCACCAGAATAGGAATAATTCATTCACCTGCATGGGAAAGAGCAGAGATCCAAAACTTTTAGCACGAGGTCTTTGATCCATTTTGGATCAGACAATAAAGAATCTCTTGAAAGCATTAATAAAAAATTGAAGAAATTGAAAGATAGAAACAGGTTATTTAATTTGTTGTCAGATACTGAACAGTACAGGCATACCTCAGAGATATTGCAAGTTCACTACCAGACTACTGCATTAAAGCAAATATTGCAATAAAGCAAGTCAAATAAATTTTTGGTTTTCCAGTACCTATAAAAGTTATGTCTACACTATACAGTAGTCTGTTAAGTGTGCAATAGCACTTTATTTAATGACACAATGTGCAGGGTGTTTGGGTGGCTCAGTCGGTTAAGCATCCAACTCCTCAGCTCAGGTCATGATTTCACTGTTCGTGAGACTGAGCCCCACACTGGGCTCCATGCTGACAGCATGCAGCCTGCTTGAGGTCCTCTCTCTCTCTCTCTCTCTCTTTCTCTCTTTCTCTTTCTCTGCTCCTCTGCCACTCGCTTTCTCTCTCAAAATAAGTAAACTTAAAAAAACATAAAAATAAATTAAAAGTACAATGTGCATACCTTAATTAAGAAAAAAACCTGTCATGGCTAAAAATGCCAACCATCATCTGAGCTTCCAGGGAATCATAATCACTGATCGCATAGATCACCAAAACAAACATGATAATCATGAAAAAGTTTGAAGTATTGTGAGAATTACCAAAATGTGATACAGAGATATAAAATGAGCAAATGCTGTTGGGAAAATGGTGCCAATAAACTTGTTCAAAGCAGTATGGCCACAAACTTTCAATAATAAAAGAAAGCAACTGTATAAAGTGTAGTAGAGTGAAGTGCAATGAAACAAAAGATGTCTGTACTGTTCTGTCTACACCCAAATGTTTGTCCTGGAGAGGATCTATTTTATGCTTTGCAGTGATGGTTAACTTTTGGCTTCCCTTGGCAAAAAATACTAAGTGACTTATTAAACAAACACAACAACAATAACAACAAAACAAGTAAACCCACACACAATAACAGTGCCAAATTTTACCTAGTATTGAATTTAATTACTTAATTACAACCTTAAAATCTTCTAAACAGTTGAAGGAAGAGAAATGAAGTTAAAGTCCTGTCAGGCGAACTTTATAGAGTGTTAGCAACAGAATTTGGTGGAGAGAACAGAATAGAAAAAGAGGGTAAAAACCAAAAAGGCAAGAGCTGGGGTACCTGGGTGGCTCAGTTGGTTAAGCGGCCAACTCTTGACTTAGTCTCAGGTCATGATCTCGTGTTTGTGAGTGTGAGCCCCACATCAGGCTCTGGGCTGGTGGTGCAGAGCTTGCTTGGGGTTCTCTCTCTCTCTCTCTCTTTCTCTCTCTCTCTCTCTCTCTCTCTGCCCTTCCCTACTCTTGCACTAACTCTTCCTCTCTCAAACTAAATAACCTTTAAGAATTAAAAATAATAAAAATTTTATTTATTTTTTTAATGTATATTTATTTTTGAGAGAGAAATAGAGTACTAGTGGGGGAGGGGCACAGAGAGAGGGAGACACAGAATCTGCAGCAGCCTCCAGGCTCTGAGCTGTCAGTACAGAGCCCCACGTGGGGCTCAAACTCACAGACCGTGAGATCATGACCTGAGTTGGTCAGATGCAAAACCAACTGAGCCATCCAGATGCCCCCAAAATAATTACAATTTTTAAAGAGGAGAGGGGCGCCTGAGTGGCTTAGTTGGTTAAGGGTCGATCATAATCTTATAATCGTGAGATGGATACCTGAATTAGGGTCCATGCTGACAGCGAGAAGCCTGCTTCGGATTCTCTCTCTCCTTCTTTCTACCCTTCCCCCACTCATGCTAGTATGCTCTCTCTTTCAAAAAAGAGTTTTTATTTTTTTTAAAAGGAAAGAACAAATAAACAGGGGAAAGTGGCGGGAGAAAAGGAGTTTAAAGATTTTGCTTTCCAAAGGAATTGAGAACTGTAATACCAGTAGTAACTTACAAAATATAGATATTGACATACATAGGCAAACAAATATATGTGAGTACATGCTTGCATGCGTGTGTGTGTGTGAGTGTGTATGTGGAGAGAAAGGGAGAAAGAGAGAGATATTAGGGGTGTGGAGTAGGGCACAAAACCAACACAGAAACATACTGAAAGTAAGAAAAAGCCTTTCTTTAGATTCTAAAATACTTCAGTGTAGAATAAGAGGGTTTTAACCCCTTTTATTAAATTAAGTACAATGGTGGTCACTAAATAATCTCAATGCACTTACAGTTAATTTGTTTAAAAATATTAAAATCTGAATGTAAGTTCTCCAAACATATTTTTGTTATCAATAGGTCAATGTCTTAATATAGCTCATTAGCAAGCACTGAGCTAAGCAGAAGGTATACAGTATTCAGCAAAACTGACATGGTCTTCTTATCATTAAGTGTCAGAATCTGACATTAAATGAATAAATGTAAAAATATAATTACCAAGTATGGGGTGAAAAACTAAGGGGGACTTTTAAGCTGAAGGTTAAAGCTGTCAGTCTTATAGAATGGAAGGGAGGGATAGGACAGAGGTGGAGGCAAGACTGGATGGAAAGAGAAGCACTCTAGCACGCCAAAGTTAGGCCATGTTCTGGGAGTTCTGGGAACTGAAGAGCCACAGGTGTGGCTGGGTGAGTGCCATAAGTTTGGGCTGCAGGACTTCACAGCCCATGTAAGAAAAGGATTTTTAGGGGTGCCTGGACAGCTCAGTCAGTTAAGCATCTGACTTCAGCTCAGGTCATGATCTCACTGTTTATGAGTTTGAGCCCCACATCAGGCTCTGTGCTGACAGCTCAGAGCCTAGAGCCTGGTTCAGATTCTGGGTCTCCCTCTCTCTCTGCTCTTCTTCCACTTGTGCTCTGTCTCTCTCTGTCTGTCAAAAATAAACATTAAAAAATTTTTAAAACAAGGATTTTATTCTGAGGCTTGAATTTTCTTCTAAGGACAATTCTAGTGTGAATAAAAGTATTCTTAAACTAGTAACTTCTGTAGCACATTCAATTGTTAAAGTAACAATATGTGGGGAAATGTACTACCATTAAAACAGTTAAATAAATTATGATGGAATATTGTCCAACCATATAAAAATGGTGTAAAAGACTATTTCATGATACAAAAATGTTCAAGATGTTTAAAATCAGTATATACATGAACATATAATACTGATTTTGTAAAAAAGAACTGCACCAGTAGTTATATTTATAGAACTATTATAAGGAAATACACCAAAATGTTCAAAATCATTAAAGTAGGGGGAGAAATTCAGGGAGTTTTATTTTGTATTTAACTTTTTTCCAATTATCATTCAGTAAAATGAACTTTTTGGGGGGAAGGATGTACAGGTCTATGAATTTTAGCACAAAGCGTAGATTCCTGTAACTCCCATTCCAATCAGCAGTAGCGTGGCTCCATCATGCCACAAAACTTCCCTCATGCTATTCCTTTACAGCCACAACTGATAGTTCATTTTACTCTTTATACTTTGCAATAATTTCTAAACTCACTGCCATTAGCATGTACTGTTTAAATTTTTTAGGAAAAAACCATAATTTTAAGTAACAGAAATAAAAGAACAATATATAATAAATAAGTGATCTCCTAATGCGATGACTTTTTTCTTAGTCATTATTTGAGATAAACATGCCTCAGATATTTTTAGATTTGAGAATCTTCCTCAACTAACTCATTCTGTTCCTCCCAGAAATTATAAGCTTTGAGCAATTTGAAAAACATACCACCAGTGGGGGTAAGGCCTGAGGGAGACTCTGTGTTATCTAGAAGAAGATTCTCTCAAATTAACAATGAAGATGAAAAGTAACAGAAAGATGTGCAGTAACATTAACAATAATGCCAGCTTGAAAGACCTGGTGAGGAGAAGAGACAGAATCCCACATAAGAAACTTTCCTGCTCTTTTTCCTGTTTAATTAGTAGCTATTCAGATGGCCCCAGTACATACACAAGCAATCCTAGGCCTTGAAAGCATTACAAGAACTAGCAACCACAACTTTATCACTATCAAGGGCAATTCTGGTTCAATTATCCAGCCCAGAAGGTAGATTCAAGACATGTTTCATTTTTAATCTATTAAGCAGAAAAATATATTTTTGCTATGCCAAGTCTAGAAAGATGGTTATCTTCTGGACAGAATTTAAAGAATATGTATTACAGCACTTCTTCTGTCCTCCCCTCTCAACGCAAATCTAAGTAGGGAGCAACTACTTGGGCTAGACAGGCCTCGATGGTGGGAGCGAAGCTTTGGGCTCTGCCTGTCTGAAGGAAAACCTGGATGAAGAGACCTAGGGAACTGTGGATGAAATCCCCATCAGATCCCAAACGCACACAACTTAAAGTCCTGAGGCTTCAAACAGGATCTTTGGATAAGCCCCATGCCCTCCTGCCAAGGCCACAGCCCAAAGGTCTACGTTGACTCCTCCTTCCAACTAGACAGCTAAACAGGTGAGTGGAATTATTGTGCCCTAAGGTTATTGGGAAAGTGGTGAGCCTTGCTGTGGAAGAAACAGGGGAGGTAAATACCTTTGTTCCTTCTGTTTTGCAAAGAAGCAAATTGAGGCAGACGGTCATATAACTTGCCAGGGATCAAAAGCTTGTGAAATGGAATTAGAGGATTTGAATCCAAGCAGTTCAACTTCAGAATCCATGATACCATTACCTTGTTAAGAATGTTGTGCTGTTTTTAGTGGGAAAAACACCAAGCTAAATGAATGCCTGTTGACAGGGAATGGTCGAATAGACGGTACTATAGCCATACCAGTGAATATCAGGCTTAAATTCAGTAGAAGCGGATCTTTAATAGCAGTTTTAGGAGTTACCTCACCATTTATTGGGAAAGGCAAGATATATAATATTACCCAATTTTTTAAGAACAATGACAGAAAAGGCTACATATCTTTATGTTTCTCTATAATTACATGAGCTTGGAAGAAGGTAATAAGGGACACACCATGTTGTTAACACTGAAAATGGAGTTTTTATTCTTAATTTGTAAAATGCAAGTTAATATAATTCTTTTAACTATGAAGCATAAGGAATAGACAACCTTCTGATCTAGCAGAGTCAAGTATGTTTTCAGACAACACCTGAGCCCGTGGGATACAGGTTTGAACTGGAAAGACTGCTTTACACAGAAGCTGCAGGCTGTTGCTGAAAGGAGTCTTAATTACTGAAAAAGTAGAACAGAAAGTAGAAGTCTATCTCTTTTTTAAAAAATATTTTAAAATGTTTACTTATTTTTGAGATATATAGAGAGAGACAGTGTGAGCGGGTGAGGGGCAGAGAGAAAGGAAGACAGAATCCTAGACAGGCTCCTCCCCATGAGGGCCTTGAACTCAGGAGCTGAGAGATCATGACCTGAGCCAAAGTTAGACGCTTAACTGACTGAGCCACCCAGACTCCCCTAGAAGTATATCTCTGAAGCAGACTGTCAGCAAGCCCCTTCAATCCTTTTATTAGAGGCTAAATACACCCTGGTTTGAGTGTGGATGCAGGTGGTGTGCTTGTATTTGTGTGTGCAAGCACACATGCACGTGTGTCTTTATTCTAACAACACCATACCCTCCATTGCTCTGGTCTACCTAGAAGTGTCCTGGAAAGCAGGGGACAAATAAGTCAATTCAGCAAGTCACTCTCAGCCACTTAGGACACTAGCTGAGTACTCTCATTTCTTCATTAATGTCAAGAAAGGGAGAACAATAGGTCCCAGCCATTAAGCACTTCTCAATTCAAGATAAGAAAGAGTTAAACAGATGATAATCCATGCATTTAGCTGGGTTTCAAACATTTGGCTGCTTAATCATTTCTTCCCCACTGTGCACTGTACAAACACACAGGGAATGTTTGAAAAACCTTGGTCTTAGGGATGGAGGGTTTCTAGAGGTAGGGGAAAGGTGGAGACAGAAATCGCAGGGGGGAGACAAGCCAGGGAGATTTCACAGCCAAACCTTTACTAGGAAATGAGACCATTTCTCAACTGCCATTTGGGAAATAGGCTAAATACAAGGTCACTAAGCCGCTACAGGCTAGCTAAAAGATTAAGGCAGTGATGCCAGTAAGAAATACTTATTTCTAATAGTGTATGACAATAGGTCTGTGGCTAACTCATTTAATACTATTGTTTTGCAAACTAGCTTATTTTAACTTGGTAGGTAACATTTTAATTATGTTAAACTGAACACATTAGAGGTAAAGATTATATATCTGAATTTAATGATAAGGAGAGACAGAAAGAAGCAAATTTGAGGTGGCCCATGTTTCAGTCTTTACAAAATAAAAACAATAAATACAAAGAAACAAGTAGTTGTAGCTGTTTCCTGAAATGAGTGGATTTAGGAATGTAAACTTATCTGATAAATTGGCACCATGTTTCAGAAACATTTATGAGTAACCAAAATAATAGCTAAAAGAATAATTCCTATAATCAATGTGCTGGTTAATACAGAAACTTATGACACTATACCAAGACTGATTCACTTCTCTCTTAGGTGAGAGAAAAACTTAAGGCAGATTTCTAGGAAAACATAGAATAATATAATTGTAAGTTCTTGATACAATAAAATCTGTAGCCTCAAAAGAGACATAACTGTCTCCTTCTAAGAAATGGTTTTCTCTTTTGAGGAAACTTTTTAGGCTCTCCCCATCTCTTTAATACAAACTGGAAAGGTAGAGATGACCCCAAGAAATGAAAAGGAATGCTTATACCACAGCTACTTCTTCACTCTCTAAATGTATAGTTTACTTATAAAGAGTGTGAGCAAGAAAGAAATTCTTCATTTATTTTCTAAATATTTTTTAAATATATATGTCAACTCATTTAATCTTTTCTAGCAATGGATCATTAGGACTGATAAGTTCTATGCAAATCTGAATAAGATTCCTGAAGACACATGTAGAACGATAAAATATATGTGCTCAAAATGGCAACTGGAGGACAGGATTCTGGGAAGATGGTGGAACAGGCAGCACCAGGAATTTGTCTTCCCACCTAGACAACAATAGGTCTGGAAAAAATCTGTCAAATGTAATTCTTTTAAACTCAAGTAGACCAACATGCATTATTGGAGTTCCAGGAGAAGAGAGAGAAAAAGAAAAGAGAATATACGAAGAAGTAATGGCTAAAATTTTAAGAAACTTGACAAAAAATACGAATATAAACAACGAAGGAGCCCAACAAATGCCAAGTAAGATGAACTCAAAGAGATGCACACTGAAACACATTATTATCAAACTTTCAAAAGACAAAGAGAAAACAGACAAATTAGACTTCATGAAAATTAAAATCTGTGTACCACAGGACACTATTAACAGAGTGAAAGGCTAGCTATGGAATGGGGAAATATTTGCAAACTATATGCCTGATAAGAGATTAATATCTGGAACACATATAAAGAACTCCTAAAATTCAACAACAAAAACCCAAAGCCTGATTCAAAAATGGGCAAAAGACTTGAAATGACATTTCTCCAAAGAAGATACATAAATGGCCAATGGGCATGTGAAAAGATTCTCAACATTAATAATTATTAGAGAAATGCAAATCAAAACCATGACAAAATAACACCTCACACTGAGTAGGGTGGCTACTATAAAAAACCAAAACAAACAAAAACAAAACAAACCAAAAAAAACAGAAAATAAAAAGGGTTAGAGCATTTGTCGATAGATTGGAATACTTGTGCACTGTTAGTGGGACTGTAAATTGGTACAGACACCAGACAGCAGGATGGTGATTCCTTAAAAAATTAAAAATGAAATTATAATATGACCCAGAAATTCCACTTCTGGGTATGTAACTAAGAGAATTGAAAGTGGAGTATCAAAAAGATATTTGTCCACCCATGTTCATAGTGCTCAGAAATAACCCAAGTGTACATTGACAGATGAATGGGTAAGCAAAATATATACACATACATTCTACATATAAACATATAATGAAATATTAAAAGCCTTAATAGGAAGGAAATATGACATATGATATAACATGGATGAACCTTGAGGACATTATGCTAAGTTTCAGTTTTACAAGATGAAAAGAGCTCTGGAGATGGATGATGGGGATGTTTAAACTAATATAATGTGCTTAATGCCACTTAACTGTACACTAAAAATGGTTAAGATGGTAGATTTTATATTATGTATATGTTACCCAATAAAAAAGTAGTCACAAAAATAAACTTAAAGGAAAAAAAAACCCTCTGGGAATTGTTCCAGCCAAGTAATCGGTAAAGCTTGGCTGAGACTTAAATAAGAAATTCCCTAGAAGTTTCTGGTCAGAACTCAAGCCTTGGTACACCATTGGTAGGTTCCCAAAGTGTGGATGAAAAATAGAGCAAGGGCTTTCCCAGCTATATGCCTATTCTGTATATTGCATTTGTGTTTTCCTTTTTGTGACCTTCAGCTAAACCTTTGGAAGATGATAAAATATATTACTGCACACCAAAAACCAAGGTTGTGTGTTTCTTTTTTCCTCCTGATTCAGACGCAGACTGTTGTTATCCACAGAATCTGTCAGGGATCTGCATTTGAAAGAAAAACAGAAAGTCCAGGGTAGATTCTTTCTATCTCATTAAGTAGACACCATGTACACCCCAAATCAAGCTTCCTCTGCCTGTGGGACCAGCATGGGCTTCATCCAGTAAGAGTGTTTGAAAATATTTTAATTGTTCTGTATTAGCTTTGGTTCACTCTAGTCAATGAAGAAAGCTGCTAATGAAAAATGAACAGTAATTTCGAAGAAATATGTCATAAAATTTCTCCCTGCCACAGAAATATGAAATATGCTACTAATGCTTCCTTGTTTTGCGCTCCCACTTAACACTGTTAAAGTGGATATACTTGATCTAAGAAATAAGACAATAACAACACCTAGGAAGAGCAATCCCTTTTCCTTTTTGGAAAATCATTAAGAGTTTTAAAAATAAATCTTCTCACTGAACGTTATACATAACTATCACAGATTATTACACATGAACTTACATCTTCAGTCATGAGTGGTACTAAACCAGGTCTCCAACTCTAGTCAGTAGGACACTGGGCAAACATAGAATACAAATGTTTTCAGATACAGAATGGACACGCAGAACTAGAACCTCTGAGAGGTGGAAAACTAACAAGATGAACCTTACTACCACCCAGCCTTCTGCCTGAGGACACCTACCAGATACCAGCCAAGGAAGGGAACCCAAGAAGACTACTGTAGTCTCATTAACCTGAGGTGCCAGATGTCAAAGAACAAGAAGGCAGAGGTTGTTGGAGTTTGTATGACAAAGAACCTAACAGAAGGGAGCTATGCAGAGAAAGAGCTTTACAAATCTGTCTTAGGTCTCTTCGAGTCTCTGGCTGAATGTGCTTAATATCCTTAAGGTGAGATTTCATAAGGCTATGAAACAAAGTAAAACTACCAGGGAGCTATAAAAAGCTATAAGAAGAGCAATGGCCATCAAGATAAATACACAACGGACTACTGCTTAACATAAAGGAATGAACTTGATACATGCAGCAACACGGGTAAATCTCTGAATCATGCTGAGTGAACGAAGCCAAAAAAATCACACATACTGCAGGATTCCATTTATATAAAATTCTGGAAAATTCAATCTAATAGATATATGGTGAGAGAAAGCAGATCAGTGCTTGCCTGCAGATTGAGGTGCAAGGAGGGAGGAATGCATTCATGGATTTCAAAGAGTCATTAGGAAACTTTTTTTGGAGGGGATGCTGACACAATGTTTATTATCTTCATGTTGATAACGGTTTCACAGGTATCCACAGATAACAAAATTTAGTGAGTTGTACACTTTAAATATATGTAGTTTGGTTTACTTCAATTATACCTCAATAAAGTGAAAAAACAAAATCAAACATAGGATTATGCCTACCTATTATTTCTAACTTACATGATATGAAGAGACTTTTATATAAATGATCATGTATCCGTACTGTGCTTTAGTATTCTATTCCATGAACCTATTCTGATTTATTTAACCAAACCCGTTATTGGATATTGAAGTTGCTTTCAACTATTCACAACCCACAGACAGCAGTTATTTTCTGTGAGAAGCCATGCATCATTTTCAGTTGCATTACTTCAGGTAGTTAGAGTACTACACTCAGGAAGCAAAGGCCCAACATTAAAATTCTGTTCCATAGCCATGAATTTGGGCTTACCCTTCGTCTTGGACTGTTGCGCTGAGGATATATGCAGTTGGACCAATAGGCACTAGAGCAGATCCATGTGAGGAGAAACCAACAGAAATCCAGCACCCCCAACCCCCCAAGAAGAGAAAGAAATATATGCTCCAATGGATTATATGCTCCAATGGAAGGTCAGCCACGTTACCTCTGAATCAAAGAATACATTTAATCAGCCTCAAAAGAAGAATGGAAAAAAATGTATTGCAGGTATTCAGTATGTGTTCTGATGTAGAAAAGGAACGTGGAAGAACTCCCCAAGGACGATACGATAGTACTATCTCCACTCTGTATGCACGGAAAGCTGGCCTCGCATGGAGAAGGCGAATGAAGCAGGTAAATTCATTAATTTGCAAACCCACTCCAGAATATCACACGTAATGAGCAGCTACCACTTGTCAGAATGGCCTGAAACCCAGGACTAAGAAATGGTGAGCTGTCAACAAGGCAGCAAAAGAACATTTCACACCAGTAAAAAAAAAAAAAAAAAAAAAAAAAGAATATATGCAATACTTGTCTCTCTCCCAAAAGGGAGGTTTTATTTCATGTGGAAGATATTCCCCAAATGATGAAATCAAAACCACTGTTTCAGGATAGAAGAACAACACACTGTTTAGTACATATCTGGTACTCCTCAGAAAAAGCACTGTTCCTCCAGCCCCCTCTCCCACTCCCCCACCGCGTATTTTCTATGCAGCCTGTACTTTACAACTCTCTCTCCCTGCAGTGCTGGAGCAGATCTCTCCTTCATGCCAAAACTGCTCTTTGAAGTCTGCCCTCCCATTAGGGCTTTGGTGTAGGTATTCAGACTGATCACACAAGCCCCGCAGAATTCCCGGACCGTCCACGTTCTGTCGTATACAGTTGTTTCATGTAGACTGTGATTTACAGTCTTAATTAATGCTCAAAAGAAGAAGAGCACATCTTTGGTGGGGCTTTTCCCCCCTTCTTTCTGCAAAACAGGACTCTTGGGGTTTCTGTGGACATTGTGCAGGATGGTTTTGCCAAATGGAATGAAGCACACTTAATACTTTTCCTTTATAACCTTTGCCATAAATCAGCTGGCACTCCGTTTGCACCAAGTGCAGCGATTAATGTCCTGCCCCTCCCCCAGCACTTCCCGAATTTTAAACAAAGTAGGAATAAACTGAGGGTGAACAGAGCCAGCGGGCCCAGTAAATCAGTTTAATGAGATCTGAATAGATCACATAGGACATATTGTGGTAAAATAAGGTGGGTGGTGGGTATCTGAATTTCAACAGTGTAGGAGGAGAGGGGGCGCAGGGAGAGGAGATGGAAGTTCCGGTAGGCGATGCTCAAACTCTGACACATGTCTTTGGTAAAAACAGCACATCTTACATTCTCTTTCCCATTTGCTGAAACTTACTGCTGTGACTCGTTTGGATTTAGCACCGTTTCCTGTCTGTGGTTTTGCTGGTCCATGTTTTCCCACAGACGGTGAGTTTTTCTGTTTGCCTCTTCTCATCCATGACTATCTTGACCTGCGTTGGTTCTTAGTCCACCGCCTCCCTTCCACAAATGTACATCTCTGTATGCACAATTACCTCTCTGTCTAAGATAGGACAAATAAAGACCTCCTATCTGAGGGCTGAACTAAGCAAGATGTGAGAAGCTAATTATTAGGTTATATCCATCAGGGGCTGGACACCAGCAGCTGCTCAGACAGGCTTCACTTTACTGTCCCTAACTAACAGGAAATTCACGCTCCTCCCTCCCCTCTGCTGCATCAGAGATAAATATACTGTTCAGTTTTCTGCTCTTTAGTTCAAATACACAAACAAGATTCCTCCTGTATGGAAAACTGTGAGAAGACAAAAATAAAAACAACTTCTGCCAAAGTAGCTGCCTAATGACATATGTCCTTAATTTCACCCACAAAGTGAAGTATAATCGTCATAGATGCCTCTATTAACAGAGCTCCCATGAGTTATAGAATCTTCAGGAAGATTGTTGAAGGAAATAAATAAAGGAGAAAGAAATGAGAGAAAAGAAAAGAATGCCTTTGTAATGTTTCACTTACTTTACGAAATGCATGAGGATGGTTTCAAAACTCCTGAGTCCCCTGTATATAAGATTATCAGCTTTTAGTCATGTTTACTGTTCATATTACTCTCCATGACTAAACACCAGAAAGGCCTTAATTTAGTAGTTATAAGGCCAACTGACTTTGTGAGAAAACTGCCCAAGCAACTTATTAATTCCCAAAAGAGTATCGATCTATCTGATGGTAAAAAGAGGTATAATAACGCCATACTATTGCACGTCTACAACTTTAGTTATAGGAGGATACATATCATCCTTTTGTCTTTTCATAGGAGAGAATGAAAATTACACTTACATATACCTCTCCTCTCAATTAAACCTGAACAAATGAGGCAGCCTTTTAGCCTCATACTGAAATGTTTCTTGTAGGACTGATTTGAATACTCCAAATCTGCATTTCGACTGGTAAATCCAAATCTGAATTTTCGAATTCAAAAAAGAAATGCAGTTCTTAACTTCCATCATCATGGGTAATAAATATGGAATGTATTGTTTTTAAGCTTAAAAATCGCCAGCATCATAAACCTGAGAATGTCGGTGAGCTGCAAGTGATATATCATCTAAGGCAAATTCAGTCCTCTTGTGCTTCTGGACTGTCTTGTGCTGTGGATTATGTCATGCACGTGGCATAAAAGTTAATGCATTCAACAACACAAAGGAAGACAGCTGTGGAAGAGCCTAAATGACACCATGGGCAATTTTGCATTTTAACATTGAAGGTCTCTAGTACTTTTCAAACTTAACATAAGGTCTCCATATTCAACGCTCCTCCCCTTCTTTTCTCCTTTTAAATGTGAAAGAAGTTGATTGATAACATATTTCAACCTTCCCAGATAGCTCAGACTTGGTGTGCTTGTTTAAAAAAAAAAAAAAATGACCACCACGTGCATCACAAATTATTGTTAAATCATTCCTCTTACATATTCTTTATTTTTGTTGCAGAGCTCAAAGATGCTCCTCCTTGCAGAGGTAAGGAATAAAACATGAGGCAGACAGGAGACAAGATTCGCTACCAAGTGCTAGATCCCAAATATCTTCCTCTGCACAGAACCATTTTCACTTCCCTTTCTTTTTTATGAGCGTGAATATATTAGTTTATGAGCGTGAATATATTCTAACTACAAAGCTGATGGCGAAGAAGAAAGAGGGATTTTACTACCTGGAGCATGGCGAATAATCCTGGAAGGATGAGCTAACCACTGTGTCTGATGTAGTTGTATGTAAAAATCAGCATTAGCGCTCTTTCTTCCCCCTTAGAAAACCAATGCCTTCATTCATACTCTACTGGATAGAAAAATATAGACTCAGATTCACTGAAATTCTAAAAGCCCCACACCTCCTAAACGTGACTTCTTCCCCAGGACAGATGATTAGGAGTGCAGAAAACAATAGTTTGAATTTATAGTGTAATGACATTTTCAAATGTGACATGTCTGGCTTATAAGAAAGCCATCCATTTCCTTCCGTACACAAGCAGTCTGAGACAAACTTAAAATTTCAACTGCCATCTGTCATTGTCATAGCACGAAAATAAAATGCGGTGTCTGGAGTATTGTCATCCTCTGAATGGGACACAGTACTCATTTGGTGGAGGAAAAGTATCACCTGTGGTGTAAAAACAATGATATGTAAATAGACACTAATTTTTTAAGGGCTGAAGATCCTTGAAGCTTTGAAAAAGCCTCTGGTCAGAGTCAATAGGCACAGAGATCCCTGTGCGTAACTTCAGGGGTTTGCGAGACAGACACAGGAACATGAGCCCAGGGAAAGACGGCTTGCTGGGCACAAAAGGAATCCAACAGGCTTCAGGAACACGTAGATGGACATGTAGTCATTGGCTCGATTTTTCTGGATCTTTTGTTAGAAGGAAAAGTTACGGATTCAGTCACAGTTGAGATGGGATCCCAACAACTTGGAGTCAGCTACCAGTGGATTCGATCAGTACCAGTCCTGGCTCTGTCTGCCACAACCATGTGTCCCGTGCCACTTAAACCAGTCCCAGGTTCCATGTCTGTAAAGTGGAGACACAAGTGTGCAAAGAGTACCCAGGCTTTTTCAGGCAAGAGGTGTGGTTCCTCCGCTAAGAAAGAGGTAAGAATCCAGCTTACTCCACAGAGATGACAAGACACAGATTTAAGCAAAGTTCCTGTCAATGAAAAAGAAGTAATGACCTCCCTGGCCTACTTAAGGAAAGCTTCTTAGAGGAGCTGAGGGCGGATCAAAACTTACGTTAAATCACTAAAATCTAAACCACCGTTAAACACTAAGGTAGTCTTAGTTAAGTGCCAGAATCCTACAAACATTATATAAAATACACTGCAGCAGAGGAAAGGAAAGAAAATCAAGAAAAATGTGCATGGTAGTTAACAGACCGAATAACCAATAGAGAGGCAACAAAGGTTGTGTCCACAAATCATGGCAATTCCCACTGCCGGTTGTTTACTTTTATATCAAAGACAATGCTAATGAATTAATTACCACATTTCCAAGCACCAGAGCAGAAAATCAGAAAAGGCAATCAGAAAGGATGAAGGAAACCACATTAATAACACAAGAAGGTCGGCTGACAATCTTTCAAGGAGAAAAAAGTGGAAAAGCAGAATAATTAAGAATTAAAAAAAAAAAATCACAGCAGCTTGAAGTCACTTAAAATCCTGAACAATTCTTTTGACGAGGGGTAGTCTGTGAATATCTGCTTTTATTTGTTAATATTTCTTGTACTAAGGTAAACATTTCTGTTTGTTCTTGCAGGTAACAAAGAGTGGATAGATATCCTCCTAACAGAACACGGTGCCTCCCCCCTTGTCTGGAAAATCACAGAGCCCTGCAGAATAACTTGCCCCATTCTAAATTTGAAACCAGGGACCTTGAACAATTCTATAACCAATATTCATGGTGATGACCTTAAATTTTTAAGAAAAAGTGAAATGATGTTCGATATTCTATTTATTGCTTTAGAGGGCACATGCCTCACTAGCTAGAAGCTTTATCTGGAATTTTATATTTCCAACTCTGTCGTAATACTTTTCCCTTTCAACAGAATTATCATTATGTTTCTGGGGCATCTTAAACTTCTTACGCTCTCTCTTGTTTTATTTTATCCTTATACCAGTCTTTAGACGGTATATGCCTTATACTTGACGGCAGATACTAGAACTCCCATTATATATATATTATAATACATATATATAATTTGTATTTTTTATTTTTGGGGTGTTTATTTATTTTTGAGAGAGAAAGAGAGCACAAATGGGGGAGGGGAGGAGAAAGAGGGAGACACAGAATCCAAAGCAGGCTCCAGGCTCTGAGCTGTCAGCACAGAGCCCAATGTGGGACTCGAACCCAGGAACTAAGAGATCCTGACCTGAGACAAAGTCAGACACTTCCAACTGAGCCACCCAGGGACCCCTGGAACTCCCATTTTAGATATGGGGAAGCCGAAATGCCAGGCATGAAATGGCTTTCCCAGAATCATCAATCTATTTAGTGATAATGTCCTGACAGTTGACACATACTTGAAGAAATAAACATCCCAGTCTAGGGAAGGGTGGCAATGTTTCTTTTGCTTCTTAATTAACAGCGTGACTATAATTATATTGTCCTACACAGTGTTCCAGAAAGTTTCTTTGGCTCTCAGGTAAAGGAGCAAGACCTCTTAGGTCAACTCAGAGATCAGCAGCCCTGTCTGGCTTACTCCACTCCAGGGACCATCTTATCTATAAGGACAAATTATAATGAAAGGGAGACTACTGACATGCTGCATTGCTGCCCACCCTGCACACACACGGGCCCTGCCGGCTTTCCCTCTATTCTCTGCATATTTCACTGGAATGAGAGTAGGGGAGGATTAAAATAATAATAATAATTAAGGGACGCCTGGGTGGCTCAGTTAGTTAAGCATCCGACTTTGGCTCAGGTCATGATCTCACAGTTTGTGAGTTCAAATTGCTCGTTGGGCTCTGTGATAATAGCTTGGAGCCTGTAGCCTGCTTCAGGTTCTGTGTCTCCCTCTCTCTCTCTGCCCCTCCCCTGTTCATGCTCTGTCTCTCGATATATATCAAAAATAAATAAACATTAAAATAATAATAATTAAAAAGAAGTCATCTGAGAGTCTGATGTCAGTAAGCCTGAAGTCTGTTCAATTTACGCTTGACAACAGATTACATACTCTTACCAACTTGATTTAGTATGCACATTTGTGGTTTTCTTCAATTATCAAAAACCAACTAAAACTATCTTTAATAACTTATTGCTATGAATGGCTCACTTTTTAAATCCACTTATTAATTCTAGTTAGCCTTTTATATGAGCCCAAATCTGCTCCAGCAGATTCAAAATTCTTAGAGAATGTGAAGCTAAAAATGAGTGGGAGGGGCTGACCCAGAAGAAAATACAGATATGATTTCTGGGAAGGCTAAGGTGACTTGTTCAACTTCTCTTTTTACCCATTTGGAAACTGAGATTCAAGTGTAAAGGGATTTGCCCAAGCAACTAATGGCCAACAATCAGTTTATAAAGTATACAAGTCACAGAAAAGTGCTTTTGTGGAATGCTGAGAACATTGCTTAGAATGATCTCTGATTCTGGGGCAATTCTCTGTCCCCCTCTACCAAATTCACCATGAAGGACAGGAACAAAAGGTTGGGGATGGAAATGCACAGTAGAACGCAAAGAGCACTCAAGGCTTTTGCAGACTCAGACTGGATCCGGATTAGCCTGTATAGACTTTCAGTAAACTGCTTAATGTCTCCAAGTATCAGCTTCCTCATCTGTGAAATGGCAAACATACACTCCACCATTCCCCCGTCAGCTCTGGAGTTTCTGTCCGATATTATAAATATAAACTGCCTGGCATACAAGAAGGGAATGTTGGTTCTCTTTCTCAACATTAAGAGAAACTTCAAAAATAAAAAAGAGAGGCAGAGCAAAAAGAAATTAAGCCACAACGAACATAATAAATCATTTATTAATTAGGAGCTGAATAAGCAATATGTGAAATACTCAACATTTATTCCTCCAAGCATTCCACTCCATGTTTAGCTAGCTTGCTGCTGCCACGAATGAATGAAAATGTGAGTTAACCAAGTTTTCAATGATATTTTTTTAAGTGCAGAGGGGAGAAAAAATCAAAAGCTGCCAACTAACTCAGTATCTGTGATTTACCTATATTTCAATTATTCCAGTTATTTTGAGATACCACCTGAATACACTTAACGTGAGTAAATAACATATGTAATATTAAACTTTTCTCAGAATATAAAATCTGCTACACTCAATAATTTATGTAGATATTCTGCCCTCAGAGGTGGAACTTAACTCCCCACACTTGAGTTTTTTCTGTACATAATGACCTCCTTCCAAAGAGTAGAGTATGGAAAGGCGGCAGGGGTAGGGAGTAGGGGGGAAGAACTGTGGAGAAACTTGACAAATACTACCTCAGCCAGCGATCAAGGTCAACATCAACAGGGATAAGTCATGTTGATAATACGTACACTCGACATAATGGGATGAAATGGTACTGGTACCTCTGTGGCTGTCATCCCCTAAACCCAGAACTCCAGTCTAATCATGAAAAAAATTTAGGCAAGTCCCAACTGAGGGACATTCCACAAAATACCTGACCAAATACTCCTCAAAACTGACAAGGCCATTAAAAACAAAGGAAATCTGAGAAAATATAACCCAGAGCAGAGGAGCCTAAGAGGACATGAATATTAAATGTAATGTGGTATCCTGGATAGGATTCTGGAATAGAAAAAGGATATTAGATAAAAACTAAGAAAATCTGAAAAAAAAAGTATGGGCTTTAGTTAATAGAACGTAATATGGGTTCTATTCAATATGGGTTCACTCATTGTAACAAGTGAGCTTGTTAACATACTAAATATGTGAATAACAGAAGAAACTCCCTGTACTGTCTTATCAATTTTCTGTAAATCTAATTCTGTTCTAAAATAAACCAAAAACCAAAAAAAGCAACTATAGGGGTGCCTGGGTGGCTACGTGAGTTAAGTGTCTGACTCGATTTCAGCTCAAGACATGATCCCAGGGTCATGAGATACTTGAGATTTTCTCTCTCTCTCTCTCTCTCTCTCTCCCCCCTCCCCTTAATCCCCCTTTGCCCCCCCCACTCGTGCTCTAAATAAATAAATAAAACTATAAATCATTACATTAACAAAACTGTTTTAGTAACTATATATTCCATTACTAGAAAACCTCATTTTCTAGAACTAAATGTGTATTCATTCCTGTTTTGTAAAAAAAAAAAAAAAAAAAATGATGTTCTCTTGAGGAATAGCTATCATTAGAAGATCAAATGGTTTCACAAAGGCTGAGTAGTTCAGATGAAAATGGCATCTGCCCAAACCGTCCTGAGTAATATAGTCATAGAAGACCTCCTTAAGCAACCTTATCTGTTAATTTCCTAACCAATAAATCCAAGAAGCTGGGCTAGACTATCAGTATGGTTCTGCAGAGCTTTATAGTTCCACCATGTTCGATATCGTTTCTCCAAAAGCAAAATACGCACATTCAAAACAACAGAGAACCTTCCCACTCCCACCCCTCCCCTCTTCCTCAGCTCACCACAGGCTTTATTTCTCATTCCAAAAGTGAGGGTGGTTTTTCATCTGCCCCAGCTTCCACATCATCACCATGACTGACAGAGTCAGAAACACGAGGGCATGCCACTAAATCAACAGCCCTTCAGGGTCCCTTTGCAAAAAAAAAAAAAAACAAAACAAAACAAACAAACAAACGAACAAACAAAATCAAACTCTAGCAGCTGGCCTTGGCACCAGGATTGTTCAGCTTGGTTAAAGCTGCTGCATCATCCATCACTGAGAGATGAGGGGACATCTGCCCAGGGTCAGACTAGCCAAGCAACTGTGTGAACTTACTCCAGACCCTGTGACTGCTTCACTTTGCCTGTTTCTAAACTTGGTTGCTTTCTTCTTCACATGGTGCCCTCCAGCAGGGCTAGGGTATTGGTGCCTGGGTCATCCTCCACTATCAGTTCAGAGTGGAGTCACATACCCACACTCAAACACACAAAGTGCAGGAGTGTTTTCTATTCGCCCACGTTCATTAATATTGTCTTCTGGCTGCCATGTTGTGTTTGGAAAACGGCTACACTTCTGCAGCTACTTCCCATCAACTAAAACATGCTTTAACTTAGAACTAACTCGAAATAAATAAGAACATTGCTTCACAGCTGATGGAGCTGAACAAAAACCATTTAGATTTTCCCTTGTCCTTTATGAAGTAAACTCAAGACTCATTTTCAATGCACCATTTAGTCATTCAGCAGGCAGACATTTAGTAAATGCTAACTAAACGACTGCTTGTTATTCTACTGGTGTTGAGGATACAGAGATGAATAAGATATTTCAGACAATGCTCTTACTTTCAGAGTTCATAGTCTCGAAGGGGAAGAACTTAAAAATGCAAAGAACTACTTGCCATGTAAGTAATAAATATTTGCCATGGTGTTAAGAAAGCAGTCAAAAATCAGTCATCACAGCCAAAACGTAGAAACAACCCAAAGGTCCACAAACAGATGAATGGATCAACTAAATGTGGTAGAAACATTTGGAATATTATTCAGCCATAAGAAGGAATGATATTCTGATAAGAACAGATGTTATACCTGATCTTAGCCAAAAGGCTGAGAAGCAACTGAAATTCTATACATATTATAACACACATGAGCCTTGAAGACATTATACTAAGTGAAAGAAACCAAACACAAAAGAACACATATTGTTCGATTACACTTAAATGAGGTAGCCAGAATAGCCAAATTCAGAGACAGAAAGTAGAATGAAATAGAATGGAACAGAATAGAATGAAATAAAATGGAATGGAATGGAATGGAATAGAATGGAATGGAATGGAATAGAATGGAATAGAATAGAATAGAATAGAATAGAATAGAATAGAATAGAATAGAATAGAATAGAATAGAATAGAATATAGAATAGAATTTTACCAGCCAGAGTTTAATGTGCACTGAGCTGCTGTTTGGAATAATGAAAAAGTTCTGGAAACAGATATTGGTGGTGGTTGCACAACATTGTGAACGTACCTAATGTCACTGATTTACACTCTTAAAACGGTTAAAATGATAAATTTTATATTATATGTATTTTACCGCATTAAAAAAAATCACACCTCCCTCAGAAAAAGGGGGTAAAAACACTAGAAGAGTAAATGCAAAGATCAAAATAAGTTGTGAGTTAGGAATTTGGAATTAATATTTTTAATTTTTATTTTACATTTTTGGATAGGGAATTCACTACATGATTCAGAATCCAGAATGATACTTAAAAATATTCAGGAAGAGTCTCACCCCAGGTCCAGTCTTCAGCGTCGCCGCCCACCAGCCCCTCACACTCCCACCTGTCCTCCACAAACCATCCTGACTGCTTTGTTCTTTATCCTTTGCGTCCTTCTGTAGCAAACGGAAGCAAATGCAGATAGATATTCTCATCTTTCCCTCTTTCTTACACAAAATTAATCATTGAGCATCATGCCTTTCATTGAAACCTTGAACAGCTTGAAATGTTTTAAGGCAAACTGATGATTTTACACATTTGTAAGGGAAAAGGACACAAACCTTTTTTTTTTTTTTTTTACCCAAGTAGCACTTTTTCACAAGTGCAGAGAAGTTCACTTTCTTCTTTGCTAACAAAAGTTAAAAAGAAAAAGAGAGAGAGAGAGAAGAAATTTTAATTTCAAGAAGCATTAAGGATGGCTGACTTGCCCCCGGGGGAAAAGTTTACAATGTGCAAAGCTCCTCTTTCAAAGCAGCCTTATTTCCATAGGCAGCTAAGAGATTACCACCTTGTAAAAGAAAGGAAGAAATGAAACCTCCCCACCTTTGAGTTATCCGTCCCAGAAAAGGGGAATGCTTAGGGTTGGGGGTGGGGGTGGCCTCTAGATGACCACCACTCAGACTCCAAGGGCAAGGCTCTGTTCTTTTACATGTAAGGAAATTTGCTCAGCGGCCCAGGGGACTGTGTCTTGAACTCTATGAACCTATTTATCCCTAGGCCTCCTTCTCAGTCCGTCTCACAAAAAGAAAGACAAAAGAAGCAAAACCTAGTCTATCATCTTCCCAAACTAGTTTGCTCTCAATAATTGACAACTTTAGCTATTACAAGAGATAGACACCTGTCACCAGAAAACTGACTGTTGTCTTTTAAGTTCCTATTAAAAAAAAAAAAAGAAAAGCAACACTATCTATCTTGTCAGGATAAATCCAAACTTCAGAAATGTGGTGATAGTAGCCATTATATATCAAAGGTAGATGACATACACTAGAATAATCTGGTTTCAGACTTTTAAAAAATGTTACACTTCAGCATCTGCGTTCATTCTAGTCATTCATTTGTTCAATATTTTTATTCCTGTATTTTATTGAGCATCTTTTATGTCCTAGAAATGTCTCTAGACACTGGGGACACAACAGTGAGCAAGGCAGGCGAATAAATCCTTTGTTCTCATGGAGTTATTAGCATTCTGGCTGGAGACACTGACAATAAAGATATAAATAGTTAGACATTTAGATTTAAACAGTGACAAGAGCTATGAGATAACAAAATAAAGCAGGGAAACAGGATGGGGAAGAAGAAAGTTCTCTTAGACAGGTGGGAAAGGCCCCTGTGAGGAGATGACCAAATCTACTAAAGAGAGAGGAGCAGGCCCCTGGAGATTAGGGATAGAGGAAGAGCCTATACAGGACAGTGAGGCGGGCCTCGTGAAGACAAGACAGTGGTGAGGAGAGAAGGTCAGAGAAGCAAAAGGGGCTGGACAGATGTGGCTGCCAAACTATGGCCCAGAGGCCAAATCTGGCTTGTTGATTGTTTTTGTATGGCCCATGAGTTAAGAGACATTTTTACATCTTTGAATGGTTAGAAAAAAATCAAAAGAAGAATACTAATTGGTGACTAGTTTTCACATGAAAGTTCATGAAAGTCAAATTTCAGCATATTTACTTATTTTTTTCCAGTTGCTTTCCTGCTACCACAGCAGAGTTGACTAGTTGTGATAGAGAGCCGATGGCCCGCTGCTGTGGCCTGAATTGTGTCTCCCTCACCCCAAATTCATATGTTGAAGCCCTAACCCCCAATGTGATGATATTTGGAGATGGGGCCTTTGGGAGATAATTAGGTTTAGATGAGGTCACAAGGATAGGGGAGCCCACGTGAAGGGATTAATGCCCATCTGGGTTGTGAGACAGGGGAGACTGAGGGAGTTCTTGTGTCCTTGGGCACTGCTGGTCAAAGACAAGGGCCTAGAGTACCCTGTTCCTCACATGTACAGGGCTTACTCCACTCAAAAACCATCCCCTTACTTCTATCCCAAAAAGGCAAGATCAAACAAGTCCTGTATTCTCTATTTGGAGAATGACTGAAGGATTCAAGTCTTGTGGGAAAAAAAGGACTCAAGTGCCTTTCCAGGTTTCAGATAACCATAGTCAACATCAAGACATCCTGGTGTGGTACCAACTTCCTTTTCACAGGCCAGGCCAACATCAGGTGCTGCATGGAGGTTCCTCTCGGAGTCTTACCTCTGGGAATCTCTTATAAAAAGTGACAAATTGAAGCCTCTGTGCATCTTGGTTAATATCTGCAACAATGTAACTTAATTCTTCAGAAATAGAAAGCTAAACAAAGTAAACAGAAGAGAACGCTCCAAGACAAAAAGATGCAATGAGAGAGGACAGGAAAGACGAGAAGTTATACTATATGGGGATTAGCAGAGCCACATGTACTAGAGCAATAGTTTTCAAACTGAACCTTGCAGCCTGTGTCTGCTGTTATTCTGTGGCTACAGCTAAAATCCTCGGTGTCCATTACTGATTATAAGGCCACTTGCCTTGCATGGTTCTTTTTAAAGATGTAGCCCGGATCAAGTCCGCGCGTGTAAGGCCATCTGAATGGACCTCCAGTCCCTACAAGTTGAGCTCAGTGAGATCCCAGGAAGAGCTTGGAGGCCTTGACCCACACAAATTCTCTGCCAAAAGGGAGTCGTCCGATAACAAATGAACCCCTGACATGACAGAGAATACTGTGATAACACAGGTCCACTGTGGCGGGCATGGTGTAGGTAGCTCTGGTTTTAGCACTTGTATGTTTTGGGTGCTTTTTTGTTTTTTTATTAAAAAATTTTTTAATGTTTTATTTATTTCTGAGAGAGAGAGAGAGACAGTGTGAGCAGGGGAGGGTCAGAGAGAGAAGGAGACACAGAATCTGAAGCAGGCTTGGGTGCTTTTTTGACCTTAAAACTAGAAATTTAAAACAAACTTGATGATGGATATAATACAATTAGTTAGCCTTAAGATGAAGTGAACCCAACTGGGTAATACTTTCATGAAATGGACTGATTTGACAAGGTAAACACAAAACATAGAGAAATTAATTGGCTGATGCAAGGCTCTAATTATCAGTCAAAACCATGGATTTCATAGTTGGGTTTCAAAAAGTGTTGAACTGATTCGTCTCATAATAAATAAACAAATGCTCTAAATTTAAATACATAAAATAAAAACTTGTTTATAGTATTAAGCTATCACATATATATTTTATTGATTGAGATTCCGAGCAAACTTTTCTTTGAGAAAGGGGTTCTGTTCCTTAATAAAAAGACATTAAGGATTAGAAGTGCTTGTAGGAGAGTGTCCTGCCAGATTCTTGGGTATCTCGAGCTATGAGACTTCATTATACAAGCTGACTTAGTTTGCAAAGGGTTTCTCCATGCCTCACCACCCTCCATAGAGAGGATTGGGCATATTTGGGGACCCATTTGCTTTCTGAGTGGGCTGTTGAACTTCTGCTGACTCTGACCTACCATAATGGTGAGTCAGATACTCAGGAGGGAGGAGATCATTACAACCTTCTCAGGGCAGAAGTTCAGCAACTTTCTCTGGCCTCCGACACCTTCCATTAGCTCCTTCTGTTATCTCAGTGCTTTCTCTCATATTTGCACCCGATTCATTAATTCTAGATTCTCCACCTGTAGTTTTTTCTTTCCTCCCTATTTATATATACAGATATATTTTCTGTACCCTCTTTCTCCTTTACTACACTTCTGAATATGTGTGAATTTTTGAAATGAGTGGAGTTCGTCGAAAAATCAAAACAAAACATAACCTTCAGAGAATGCTTTGCCTAAAGAATGCCTAACAACTCACCCAAGTAAATTTATAGCCTTTCCAAATTTTTTCTTTAGTGGGATCCAGCTCTCTGGACCAGAAGAAAAATAAAGCAGTCCTAAAAATCCATGTTAGTATTTGCTACACTATAAAATGGAATAACAATGAATCTGCTTTGAAGCATATGAGCAACATTTGAAAACCTAATTAATTGCCATATATATAATTAAAGTGTATTTCATCCATTTGGGATTTGTCCAGTTTCCTTGCTTCAAATATCTTTTGTCCAAGTGAGTTTACTTTATGCTGAGAAGCAAAAGCAAGAGCATAACAATCTCCATGCAAGTGTTCTAGGGGGTGACGGCAGTGATTAAGACAAGAGAAGCTGGCATGGCGGAAGGCAAAGACTCGGACACATGGAGAACATGGCCACCACCACAAAGGAATTACACTTGGTCTCTGGGGTCTTCAGGAGAGAAAGACAATGTCGGCCCATGTACTGGCTATAACCTCTTGGAGAAGGTGTACTTGATCTGGACCTTGGGGAAAGGCAGAGTTGAAGAGGACTTCTAGGTGGGAGGTATTGGTAGGAGCAGAAGACAAGGCAAACAAGATGGGAAAGAGATTGTCAGTAATCAATCACACATCTATTTTAAGCAAAGCACGAGGCAAAGCCCTAGAGAAACAGGGATGAATAGACAGCCAGTGTCTAGCCTCTGCCTTTACTTTAGGAAAAGGGTACCATCAAACACCCCCACCTTCCCTCCTACACTCAGATGTTACCTGATAGAGCTTACCCCTTCCTGCCCTCCAGTCAGGGAAGGGAGGAAAATCCTAGAAAGCAGGAACTGCTTGACTTATTCTGTGTGCATCCCCAGTACCAGGCACTTAGTAAATACTCAGTGACCACTGACGTTATAAAGAGGACACTAAGAACAAAAGACGTGTGATTTAGGAAGGGCAGGGCACAGTTACAGAAGTAAGGGGGGTGGGGGGTGCCAGCCCTGCACAAGACAGGAAGGAGGGTAAGCCCAGGAGAGCATTTCCACTAGTATGAGTTCTGTGAGAAATGTCAGGGCCATTTTGCAACAGGCTTTAAAGCGAATGCAGGATTGAGGTGTTTGAAGTTTAGTTTGCATATGATGTAAAGCCATTATAGGGTCTGGAGATAGATGAGATTTCATCAAAATGGTGCATTTTTCACTAAACAAACACCCAGTGAATGAAAGGGGTACGATGGAGAAGAAGACAGGCGTCATAGGGTGTAGCCTCTGATGCCGCAGGAAGCTCAAGCTGACACCATGGTGAAAGAAGCACTGTTACTGGGAGAGCTTGGAGCTGGAGAGAGTCATTTAATAGTTGTTGAGTTTAGGAAAACATCATGGGGGCCACCTGGGTGGCTCATCCGGTTTAAGCGTCTGACTTTGGCTCAGGTCATGATCTCACAGTTCATGAGTTCGAGCCCCACATCGGGCTCTGTGCTGACAGCTCAGAGCCCGGAGCCTGCTTCGGATTCTGTTATCTCCCTCTCTCTGCCCCTCCCCCACTTATACTTTGTCTTTCTCTCTCTCAAAAATAAATAAACATTAAAAAAAAAAAGGAAAACGTAAAGAAGGCTGACTAGTGCAATGGAATGGGTAGGCAAGCCCAGGTTCACTGATCCCCAAGTGAGGAGTGACAGTAGGAGAAGGTCTTTGGAAATAAAGAAGCAGAGAAAAATCTAGGTAATGTGGGGACTGTATATGTTACCTCCTTTGTTTAAAATTCTGAAGAAATGTAAACATCTAAAAATGCCAAGGAAATCAGGGGAGACTGACTGGCTCAGTCTGAGGTTGATCTAGGATTGTGAGTTCGAGCCCCATTTTGGGTGCAGAGATTACTAAAAAAGAGATTATATTCTTAATAAACTTTAAAAAATAATAAAAATACCAAGAAAATCAGTTTTGAATTTAACTTTTTAGTTCCCAACCCTCTCTCATCTTCTGTGTAATTTGGAAACTGTATTAGTAGCTCATTTTACGTGAATGATCTGCTCAAACAGCATTGTAACAAAAATACTGGCTGTTTTGTGTCAAATAATTTGTGATTCACCAACTCATAAAGAACATGTCAAGTAAGTAGCAATGATACAAACTCAGAAAAATTACAGAAATCACCAAGAAAGAGAAAAACAGGTCAGATCTCATTGTGACAAACCCCAGGGAAATAACACGGGGGAGAATGCAAGTAATAATCATTCATTTGAGTGCAGTGTGTTATCATCTGTTAGTGTATCTCTCAGGTTATATGTAAGTGGTAGAAGCAATTACTGAACACCAAAGTTAGGTGAACTTACTAAGATACACCCTAGCTTGGGGAACGAGGGGACTCTGCTCTGTTGTCAAAGTACAGAAGGCATAAGCAGGATTGCCATCTTCCAAGTGAACACTCTCTCCTCGCTGCCACACAGCGTCTGGGTGAGGAGCAGACAGGCAGCTGATGGAGAACAGGGGGTGGCCAGGACCAGGACATGCCTTACCCTCCCAGGCAGGAAAGGAGAGTAATTTCTCCATTGTGCAGCCTCCCTCCCCCCTCCCCCAGGCCCTGAGGATACTTTGAGGATACTTGCTGACACCTGGTAATGGTCTTTTTTCTTCCCTCTTTTTCTTTCATAGGGAGATGGACTGGGCTAACTAGCGTGAGGGTGGAGGAAACAGAAGCGTCTTCTATGTGCAAACAGCTGACAACGTGACACTGAAGTTAAATGATGTTTTCAGAGGATCGCCAGCTTCAGTTTCATCAGAGTTGAGGCTGGCTGCGCAAGGCAACCTGATGAAATTCCCATAATTGCTCATTAGGCAGGGGTCCTTTAAGGAAGCAAAGCCGCTTCTTTCCCTTGACATGTTTTCCCCTTTCCACAAAAGTAAAGATTGTGCCAGGAGTCCGTAACCAACCACGTAGAGAAGTCACACCATTGGTTTGGGCTGAGCCTGAACATACCCATAAGGAGAGGCTTAAGTGTTTACACACAGCACGTTCATCTCAATCTAAACAAGGATCTCATCTCCTGGGAACACAGCACTTTCCATGCTCCAAGGAGTCAGACACCTTCATTAGAAGGAAGCGGAACCTGTAAGGAAGTAATAAGCAGTTTGGATGAGGACTGTTGTTGTTTTGAACTTAAGAGGCTAGAAGTGGCTCATCTGGGGGTCACAAAACCAGCCTGTGACTTATTTCAGGCTTCAGAAGTCTTCAGAAGCTAGAGAAGTAACCTCTCTGGAATCCACAGAGTTATAAACACCAAGGGAGTGTCAATCCAGAAGAATATGTATTGGTGAAGTTTTGGGGGTTTTGTTACCAAAATGATATTGAAGATGATTATAAAAGAGCATGTAGCATAATCATCAATATTTAAATCCACCAACAGCACATATTTTAGGGGAGAAAATCTTAAGTATTTTCCTATTTTTCTTTTCCCTCATTCAATCCCCCCAGAAAAAAAGGGGACAGGAAATCCTTTAATTTTGTAATTCCAGCCAAGATTGGAGTAAGTGTTTTAATAACCATTCGAGTGCAGTGTGTGAAAAATTGAATTAAATGGTCAAACTTCTGAAGTCAAAGTCTGGAATTGAAAGTTGCTTTTTTTCCCCACTTTAAAATGTTTTCCGTATCGATTTTACTCAAAACCTAATATCCAACGAGTGCCTGTGAACAAACAGAAAACCTAAACCTCATTGATTCTGCAAGTTACTGGAAGACTTATATAAAATAAGTTCTCTTGAAATTAAACACCTGGTTTGACAGCTTTGCTAATTACAGTCCGCTCTACAGAGGAAGGCCAAGGCCTGTGGCCAAGCAGACAGATTAGCCACAGTTACTCAATAAGACAACTATTTAGTAGAGACAAACCCTGGGAGAGAAACCTAAGAAGTCATGTGCATATCCAAACAGGCTGCCACAGTGTAAAGAAATCCCCTTAAGTCACTTTCGGCTTCATTAGCACATGAAAATGGGGTAATTGAACATTCTTCAGGCTTCCATCAAGTGCCAAAATCAATCATTCATGGAAATTAAGTTTTGATAAGAGGTGTTTAAACACTGTCAAAGACTTCTTGAATGTGTCATTCTTTCAGCCCGAGAAGATTCCAGCCAGTACTTAACTGTACAAAGGGACCAGAGAATTAAAGGTATTAGTCCTGTTGTCAACTAATGACATTATTAGAAGAACCATAAACCTAGCAAGGAGTTTGTTGTTTCCATAAAAACATTTATTTTGGGGAGGCTGTTCTCTTTTTCACAAACACAGCATTTCTAACAATTATTTTCATAAGCCCATAAGGACATAAACATCTATTCTAAGAATATTACTTATAAGTAATAATATTACTTTAAATCACAATGCCAGAATGTATAGAATATTTTAAGGTGCTTTAATATATTCATAAAAGCATAATGTGTTATGCTGTTAACCATTATCGGCAGCATCCCTCAAACAAAACAAAACAAAACAAAACCAAAAAAGGCATCCAGATTTTATGTTTCCAAAAGCTTAAAAACAACGCAGCAACAACCCTTAAGGGAAGGGAATGAGGTTTAAAAATAATCCATTACCCTCCACATGCAAAACCTTCTCTTTTTTCTCCCCAGATAAGCTATCTCCTGAACTGTAGGAAAACCAGAAAGTAAAACACTGCAAAATCACTTGGCTCTTTTGTCAAACTATATTCCTTCGACCTGTAAATATTTGTAAAGGGTGAAGAAGTTACTCAAGTAAGTTACACTTACCTTTGTGCCACAAATGCCAATCTTTTAAACAATATTAGTTAATAGTTACAATTCTCTGCTGCTGGACAAAAGGATTCTAAACCAAGGGGCTCTGAGGAAAGGTGAACACTCTGTTTCAATATTTATGTTAGTGTATATGTTACTGTCTTTTTTCTATCTCAAATAGCTCAAAGTACTATATCCATACACAGATACACATTCCATCTCAGCAGCACCTGGGAAGGTCATGCCAGCAGCTCTCTATCCAGTTGCCCATCAAATACTCCCTCACAAAGAGAATGGAGAGGTCAGGCTCTAGAGGGCTCCCTGAGCCCCTTTCCCTTTTCAGGTAGTCCAGCCCCCTGAGAACCTTTGATCTGACTATCAGCAAACACACACTCCCATATTTTGTACTTTTAGGTATAGATTTCAGAAAAGGGGGGAAGACCTTACCCACAAAAACAAAATGACTCTTTCCAAAACAGTCTATACAGCCAACACAAGGAAAGCCTCCCCCACCCCTCTTCCTCCATCCATCACCCTCCATCCCCACTCATTCTCCATTTGGAGACGGCTTTGCAGTGTGCTGGGATACAGGCACGCAGAGCTGTTTGCTGCGTCAAAAATTAGCAAGATTCAGATCTGAGTTGAAAGTCTGTGTTCCTTTCAGAGTCTTTTGAATCCCAAAAAGACAAAAACAGAAACAAAAAACCCACCTACAAAATCTATGATGTTAGCGATTTGATAGGAATGACAAGCATGTGGCTACTAGGCCTTCTTTTCCAATGGTCAAAAAAAAAAAAGCTAACAGGTTTTGCCTAGAGAATGATCTAAAAATCTAATTACTGTAACTATAAAAAAAAGAAAAATAGTAGCAAAGACTAGGGCCAGAAATATTACCAGTCCAAAATAAAAGAAATGCAGAAGGTAATGAAAATTTTTAAAAATATCTACAGAACATCTAAAACTAATACAATGTTACATGCCTATTATATCTCTCCAGCACCACCCGTCCCCTGCCTCCGCCAAAAATATCTAAGAATAATAAGGAAACAAAGTAGAGACACAATTTTTAGAAAAGGAGGACAAAGACAGGGTATGCGAATTCAATGAAACCAGCAGATTACAGCCAGGCACACTTAGCACCCAATAAACCTGCAGTCGCCGGGTGTTTGTTTTCTATTAAAAGGTGCAGTGACTATACAGACGCCTCCTCCTTCCTTCTAATCAACTCTTTCCCTTCCTTTCACAGCCTGAAAGAGTGAACTAGATTATTAAAAAAAAAACTTCCTGGTTATAGGAAGCGTGATAGCCAGTGGTCAGAGCTGCACGGGTTGCCAGGTAAGACCCTGGTTTGTGTTCCTTGGTCCTAACACCTCCTTTCACTCTCAACAGTGTCATGCTATGGATCATAAATGTTATGGTCACTCTATTTGCAATGTAGGTATATATATGTATGATGAGCGAATTCATACATGAGCAACTATCTTCAATTTGACCGTATGTTCTTATGGATCCCTGTAGAGGAATTCTCTGACCGAGCTTATCTTAGTCTTTACTGAACGTGGAAAAAAAACAGAAACAAAAACAACTAACACAAAAAGAACAGAAACCAACAAGTCTAAGACTACTACGTTATAATAAAGGAAAAACTCTCATACACCATAATAAGTAATCCTGCTGAATGCTCCCAAGGAGAATGATTCTCTCTCTCAATCACACACAGCTGAGGAACCTGGCCTAGTAAGGTTCATACCAGAAAATGGATGAGAAACTGAGACAAATAAGGACTTCGAAACAGAAACTGTACACCCTATAGGTATACACAGAAGCTTTTAGGGCCAATTTATGGTAAATCATAGAAGCGAATGAATTGAATGCTTTGAGTATCATTTCTTCTTCCACTGGACAAAGGCACTGAGATAAGAGAAAAAAATCCCTCAAAATATTTATGAAGCAACTATGATATAAACTCATATTCAGTGAAGGGCTCTGGAAGTTTGTATAATGGAGAATACATTTTAAAAATCAAAGCTCCAGACATCTTCCTACTTTTTAATGTTAAAATTCATTTCTGATGTCTTTAAGGATGAAATAATTCAAAGTAAATTTCCAACTACATTAAACTTGTCAATCCTATTTTTTTTACTCAGTCCCCAAAATAAACATGTTATGAAATCCCTTATCATCACCAATAGACACCATTATCTAACCATTTCCCTGTAACTCAACAAGGTAAATGTTTCTAACCAATTCTCTCTGAAGTTAAACATTAAATTAAAAAATTAAAACACCACTATGAAACCTGTGATGACCTGAAGGCATTTTAAGAGCAGCAAAGGTTAGAAGGGCAGCTCTCAAATAACACCCATTGTTCTATCTCTACTTAATGACAAAAGGAGAAAAGAAAGCGATTACCTAGCTTCACCTCAACATCTCAATTCAAATGCTACTTAAGAAAACAAACCCTCATTTTTTGCAACCAAACGCTCTCCAGATTGGTCAGCTGTTTTTTAAAAAACGAAATTAACTTTTTAAACTCTGAGCACCAAAATTCAGGGCAGCCAAATTCAGCAGCAGATTTGAAGTTAGAATAATATCAATTGCATAATGTATTTCAATAAAGATCCAAAAATTAAATAGAGAAAATGTTAAATAAATATTTCCAGCTTGAAATTCCAAAGAAAGTTATTTGAGGACATTAGCATCCAAAAAAGTTTTTTTTTTTAATAAACTGTTTTTCTACTTTGTAGAAAGTACATATACTGACACCAAAATCCATATGGAAGAGCAAATGGCCGAGAATAACTAAAACAATTTTGAGGACTACAGTTGGGGAACTCACCCTCCTAGATGTCAAGACATAAAGCATTTTACTCCATTGCAGTGGTCCAAGAATATCCCAATGAAAAGTAAAGAGACACACAGATGTACCTATGGATCTCATAAATGATGGAGGTAGCATTTTAAAAGTATAAGGAAGGGATGAGCAATTTAATAAATGGGGCTTGGACAAGTAGATATTCATTTGGGAGAAAAGATAGATTTCTACATCATGCCAGAAACAAAAATATATTTTAGGTAGATTAAAGGCAAAGAAGAACTTTATGAAACTTAAAAGAAAATATGCATAAATACACACATAACTTCAGGCTAAGGAAGAACTTCTTAATCAAGTGACAAAAGCTCAAACTTTAAAGGAAAAGATAAATACATTTTTCACTCTATTAAAAAAACACTCTTGCTTATATGGATATCTGAAAAAACCCAAATTCATGGATATAGAGAACAGACTGGTGTATGTATGTGTGTGGGGGGGGAGGGATGGGGTGAAATATGTGAAGGGAGTTGAATGTACAAACTTCCAGTTATAAGATAAATAAGTCCTGGGAATGTAATGTAATGTACAACATGATGCCTCTAGTTAAAAATTCTGTATTATGTATTTGTAAGGTGCTAAGAGGATAAATTTTAGGGGCACCTGGGTGGCTCAGTCAGTTGAGCACCCAGCTTCAGCTTGGGTCATGATCTCCCAGTTTGTGGGTTCAAGCCCCACATCAGGCTCTGTGCTGACAGCTCAGAGCCTGGAGCCTGCTTCAGATTCTGTGTCTTATGTCTCTCTCAAAAATAAATAAACATTTAAAAAAATTTTAAAAAAGAGAGAGTAAATCTTAAAAGCTCTCATCACAAGAAAAAAATTGTAACTATATGTGGTGATGGACATTAACTAAGCTTACTGTGGTGGTCATTTGAAAATATATGCATATATCAAATCATCATGCTGTACACTTAAAAACTAATACAATGTTTATGTCAATTATATTTCAGTTAAAAAAAATAAAACTTACACATTTTTAGAGATGCCATAAACAATGCTTGGCGAAGCTACAGATCAGGAAAATATTTTTACAGCAAACAACAAATAAGGAACTAGAATTCAGAATAAAAAAGATTGATAAATCAGTAAGAAAAAACAAGCTACCCCAAATAAAAAAACAAGCAAAATATAAGAACAAGCAATTCATAGCAAAAGGAGAGCCAGACATTTAACAGTAAAAAGATGTTCAGTCTTGCTAACAGTTAAGGAAATCTAACTTAATTTTTTAACATTTATTTATTACTGAGAGACAGAGAGAGACAGAGCATGAGCATGGGAGGGGCAGAAAGACAGAGAGACACAGAATCCCAAGCAGGCTCCAGGCTCTGAGCTATCAGCACAGAGCCTGACTCGGGACTTGGCCTGAACTCACAAACCTCGAGATCTTGACCTGAGCCAAGGTCAGAAGCTTAACTGACTGAGCCACCCAGGTGCCCTAGAGAAATCTAATTTAAAACAACAATGAGTCCCCACTTTATACCCAGGTGAAGTGGGAAATTATCTGTAAGTTTGAACTTAGCAAGTGTTGGTGACAATACAGTTGCAAAAGAAACTCACATACTGCCAGTAGCTGTGTAAATTGGGGCAACTATTTAAAAGAGCAATTTAGTGATATTTATTTATTTAGTGATATTTATATATTTATTATTAAAGCTAGAAATAGGCATAACTATGACCCCACAATTCCAATTCTATGCGGTATTCTAGAGAGAGAGCCGGTGCATGTATGAGATTTTCACAATGCATTCATTTGAAATAGCAAACATTATAAAAAAGTGAAGTTTGTGATGGTATATCCATTAATGGAATACTACACCATTGTAGTATTGGACCAAAGGAATGGAATGGACCAAAGCAACATATATTAGTTTGAGTAAATCTCAAAAACAAAAACAAAACAAAACAACCCCATAATGTTTTATTTAAAAAGAATACATACTGGGTGCCTGGCTGACTCAGTCAATAGAGCATGTGACTCTTGATCTCCAGGTTGCAAACTGAAGCCCAACATTGGACATGGAGCTTACTTAAAAAAAAATGATGGTATTTTGACAGATTTTTAAGTAAGCAAGCAATGTTATAAATACATACAAATGTAGTAGGTCTAAAACTCATGCATGGGAATAACCTTGGTTAGGGAGGGAGGAAAAAGAGAGATGGAAAGGTACACAGGAAGTTTTAACATAAAAAAGTATATATTTTTAAAAGCTGAAGCAAAGATGGCTTTGATGTGTCTTGGAGACAGGTACTTAGAGAGAAGTACATTGGAGATAGGTGTTGTTTGTATTATTCTGTTTTTTGGTACAGTTGAAATATGTAAGGGAAGGAGGTCACCTATTTTACTTTACCTTAAAAATGATGTCAGTGAAAACAAAATACTATACTCTGAAAATACTCTGAAACTCTTAGATTTAAGCTGGACATTTTTTCAAATATAATTTCATTTCAACTGTCCATACTTAACCAATAGGGGAACAAAGGCATTGCAATTAAGTAACTCCAAAGGTTATAAAAGCTGTTGATAAACATTGGGTCTAAGTCTATTTCTATATTACATGAGGCCAGAGGATTGGAAGGCCTGCTTTGGTATACTTGAGTCCATTACACAATGGCACTCAAGCTTGAGAGAACTGAATGCTACGCAAGTAACACAGAAGGGCCAACACAAGGAATAGAAGTCCACAGAAGGACTGTCATTGGCTGAACAAAAGATTCCCACCAATATCAAGTCTACATGGACTGTCAGGAGCAGACAGTACCTTCATGACCAGAGCTGGGAAGAGAGACCAGAGGAGAAAAGTTCCAAACAGGGAAGCGTTTAGAAGGGCCTTGGGTCTGCTGTATGCTTGGGACATGAATTCTCTCCGGTTCCAAGGTACAGTGCTCCACTTAATCACTAACCAGAAACTTTCTGGATGCTGGGGTCTTGCTCTAGTTTAATGCAAACCAAAGCATTATGGTATCAATTCTGTCTACAAATTTTGTTCTCATTGATCAAATGTAATTTCTAGATGTGGATGAAAAAGTACATGTGTATTATCCTTTAAAAAATCCCAATGCAAAACTGTAGCCAGGTTGATTTGTTATAACGCAATAAAGAGAGATACTACCAGCCATAAATGATAAAAATTTCCTTTCAATGAGTGTTGACTAATAGTCCTGGGGCTGACAAAGAAAAGATTTGAGAAGGGATGAAGTTCTTTAAAAAACTGGGAATTAACGTCATTTTATTTTAAACTAGGTGGATTGGTTTCCCTGAGTCTAACTTATGAAGTAGCAATCCTGGGAGAAGTCAAAATCTAAATAAAATCCAACTGCCAAAAGTACAGAAGGAAACTGCTCAGCGTATCCATTTGACTCATGGATTTGTTAACAGTCTCAATGTTTTATTAACCAAAATGTTGCATTTTTAGATTTATTTATATTTGAGACAAAATATTTATCATCAAATAAAAGTTTTCTATTTTTAAGTATGTCTCTTATATTGAAAGAACACTTTTAATTTAAAAAAATGAAGAAAGGGTTAATATTGAACCACAAACTTCCAGTTTGATGGACTCAAAACACAATTCACAGATATTTCAAGTGTGAAATGCTGTGAGAGGCAGCAATGTTAATTTGTAATAACAAACTTGTTAGAAAACCACAACCAGATGCAAATTAAATTTGCAATGAAAATACTTAACATTAATATATTCAAACTCTTTGAGTATATAATTACATATGTTAATGTAAAATAGAAATCAACCAAAGCATATAGTTTTCTAATAGAGTATTTCTAAACTCTAACGACCAGTTTACTTTTTAATTCTGCTTGAGTATACAGTACCATTTTACTAAGTGAATTAGTCACAAAACACTGACTTTCATTGTCAGATGTGAATAAATATTACATGCAGTGATCTTTTCTGTAAAGCAATGATCCTCACCATTACTAAAGTTTAAAGTTTTCCAGTCATAAAAAATATTTTCTTCTGCAGTGGTAATGTTTAACACACGTGCTTTTGTTCATATACTATCCACAAATTGTATTAGGGTTCATAGAACCATATTTAAAATTTCATTAGGGAAAACTCCATACGTATTTTACTCAGGCAGCTGTTGAAAGACATTCCACTTGGTGTACAAAGCCTTCTCGTGCTTACATAAGCAACTTGGTTTACAGAACTATTTAAAAGAGCAAAAGTGGCTAAAATCTTGAATGAAAAAATCTCTTTGGAATTAAGGTACATTTCTAAAGGGCAAGAAACCAACACATTTAACTGCTGAACAATAAAATATGATTGAAATAAGACAGTATGGGTCTTTTTTTTTTTTTTTTAACATATTTTGGAAGATCTCCGGATATACATTACCAAGCCCAGAGGCGTCTTTTATTTTCCAGTATTGTCCAATAGTTCGTACTGCCTTGAATATTTTAGAATTTCCAATAGGTAAAGAAATATTTCAAAATCCCTTTTGCGAATCTGAAGAGGACAAGCCTTCTAAGGACAACCTCTCCAATCTACTTCCACTAAAAAAATGCTTGTAAGTGGATTGATGGTGGTACTTAGGGAACCTTTAGTCCTAAATGCAGTATCATAACCTGTAACCAGTTAAAGAGGCAAGACTAGACAGTTTCCCAAATAGGATGAGACTCTTAATCAAGTTCAATCAAGAAATGTCATTAGCTGTAAAGAACAAATAAGTAATTTTGTTTAGAAATTAAAATTATACTGTCAATTAAGCAAATAACCTAATACTAAAAAGAGAGAGAATAAACTGAGAGAAATGAGCTTTTAAAATATGTAAACCTGGCCCCCACTTTAAGGCTTTCCATGATATATGACTAAGCTCACAAACAACGTAGAGGGTTAGAAGTCACTCGGTACAAAATTTTAAATACTGTTCTTAAAAGAATTTGCCAACAAAGCAGTGTGACCCATCCCAGTACCTCGTGTTTACTTGTGAGGCATTTTTATTTGTTTACTCAGTGTTTTATTGTTTTACCCAGTGTTTACTGGGTTCCTCATTTTCCACTTCTTACCTTACCCCTCATGGTATGTGTTCAATACACATTTGTCATTTAAATTAGATTGTCCACCAAGAAGATTTTTACTGCTTAGAACTCTGCAGCAACCTATATGTGTATAATGTGAGTATATGGCACAATGCAGGTAAGAGGGGACCATACAGTCAGCAAAGAACCAGAGAAATTAGGAGCAGCATTGGTAAGGCCAGCGTGTTTTCTTAGTTACTTAAATGTGGCAACCCCAAATCCTGATGTGACTCCAACCCAGGAGACAGCCTATTTAACAGAAACAACATTTAATTTGTGTCAGAAGCACAGGAGTCTAGTCTCCTCTCTGTCGAAAGGAGAGGACAGTATCAGCCAGCCCTAAGTGTCCCTTAGAGATGTTATCACTATGAAACAAAATGTACTTATGAGCTGTACTATGTACTATGAAACAAAGACTCAAATGGGTACAGACTCCCAAGAATACAGACTTCATGTTATAATAGTCCCTCTTCGTATGTGCTTTATAAAAACTTTTATTTGAAATAGCCATAAAGATACACAGAGGCTGAAGTTTGTTCAAAACCAAATGGTTTCAAAACCATGGTGTACATCCGAATACAGTCCAAACCATAGGTTTTGTTTCTGTCTCTGTTTTTGTTCAGGGGAGTAATTGAATGCTATAGAAAACATGTTAACTTTCCACATCGTTCCAGTGCTTAGGAAACAGATACTTTATAATGACAAATCTTTAATCTACCATAGAGAATTTAAAAGGCACAATACTGTAAGAATTAGGTACTGGATATATTTGGACTTCTGACTTAATAATTTGTCTTAATGTTGTGTGTTCAATTTAGAAATGATCAATCACTAAATAACTTTCACTTCACCAAGCAGAACCAGAGATTATTTGACAACTACTATAGAGAATTTGACCTTTATGCTTATATTTCAGTGCACCAGAAGTTTGGCAATATTTATTCAGGTTAAATTGTGCATATTCAAAAACTGTTTTTAAATGAACAGCTGCTTAAGTATATTCCTTGTAACCTTGAGATTGTAAGAAAAAAATTGGTGTGATCTGTCCAAGACATTGTATTTAAATGATTTCAACCTGTCTTGCTGACTTTTTAAAGTCAGGAAATATTTTTAAAGTAGAATTTCCTATGATATTTTTTGATTAGAAAGAAATCAGGCTTGAATAAAGAGGTACTGGAGTGAGAGAAGAAGGGGGCCACATCAGACTGGAAGCCTTTCTCAACACAGAGGAAGGAAACGTGTCACTACAAGAGACTACCCTACAAATATGTTTCCCAGTGTGTTTGTACCACAATGTTGAAAAACATCGTATTTTAATTTCAGGCCTTATAAGCTAAAGATGTCCCTTAAAATTAGTTATTCTTATTATTTTGGTTCAGAGTCTGTGGCTGACTACATCTCTGAGAAACTTCATTGTGCTTCCTAATTAAGAAACCAAGTCTAGTTGGCTGATTGGAGGGGAAAAGGTTTAATTCAAAGGGAGATGTAATACTGTGAGAATAACCAAATAACTTTTCTCCACTAAGGCTTTCAGTGGGAGCAGCGCTTCTCAAATCATCTGTATGGTGTTATCTACTGTGCAGTTTATTTTTCTCCCCACTTAGTCTTCCTTGTAACGTTGCAGCTAAAGGTTTTACTTCACCAGTCCTCTTGAAACGCTCTTCCTCTATCCCGCACAGTGGTGTGGTTTCAGCAAAGACTGCGAAGTAAAAGCACCTCCAAGTCAGACTTTTTCCTTTCGGTCCCCCCTCCCGTTTTGAAATTTTGTTTTTCGTTTCTATGTACATCAAAATGTTTAAAACTTAAAAAAAATAATTTTTTTTTCCCTATAAGGCTCCGCTAGAAAAGAAAAGGAAAAAGGAAACAAAAACCCTAGGAGACCGTCCCCAGGAGCGCCGAGACCGCGAGGTTAGTAAGCCCAGGCAGGTGATCAGAGGGAGAGGCAGTCGGCAGCTCCTTGACCCCAAGGAGAACGTGACCACAGCGGATACGTGCCCCCAAAGGCACCTGCCCAGACCCTCTTCCGCCCAAGACTGCCCCATACACTAGCCGGGAACCCAGGACGAAAAGATGGTGGGGCAGGGAGGTGGGGGGAAGGAGGATGAGACTGGGCGCGGAACTCAGATGGCCATTCCGCCGCTTTCGAGTTAGACTCGGGTCCCCGGCTTTCACAACCGGGAAGGGGGAAGTGCGCGTCTGCCAGGAGCCAGGCGGTGTGCTAGGCGGGAACAGACGCGCACGCCAGTCCTCTCGGCCAGGGGCCCTCCTCTCTGTCCACCAGAAAAGCCAGCCCTCGGGACGCGCCAAGGTCTGCGGAAGCTTCTGCGACGCGTCCACTGTCCCCCGACGGGGGGCGGACGGCGCGACCCGGAGTCCTGGGGGCGCGCTCCCCGCCAGCCCCGCGCGCCGGGGCCGCCTCGCGGTCCCCGCGCTCAGCCGCCCGCGCAGCCGGGGCACCGGCGAGAAAGCTGCGATTCGGGAGGTACGAGCAGGATGCCGCTGGCGACCGCAGGGGTCCTGGAGTCATTTCCCAGGAAGCCCGCCCTTCACGAGCCCCTTCCCCCGGAGCCCAGCGGACCTTAAGACAAAATGACGAACTCTAAACCTATTTCAAGAATCCCCTCGACCCGTTGTCACGACCTCCAATTCTTTTCATCTTGTCCAAAAGAATAGAACATTTTGATTATTTTCACTCTCCCCCCCCCCTTTTTTTTCTTTTCTTAGAGCGACTTTAAATAAAGGAGCTCGGAGAAAAAGGTGCGTAATCGAGAAGCTATCTCCGCTCGCTCACGCGTCCGCGCTGGTCTTCGGCGGAGACGTCAGCGCAGGGTTTTGGGTATAGTTTTTTTTTTTTTTTTTTTTTTTTTTTCCTCTCCCTTTAATTACGCAATTTAGGCTAACGTAGTCCAATAGAGAGCCGTCCGTTGCATGCACGCTGAGCTCGGTGGAATTCACTGTGGAAAGTGCTTCTTCAACAGCGACCTTGGGTGGGGGGAGCGCTTCTCGGGCCGGCCCCCCGGTCAGCCGCCTCTTGCCTCGACCCCCGGGCCTCCCGCGGCGTCTGCAGCGGACCGGGACCCCTGACGCCGCCCGCCGCGGGCCCGCGGGGCGCCGCGTCCCCGGGGCCGCCCCCGCCTTCGCCCTCGCCCTCGCCACGCTCCCAGCGCCGTTCAAAACTTTGAGCGCAGCATTTACGTGACTGCAGAGCCCTTGTCCAGCCAGCATAGACACCCTTGCTTCCCCTTCCCCTTTCATAGATTCGTAACATACATAAAGGTAACGTTCCACAACTAAGGCGTCTCCGATTCTGCGATTCATTTACCCCTACAAGTCGGTGACACGGGATTCTATCCTTCAAACAAACCGTAACAACCAGTCCTAACGTCCCTCTTTCTACCGGGTTTTAAAATACCGAATGATCCTGCCGGAGAGATAACTATCAGCATTGCTAGTGTTTACAGATTAAGCAACAGCAGCACAACGCCAAAGCACGACTCTTCTTACTGTCCCTAACCCTGCTCTTGATCTCTTCACTAAAATTCTAGCCTCCCTCCCCACCCCCCCCTTTTTTTTTTTTTTTTGCCACCGTAATCTTGATCCTCTGAAAGCTTATTTCCCCAAACGGCAAACGTAACGTTTTAAAGACCTTCCAACGTCACCCTCCTCGTTGCCATCGTGACCCGCACACCTGCGCAGCGCAGCCCGCTCCTGAAGACGTCGAGCAGGAAACCCGGCTATTCTCCGTGGGGCATCTTCTCTGCCCGCCTAGATAAACCTAAAAAACAGGCGACTTCAGTGAATGCAAACGAAGCTTTCCCGGGGAGAACTGGCGAGGTAGCTACAATCAGTCTCTGATTACACTAACATACCTAGGGGCAGGTTGGAGACTGAAGGAGGGCTTCGGGGTGGGGGTTGCCAATCTAGAGGTGGATTAAACCAGTTCTCCTATTGTTATTGAATTTAGGAAAGCTAGCTTTTGTTTCGTGGTGCCTATTGGGGGTAAAATCCGAGGAGTTTACAGTTAAGCCTCCCAGAAGTCTGCGAAAGAGCGGAACTTTATGGAACTTAAGAACTCGGGTCTTTTGAATCGTTTAAGATACTGAATTAAGCTTTAAGACGAGAGTCGTTTGAAGTATTGTAAAAGAGAAGAGCTGACGTCTGCATCTATGTGCTCTGTTTTCAGGGGCGCACGGGTCCCCTCTGTCAGAGTGGGAAAGGTGGGGATTGAGGGGCTTCGCGGCGGGACTTTGGGCCCCCAAGGCTTCAGACTCCCTCTAACCATCATTTGGCATTTCAGCTTTGGAGAAAGGAGGCGAACACCTCCCTCCCCAGCAAACTAACAGAAGACAGGCCCCGAGCCCACCTGGAAACACACCTAAAAGGAAACGCTCTTTCCCGCCCATTAAGTAGGTAGCGGCTGACGAAAGTGATTGTGCACAGTGTCCAGGAGCGCCCAGTGAGGGATGCGTGACTCTGGAGGTCTGCAGGCAGGGGCGACATTTAGCGAAAGGAGGTGCAAAGCCCTCTTTACTTTGCATTTAAGCGGCATCAAGCCCAAGTGACAACTTTGATTGACGGAGAAGTGCTTCCCAGACGCAGTCACGCGCGCTCGGCGCGGCAGGGCTCACATTGGGCGGTCTCGTGTCACGTGACGAGCGCCATGTCCTGGGGGCCCGGGCCTCGCGCCCACTTTCACTTTTTGCAGTGGGGGTTCACACCCAAGCGGTGGCGTGAGTTTTTTTTTTTTCTTTTAGGATTTTGAGGAACAAAACGGAGGCATTCTAAAGAAATAAGGGTTGCACTTGCCTAGGGTGGGGGGCTGCTCGCCGGCGATTCCGGAGAGGGCCTGGGAAACAGGCGTTTCCCGCGTTACAGGGGCGAAACTGTGTTTGCAGATCCACAAAACGTTGAGAATTACAAGAGCAGCTAGAATTGCGATCAAAAGTAGAAAGCAGTCGGTGCTTCACCTTCTCAGCACTGACTTGGTCATTTGGCTTCGAGGAGGCAAGTCCTCCACGTACTTTGTTACGTTAGAGTAGGTAAAGGGCCACCAAAGCTAGCTTGTGCAACCTAGAGAACTGAGCTCGTTTGAAAAAACTGACGAAGGCTTCCGTGTCATCTCCAATCCGTGGTAACTTGACTGGAATCAGGTCAGCAGAAGTGTTAAGGCGAGGGCTCTGTGCCAACCGTGGAATGAGCTAGTGAGTCGACGAAACCCAGGCCCAGCTAATGGGCACCTACCTTCTATGCGCACTGATTATTATCATGGCCAGTTACTATCTATTGGGTTAAAAACATTCTCCCGTAGTTCTAAAGAAGAAGTCCACCTTTATAAAGAAAATATTTCAGGATGTTGAAAACAGTTATTACTAACACTGTGAGACCATTTCTTTGGTCTTTATTTATTTTAAAAAAGTTATTATGCATATTACATATTTCCAAGTGCCTGACCTGCTAGGTTCTGGGTATAGCACCAATCTGTGAACCAGTCAGACTGTCTCACATACCGGGTCCTCATAGTGCCCAGTAGGTCAGGGCAAGTTGCTGTTGTAACTGGATTTCTGAAAGAAAAAAATTTTCCCCTCCCTGAAAATATGTCTGCATCACTTGATAGCAAAGTGACCTTTAGCATTGCTCAATTGTCTAAGCCCTGTGTTTTTGTTTTATCATCCATTTCTTTCAAAAGACAAGAACAAACCAGGTAAGGCTTGGACAACTGCCTCACACTGTGGCTGGTGCTACATTATTATTATTATTATTATTATTATTGAAGCAAAGCACTGTACACTCCCTCCTACTTGTAATTTCAAGTGACAATACAGTGTTGTCCATTCTTCCAAGCTTTATATTTATATAGAGGTTTGATTAGGGAGAAGGGAAAGCTCATAAAGCAATTTGCTTCAATCCTATGTTGTGATAGTAACTTCCACTAACTAATTATAGGTCATTTTAAAAGTATTTCCTCAAATTTGTTTTGAATATATAATACTGCCTTTGAATTTCTTTAACTTCCCCCTTATACTTTTACAAAATGAAAGGGTATATTCTTTGTACTTTACCACTAGTTATTTCACAACCAAACATGGTCAGTTTTTGTGTGTGGGGGGGGAAGAGATTATTATTTTCTCTGGGCAGTTGGCTGAAAATCTCCCAACAAAAGTGAAGTCTGTAGTAAGAATCAATTAAACAATGAAAAAGAAACCACTCTTTTTTTTTAATCTGGGGGAAATCACACACATATATAAAATCTTACAAGAAACATTGCTGCATTTTAATTTCTGCTCTTTGGGGAAGTTAATTTGGATGTTTGAAATTAGTTTTCCTTTTAAAATTAGTATAATTATCATTAGGTAGAAAGAATATCTCTGGCTTAACTCTCTCTCCGGAGCTCCAAATTTCCTCTGGAACTGCTATTTATGGGTTTATATGGAGCTGAACCCATCCTTTCCATGCCCCTGTTCCTCTCCATATTCTATACCTCATTTAGTTCAACCTCTCAGTTACCCCGTACTACAAACCTACTCAGGTTTTCTCTTTCTGTCATCTTCTATCTCTTTCTATCATTTTCTCTTTCTATCTCCTTCCATTTTAAGTCAGTTATCAAGTCCTGCCTGACGTCACCTCCTAATTATGCTTCAGGTATGTCTCCTCCCTTCCTTTCTTACTCCGTTCTTTTGGTTTAGGCCTTTCTTGTCTTGCTCTCTAGCTTACTTGCTGCTGCAGCCTCTTAACTGTAAGGTTCTACTATTATCATTCCCTTCAAATCCTTTCCCTGAGTGACTTATCTAAAAAGCAGATCTGAACATGCCACTCACCTTTAATGGCTTCCCCTTACTTATCAGATAAAAATCTAAGCTCTTCACCACAGCATTCAAAGCCTCTGTACATCTCTCTAGCTTTGCTTCTCTCCACTTCCTGCCCTGACTTCACATTCCAACTACACTTCATTCATTTATTTGACAGTGCTAAGTGCCAGCCACTGTCCTAGGCGCTTAGCATACCTTGGGAAACAAAACTCATAGCTTTGCCTTCATAGAGCTTATATGGAAGGGGATGGGTGGTGTCAGGAAACAAGAAACACAATAAATTAGCACATTTTATAAGGATCTGGGTGGAGATTCTAATTTTAGATCCTCTGATGAAGGTTGTCTATTGAGAAGGTGACATTTGAGCAAACATGAAGGGAGGTGAGACAGTGAGCTACGTGAATAAACACAGGAAGGAAATCTAGGCAGAGGGAATAGCCAGTGCAAAGTCCTAAGGTAGGAGTGTGCTTAGCACATCCAGAAGAGGGGAGAGCAGAGGGAATAGTAGCAGATGAGGTCAGAGAGAAGACAGGGTGTGTGAGTGCGCCCTTGGACGAGTCCTCATCAGCCCTTGTAGTAAGTTGGAGTCTTACTTTGCATTATATGGGAAACCAGCCACTTGTGGTCACCCCCACAAGCCATAGTGTTGAGACCTTGTATTCTAATCATATGCTCCCTTGTGTTTTGATTGCACCTCTCTCTCCAGCCGAATTGCTCCTGTAATTCTTTTTGATTGTCTCTGTTACTGCATTTGCCATATTACTTATAAGACTTCGGTCTTGACGAAGGATTTTGGTTTATTTATCTTTGTATCCTCAGTGCTCATTAGGAGGCACGTAAACATTTAATGAATAAATAATGATTATAATTGTTTATAGATTGCTACATATGTTGGGTATTTTATAGGTTTACAAATTCTTAGGACAACCCTACAAGGTGGGCTTTATTATACTTATTTTATAGAAGAGGAAATGAGATTCAGAGAGGTTAAGTAACTTACCCAAAGTCACAACACTGACAAATATCTGAGCGAGGTTTCAGCCATCTGGCTAATTGCTATACCGTGTTCTTTTCACTCCTGAGGCTTCCTCACTAGATTGAATGAAAGAAATGGAGGCACATTCCAATGGAGGGATGAACAAATTCATCTCTGGTTTTGTTTCTTGCATTTGGCTTTCCTAAGCTTAAACAAATGACCAATTTTACTGTTTATGTACTAATTCATTAAATATTTAATTAGTATCTATTGTGTGCCAGGTACTTGAAATACAATACTGAACAAAACATGTGGTCCCTTCCCTTGTGCAGTTTACACTATAGCAGAGGAAGGGCGGTAATGTCTAGCCAGAGTTCTGATGGAGCAAGGACAAAATGCCACTGAGCGAACTCTAGCAGCAGCTTCTGACTCAGCCACCAAGGCTGGAGAAAGCTGTAGAATGAGAGCAGATTTCCTGGAGGAAATAATTCCAAATGGAATGTACCATTGGCCTTAGGGACATTGAAATTCAGAAAGTGGAGGTATGTTTAGGTATGATAAAAGAATCCCTTATGGGCTTGTGTAAGATACTAGGTATTATGCAAAAACCCAAAGAATCTTGCTGTATTCATTTTTTTTCCAACTTTGGCTAATGTTAATGCCCTTCTCCCAAATTTGATTACAATCTTTATGTATAAAATCTGAAGCATAAACTTTTAAACCTTTGTGTGAATTTTTTTTTATTTGATAAGTTGACTCATTCGTTTGTGAAGAGGTATTGCAATGTGTTTTACTAGTTATAAATTCCACAACTATGGACTCTGAGGGCTTATGCAAGTTATTTTGTTCCACTGGAACTTGGTGGTGTATTGCATCACTGGCTGGAGTTTGGGAACTTGTTACAGAATGCAAATTTTTATATTACATTGGTGGAAATGAAATTTAATAGTTGCTCACTCTTAATTACTGTTCAATGGATGAAATAATCCAGGAAACCATGACAGGTGGTGTGACTGAGACAGGAAGAAGCCAGGCTGGGAAACCAGAGACCCATATTCAGAAAGTAGCATTTTAGTGCTTTTAAACTGATGGAAAATTAATGGGTTGTTCTCTATAGATTTCCCTGTTTTTCAAGTGGGGATAAATTTGGCATAATAACTCTAATATATGACTGGATTTTCAAAATTAAAAATTTAAGGATGAAAATAGTTATTCAGACAACTTGAAACTGGTGGTGGTGGCAACAGAGCAGTTGTTTTTAATAAGAAAATGATGGGGAAGATCAAAGAAGAGCAGGGATCAGGATGTGGGAGTGAGTTCTCTTTATTGCAAACTGCTTTGGAGGGAGGTGAGAGATGGAGATTAGAGATGATGAAGACCTTTCCTTTTGGCTTCTCTGATCTAGCCATGGATGATGAGAGTCCCTCTGGATGAGCGTCAAAGAAAAGACATGGTTAAATGGGTAATAAAAGAAAAAGCAACTTCCCATAAATACTAAGTGTTTTAAGTTTAAAATTTTCTCTAAAAGAGAAAAAGAAAAAGAAAACCTTAGCTATTGGAGTTATCTTCTACAGCTTGTAAAACACAAGTTTCCCTAATGGAACAGGTCCAGCAAATCTTGGTTATAGAAAGAGTTAGGAATATTGTGAGAATCCAAAGGGTCCTGGCAAATATGTGCTTTGAGGCTTCAAAAAGTGCCCCAGAGGAGGAGAAAATATGCTGAAAAAAATAGCAATAAAGTATTTTTTATGTTAAGAACAAAAAGACAGGAAATGTTTTTCCCCCAAATATTGTTGCATTTACTCCATCTGGTGAAATGAAATAAGACAGATATGTTATCCTCCACAGTTACACAAAACCACCACCAGCACTCCAGTTAGATGGTGGAGAGCTGCTGTCCTCGGAACAGTATGTATGGCATTCCTGCCCACCCTCCCCGCCTCCCCCAAAACCCAGCGCCATGTACTGCTTCTCTGAGGCCATCAAAAGTTTTTGACTTAAAACAGAGAATTTTCTTGGTGAATAGAGTAACAGAATTACAGAACTGTCATCATTATGTTTAAGGAAACCTTTCCCAGTTTGCTAACGTCCTTCCCAAACATTTTTGCCCTAATTACATTTTTGTTGGTGGTTTAGAAAGGCCAGGACAACCCAAGGGAATGATTCCATTCTAATTGCATCTTTCCCTTCCCAGGGGTCTGCGTCCTTTCATTTCCACCAAACTCACTCCATCACTTGATTAACCGTTGTCCACTTGTTACAGAGAGAAAACAAAAACAAAAACAACACCTAAACAAGCCCTGTGAAATTAACTGGATGCTTTGTTTTTGTTTTTCCCCTGAAGAGATCACAAAGCTTGTGCATACTCTCAGGCATCCTTTCTCATTCAGGGCTCCAGGTGAAATACAGAAGGTGTGTGTGTGTGTGTGTGTTGGGGGCCAGTATCTATAGCTTGTGCATACTCTCAGGCATCCTTTCTCATTCAGGGCTCCAGGTGAAATACAGAAGGTAGGTGTGTGTGTGTGTGTGTGTGTGTGTGTTGGGGGCCAGTATCTATAGCTTGTGCATACTCTCAGGCATCCTTTCTCATTCAGGACTCCAGGTGAAATACAGAGTGTGTGTGTGTGTGTGTGTGTGTGTTGGGGGCCAGTATCTATAGCTTTCGGTCAGTTCTGAAGAGAGATCGGTGACCCCCTCCCCCCTCCCCCAAGGTTAGGAACCACTGCTCATAACATCCTGATTAATTCCTCCAATGTTGCCAGACTGGGATCTTGCTAGGCCCTGTTTGCTGGAAGGTACTGAAAAGATGCCTTGTAAATTCGGTTTAATGGATTTCTACAACAACCTGTGAAATCCTCAGCAAGGGCCCTCAGGATTTCACCCGCGGGCACGGGAAATTGGTCCCAGTGCTCGGGTTCTCCGCGGGGCGTCTTCGTCCCCGGGGAGACCCGGCGCCGCCAGGTTCGGGGCGTCCGGGCCGTTTCCAGCAGAGCAACCATCCCTCTCCAGGTCAGAGCGGGCCCTACACAATCCTCCTGGGATGACCCGTCTGCGGGGACGTTGGATTCCCCCTTCCTTCGTGCAGCTGAGGGACGACAGTAGAAGGAAACAAGGAATCGCTCTTCAAAACAAAACATACAAGTCCGGGCGCCGGTGCGTTTCCGCTGTGCAGCGGTCCCGCCGCTCGGCAGTCGACCCCCAGGGCCGAGGCCCGCGTCCCGGCCGCACAGGCGCGGCGCGGCGCCTTCCAGCCCCGCTGCGTGCGTCCCGGGGCGCGGCGGCCCGCACGCTCCGCTCGCCCCCGCGTGGAAGCGCCGGGCGAGGCCCCTCCCCGCCGCATCCGCGGGTAGGAGCCGGCGCGCTGGCAGCCTCGCGGCGGCGGCGGGGGGTGGGGGGAGGTGTATCGGGCGGCGAGCGCGCCCCACGCCTTCCCTGCCTTGGAGCCCGCGTCGGCTGACCGGGCTGGCCGCTTCCCCGGGAGCCCACTCCCGATCCCCGACGTCCTTCTCGCCTTCCCTGAACACCTGGCCTGTACCAGCGTGGCGCTGGGGAGGCAGTTGTGAAGACAGGGCAACGTGTGGAGGTAAATGGGACGCAGAATGCTGGGGGAAGCCCTGAGGAGCAGGAAGGGGCAAAAAAGTTAGTTTTATGGGCTCCTTTCTCTCACTGACCCCCGTACCCTTACTGGGGGTGCTAGTATCCCCAGTTTACGGAAAGACGGAGAGATTAAATGGCTGCCCTGGGGCCCTTTAATTCCAAACGCGGCACACCAAGCTTTTGCTTCATCCCAGCTCCTCGGGGGGAAAAGGATTACCTCCGCCCAGGAGAGTGGGAAGCGGTTTGACCGTGTCAGCAACAGTTAACCCAAGTGCTCAGGCTGTGCTCTCCTTCAGTCCTGATGGAGTGGGAAGAGTTGGAGCACATGGGGCGGGGTCACAACCTCTTATCACCACCTGCCCTCACCACTTAAGTGATCTCTGGCAGTCACCAGCACTAGAGCCTGGCACCCCCTCCGTGTGCCACCCCTCTATAAAAGTATGTGTATCTCCAGCCTGGACTTCTCTAAACTCCAAGCTCCAGGTTTGTTTATTCAGCTACCTGCTGGATCTCTGTCTCCAGCCGAGTGTCTAAAAGATGCTCAAATTTAACTTGTTTGAAGCTTTGTGCCCAAACCTGCTCCCTCCATAGCGTTCCCCTTTCTGTTATGAGCAAACCGTTTTTTCAGGAGGTACTCAGGTCAATAACCTTGGAGCCATCCTTGACTCCCCTTACTTCACACTCTAAACGGTGCCTACCAGAAAATGCTTCTGTGTAATGATTCCAGAATCTGTCCATTACTTACGGCGTCTGCTACTACTCCTTGGGTCTACTCCAATCTCATCGTTTCTCCCCTGGGTTATTATGGCAGCCTCTTAATTAGTCTCCATGTTTCTGCTTTGCCCCCTTCTAGTGTACTCTGCCATCCCAGATCCCTTTCTAGCCAGAGTATTACTGTTCTATAAGAGAGCTCAGAACTCCGGTGACTCCCCACCTCACTGTGGATCATAGTTTAAACTCTTCAGTCTACACTCCTGAGTGACCGTTCCACTACCTCTGACCTTTCTACCCCCCCCCCCCCCCCCCCCCCCCCCCCGCCGTCTCCTTGCCCAAGCCCCAAGCCCAGCCACACTGTTACTCCTGCCTTAGGGTCTTTGCACTTGCTGTTCCTTCTGACTGGGACTCTCCACCCCCCACTCCCAATGGCTTTACTTCCCAATAGTTTACTTCCAGTTTTTGTTGAAATACCATTTCTTGGGTAAAGTTCTCCCTCCCCCACCTGTTTTACCTTGTAACCCCATCTCTGCCTTTTCCTTTTTCCCTGCTTAATTTTTCTCCATGGTACTTCACTTATATACTCCATTTATTTTTGCCCCTACTTGTTGCTCTGACCTTCCATGAGAATGTGAATAACATATATGAGGGTAAGGATCTTAATTTTTTTTAATGTTTTATTTATTTCTGAGAGAGAGAAACAGCGTGAGCAGGGGAGGGTCAGAGAGAGAGGGAGACACAGAATCTGAAACAGGCTTCAGGCTCTGAGCTGGCTGTCAGCACAGAGCCCGACGCGGGGCTCGAACCCACGAACTGTGAGATCATGACCTGAGCCGAAGTCGGACGCTCAACCAACTGAGCCACCCAAGCACCCCTATGAGGGTAGGGATTTTAAAAAATTGTATCTCCAATGCTTAGGACAGTGCCTGGCACATGGAAGGCACTCAGTAAATATTTGTTTTATTATGAATGAGCCCACAATAAAATGGGAGGAAGGGAGTATCTCCACCATATACTAGCTCTATGATCTTGGGCAAGTTATTTAACTCAATTTTCTCATCTGTAAAATGACAGTGGATATGCCCTTACAGGGTTATCAGTGTTATTAAATAAGTAAATACACATAAAACACTAAACGCAGAAGAACACAGTAAGTGGTAGTGATTGTTACTGATATGTAGTATTTATAGTATATAAGCAAGTCCGACTTCTAAGTGTGCATATCTATCAGTATTCTACCTCACGTATCCTTAGAAGTTTTCCTGTTTGTAGTGGTGCTATGTAAATTAGAATGTGTTTTCTGAAATCATTTCTTTGTTATGGGTGTTTCTTTGTATAGTGCCTTGGAAGTGTGTGGTCACTGATAACTGCTGACAGCTGAGGAGGAAAAGTCCACTTTTTGCTCACTTTGCGTCAGCATCATCATGTACCATCCTGGTCATTTTCCATGGAAAGGAGGAAGGGGAAATTAGATTCCTTGAGAGAATGTGAGTTGTCCCCTTTTATGATTCTATTATGGAAATTTTTCTGAAGATATAAAAGGATAGGCTGCGGGGCTTGGGGTAGGATGGGGGAAGGGACACTCACTTGGCTGGAATCAGGTTTCCCTTCAGGTCCCTAACTTGTTTCCTTAGGCAGATCTCCCAAGGGAGAGCTGGGGGTGGCAGGGAGTGGAGGGTAGATGATGGGGTGTAGTAAGGGAGATTGGCCAGTAGGTCCATTCTGTTCCTCCCTCTCTCTGGCTGGCCCAGCTTCTCCCATGGCTCCTCCCTGCCTTTGCTCCTGCAACTGTCCACTCTGTTGAGATTGGCACCTGGGCCCCACCTGCCTGTTCTCACTATGAGACATACTGAGTTTGCCGTGTGACTCCCCCCACCTCCTCCACCCAAGTGGGCTCCAAGGGGACAGCAGTTGTTGTCTCTCACATTCCCTGCTTGCTTTCTAGTTCCTAGGACAGGTCCTGGCACACAGGGGCACTGTCAATAAATTCTTGTTGATTGAGGGGCACCTGGGTGGCTTAGTCGGTTAAGCGTCCGACTTTCGCTTAGGTCATGATCTCGCGGTTCGTGAGTTCGAGCCCCGCGTCGGGCTCTGTGCTGACTGCCAGCTCAGAGCCTGGAGCCTGTTTCAGTCTGTGACTCCCTCTCTCTCTGACCCTCCCCTGGTCACGCTCTCTCTCTCTCTCTCCTAGAAATAAATAAAACATTGAAAAAAAAAATAAATTCTTGTTGATTGAAGGAGCTCTCATACAGAGCCTATTTAATTCTGCCAAGCAGCCCTTGACATTAACTGAACCAATCCTTATGCCAGAACACTTTAAATGCATTATCTCATATTATCCTCACAACAGAACTCAGGTTGGTGCTGTTATAATTCCCATTTTACAAACAGAGAAAGTGAAGACCAGTGAGGTTAAGTAACTTGCTCAGGGTCACACAGCAGCTGATAAATAGTGGAGCTAAGGATAGAATGCACACAATCTGGGTCCAGGACTCGAGTCCCAGCCATCTTTGGGAAGAAGATGAGGAGGACTGATCGCAGCATCAGGTTCAGTAAGCTTGGACCCCGAAAGGTCTGAAGGTTAAAAGGAGGAGGCCAGAGGTCGCTGCCATCAAAAACGTCCCTTCGGAGCTTCTGTGGCTCCTGGCTGGGTCCTGGGCTATATAGCCAGCTGCCCTGGTGCCAGCGGCCTCTCATGCGACCATCAGTCTGCGCAGAAGGTTAAGCAGAGAAGTGTCTTCAAAAATGTCCTCCCTCCCAAGTTCCTGCTGGTGGCCGAACATCTCTAATTTTCCGGGTGGGAATAAGGAGCCAGTGGAATGTAGGTGAGCCTTCAAAGTCCCGACGGATTGAGCCCTGAATGGTCGCGGGTTTCCCCGGCCGGAGTCTGCGCCACTCTCCCATCCCCTTGGAAGACCCCGAAGGAGGAATCATGTCGGTAAGGAAACTAGAAACTGGAACTCCGACTCTGGGAAGAGAGAATCCGACTGCGCCGGGCTGGGCGCACGGGTCCGCGCCCCGGGACAATTGGGCTCCGGGGCTCCGAGCCCAGAGGGGGGTGGGACGCCTGCAACCTGCCCCCGGAGGGCGAGGCGCAGGGGCTGCCGCGCTTCCCGCGTTTAGGGCGCTGGTGTCTCTCGCTCCTCCATCTCCTTGTTTCTGTGATTAAAACACCAGGAAATGAGTTGGAGTCCAAGAAGTTAGCTCTGTGAGCCGCGTTTTCTCAATCCTTATGGAGACGCAGCGGATGTGGAAAGCAGTCTCCGCGCCCTGCGCCCGCGGATTCGGGTTCTTGCCCCAGAGCTGCTTGCGTGCGCCTGGGGAACCCAGCCACCCACCAGGCCTTCGCTGGGCCGACAGATCTTTTAAATGTAGGGAGATACAGAGGATATTGAACACAAATATTGCGAATGTCTCCGATTTCATTGGAACTATGGGTCATTTTGTGGTTATGTATGTTATTTTTCGTCAAAAGATGCTAAAATCGTAACTACTCATCCTGAGGGTTTCTGGGAAAATTTGGAGATTAAAATACCTGAAAATTCTGGTAATCCCTGTTCAAGTGAGTCAATTAAAAAGAATTTGTTTACCCACCAACCCCAGGTAGAATCATAGGAAAGTCAAGGAAGAAGTATGCTCAATCTCTCCAGTTCCGGTTTGGAAACTCAACCCCCTCTCCCTGTGTTTTCAGTTGCAAATTAGATATTAATTGCCCTAAAATGTAGCAGTTTGCCTTATGCAGAAGTTTGTTTCTGAACTGGTATTTACTACAGTTTTCTTCCCTAGACATTGTTAGCTAATATCATGGAACTATTAAAACAAACAAAAAACCCAGCTGATTTGTGTTTTTCTGTCTTAGTAATTGCCATCTTGTACTCTTTGCTGATTAAAAAAGGGGAGGGGGCTTATTTTTAAATGAATTTAGAGTAAAAAGTAATTGAGATGTTTGGCAACCTCATGGTAAAACATAATAGTGCCCCAGGATAAAGGCTAGAATTTAGTTCCGTTTCTTGCTTCATTACTCACTCACTTGATGTGGCCTCTGACAAGTCCCTTCACTGTCCTGGGCCTCAGGCTCTCTCCATCAGTAACAAGGGGATCATCTTAGACATCTACCTGCCTCCTGGGGGTGTTGTAAGGGTTAATGAGATATGTGGTGAATGCTTTGATTCTAGGGTAAATGACCTGTACAAATAAAACATGATTACATCTCAGATTCATCTTTGATTCATCTGAATAAATCAACCTTTCCTTTATTAACTCTTCCTATTAAGGTTTCAAAATTGAGTTATTTGATTTAAAAATTCTATGTTGGGGCATTCGATAGATTCACACTCTATAAAAATCCTTGACAAGTTATATTATCCAGTTGAGGGGGAACCTCTATTTGTTCAGAGATCATGAATAACTTCTCTTTCTCATTATGCCAATTCAACTCATTTATTCCACAAATGTGTACTGAAAATGTACTCTTTCCTGGGGCTGCATGGGGTACAAGGAGTGCTAAAAAGAACTGTCTTGTGTGCCTGCTGCTCCAAGATACCATGGTAAACACTTTGTGTATATACTCTCACTTAATCCTGGTAACAGTTCCCTGAGATGCAGGTTCGCTTCTCCCTCTGTATATAGAATGCAAGCTTAATTCAGAGTTTCTCCATAATTCAGTAAGCCAGGTACAGCCAGACCAGTGTAGTTCTGTGAAGTCACTTGCAAAAGAGCTACTTTTTTGAAACTGTGTATAGAAATTTATGGTCACATTTTAAAAAAGATTTTTTTAATTTAATCTTATTTGAGAGAGAGAGAGGGAGAGAATGAATCTTAAACAGGCTCCAAGCCTGATGTGGGGCTCGATCCCAGGACCCTGGGATCATGACCTGAACTGAAATAAAGAAACAGATGCTCTCCCAACTGAGACACTAGGCCTCCTGGTCCCATTTGTTTTTTCTCAAGGAAAGATTTTTACCATCACTGCCTCAGCAGGTATGAAGTTTAGCTAGTGTTTAATATCCTTTAGACCAGGTCATCCTTAAAGTTGAGAGGACATTAGAGAAAAATTACATAAGCAAATTTACATATAGGCAAAATATGATGACTCAGAATTAGCCAAATGCTCAAAAGCACAGCCAGCATCCTTCTACCCACTCATCCTCCACCCCCAAAAAGAGAAAAAATCCACATAAAATTTCATGCGGTCACTATCTAGTTTCTAGAAGTTATCTAAAAGACAAAATTGGAGAAGTTTACATTCAGCGCACAAGAAAGGGGGCCATGTATCCTGATTTAGTGAGGGAAAATAGAAACCTTGTGGATTAGGCCTATTTTGCATGAAACACAAAGATCCTTTATCTATCCCTAGAAATATCTACCAAATGCCAACTCATAATGTTGGACAGGAGAGAAGCAGCAAATTAAGCCAGAAAGTGCAGGTTTTTGTATTCTGTTGCGGACAGTTAGGCCAGCTGCCAACAGATTGCTTAGAGAGTTCACTATTTACACTATAGTATTATGGTATTATACGTTTGCTGCTTGTTGACAATGTGCTAAGTCATCAGCATGATTAAAGTGAACACCCATATGCTGGATTGACAGTGTCCTAGTTTATGGTATCAGACATACAACACTGACACACACACATATAACAGAAGCAGATGTATATATGAAGTGCAGCGTGTGTTGAATGATTTAGATATACAGGAATTAGTTGCGGTGCTTTCTACGCAGGAGAGAATAGAAAGTGAGACATGCAAGTCGTACATTCAGAGAAAGTAGTCTTGGGAGAATTAGAGGAAACCCCTGTCTGGCTTACAGTTACTTAGTTGGGAAAGGATTCTTGAGAAGGAAACAGATACGGGGATTTCAGAGTAAGAGTCATAATATGTTAGAATTGGAAGAGACTTGAGAAATTCAAATCCAACTCTTTGCTTTATGCAGAGGCACAGAGCCCTAGATTGGCTAGTTAGTAGCAGATGTAGAACTCTAACGCAGATGCCCACCCTCTGATGTTCTAGTGCTCATTCATGTCAAAGGGTTTTTCCTGATGTTGTTTGTTATGGTTTATATTATTTTTTATTATGGAAATTTTCAAGCTATACAAAAATAGAATGTGTGTTGCACCTCCACATATGAAGGCGAAGGAACCTCCATATGTATATTGATGCTCCATATATATTGCCTCGCATTATGCCATTCTTATTTCATCTATTCCCTTGTTTTTGTTTTTATTCTTTTCTGGAGTTTCTTTTTTGTTTTTTTAATTTTAGAGGGAGATGGTGTGGGCAAGGGAGAGGGGCAGAGGGAGAGAGAGACAGAGAATCTTAAGCAGGCTACACATTCAGCAAGAAGCTCGATGCAGGGCCTGATTCCATGTACTGGGATTATAACCTGGGCCAAAATTGAGAGTTGGATGCCCAACCAACTAAGCCACGCAGGTACCTTGGAGTATTTTAAAGCAAATCTCAGCATCCATATTGTTTCACCAGTAAATACTTCAGTGTACAACTCTAAGCAATGAGCCTTTTAAAAAATATAACAACTGGGGTGCCTGGGTGGCTCAATTGGTTTAGTGTCTGATTTCAGCTCAGGTCATGATCTCATGTTTCACAAGTTCGAGCCCCATGTCAGGCTCTGCTAACAGCTCAGAGCCTGGGAGCCTAATTGGAATTCTGTGTCTCCCTCTCTCTCTCTCTGCCCCTCCTATGCTTGCACTCTGTCTCTCTCCCTCTCAAAAATAAATAAACATTAAAAAAAAACCCCAAAACAACCATGCTATTAGCATACCTCACAAAATTAACAATAAACCTTCATTCTGTCTAATACTTCCTCTTTATTCACATTTCTCTAATAGTCTCAAAGATGTCTTTTTTTCTGTTGGCTGGTTTGAATTGGCATCCAAATAAGATTCACACATTGGATGTTATTGTTATGCAGACTTATAAGCCTCTTTTATTCTATAAGTGTCTCTCCTCCTTTCTTGTTAATGGTTTTGTTGGTGAAATGAGTCCATGTCTCCTTGTGGAATGTGTGAATTTGGCAGATTGCTTCCCTTGTGGTGTGTTGTTCACCTTGTTTCTCTAGAGTATGTATTTCCTACAGCTTAATTAGACCTAGAAGCTTGATTAGGTATAGGTTCAACTTATTTGGCAGGCTTCATTCTTCTTGGCAGAAATTTCTGTGAAGTATTTTGTACTTGCTCTGGTGTCTTTTCTGGAAGCACGCAATGTCTGCTTATCCTGACTTCAGTAATGGTCACATCAGCCAGTGAATTCAGGGAGTGTTAGCTTAATCTCTCCATCAGCTTTTCATGAAATGATTTTGGGATCCACTGATGATTGTTGCTTAGAAGTTCTGTTATTGGGGTGCCTGGGTGGCTCAATCAGTAAAGTGTCCGATTTCAGCTCAGGTCACCATCTTGTGGGTTGGTGAGTTCGAGCCCCGCATCTAGCTCTGTGCTGACAGCTCAGAGCCTGGAACCGCTTTCTGCCCCTCCCCCGCTCACGCTGTGTCTCTCTTTCTCTTCAAAAATAAATAACATTACAAAGACTTTTTTAGGGGCACCTGGTAGGATCAGTTTGTTGGGCATCTGACTTTAGCTCAGGTCATGATCTCATAGTTTGTGAGTTCAAGCACATTGTCAGGCTCCGTGCTGACAGCTCAGGGCCTGGAGCCTGCTTTGGATTCTGTGTCTTCCTCTGCTCATGCTCTGTCTCTCTCTCTGTCAAAATAAGTAAATAAATAAATAAATAAATAAACATTAAAAAATAAATAAAACTTTTTAAATGGGGATTTTCTCATTCTACTGTTCACTTGCATTTATTAATTAGAATACTTCTTTGTTTTTTATTAATGTTTATTTTTGGGGGGCTGCATGCACACGCTGGGGAAGTACAGAGAGAGAGAGAGAGAGACAGGATCTGAAGTGGGCTGTGCACTGACAGGAGAGAGCCTGATGTGGGACTCAAAACTCACAGACCGTGAGATCATGGCCTGAGCTGAAGTCAGACACTTTAACCGACTGAGCCACCGAGGCATCCCTGGAATACTTCTTTTAAATAACTTTCTCCCATCTGCTCTTTGGTTCCCTTGAAGTATTATAGTACAAGGAGAGATAAGATAAGTGCTTGATACTTTCCCTTTAACTTTTAATAATTCTAGGGTAATGGGTAGAGTGTAATAGAAATGGCAGAGTCAATAATTTTGGGCAAGGTGATCAGAAAGTATCTCTCAGAAGAGATGGAATTTGAGTTAGGACTGGAAAAGTGTCTAAACGGGCAAAGAAGGGAGGAGAGTCAGAGCATTGTGGTCTGAAGGAACTTCACTAGCAAACCAGAAGATGCAGTTGACAAACTGCTGTGACTAGTCCACAGAATGCAGGGCCTCCTGGGGAGGGACTGGCCTCTCTCAGTACACTTTGTTGCTAGTGTGAAGGAAGGATCTAGGTTTTCTTCCTCTTTGAAACTCCAGTGCCGAGAAAGTCACTTGCTACCAACTAAACATTTTTTTCAAGTAAGTATTTGTTGACTAAATGAACACATTAACTTGAACTTTCTTTGGGGGTGGTATATGTTTTTTTTTTTTTTTTTCTGTCAGAGTAGCTTGTTTTACCTCCTTGATCAAAGAACAAAAGTACAGGCTATTCTTTATTTTTAACAGAATGAAGGGAAAAAAGCAAATGATCATCTCAACTGAGGTAGAAAAAGCATTTAATGACATCTGATATCTTTCGCTGATAAAACACTCAAACTAGAAATAGAAGGAAACTACTTCAACATAATAAAAGTCATATATGAAAAGCGCACAGCTAACATCATACTCAGTGGTAAAAGACAGAAAGCTTTCCTTCTAAGATCTTGAACAAGACAAGGGTGTCCACTCTCACCGCTTTTGTTCAGCACAGTACTGGAAGTTCTAGTCAGAGCTATTATGAAAGAAAAAGAAATAAAAAGCATTAAAATTGGAAAGGAAAAAGTAAAATTACCCCTATTTCATAATTTCCTACGTAGAAAACCTAGTTCCACAAAAACAAAGTCATTAGATCATTGCAGGATACAAAGTCAAGTCACAAAAATCAGTTGTATTTCTATACATCAACAATGAACAATATGAAAAGAGAGTTAAGAAAGCAGTCCTATTTACAATAGCATAAAAAGGAATAAAATGCCTAGGAATAAACATAACCAAGTAGGTGAAAGATTTGTACACTGAAAACTACAAAGAGTGGCTGAAAAAATTAAAGACACAAATAAATGAAAAGATATCCTGTATTTATGGATTGGAAGACTTAATATTGTAAAGATGTCAAAACTACCCAAAGTGACCTATAGTTTCAACACAATCTGTCAAAATCCCAAATACATTTTTGCATACATAAAAGTATACTGCATAAAAGTTTTTGCATAAATAAAAAAAATCCATGCTAAAATTCATATGGATTCTCAAGAGGCCTGAATAGCCAAAACAATATAAAAAAGAAGAATGTTGGATACCTCACACTTCCTGATTTCAAAATTTATTACAAAACTATAGTAAATCAAAACAGTGTGGTATTAACATGAAGATAGACCTATAGACCAATGGAATAGAATAGAGAATGTGGTAGTAGTGAAACCTCACACAGTCAGATGATTTTTGATAAGGGTGCCAAGTCCATTCAATGGGGAAAGGACAGTCTGTTCAACAAATGATGCTGGAAAAACTGGATATCCACATGCAAGAATAAAGTTGGGCCTTTTCCTTGCATCATATACAAAAATTAACACAAAACAGATCAACGATGTAAACATAACAGCTACACTTACAAAATTCTTAGAAGATAACATCGTGGAAAAGCTTCATGACATTTGATCTGGCAATGATTTCTTGACTATAACTCCAAAATCATAGATAGACAACAACAACAGAAAATAGATAAATTTGACTACATCAAAATTAATATCTGTGCATGAAAGGACACAATCAACAGAGTGAAAAGGAAACCCACAGAATGGAAGAAAATATGTGTAAATCAATTATCTGATAAGTTAACATCCAGAATATATAGAGAACTCCTATAACTCATCAATAAGAAAAGAAATAACACAATTCAAAAATGGGCAAAAGACTTGAATAAACATTTCTCCAAAGAAGATACACAAACATCCAAGAACATGAAAAGATGTTACATATCACTAATCATTAGGGAAATGTAACTCAAAATGATGAGATACCATTTTATACCAATTAATGTGGCTAATATTTAAAAAAAATGTTCTTTTTGGTAATGTCTATTTATTTTTGAGAGACAGAGAGACACAGTGTGAGCGGGGGAAGGGCAGAGAGAGGAGACACAGAATCAGAAACAGGCTCCAGGCTCAGAGCTGTCAGCACAGCTCAAGTTCAGGAGGGTGAGATCATGACCTGAGCCGAAGTTGGACGCTTAACCGACTGAGCCACCAGGTGCCCCAGTATGGCTAATGTTTTAAAAAAGACAAAGAAAAAAAAAACCCAGAAAATAACAAGTGTTGGTGAGGATGTACACAAATTGGAACTCTTGTACACTGTTGATGGGAATGTTTTCCATTATGTAAAACAGTATGCCACTTCCTCAAAAAAACTAAAAATAGAATTACCATATGATCCAGCAATTCCACTTGTGGGTGTATCCCCAAAATAAATGAAACCAGGGTCCCCAGGAGATATCTGGACACCCATGTTCTTAGCAGAATTATTGTAAAAGGTGGAAGTGACCCAAATGCCTATGGAAGGATGAATAGATAAGCAAAAGGTGGTATATACACACAACAGAATATTATTCAGCCTTACAAAGGAAGGAAATCCTGTCATATGCTACAATATGGATGAACCTCAAAGACATTATGCTAAGTGAAATAAGCCAGACAAACCCTTGATGATTCCACTTAGAGTAGTCAGATTCATAGAGGCAGAAATAGAATGGTTGTTGCCAGGGGCTGGGAGAGGGAGGAAGGGGGAGTTATTCTTTAATAAGTGCAGAGCTTCAGTTTTGCAAGATGAAAAGAGTCCTGGAGATGGATGATGGTCTTGGTTGTACAATAACCATTGAACTGTACACTTTAAAATAGTTATGATAAAAAATTGCAGCTTCTGGGTGGCTCAGTCGGCTAAGCATCTAACTTCGGCTCAGGTCATAATCTCACCATTCCTGAGTTTGAGCTCCGCATTGGACTCTGCGGAGAGCTCAGATCCTGGAGCCTGTTTCAGAGTCTGTGTCTCCCTCTCTCTCTGTGCCCCCTCCCTCAAAAGTAAATAAAACATTAAACAATTTTTAAATAGTTATGATAAAAATAAAATTGTTATGATATAATTTATGTTACACATATTTTACTATATTAAAAAAATTTAGGATACATAAAATTCCTTGCTACTATATGCATAGTCATATAATGGGAGATAGAAATTTAGAGAACTTAAATATATAATTTAGTGTAATACTCTGCAAAGAATAATCCCATTAAATTTATGTTCAATCACAAATGTTTTAAACATGTAAATATCATGAAAACAATGAAGGACTGAGGAAATGTCCTCAATTAGACCAGACAATTAATTGGGGTTATGTAATCCTGGACTGGGTCTCAGAACAGGAAAGAAAAAGAGCTATAAATGACACTATTGGGACAATTGGAAAATCTGAATATGAATGGTGGTTTGGATATCAGTACTAAAGTTTGTTGATTTTGGTAAATGTGCTGTGGTTATGTTAAAGAAAGCCCTCATTCTTGGGAAATATGCGCAGAAGTATTTATTGATAAAGGGGTATTGTGTCTGCAATCCCTCTGAAAAACTTCAGTCTGAAAAGCTTCAGGGGAAAAATTACAGAGAGAGCAGATGATAAAGCAAATGGAACAAAATGCTGAGAATTGATGAATCTGTGTAAAAGGCATATAGTTCTTTGCACTATTCTTGCAACTTGCCTGTATGAGGTAAAAAGTAAGAAAAGTCAAATGCCAGTCATATAATATTTAGCCACTGTTGTCGCAGTCATCAGTGGAGGTGTGGATAACAAAGGAGTAATATGTGATCCAATGCCCTAGTGTGGACTTTCTGGGTGAGTGTCATGCTTTATAACTTATATTTTCTCTGCCATGCTGTATAACAATTGGGGATTGACTTCATTCAGGACTAGTCTGTACTTTTCTATTGGCTCCTTGATACATGCATGGTTTAACACTGACAATCGTCCAAATATAGGAGAAAGTCACTAGACTAAATTCTATTGATGTGATTTTTGTGATGTAAAGATATGTTGTAAAATTGAGGAGAAAAAAAATCCCATTCGATATGTTGCTTATGTTAGTCAGGGTTTGTGTTTGAAGTGACAGAAATTCAGCTCAAACTTTCTTTATTCATTAAATATTTATGGAGTGCCTACAGTGTGCCAGTCCATTTTGTTGGTTGATACTGGAGATCTAACAGAGAACAAAACAGGCAGACAGCCCTTTGTGAAGCCTCCGTTTTGGCGATTAAAAACAAACAAACTGACAAATATTAGGTGAAGAAAGGATGGGGGTGATCCACTGGCTCACACAATTGGTGTACTGGTCAGCCATTTCTGTGTAATAAACAACCATGCAAATCTCAGTGGCACGTGACTAAGCATTTATTTAGCTCACACATCTGTGGGTGTCTGGACCAGCTTTGCTGATCTCTGCTGAGCTTGCTCCTGTGTCAGCAGATTTAGGGTAAGGAGGCTGCTGTACTGAGCTGTGGTTCTGCTCATGTATGTCCTTCGAAGCTTCCTCGGACAGCAGGTGAATTGAGGCAGGTTCTTCACCTGGTGAGGGCAAAGGCATAGTAAAACCCTTGTTGAAGACGTGTCTGCTAATGTCCCCTGGGCCAAAGTAAGTCCCGTGGCCAAACTTGAAATCAGGGAGTGGGGAAATATAGTCTCCCCATGGAAGTGGAACTGCAAAGTCTCATGGCAAAAGTTGTAGATGGAGGGGTAGAAATTAGGGTCAATTATGCAATCTGTCACACTGGGAAGTTCACAGCTTCAGGCCAGCTGGATGTACCTCTTTATATCCTTTTCTCTCTTTCTCTGTCTCTCTCTCACGGCCACTAGTCTTTGTTTCTTTTTTGTGTTTTCTTGGCCACATTTTCTCCTGTTACCCACTCCCCCACTCCAGATTACCCCCCCCCCCGCCCAAAAAGGTGATACTTATACTTTTGGTTTTCATCTAATAAATGTCAGGGAAAGAAAGACTTTTTTTGTGTGGTGCCTGCCCAGGTTAAGATTGAGTCTAATTGAGGGTCCACTACTGAGGTCAAGGTACTGGTGTGCCCTGAGTGCCAAGGCCTGGGCCACACATCCACCTCTGCAGTAGGTACTGTGGTTGTCAGGTATACCAGAGCCATGCAGGAATTCTACTGGGTAGCAGGAGTTCATGCTTTCCAGCAGAAAGAAGACTGCTGGGTAGATAAAACAAGGTAGGCTGTCTTGTAAATACCTGGTTTTTTGAATCTTGTTCATAGAACAGAGTATTTCCTCAACAAGGAGGTTAGGTGATCTTTGGTTACTTGGTTATATCCAGGGATGTTACCTGGAAAGTGGTTTCAAATTTCTTTTTTAGAACAAGCTCAGACTACTAGTATAAATAGGTTTCAGATAGGGTTAACTCCTGCTAATATCCTATTCATTAGGCTTCTCAGTGGGTAAAATATTAAACTAAAAACATTTCTAGAAACTGCCCATTTTGAATCTGACAGCAAGCAAGTCTTTTATTCTTATGTAGACATAGAATCAAGGTCCAGCTTCACAGCAGCATAGCATGTGCTGCCAGCGGCTCACCCCAAAGCCTTGGCTGCCATACGTCCACCCATGGGGCTCCAGTCCACTCCGACGGGGTCTAAGTGGATCACAGAGGCCTAGTTCTTCTCCCTGGTGAATGCCTCCGGGACAGTTCTATCATCTAGTTCTTGACAAGGAGATGGGAAGGAGTTTCTGAAAGAGGCATCTTAATTCTAAAAAAGAGACACCAACCTCTGGACATTGGTGTTTGAGGATGTGATGCTGTAATTATCCTGTGATTATGAGAAAACTGAGCTGACACGCCAGTAATGAGGTGGGAAGATGGAAAGACCCTGGGTCTGTGGCCATGTTGCTGAGCCATTGAATTAATGAACTCCGGAACTGATCTTCTTCTGGGCTTTTGTTATGTAAGGAAATAAATTCCCCAAGCTTACGCCGCCACCTTTAGTTGGGGCTTCAGTTAACTCACTGATGAAGGCATCCTATTGGAAACAAAGAGTTACTCAAGGTTGTCTGCAGTCTCTCTCTCTTTTTTTTTTTTATTTTAAACTTGGATTTGAGTATTTAACAGTAGATGAACTTAGGCAATACTGTAAGTATACTCACCCTTCATTCTAAAAGTATGTTCATATGTGAAGATATAGTCCTTACCATGACACGTACAGAACATGAGGAATGCATGTAACAGGTAGAGTCTTAGGTAAAATAAAAACTCTGACTACCTACTGTTCTGCTATTTAGTTTGTCAAAAATATCTTGTCCTACCTTGTGCTCTTTAAAAAAAATGATTTCACATTTTTATAACCTCAATTTGATAATAGTTACATGAGAGAGAAGCATTCAAGAGGTTCTCTCTCTCTCTCTCATTTCTCTCTCTTTCTCTCAAGATGAAAAGTGATGAAGGATGAATTGTCTCTGCCCCAATTCCTCATCAATTCTAAACTTGAAGGGAAAGTGTTAGTGTTGTCAGGATGAAGTAACCTAATTGAAAAAAGTGACAGTGAGTGTATCTTAGTCTTTGTGCTTTAGTCTCTTCAAGTACCTAACTTTCAGCTCCTTGTTGTCTTGAAGAGGCGGGAAATTCTTTTATGAGATTGAATTTCCATAATCACATTCTCTCTTCACTGTTATGTTGCTGGTAATACTGGTGGCATCCTCTGGAAAAAGGACATTCAAGTTAGCCCTGCCTTACAGTACTGCTCAGAGGGTAACAGAGTTGGGTATCCTTCATTTCTCCTTCATATAGGTGAATATGATGGATTTTACTCATGGCTTTTTTTCTGTCTCCACCTATGCTCTTAAGTTTTTTTTTTTTCTTAAGATTTTTAAATGTTTATTTATTCTTGAGAGAGAGAGAGAGCAGGGGAGGGGCAGAGAGAGGGAGACACAGAATCAGAAGCAGACTCTAGACTCTGAGCTGTCAGCACAGAGCCTGATGTAGAGTTCAAACTCACAAACTGTGAGATCATGACCTGAGCCGAAGTCGGATGCTTAACCGACTGAGCCACCCACGTGCCCCTATGCTATTCAGCTTTAAAAAATAATTACAATTTTGTTCTTCTCAAGCCTTGTCTCTTTCAATATCGATGAAATCCCAATAAAGGGGAAAACCCTAGTGAAATGCTAGTTGACTTACTCATTTGTCTCAAATGACACATGTTTCATATTTAAAAATCAGAAAGTGTATTTCCTTTAAGTATAAAATGAGGCAGTTACCTTCTTTGTGAGCCTTTGGCAAGAAAGAATTCATTTTTTTATTAAGACAATTTTTTTAGATCTGTTTTATATTCACAGCAAAATTGAGGGGGAGGTACAGAGATTTCCCATATACTCCCTCCCCCACACATGCATAGCCTCCCCCGTGGTCAACATCCCCCACGAGAGTGGTACATTTTTTTTTTTTTTTACAATTGATGAACCTACACTGACACATCATAATCACCCAGAGCCCACAGTTTATGTAATAGTTCACTCTTGGTGTGGTACATTATATGGGTTTGGAAAAACATATGACATGTATCCATCATAATAATATACAGAGTAGAGTAGTTTCACTGTCCCAAAAATCCTCTTGATTTTCATCCTATTTCACCCTCAACCCCTGGCAACCACTGCCCTTTTTATTGTCTCTCATAGTTTTGCCTTTGCCAGAATGTGATATAGTTGGAATCATATACTAGGTAGCCCTTTCAGATTAACTTCTTTCACTTGGTAACAGGCATTTAAGGTCCCTCTTAAATGCTTTTGTCTTCTCATGGCTTGATAGTGCATTTCTTTTAAATTCTGAATAATATTCCATTGTCTGGATGTACCATAGATTTCTTTATCCATTCATTTATTACAGGATACCTTGCTTGCTTCCAGATTTTCACAACTACGAATAAAGCTGCTATAAACATCCATGTGCAGGTTTTAGTGGATATAAGTCTTTAATACCTTTGGGTAAATACCAAGGACCACAATTGCTAGATTGTACAAAAAGAGTATGTTTAGTTTTGTAAGAAGGTGAGAAAAGATTGAATGTTCCACTAATTGGTTAATTTCTGAGTAAGGAGGAGATAGCACCTTTAAAAAGGAAGGAAGAAGGTTATCAGAAGAAGTAGGAGGCAATCTTTTCTAGTATGAACAACGTTTTCTTCCCTAATCATAAAGTGCCTGCTGTCCATCTGCACCTTCAGGGGAAGCAGGAGAGGGAAATGATTGGAGGAGAGCACAGCTTAGGGTGTCTGTTTCTGAAAACATCCCATCAGTATACCAGGCAGAGTTGGATCCAGAGAAGCTGAATCACTAGGTTTGGTATAGAATAAGGGCTTTGTTATAGAGAGTTGGTATAAACAGGTTATGTGTGGTTGTGGCTTCTGTGTCTGGTGCTGGAGCCTAAAGTCAGCAGGCCAGACAGTTGAAAAGAAATGAAGGACGTGACATGGGGAAGAGCAAGGACAATGTGGAGCTAATGAGGATAGACTGGAACTTGCATAAGCCTTTCATCGCCTCCAAGCTTTCAGCTTTGACAATGGGAGTAACCTGAGTTAGTAAGAGAAACTGGTGCCATTTGTCTCAGAACTCAACGTGCAGCTGGCTCAGGAGTCAGAGAGGCTAAAGGAGATGAGGAGCTGGAGGAACCAAGGCCCTGCTACCATTCACACTTGCTTCCCAAACCTCCTGTGGCGTATGCTAAGTACAGAGAGGGAACTCTGGGAAAAGTAGTCCTAGCTGAGCTAAGTTGACTCCGTACCAATGTCCCATACTGTTTCACAGAGGCACAGAGAAAGAGGACAATAGTGAACAACAGGAAACATCCAGACTGCCCATCGGTAGGAAATGGGCCACAGAATTATACAAAGCTTAAAAAAAATGAATCAGATCTTATATTCAAAACAAACATGGATAGATCTTAGAGACACAATGTTAATAGGAAAAATAGCAAGTTGCAGAATCACATGGAAAGTATGATACTGCCATGCTTGGGTGGCTTAGTTTGTTCAGTGGCCAACTTCGGCTCAGGTTATGATCTCATAGCCTGTGGGTTCGAATCCCACACTAGGCTCTGTGCTGACAGCTCAGAGCTTGAAACCTGCTTCAGATTCTGTGTCTCCCTCTCACTCTGCCCCTCCGTTGCTCATTCTCTCTCTCTCTCTCTCAAAAAATGAATAAACATTAAAAAATGTGATACCATTTGTAGAAATTCAAGAAGCAAAGAAAGTAACACCACATATTGCTTATGAAAAAAATGAAAGAAAGGATACACCAGAGACTCAAGGAAACCTTGGTGTCTAGGGGAAGTGAATGGATTTAGAAAAGGGTGGGAAATTTAGAATCTTTTTTAAGATTCTCTCTCTTTTTTCTTTTTAAAAAGAGACAATATATAGATACATCACCTTTTTAAAAAATTATTTATTTTTAGAAAGAGAGAGAGAGAAGGAGGTAGAGAGAGAGAAATGGAAAGAGAGAATTCCAAGCACTGTCTGTGCTGTTAGCATAGAGCCTATCGTGGGGCTTGATCTAATGAACTGTGAGATCATGACCTGAGCCAAAATCAAGAGTTGGACGCTTAATGGACCGAGCCACTGAAGCACCCCCATTACGTTTTCAAATGTGGTAAAATATAGATGACATAAAATTTAGATACATTAACTTTGTCATTGAAAAGCTTCCTACATTATTTTTACGTGCAATGCTCTCATTATGAGAAAGCTGTTATACCCTACTCTGCTAAAAAGTGAAGAGTACAAAGGGACAGAGCCAGGCAGATATTTCGAGGTAGGGAGTAGGGAGGGAATATTGCCCCTCTTTCCCTCTCCCCTTGCCAGGAGGGCTTCTAGCTAACACGGAAAAGCCACAGGTTAAAACCAAACATTGTGTCATCAGCACTGATATTCAGGGGTTAGGTCACTATGGCTGGTAGTGTTGCGTTGTTGGTTTGCTTGTTCTAATTTATTTGTCTTTTTGAGGTGTGTTGCTAGGTTGAATGAAAACAGCTCCTTTGTATGAGTGAGGGAAAGCAGAGAGAAAGGACAGGGCCGGTGATCCCACAACATGCAACTGTATCAATTGCCCATTTTGCTTCTATTGATTGTCATTAATTTGAAGACATGATTAGGAATTCTTTTGGTGGGTACTTTTTGTGTGCATTTGTATTTATTTTAGGAACATCCTAATCCTGAAGAAGACAGGTCAGGATTTCTTTCGGCAACCACCAAGCATAGAATGGAAAGCAAAGAATTTGGCATTAGGAAAAATCTCATTCCGCAGCCAAATGGGGGGTGTTCATACGTTCAGGAACCTACTAATTTACTTGTACATGGAGCTCTGCCTGATCACCTCGGGTAGAAGTGAACTGAACATCTAGAGGCATGTTCATATCTCTGTTATGACACTTATACCTTGAATTATATTCTTTGTATACATGTCACCTTGCCTACAAGATTAAAACCCCTTGCATTCTGGAATGTCCCATTTATTATCACATTACCCAAAGCACACTAGTACTGAGTGCTTGTGTTAATATATGTTTAGGAAAAATATTTGTACAAAGAATGAAAGGATCAGGAAATTGATTTTGTTTCTTTAAAAAAGAATGTTTTCAGATACTTTTGCTGAATCTTCAGGTGAATGAAGAAAAAAAGGCAACAAATTTAAAAATGATGAACACTTGATACGAATGTGTTCTGGGAACACAGATTCATTAAGATGTTATTTAATGTCATCAGTAAGTTCCTTAATACTGAAAATCGGTAAATCCATGTCTTTTTAGACATGAACGTATTTTCTAATTACTTTCTTTACAATCATAATTCTGCTTTGTAAAACATCTCCATATCTCCATATCAGTGTTTATTCTAACTCAATCCCTATTTGCTCACTCTCTGAACTGTTAAAGTTAATGGCCATTTTTTTATTGCCTGGGGATTTGTTTTCTTTCAAAAAGGATGTAGGCATCCCTTCTCTGTTCTGCGTCTCCCTGCTGCATGCTTTCATTTCAGGCAATGAAGATCTTTACTTTTTTCCATGCTTGCCTTGGGATTTTGACCAGGGCAATAAACCTTAACTCATGCTCAGTTAGGATTTTGCCTCCTGACAGCAATCCGCTGTAAGAGGCTGTTTCCAGGAAAATAAGTGTATACTGCAATGTGAAAACTGAGGTCTTTCTCTCTTCTACACCCTCCACCTCTTTTCTTTCTTCACCTGCCAAATGTTTCCTATCATAAATATTTCTAAAAGTCATGACCCACAACACCAATGTTCAGATTCTGAGCCTATCACTTGATCTTGATCACCTTGCCAGCCATGCTGTCTTTCGTCCCAAACTGACTAAGTGCAGACTGGTTTAGCATCCATTATGGAAATTCAACCATGTGCAAAATGTTGTGTTAAATCAAGTACAATAATGAACAAGAGCAAATCTATGCCTTCAAAGGAGTGAATATCCCTCTAGATATACCTTGATGGAAAATATATGCAGAAATTTAGTCCACAGCATAGGCCTTCAAATATTTCTGCTCTCCTGCCACCTAAAAAGAATCGAACAAAAGAAAAACTTTGGGTTTCTGCACATTTTAACACTGGTGTCTAAAATTTTTCCTTATAAGGTTAAATCATTGCAAAGATATAATTTTATGTTTGTGCCAGTGGACACGTGCTATGGCTTCCCTTGAGAGATTCAGGCCTGGGAAGGACTTCTCCCTGTCTTGTTGGAAGCCTGTGTTTCTTCTTGATCAGTGCTGGAATTTTCTTCCATCTGGGGTTCCTCCTACTTGTTTTCTCAAAATAATGCTTTGTTCTCAGGGTCAGATGTGGTTGGGAAGGAATCTTAGGTTCCATAGGATCCTTCTTGGCCCCAGATTCATCATCTCTAGATTGGGAATGATAGTACCTACTTCAGAGTGCTGTGAAGATGTAGCGAGATAGTATATGCAAAGTGCCGAGCACGATGCCTGGATGCCTGGTACCTGGTAGGCACTGAGCTCTAAATAGCTCCCAAGTCCTCTGTATCTCACATGGTTTCTCACATTCTCTGATCTTCGCTGTCTCTTGCCTGTCATAATAGGTTTTTATCTGGTTGTCCAATGCCACTGTTTCATAAAAACAGTCCACATTCTCTATAAAGTCTATACTCGTTAATTACGGGTTTGGAGTTTTTCATGATCTGGCTCCAAGCTCCATGTCTTACTTCATCTTCTATATTATTACTCCCACACACCCAGGTTCCAGCTAACTGGGATTGCCGCCGCTGGTGCACCCCGCCACACCACCTTCATTCAGCAAGATGTTGTTGAATACCAGTTAGGCACCAGGTGTGGCATCCTGTGCTGTAAACGTCAGGATAAGAGAGAGCATCTCTCAGATCTCTGGGAGTTAGCATTCCAGGTGGGGAGAGACATCTATAAGGAAATAACTGTAAGACAGGTGGTGGGTGCTATAGAGGCACCTGAGTGGTGTCAGAGGCCTGAGGGAAGTCACCACACAGGAGACGTGTGAGCTATGCCTCATTTACTATGCACTTAACTCTGTTGCATATGCATGAATTATGTTCTTTCTGGATTCCATTTTTTTGCTCAAGTTGTTCCTTTGACTTTGAATATTCTTTTCTCTTCCTGTTTCTGCCTGGTAAAAACCTTACTCAGTTTTAAGAGCTCGCTCAAATACTCATTCAACTGTGCAATATACCCTGCAACCTCTGGTGCTGCTCTAGTTCACTCTTTCCACCTTTGCTATGGTGGTAACACTGTTGTCATCCACTTGAAGGCAGGAACCACGTCTTCCTAGGCACTTCACCCACGGTAGGTTCTCCATGATTTTTTTTTTTAAAGGCAACTGACATCTCTTGCTGTCTTACTTCTGCACAACCAGTAGAATTTTTCTTTCTTTCTTTTTTAATGTTTACTTATTTTTCAGAGAGAGAGGGCATAAGTGAGGGAGGGGCAGAGAGAGAGGAAGACAGAATCCGAAGCAGGTTTCAGGCTCTGAGCTGTGAGCACAGAGCCCAACATGCGGCTTGAACTCACGAATCACGAGATCATGATCTGAGCCAAAGTCAGATACTTAACCGACTGAGCCACCTAGTAGGCTCCCCGCCAATAGAATTTTTCTGAGATAAGCAGTGAGAGAATAGTCAACCTCCATTATTTGTTATGTAACCCAGATATGTTAGAGAGTGACATTAGTGCAGCCACTAAGGACTCTTCAGCCTGGGCTAAGGGAAAGCTGGCAGAAACAGGACTCTGTTCTCTTAGCACTTGCCTTGGGGCGGGAGTGGGGAGGGGCGGGTAGCTTCTCTCCTATTTGTAGAAGACCATTTCCCTTTCCTATAGAATGTTACTGAAGGATGCAAGTGAACTTACTCATACGCAGCAACTGTGGCTTTAAGGATACCATCTGAAGGTACCTTAAAAATATCTATGTGTTTGTATATTTCCTATTTCCTATACAGCATACACGAATAAAGAAATGTAAATAAGATCAATTAACTGTTGCATTTACATAGTGTGGCACAGACCACCCAGCCAAACTTAAAAAAGGTAAATCATTTTCAATTATTTCTCTTTAAATTTGAGCTTATTTATGCCATAAGGTATAGCAATATATTGAGCGTATTCTTTCATTTCCCTTGTGTTTTAGCCATGCATCATAAAACAAATCAATATGCTTAATCAAATCAATCTAACCTCTGAGGTTTTTTTGTTACTTGAGAATCAAAAGGAATGAGGCATAGGAATTCATTGACATGCTACAGGTGACGTTTTCTGAGATGAACTCAGTTCAGCTGGAGTAAGACTGCTGTGGTGACAGTGGGGTGGACCATTTGTCACGAGGAGACATGGCAGCCCTTCTCATGGCTACTGGTGGGGGCCGTGTCTCCTCCTTGTGCAGTGCCACACTTTCCTCTCCAGGAATGTCCCATCTCTGGTCTTGGCGTAGTCATCTCCTGATTGTCCAATGCAGTCCACTGGGAGTCAGCTCAGATCACCTCTTATCCCTTCCTCCATCCACTCTTCCATCAATCAATTTCTTTTTTTTTTTTTTTAAATGTTTTATTTATTTCTAGGAGAGAGAGAAAGAGAGACAGCGTGAGCAGGGGAGGGTCAGAGAGAGAGGGAGTCACAGACTGAAACAGGCTCCAGGCTCTGAGCTGGCAGGCAGCACAGAGCCCGACGCGGGGCTCAAACCCACGAACCGCGAGATCATGACCTAAGCGAAAGTCAGACGCTCAACCGACTAAGCCACCCAGGCGCCCCTCAATCAATTTCTTTTAATCATCTTCACATTCCTTCTCTTCCTTGTGTTCCCACTGACCCGGCCTTTGCTCAGGTGCTTATCATTTTGGGGTGGATTTCTGCAATAGCTTCAGAGGTTTATTTCTCTGTCCCTTAACTTTCCCCTTCCCAAATTTATCATCCCATCTACTGCCAGAGTGGTTTTCCTTAAAAAGTGCAGAGGGTAATGTCTCTCCGTTACTTGCCATCCTCCCAGGATGAGGACTTGTATGATCTGGCCCTTTTCTGTTTCTGCAGGGCACGGCCTGCCACTTCCCCCAGTGTGTCTTCGCCCTGTCATGCAAAGTTACTTTTAGTTCCCCAGCTGTGCTCCCTCCTGCTCCTGGGCACTTGTGCACACTGTTCCCTTCTTGGATGCTTCTTTCTCTACTCTGTCTGGCTAAGGCTGATTCTTTCTTCAGCATCAACTCTGAGGGTTACTTGATTTGCTCTGAATACATGACTTCATGAATGTGAAATATTTGGGTAAATTACATATAATTACATATATAAATATACATATAAGACATAAAATATGTCATACTTTAAAATAAAACTTATTCTGGAACTCTTCCCAGGTTAAGTTAGGTGCCACCCAGGTTTCGGTGATATATATATACATACTTCAGTCATATTGAGGTAAACATTTTGGTAGACACCTCATCTATGAGGCTGAGATTTGTGGTATGTTAATCTCCATATCCTTAGTACCCAGCAGAATGCCAGGGAATGTCGTGTTCTATAATAGACTACAGAATGAGTGAGTAAACACTGGGATGGGATGAGGCAGTTAATACACGAATGGAGGGCTCATGCTCAGGTCCTGTATTCATCTTCCTTCTTTCTCCTTGTATAGTGAAATATCAAGAAGTTCTCTCTACTCCATCCCAGCATGAGATAGAAGAGAGTATATTAATTTTCAGGGGCAAATAGCTTAAACTCCTAGTTCATTTGGCTTAAAAGATTAGTGATCTATTATTTGATATCACAGACCATTCAGAGTTGGTTAATTCAGTGGCTCACTGGTGTCACCAGAGATTCAGTTTCCATGTTTCTGTTCCACCATTTTCATCAAAATGGCCTAGCTTCCCTCGGCTGTAGCAAGATAGCCATGGCAGTTTCGCACTCCCATTGAGGTGCAACAACAGATAGGGGCAGAAATGGGATTTTATTGACCAGAATGAGGACACATGTCTTTTCCTAATCTCATCATTTATTACTATGAATGCCACAGGTTGAACGAAGTTCACCCTTTAGACCAGGGCCTGTACTTAGGGAGAGTGTGGATACCTGAACAAAATCATGGTCTTATCAGCAAGGAAGAAAAGGCAACGGCCAGTGGGGAGGACTTTCCAGTATTGTCTCATTGTTTCCCATAAACGACAACAACAACAGCAGTTGTGAGGCTGAGTGATCAGTGACCTTCATTAAAGATATTGTTTTCAGCTTATACTTCTTAGTAGTGAAAAAAATACCAAGAGGAAACTGAAACCAATGGTAAATGTCCTGGAACAAAGAACAAATGCTACTCCCTGGAAAGAAAGTTTTTGATCTTATAAACCTAGCTGCTTTTATTCTTTAGCTTCCAAAATCCATAAAAATGCTTCCACGCAAAGTTAACTTCCAAGTCCATAAAAATGTGATTTATCATTTACAACATGACATTTATAGTATCCTTTTTCAGTCTTGGCAAAGGGAAACTGAGAGAAAGGTGTGAAGACTCCTAGTCTTTGAAGATGAGTAATGGCACAGTATATTGTTACTTACATTCCTGAAATTCACTCAAATCTAACTACTAAAGGAGGCTAAGTACAATTTAACCTATAACATAAATAATAAAAATTTAAATATACTGCCTTCCATTATTAATGAAACATATCTTATCAAATAAGAGCTAAAGCTTGAATTTTGCTATGAAACTGATTCTCAGTAGTGCCGAGGCTGCCTCACAGTAAGTATCATTATGTGTGTATGTGCGCGCGCGCATGAATGTGTGTGTGCTTATAAGTGTGTGGATATGAGTTCTGCATTTCTATATACCTTCTTAAATAGTTTTTTGGGATGAAGTGATTATAAATTAAATATAATAATATATAAATTGCTCAATTTCCAAATCCATGTGCATACACATGTCCAAATATTGCAAAAGTTTTTAAAATAAAATCTAATATAGCTATAGACTCGAGCTGTATGCTTTACAAAACTCTGTGCTATCTGGCAACTTTTAAACAAAATACTTTGACAAAGAGCTGAATAACTGTAATGACTGAGTGTAGATTCATGTTGGGAGCATCCAATCTGCTGATTTTGCAAGTTTTATTGTGAGAAGAAAATGGAGGCTGGAGAGAATGATTGGCTTTTGTTTTAATTAGCCAGGTAATTACCTCAACTCTGTTTTACATTATCTGTATTGATACAGACTTTATCTATGAGTGAAAGAGTAAAAGCCAATCAATGGATCAATCCACAAAGAAGTGTTTAAGTGATGAAGGTTATATTAGGTGCACAGAATTGTGTAAGAGGCTCAGGGTGGTGAAAGGCGCTCAGTACTTAGGTGAGTGCTGAGGAATAGGAAAAGAGTGTAATTTCCCTCAAGTGGCTTATGGGAGGCTGATGCACATGTGTTGCATGAAACAATTGGGGCACAGTATAAGACAGTGAGAAATTTCATACAGTGGTGCATGTTAAGTCCCATGGACCTGAACTATGGCAATGTCAGTAAGAATGGAGCAGCTGGGTTTGAGGTTTTATGGGATCTGGGCCCAGCGGTGCACTTGTTCTTGTGACTTCTGTGGCCTGAAGTATAATGGTGATGTACTCCTGTAACCTTAGGATGTTTGAAAATCACCTGCATGAAGACACATTTCCTAACTCAATCAGGGAGTTATTTTATCCTTTTCATCATTGAAGAGAAGGTGGTACTTGGTAGGGAGAGGTGCTGAGATAATAAGTCTCGCTCTTCCTTATTTACAGTGTATTGCTAAGTAGAGCTTACATTGATGTTATATATGGGTGTGTATTATGATAGGAACATAGAAATAAGAAAAGAGAGGTAAATCTATATATTTCCATAACATGCTTAATAAGTTTTTTGCAAATGGATTGGCCGGAAAAAGTGGGATAGTTGAGTAGATTATCAAGAAGTACAAAAAACTTTGAAGGCTTTTATTTATTTTTTTTTAGAATATTTTAATGTTTTATTTATTTTTGAGAGAGAGAGAGAGAGTAGGGTAGGGTCAGAGAAAGAGGGAGACACAGAATCCGAAGATAGGCTCAAGGCTCTGAGCTGTCAGCACAGAGCCCGACGCTGGTCCTCAACCCACGAAACGCGAGATCGTGACCTGAGCCGAAGTCAGCCCTACTGAGCCACCCAGCTGCCCCTGAAGCCTTTTAAAGAGCTCAGAAAAGTACTTTGAAAAAGCAACTTTGTACCTAGCCTTTCCCAGGGAAGATTTTGGAACATAGAGTTCCAGGCAGAATGAAGACCAAAACAAACAAACAAACAAATAAATAAATCCTGAATTGTACCTACAGTATAGAGCAATAGAAAGACAGCACAGGAAAATATTGATCTTCCTTTTTTTTTTTAAGATGGAAAGCTTCTAAGAGAAGACATGAAAAAGGAAGTATCGTAGTATGTAGAAAAATTCCTTAGAAAAGGTCTCTTCTACTCCTGCAGGAATTCAGTAGAAAGAGGAACCAAAATGAAGAAGGGAACTTGCCTTTTGAAAAATTAAATAAATTGATCTTGATTACTCATATTTAAGAGCCTTAATAACACCAGCACTTTGTAGTGCAAACACTAATTAAGATTGCAGGGCCACTGATTATCTTTAAGAACTTGCCTGTAATAAAAAAAAAATAGATCTAAAATTTAGAAAAAGTATGACCCTTAAAAGTGTGCTATTAGGGAAAAAAGTAATCATGGGTTTAATCTTCTAAGAGTTTGAAGAAGCCCTGGGTAGTGACAGCCAGGTTGTAAGTGTGATCAGAGTATCTTATCTCTCAATGTGGGAGGTAATAGGATTGGTAGGACAAAAGGAAATGACAGATTTTATCTGTATTGATTTTAACAAGAATTTTGGTTTTGTTTCCCCACAATGAAATTGAGAAGTGTAGTTGACTCCCACTTTTTGCATCCATGGATTAATTGTTTAGGACAAAAGATTCAAGGAATGCCCTCTTTTTACAATCATTAACAACTGCTTATAGAAATCTGAGTGTATGCAGATTTGGGGCTGCAGAGAAAGAGAGAGAGAGAGAGAGAGAGATAAAACCTAGTCTTTTGCCCTTCAGAGGGTTTATAATTTAGAGAGTGAGAGACCAACATAAACAAGTAACAATGCACAGGAGCATATTCTGAACTTCATTTGTGTGATAAATAGTAAATGGCATCAGGAAGAAATAACTTTTCTTAAAGAATTAAAGGGGGGCCTGGATGGCTCATTTGGTTAAGTGGCCAGCTTCAGCTCAGGTCAGGATCTTGCGTTTTGTGGGTTCAAGCCCCACATCAGACTCTGTGCTGACAGCTTAGAGCCTGGAACCTGCTTCAGATTCTGTCTCCCTCTCTCTCTGTCCCTGCCCTGGTTGGGCCCTCTCTCTCTCTCTCAAAAATAAATAAACATTAAAAAAGTTAAAAAAAATGGATTAAAATCAAGACTATTATCCTTTCAAGCCTCTAAAAAAGACCTTGTATTTTTACTAATTTTTATAGATAAATTACTAATTGATGCCAGAAATGTGGCTGTAAGAAAAAATAAACACCATGAGAGATCAAAACAGCAGGTCCTTGGATGGTATTGGGGATGATGTTGGCACTCCCAATTTGTACTTCTCTCAAACAGTGCTTCTGAGACTTTAGTGTGAAGGGATCACCTAGGATCTTGTTCAAAGGCAAATTCTGAGTCAGTAATCAGTGGCGGGGGCGGGGGCTGGTCTAAGAATCTGTATTTCTAACAAGATCCCAGGTGCTACTGGTGCTGCTGGTCTGGGAAGCAGACTTTGAGTAGTAGCCAGGGGCTAGACCATACCAAATGTAGAAATACCAGACATAGAAATCATCAGGGCTGTTATAGAAGCCCATGTTGGTTAGCTTCTTGAAGTTTCAGACAAAAGGACATAGGAAACTTTGAGTCAGAGATACAGTTAAGAGGAAATTAATCTTGCAAGAAAGGATAAAAGAAATGATTTTCATGTAGCATTTAAAAAATGGAAACTACCGGGTGATGTAAAAATGCATATTAGCTTTATTAAGTCTGCATATGGTAAAAAAAAAAAAAAAAGTCTGCATATGGTGGACTTGCCTTTTGGCAGGGTTGAGTTAGATATAGAATAGAATTATTTCTCAATAAGGATACAGCCTCCTAAATGGGGCATTTGAATGTCTTTTTTTCTACAGAAGGCTTTAAAGTTAGATGGTCACCCAGCCGGGTTGCCTCAAATGAGACCTCTAAATATTGAGAGAGATTCTCAGCATTACTTCTAAGACCCTAAAAGTGGCATTGAACCCGATTTCCACTTATGACTTCTGAGTAGCAACTGTTTACAGTGAAGGGATGATAGGCGTGATTACAGATTGTGTTCACTAGCAGTCAATACACTAAATTTTCATGCTGTTTCTTTTATTTCTGGATCCATCATATCCTACCTGTCTGTAGACCATTAGTTCTACAAATACTTTTTTCTTAAAGAGAAGTTATTTTAATGTGTTTTAAATACTATATTTCAGTGGTTTCAGATAGACAGATCTGTAACTACTAAGGACCTAGGTGGGTCAGGAAAAGAGATTTTCTTTCTTATGTTTGTCCTAGTGATAAAATTCTTCACTCAGGTTAGGAAATCATGTATAATGAAAGTTTTAGTTTTCTGCTCTCTGATTAATATTCTGGTTTTGTAGAGTTAAAGCTGATATTAAATAGGATTAGGAAGTCTTATCAGCCAACCATATGCCCATGTTTTTGTTTTGTTTTCTCCCCCCAAACTTCAAAATGGTTCACCATCTTCTAGGCTATGTGTAGGAATCTTTTTATTATTTTCTTTTTGTCCATTTCCTTTGAATTAGAATATCAGTTAAATTCATATCAGAGTTATAGTTTTAATTTTAAGTGTGGAGGATCTTAGGGTGTGTGTGTGTGTTTGTGTGTGTGTGTTGGTTACTATGTTAAATTGAATGCTTGTGGGAAGGCCTCTCTAGTAAGGTGACATTTGAGCCATGCGGGAGAGTGCCATTAGGATATTTGGGGGGAGAGTGTTCTAGGTAGAGGAGAGAGTCAGTTCACATTGGACATGACTTGTGTGCCACCTCAAATCCTCTCTTCCTATAACTTACCCCAGCCATTGCTGCTGTATCCATTCCCTTAGGCTTCAACCAGCTACATAGAAGTCTAATCTGACTTTAGAAGTGCCTCCACTGGAGCCTGAGACATATACCGGGGACTTCTGTGTTGCTATAGCATGGGTGTCAGCAGAAACCCAGTCAATAGTCATGAATGCACCACCCAGCTGTGCCAGAGGGTTTATGCCCATGAGACCACCTTTGACCAGCAGGAAATGAGCCTATAGATAAATTCTACTCCTTTTTTCTTTTCCTGGTGGACAGTTGAACTGCATTTCCTAAGCCTTTCATAAGGATGATCCTGTGGGATTGAGTACCTGTCTGCCACAGAGGTGACCCCATCAATCATGCATCTTTATATCTGCTTCCTTCCACCTGTGACACTGCTTCTGTCCCTTTCTACTTTCTTCCCACATAAACTGCTGTAAGCAAGCCTTGTCTCAGACTCTGCTCTTGGAGCCACCAGGCTAAGGGAAGTTGCAAAGGCCCTGAGGAGGATACATGCTTGACTCTCAGAAACAACAGGGAAGCTCTTTTATGTGTGTCTTTTGCAGAGTAGAAGGGTGCAAGGGTGATCAGCAATGATGGGACAGGTTATGTAAGGACCTTAGAGTTCATGTTGAAATGGAAGCCTTTGGAGAGTTTGGAGCAAAGAAGTGACAGGATCCAGGGACACATGGCTGGCTCAGTCAGTTGAGTGTTCAGCTTTAGCTCAGGTTATGATCCCATGGTTCATTGGTTCGAGCCCTGTGTCAGGCTCTGTGCTAGTAGCTTGGAGCCTGGAGTCTGCTTCAGATTCTGTGTCTTCCTCTCTTTCTGCCCCTCTCCCACTCTCTCTCTCTCTCTCAAAAATAAACATTAAAGAATTTTTTTTCAGTGACAGGATCTGATTTCTATTTAAGTAGGATCCCTTTGTGGAGAATAGAGTGAATAGATAAAAAAGAATAAACTGAAGTGGGGGCAGGGACAGTAGCTAGGAAGGATTTAAAATAGTCGCTGTGAGGGAAATGGTGCTTAGAATAAGATACTAGAGATGAAGTTAGTGAGAAGTGCCCACATTGATCCAATACTTTAGACAAAACACAGATGTGAGTTTGCAGTGGACATGGGGTATGAGAGAACCTGATGAGTCAAGGGTGACTCTAAGGTTTCTGTCCTGAGTAATGGCAAGTAGGCAGTTGTTGTTTATTGGAACCACCATAGAAGGACTGCCATGGGAGTAGATTTGGGGGGGAGCATAGAAGAGCAGGAGGAAATCAGAAGCTTAACTTGGGACATATGAGCTTGAGATCCTTCCTGGAAGTCCATGTAGAAATGTGAATGATGTGATGTGGGAGCCACCCCTGTGAAGATGGAATTTAGAGCGATTAATTCTGATGAGTTCCCTGAGGAAGTGAATAGATAGAGAAGGGTCTACTTAGTATTTTGGAAATTAAATCTATCACATCAAATGGTAATAAGGGTAAGCATCCAACTTTAGCTCAAGTCATGATCTTATGGTTCCTGAGTTAGAGCCCCACTTTGGGCTGTCAGTACAGAGCATCCTTAGGATCCTCTATGTACCGTTCTCTCTGCCCCTCCCCCGATTTCACCCCCCCAAAATAAACATTAAAAAAATAACCTAAAGCTGAAATCTCACTCTTTGTTCTAGTTCCCAACTCAAATTATGTCCACATACATCTATGCAATATAAAGGTTCTACAATATGGTTAAATACCCACAAAAGGGTACTCCAAGAATAAAGTGCCACCCACAGGGAGGTGCCCCAAATTTAAATAAAAATCTGCTCTGTTATTAATCTTTTAGGAAGAAATCAAGTCCAAAGATGAACTTGCTTAATAAGTGAGAATTCAATGAGGTTAGACTAAAAAGGAATTAAATCCAAAATCTGTCCTCTCTGATTTCTTATTCAATAAGTCAAGAGCTTTTCTTCCTCAGAAACCAGTCTTCATGGCCTCAGAAGCTGTATTAATTCACCATGAAGGCTCTCATGTGCCTATCTTTTTATTTTTTTCAAGAGTCCAAAGAATTAATAGATATATAAGATTGTCACAGCAATAGCCAACATCCATGAAATTTAGATAATAAGCAAATCCTCAGCCCTAGGGCAGTAATTTCAAGCAAAATGATGTTCCCAGAACCCAGGACCCAGTTTTGCCAAAGGCAATGGCAGAGACTCAGTGGAAAAAGTTGTTGTTTTCAGTATTGCCAGAATCCCTGTCCTTTGTTGCCAGCCATTATTTCATGACCCCTGAAATAAACCTGATTGAGAAAAATCTGTTAAAGAGGTAATTTGATTGATTTTCATATGATGAATTGACTTCACATTCCTTCGATAAATCCCATTTGGTCATGGTGCTTAACTATTTTTATGTGTTGCTATACTCCCTTCCTAGTATTTTGTTGAGAACTTTTGCATCTATATTCATAGGGGGGTTGGCCTATCATTTTTTTGTCATGTTGTCTAGGTTTTTTTTTTTTTTTTTTTCTTTTTGGTATCAGGTAATACTAGCCTTATAGAATGATTTGTGAAGTGTTCCTTCCAATTCTGTTTTTGGGAAAAGTTTGTGACAAACTGGTGATAATTCTTCAGACATTTGGAAGAATTCACCGTTAAAACTGTCTGGTGCTGGGCTTTTATATGTGAGCAGTTTTTTGACTACTAGTTCAATCAGTGTAATATACCATATTAATAGAGTAAAAGAGAGAAACAACATGATCATCTCAATAGGTACAGAAAAATATCCAGCACCCTTCATGATGAAAACACTCAAAAAACTATGAATAGAAGGTAACTTTTTCAACCTTTAAACAGTCTACAGCTAACATCATATGTAATGGTGAAAACCTGAAACCTTTTCTCCTGAGATGAGAAATAAGAAAAAGATGCCTGCTTTTATCACTGCTATTCACATTCTAATGGAGGTTCTAGCCAGTCATTCGGCAAAAAAAAAAAAAAAAAAAAAAATTTAAATAAATAAAGGGAATCCAGATTTGAAAGTAAGAAGTGAATCTATTTCTATTTGTAGATGACATGATCCTAAGGATCCAAAGAAATCTACAAAGCTTCTATTAATTATTAGAGCTAATAAACAAGTTCAGTAAGGTTACAGGATACAAGGTCAGTAGAAAACAATCAATGCATTTCTATACCCTACCAATGAACAATCTCAAAACCAGATTAAGAGATAATTCCATTTACAATAACATCAAAAAGAATAAAATACTTAGGGCGCCTGGGTGGCTCAGTCAGTTGAGCATTCGACTTCAGCTCAGGTCATGATCTCACGGTTCCTGTGTTCAAGTCGCCGGTTGGTTGCTGTGCTGACAGCTGGGAGCATGGAGCCTGCTTCAGATTCTGTGTCTCCCTTTCTCTCTGCCCCTTCTCCCTGCTCACACTTTATCTGTCTCTCAAAAATAAATATTTTTAAAAAACGTAAAAAAGAAAGAAATACTTACGAATAACTTTAACCACAGAGGTGATTCTAATAATTTTTACCAGTTTTCTCATTGCTTTTGTGGACGAGAAAAATTTTGGAGGTCCTTACTTTACTGTGTTAACTAACATATCACTAACCCACTTTTTAATTTGATCCCTTTCCTAGCTAGGGTGGGCTAGCTCTGTGTGTCAGAATTTTGTCCTTTCCTTTCACTGTTTCAATGCTTTATGGATCAGATCATTGTTTTTCTTATACATACATCCCTTTACAATCTAGATTATTTCTGTGGTGTCTCCCATAGTGAGAGATGAAAAATCTGTGAGTTTTGGGTCTGTCAAAGGCATCCTATCTAATTTACCTTCTGGATTAGAAGACTTATCAGACCTTGGGGCGCCTGGGTGGCTTAGTCGGTTAAGCGTCCGACTTTCGCTTGGGTCATGATCTCGGGGTTCGTGGGTTCGAGCCCCGCGTCGGGCTCTGTGCTGACTGCCAGCTCAGAGCCTGGAGCCTGTTTCAGCCTGTGACTCCCTCTCTCTCTGACCCTCCCCTGCTCACGCTGTCTCTCTCTCTCCTAGAAATAAATAAAATATTAAAAAAAAAGAAAAAGAAGACTTATCAGACCAATATCTCTAAGCCTGGACACAATCTGTTACTATTCTTGAATCCCATTAATACGTCCTATCCTTGCTACACCTACCCTTAGAGTTCTAACTCCACAGATTTCTTCAGCATGTTTCCTTAGGGTGCAGACGAAACCTATTTACTTGTCTATAATAACTATATTGCCCTGAAAGTTACCCAATAATTTCTTGAATATTTTATTATGATATCCTCAATATTTCCTCTCAGATATGCCCAATTTGTATGTAGTCACTTGGTATAGATGTCATAACATTTAAAGGATCATCACTCATGTGTTCATATAATGGACACTCTACCTGAAGTTTTAAGAGAATGTTTCCCAGTAGTTTCCTGAACTCTGACTCCCATGAAGGTAGTTTTCTAGTCTGCCCTCCAAAATCTTGTCTTCTTTCCTCTGTTAGACTATTGGGTCCTAGTAGTCTTTCTGATTGCATCTTGTTTTGAATTTTTTTTTCTTCCTTTCTTTCTCTCCCTCCCTCCCTCCCTCCCTCCCTCCCTCCCTCCCTTCCTTCCTTCCTTCCTTCCTTCCTTCCTTCCTTCCTTCCTTCCTTCCTTCCTAGTGTTTATTCATTTTTGAGAGAAAGAGAGAGGGAGACAGAGCATGAGCAAGGGAGGGGCAGAGAGAGAGAGGGAGACACAGAATCTGAAGCAGGCTCCAGGCCTGTCACTACAGAGCCCAAAGCGAGGCTAGACCTCTCAAAACTTGAGATCATGATCTGAGCTGAAGTTGGGTGATTAACTGATTGAGCCACCCAGGTGCCCCTGAATTTCCTTTCTAAGAGCCATTAGACCTGAGTGCATCTTCTTTTTCCTCGTTTATATGTCCATTCTGTCCAGTCTTCTAAGACTTCACTTTTTCCCCAAGGTAATTTCTCTCTTCTAACCAGCCCTCTTTTAATTTTTTTTTTCATTCTTCTCCTGTTTCCATTCTGAATAAAACTGAAGCATAGTTTTGAATCACACCAGGTCTTTCTTAATTTCCTGGGCCCACCTGACTACCAGTACCTCACACACTCATAGGACATCACAGCCTTTGCAGTATTGAGTCCCCACTGAAAGCCTTAGTTGAACCTACTTGCTGAAGGAGGCTGGCTCTGTCCAGCTATGCTTCCTATGGCTTGGCTGGCACCCGAGGAAGGAACAGCCTGCATGTGGCAGGCTTTGCAACTCAAACTAACTGGTCAAGTATGAAGTTCTGATATCTGATCGAGTAGACTAAGTTCTCTAGCTTTATTCTTCTTCAAGATTGTCTTGGCTATTCTTGATTCTTTACATTTCCATACAAGGAAATATGTAGAAATTATTTCTACTGGGAGAAAAATAACACACACACACACACACGCACACACACACACACCCTTGCTAGAGTTTGATGAGAATTACATTGACTCTGCAGATCTGTTTAGATAGAGTCAACATCTTTACAATATTGCCTTCCAGCATATGAACATGGTATATGACTTCATTTATTTAGACCTTATAAAACTTGCAGTTTTTCACCTAAATGTCTTACATATTTTTTTAAAGATTTATTTCTAGTATTTTATTTCTATGGTTGCTATTACAACTGCTTATTTAGAAACATTGTTGATGTTGCTTTCATTTTATCCAATGACCTTACTAAATTCATTTCTTAATTCTAAAAGTTTATCTGTGGATTCTTTTGGAGTTTTGTATATGAGTACATAAGTACATCAATTCTTATTCTTTTATTTCATTTTGTTTTCTTTCTTCATTGATCTGTCTAGGATCTCAAATACAATGTTAAGTAGAAGTGGTGATAGCTGGCCTCCTTGTTTCTTAGGGGGAAAACTTTCAACATTTCAGTCAGGTATGACGTTTGCTATAGAACTTTTATATATAACTTCCATCAGATAAAGTACATTCCTTTTTATTCCTAATGTGCTTGGGTTTTATCTTATTTAAAAATAAATGGGTGTTGAATTTTTTGAAAGGTCTCTTCTTCATCTATTTGTGTTCCACTTTATTGTTCCTTCATACATTGCTGAGTTCAATTTGATAATATTTTGTTTAAGCTATTTTGCTTTTATGTTTATGAGAGATTTGACTGTGATTTTCTTTTCTTACAATGTTATTGTCTCATTTTTGTATTAAGATTATGCTAGCCTTATAAAATTGGTTAGGAAGTTGTTCCCTCCCTTCTTATTCTCTGAAAGATTTTATGAAAGAATTGAGGTTATCTCCCTCAATGCTTGGAAGAATATATGAGGACACAAAGTTGTTCATTGAAGATCTAATTTGATTAATACAAAAAGTACCATTTGTTTTTCTATTTGTGTGTGTATGTTAGTTTTAGTAAATTCTTTCTTTCTGGAAGTTATTTTGTTTAGAATTTCACATTAACTGGCATGTAATTCTTTGTAGTATCCTCTTTCTATCTTTTAAATGTCTTTAAGACACATAGTGATATCTGCTTTTTCAAACAAGATACTAGTAATTTGTATCTTTTCACTCTTTTTCTTGGTTAATCTGGCTATAGTCTTGCAATTTTTTTTTTTAATTTTGAGAGAGTGAGAGAGAGAATGGGGGAGGGGCAGAGAGGGGAAGAGAGAATCCCAAGCAGGCTCCGTGCTGTCAGTACAGAGCCCAACACGGAGCTTAAACTCAGGAATCATGAGATCATGATCTTAACCGGAATCAAGTTGGTCGCCCAACTGGCTGAGCCACCCAGGTGCCCCTAGTCTTGCAATTTTAATGTTTTTTTTTTTTCCAAAGAATGAACATTTGTGTTTTCTTAATCCTCTCTATTGTATGTTTCCTATTTCATTAATTTCTATTTTTGTTTTTATTCTTTCTATTTTCTTTGAGTTTAATTTGCTATTTTGTTTCTTGAATTTCTTGAGGCAGATACTTAAAACATTGATTTGCAGTCTTTTTTCTTTTCTCATATATCTATTTGTATACATTAATCTCTATGACTTTTAGCTGCATTCTGCAACTTATAAGTCACATTTTCATTATTGTTAGTTTGAAATATTTAAAAATTTCCATTATGGTTTTTCTTTGACTATTAGATATTTTAGTTGTATATTAATATTTTAAACATTTGCATGGAGCCTGATATGGGGCTCAGTCTCACAACTATGAGATCATGACCTGAACCAAAGTTGAGAGTCAGTTGCTTAATCAACTGAGCCACCCAGGCATCCCTTGTTATTACTTTCTAACTTAATTATTCAAATATAGTAGGAGAACATACACTATGTTATTTCAGTCCTTTAAGATTTGTTGAGACTTGCTTTATGACCTAGCACGTGGTCGGGTTGGGGAAATAGTTCATATGTATTTGGATAGTATGTACATTCTGCATTATTGGAGCAGTATTTTATATTGTCACTTGAAGATTTTTAAATCATTCAAATCTATATATTTATTCAATTCTATATATTTACTGATTTTCTTTTTGTCTTCCTGTTCTACTGTTTATTGAACATGGTGTGTTAAAGTCATCTTTATAATTGTTATTTCTCTATTGTTCCTTTTTTTTTTAAATTTTTTTTAATGTTTTGTTTATTTCTGAGAGAGAGACAGCATGAGCAGGGGAGGGTCAGAGAGAGAGAGAGAGGGAGACACAGAATCTGAAACAGGCTCCAGGCTCTGAACTAGCTGTCAGCACAGAGCCCGATGTGGGGCTTGAACCCACGAACCGTGAGATCATGACCTGCGCCGAAGTCGGACGCTTTACCGACTGAGCCACCCAGGCGCCCCTCTCTATTGTTCCTTTTAGTTCTGTCATTTTTTTTTGTTTGTTTTTACATTTTGTAGCTACATTATTAGGTACATAAAAGTTTGAAATTATAAACTTCCTGGTGGGTTGACTCTTTTGTCATGTTCTTTACCTGCAACAACACTTATTGTCTTAAAGTTTACTTTCTCTGATATTATAGTCATACCAGTTTCTTTTGGTTAAGAACCATTTGTGTGGTATATTTTTTTATCCTTTTATTTTTAAACTTTCTTTTTTTTTTTTTTTAAAAAAAAGCTTATTTATTTATTTTGAGAGAGCAAGAGTGTGTGCACATGCAGGGGAGGAGCAGAGAGAGAGGCAGAGATAGAATCCTAAACAGGCTCTGCACTGTCAGCACAGAGCCAGACACGGGGTTCATACTCAAACTGCGAGATCATGACCTGAGCTAAATTCCAGATTCAAAGGCCCAACTGACTGAGCCACCAAGGTGTCTCATATTTTTAAACTTTCTTTATCTTTATATTTGAGCTATAACTTTTATAAGCAATATATAATTACTTTTAAAAAATAATCTAAAAAATTTAACCAACTTTGCCCTTTCATAGACATTTATTTTTATTTAATGTGATTATTAATATATTTAGGTTTTTTTAAAGCTTCTTTTAAAATTTACTTTCTTTTTTTGAGAGAGACAGAGACAGCATGAGTGGGGTAGGGACAGAGAGAGAGGCAGAGAGAAAGAATCCTAAGCAGGCTCTGCACTGCCAGTGCAGAGCCCGATGTAGGGCTCAAACGCACAAAATGGTGAAATCATGACCTGAGCCAAAACCATGAGTCAGATGCTTAACTGACTGAGCCACCCAGGTGCCCCAATATGTTTAGGTTTTAATCTGTCATTTTACTATTTATATTTTATTTGTTCCACCTACTCCTTTTATCTTTTTTCATTTCTTTTGTTCCTTTTTTAAAAAGTTTATTTAAGTAATCTCTACACCCAACATAGGGCTCTAACTCATTTCATGACCCTGAGATCAAGAGTCGAATGTTCTGACTGAGCCAGCCAGGTGCCCCGTACTACTTATTTTTATCATTCTATTTTTTCCTAATATTAGCTTGTCAGTATACATTCTTATATTATTCTTCCAGTGATATATTTTAAAGTTCAAAATATTTCTTCATATTATTCAAATATGATGTAAATAAATAGCTTTCTCACTTCTAAGAAAGGCAAGAATCTTACCACAGTTGGACTTAGTTTACTTCTAATTTCTATGCTATTATTTTCACATAGTTTCATTATCTATACTTAAGTCCCATGGGGCATTATTACTATTGTAGGCTGCATAGAGTCAATATTATTTTATTTTTATTGCATATTTACTCTTTCTGATGCTCTTTATTTTTCTGTTTATTTCATGTTCCCAACTGGGGTCACATTTCTTCTACATAAAAGAACTTTCTTTAGTATTCTGTTATTGCTGAGGTATGGCTTCTGTATTCTCTTTAATTTTATGTGAAAATCTATTTCATTTTACCTTTTAAGGATATTTTCACTGGATATGGAATTATAGTTTGGTAATTATCTTTTTGTTGTTTGAAAGTACCATTTCAATGTCTTTAGACTTTCATTATTTCTATTGAGAAGCCAATCATCAGCCCCATCACAACTCCTTTGAAGATAATGTGTTTTACTGGCTGTCTGCTTTTATAATATTCTACCTGGTTTTCAGGAATTTTACTATGATGTACCTAGGTGTGGTCTTTCTTCATATTTATTTTGCTTGAAGCTCTGAGCACTTCTTAAATCTATTGGCTAATGTAGTTTATTAATTGTGGATAAATCCTGGGTATTCTGTTTCTGAATTTTACTTCTGCCCCATTCTCTCTTTCTCTACTTTCTGGGAATCTATTTACATATACATTACATCTTTTAACCATGTCCCATGTATCTTTTACACTCCTTTCTGTATTTCCCTTTTTTCTTTCTCCTCAGCCTATCTATTGACTTCCTATTGTTAGTTAATATATTTTTAGTTCTAGAATTTCCACTTAATTCTTTCTTATGAGTTTTCTTCTGAAAGTACCCTTTTATTTTCTTGAATACTACATTTTTGTTAGAGTACATGGATCTCTTTCCTACAGGAAATATAGGATCCTATATTTGTCCTCATTTGTATTTTATCTTCTGGATTTCTTGATAATCTGTCTTTGGAACACTGTACAGAGTGTATGAAAAATTTTAGTGATACTTTGAGGCTCCAGATGATGTTTTTTTTTCCAGAGAGAATATATTTTGACCTCTGGTAGGTAGATAAGCTAGTTAGCTTAATCCAATCAGGGATTTAGGGCTGGGTTTCACTATTTGTGAGAACTGGTTTATTTCTGGTTAGTTCTTATTTTACCATGAAGTCCCTCAAGAGTTTTAACTGCAATCATGCGATATTTATGAGAGCTCTTCTCTGGAGCACCCCAGTTTCCATATTTTTGTCCCTACATCAGGGAGACTGAAGAATGTTTTACTAAGCTGTTATGCTTCACAGTGCTAATTATAACTTGACAAATGCCTTGAGGAGAAAAGCTTCTCTGAATGTCAGGCTCATTTCATTATATGTCCCTTCTCTCCATGATCCTGCCTTTTCAAGTTCTGGTTGTCTTAGTAGCTTTCTGCTGGCTTTAAGCATATTTTAAAAATATTATATCCATGATATATCCATATTAAACATGTTGATCCATGAGGTTATCAGGATAGTTGGTCTGATAAAATGAATTCAGCATTTTCAGTAGCAGAAGTTCTGTCACTTTTGAAAATGATGATTACACAAATGAAAAAGTGAGGAGAGCTAATGGTTCTTATATTCACAGAATATAGAAGCATGTAAAGTTTTCCATTATCCCTTATTTCTGAATGAGACAAAATATACTACCAAGATGAAGAAAACTCAAGAGGTCATTTATCTGTTATATATAAAACTATTCCCAAGGCATAAGATTTCTGTGTACTTTTAAAATTAAATAAGCCTTTAAGTTTAGGATAGTTTTAGATTCACAGGAAAATTGTAAAAGTCCAGAGAATCCCCATATAGCTTGGACACTATTTTCTATATCATAACTTCATACATTAGCATGGTACATTTGTCACAACTAAGAAATCAACATTGGTAGACTACTATTAACTAAAGCACACAGTTTGTTCAGATTTCACTAGTTTTTTCCCCTAATTTCCCTTTTTCTGTTCCAGTATCCCATCTATGGTATCACATTACATTTAATCATCTTGTCTCCTTAGTCTCCTCTGCCTCTGCTCTGAGACATTTTCTCAACTTTTCCTTGTTTTTGATGACCTTGACAGTTTTGAAGAGTTATTTTGTTATTTTGTAGGATGGCCTTCAGTTTGGATTTGTCTTTTATTTTCTTATGATTATACAGGTGTTATGGGTTTTTGGGAGGAAGATCACAGAGATGAAGTGTCATTCTCATTACATCATATTAACAGTACATGCTACCATGTACTGATAGCATGATAACAGAGGGAGGTGGTGTTTTCTAGGTTTCTCCAATGTAAAATTACTTACCCTCCTATATTTTGCTCTTTGGAAACAAGTCTATAGGTGCAATCTATGCTCAAATGGTGAAGAGTTAGGCTTCACATCCTTGAGGGGTCTGTAATTTTTAGTGCTTTACTGCCCATCTAGTTGAGCCCATATTCAATTATGCTTTCTTTCAGATTCTTCCTTGAGTCTAATACCACTTCGGCATATTGCAGTTAAATTTATTTTCCCAGTTTTATTTGCTCTGCAGTAAAGGTGAAGATGGAGTCTGGATAGTGTTATAGGCATGCTAATACTGAAGACAAAGAATGACAGAATTAAAAATGGAAAATAGTAGTTGAGCATTTCTTTGAATATAAAAATCTATCTTAAATTCCACTTTATAAATATAAATTTCTCAACTGCCATTACAATTACATAGTAAGGATAGATTTAGAAGATTGAAGTTGCAGTTCCAACTCTAGTTAGCTAAGTGATCTTGGGAAAAATTAGCTCAACATTTTGGTGCTCAGTTTCCTTATATCAGCAGAGAGACATCTGGCTGAACTATAATGTCTCTAAGTTCTTTTATTTTAATTGAAGTATAATTAACATACAGTGTTATATTAGTTTCAGGTGTACAATGTAATGATTCAACAAATTTTTAAAGATTTTATATTTACGTAATCTCTACACCCAATGTGGGGCTTGAACTTATGATCTCAAGATCAAGAGTGGCATGCTCTACTGACTGCACCAACCAGGCACCCCTGATTCAGTAATTCTGTATAAAGTCTCTAAGTTCCTAAAAGGTTTAATTGATCAAAAAAATCAAAGGCCCTTTAGGCAAATATTTTATTACACTACTGGTATGGTTTTCCATGGTATCTCAGTGGACCTGTCCCTATTACAAATGCAATTGAAGATCTTGGTGGAATTTTTATTTTCAGAAAGCAGATTGCTCTTGTTTACTACCAATCTAGATAACAAGCCAGCAGCTCCCAACTGAGGGGAAATTATATAAGGGGGGAAAAGCCCCAAATATTCCCTTAACACTTTCAGGAAGAAAATACCAAAGGGAGAAATGTAAGAATATATATGGTTCTGCATAAACAGTAACTGTAATGTGGCTCTCACCCTTACTGTCATTTTTCGTCCTAATACAATGCATAATTTAATAATTTGTATGGGAAATGAGAACATACCTCCCGGTTCTTGTGGTATATAAGAATGACATCATCCAGTTTTTGTGGTTTGGTAAGAAATAAATGAAATTTCTCACCTCAAATTTCAGAAAGCAAAAAGAATTGTTCTCAAGAAGAACTTGTCATTTCCTTGGACTGATTATGAAACCTGTCTGTGGTTATGGAGAATTTTTCTTCTCCAGGGAAAATTCATGAAAACTTGAAATTTTCCAAACTTGAGAAATAATAGTAGATAAATAAAAACGTTGAGCATCTTAGTCCATTGGTTCTGCTTTGGGACATGATTCAAGTTGTGTACATATGTCTGTGGTGGGGGTGTGGGGGAAAGAAAAACAAACTGAGACTAGCACTTTGAATAAGAGATGGACTGTGTCAATACACCACTCATGGCTATTGCTGGGCATGCACATGGGGAGGTAAAGATGTGGGGAAGAGGATTTAACACCCTATTCCTTGGAGGTGCATCCATGTCAACACTTTTCAAGGGCTTAGGAACTCAGTGCTTTATTTTAGTTATTATGGTAGTCTGTGTTGAAAATCTGAAGAAAATCTACTTAGGAAGAAGTCTGCATTGAGTACCCATGAAAGGTGATGAAGTTCTTTCACCTATCCCTGGGTTTAAGAAGCTTCATGTTTCAGCTCTAGGGCAGATATGAGTACGTGGAGAACAAGATGAAGGACCCATTAGTGTGAATGATGGCTTCTTTTACACACCAATCAATTTGCAGGCAAGGCCTTTCATGCTGTCAGGAGATTTAAACACACACACACACACACACACACACACACACACACACACACACAGAACCTCCTTTTTAAAAATGTCCTGGAGGTGACTTCATGGCAGCAGTAGATCCCAGATTAGTTAAAGCAGCTGTTTGTTTATATTGTTCCATTATTTTGAAAACTGTTAACCTATTGTTTCCAAGATGACAAATAAGTGGATTCTAAGGTCACTCAGAATCAAATGTTAATCTTCCTAATGTCAACACTAGGGCAATTTGGGAAAGAAAAAGAATGACTCCCCTTCCCTAACCCATACCCCTTTATTTTGTTACTCTACAAATAATATTTTAAAAAGAAGCATGACCCTTTTTCAGTGAGTGTTTTCTCTTGTGATGCCTGGTTCACATGCCAGGAGAAATCCTTCAAATTTCCTTTTCCTACCCAGGATCTTTGCTTCTTTTAGGGTCAAATATAATAATTTTATTGACAGCACATAAGCAAATCAACCTTAAATGGGTTTAAAGTGATTTAATATTTCAAAAACTATTTTTTCTTTTAGGTAAAATGTTTAAATGTTTTTAAGTCTCTTGATTTATTTTGTCTTTAACTTGGTTGTCTCTGCATATCTGAGGGTGGAAAGGAATCAATGCTAGAAAGATTTTTTTTTAATTAAAAATGTTAAAAATTTATTATTGAATTATAGTCGACATATAATGTTATATTAGTTTTAGGTGCACAGCACACTGATTCAGCAATTCTCTATATTCCTGAATGCTCACCAAGGTAAATGTTGTCACCATTTGTCACCATAACAATGCTATTACAAAATTATGGACTATCTTCCTTATGATATACTTTTAAAAATTAAAAACACTTAAAATTCAGTTATTTGGTATCTAGATCATTCACTGATCAGGGCCTTGGAAATAGAGACTCTGCTTTCAGCAAAATAGCTCCAGCCGTGCTAGAATCACACCCTCTCCTCAAACACTCACAGATAGAGTAGTGAGCGTGGAGTAGAGTCCCCTCCCTTAGGGTGAGTTCCCCTTTGTGGTCCAGTGGAAATTATAATAGCTCATCAAAGAAGTACTAATAATTTTGAACCTTGAAAGGGAAAAGATTGGGGTCTGGTCTTCTTTCCTCCAAGAGATTCCTTGTTTTTTATGCATATGTAGGTTTCATCATCATCAATTATGACAAGATTTACACATTGCGATCTGAAGACTGCCTGATTCTGCTTCTTACTCCATTTATATTGTAGAGGTGGTACCCCCAAATAAACCACTTGCATTCCTGACTCTGGCTCAGCATCTGCTTCCTAGAAGACCTACCTGACACATAGACCAGCTAACTTACTAGTTCATTTTAACTTTCCAATAGACTAAGGATACTTACTGAGTAGGAACATCTCTCTTTGAGGTCACAGGAATCTGAGGCACAAAGGGGTTGGTCATTTGCATTAGGGGCAACTAGAGACCCAGTCTAATGACTCCACCTTAGCATCTCTTCCACTGTATCAGTCAGGACGCTTCACAGTTATGACTATGGCTTCCTTAAATGGAAGAGTAGTTAACAGGAAGTTCACACAATCAAGGAACACTGGAGAATCAGGCTCAGGAAAGAAGGATACTAGAGCATTTATGGGGTTCTTGGAAGTAGGATCTAATCCACTACTGGGATAGATGAGTGCCTGAACTCCCTCTGTTATCCCCATCCTTCCTGTGTCACTCTGCTAAGATTCAAGCCTCAGGAGAAAGTCTGGTTGGCTCTGTTTGGATCACATGAACAGTCCTCTCAGAGAAGAAGGCTGAGAACCTTGAATGAAAATCCCACCAAATTCACACATAATGGAGAAACATAATTCCTCAAAAGATAATAGGTGTGCTATTACCAAAGGAAGCACGCTGCTAACAACAAATGTTGTCGGCAGTCCCTAAAACCACTCTTCTCAAAGTCTTTAACAGCAAGCGTCTCATGTCCTGCTTGAAGTTAGGTAGGGAGCAGAATATACACCCATTCAAGGTGATTTCTAGTCTTCAACTTCCCATTCAATTGCCTTTTCATTGTATCCTTTGAGGATAGACACAATCCAATTCTTAGATGGTGGCTGATCCATTCATAGGAGGCATCGGATGGATACTTGCTGAATGAACTTTCTTAAAGGACCCTGAGAGCCTAGCAATGAGAATTTCCTGTTCTTTCATGTGAGTCTGTCTGGTTATATGTGCAGAAGTGCGTACCTTCTTCTCTCTCCCCTCCCTGCAACACTGGGTACTAACTCCTCAAGATGCTTGTCTTAATCTGCTGGAGACTTGTTTACAAAAATGGAAGAATAAGATGGCAGGCATTATTTTGTTCCCATATTCTTTGAGTGTGCTGAGAAATTTCTGTAGCTTTTCCACTCACTTATTAATTCCATAAATGTTTATTGAGAGCTTCCTGTAGGTAAGGCACTGGTGATTTGACAATGACTAAGGCAGATCAAATCCCTGCCTTCATATAATTTATATTCCTTATATCATGTTAGCACTAGAGGCCAACAATAAACAAAGAAATGAAATTTTGCAGATTGTTAGAAGTATCACCAATGCAGTAGGGTAGTGGGATGGGAAGTGGCTGGGATGGTCAGAGTGATCAGGGAAGGCCTCTCTGAGGTGGTGACATGTGTGCTGAGACCTGGGTGACTTACAAAGATTTGAGGAAGAGCCAAGGAAATCCCGGGGCTCAGAGACTGGGATGGGACTCTGCTGAGTGTGTTAGAGGGCTAGGAGGAGAGCCATCTAGACTGGAATAGAGTGAATGAGGGCAGAGCAGGGGGAGATGTGGCTGGAGAGGGGGCAGGGGTCCAAAGATGGACATCTGCATCAGTGAGCAGGACTCATTTGTCCCTTTGACACAGCTGGCCCAGTTGCCTAGAGCCCGTAGTAGTTTTAGGGCTCATGAAAATGTTTTAATTTCTTTTAAAAGAAACAGGCAGTTTAATAATAGTGTATATATAATAATAAGTTCTACCTGGATCTTTTTGCCAAGATAGTAGTAAAATATAATTTTATTTATTTATTTATTTTTTTATGGAATAAGTTAAGGCACACGAAGGCAAAATTGCCCAGGGCTCCTAAAACTCACTCACAGTATGTCCCTAGTGGTGAGGATGTGCTTTCTATTTTTTTAAATAAATTTTTAAACAATATTTATTTATTTATTTTGAGAGCAGGAGAGAGTGTGAGTAGGGGGAGGGGCAGAGAGAGAATCCCAAGTAGGCTCCGTGTCAGTGCTGTGCCATGAAGGGCTCGGGCTCATGAACTGTGAGATCATGACCTGAGCTGAAATCAAGAGTTGGACGCCTAAGTGACTGAGCCACCCAGGTGCCCCAAGTATGTGTTTTTTAATGCAGCTAAGTTTGATCTGAACCTTGAACATTTCCCCAAAGTTATAAAGTTCTCTAAGATTTTCAAGTGTCAATTATTCATAATCTTCTTCAGACGTTGGCTAACTTGAAGCATATTTTCTAATAACACAACCTCAGAAACCACAACAGCATCTACATTTCTAACAGCCTTTCCAGGGACCAGGACATTGCAAAGGAGTAGGGCAGCATGTGGCAACAAGTTCTCTAAGTCTTAGTTCCAGAGAAGCCATACGTCACCCTTTACTTGCTCCTGTGCTGGAAAGGAACGTAGAATGATGTCTATGATTATTCTTTTTTTGTTTTTAAAGATGCTTTCGGCAATGTTACCTTGAAGTACAAATGGTTTACCATCTATAGAAAACAATTCATATAGTACTCTCATTAAGGTAGTCAAGATAGAGATTATTATGATCATAATGCGTTCTATAAGTGAGGAATGAGAAACTCACAGAACTACTGATTGGTGGAACTGGAGCTATGGACTCCAAAATGCATGCTCTTAACATTGTAGGAAATATTGTTATTAATGGATCTAAAGGCAGTGCCTGGCTCCTGGTAGATGGCCAATGAAACTATGCTGAAGACTAATAATAAAATAAACTATTTAGGAGCTTCTGAAAAAATAAGTTTCAGGCTGTGTGGTTCAACACAAATAGGAGGGAAAAGGTAACGAGATGAAAAGTATTCTCTAACACTTACCTGAATTGCTTTAGACTTTCTATTAGCAGGTAACTGCACATGCCTAGTTTTCATATGTAAAAGACTAAGGCAGAAAACATTTATGTCCAGAAGATAAGTCTCTGGGATATTTTTTTCCTTCTTTGACCTTTATTACTTTATCAAACTTTTTTTTTGTACATGGCAACAAAATAAATGGAGAAATAATGCATTAGAGAATCAGGTGTTGAGTGTGTCTGCAAATTCTTTGGTTATCTCAGTGAACTGAAATTACCAAAATTTAAGTCAACTCAAGAAGAATTTATGGATTGTTTACTACATCTTCCTAGTCTCATGGGAGCAAGAAGGAGGAATAACCTTTCTGTAGAATGGGAACTTTTTGAAGTCTATAGAATGTAGATTTTAGGTCTAGCTTGCTTTTATGTTCGTAGATCCCAGCACATGGCTTGGGCCATGGATCTATGTTGAATCTATCTTCAGTTAAAACAAGCTCTTGAAGTCTGGTGATAAATCTAGGTTCTAGATGCTAAAAACAAAAATTTGCAGGACACTCCTCTGTGTTTATTGCTCCTTAAATTCCCATTATCTCCCTATATTTGCTTGTTCATCTAAGTCTCAAACATAGCCCTCTATGACTTTTCTCTTATCCCGGGAACAGGGTTTCCTTTCATCACTGGTAGTGAATAGGCAGGCATTCATGAAGAAACAGACTTATCACTATAAAGATCAAGAGAAAAGACAGGTTTGAGGTGGACCAAAACTGTAAGCAAAGAAAGAATAGAGTTGAATTAATACTACATTTGGCAAATTAATCTTAGTGTTTCATTGCTACAGATAAAATAGAAATAATGACATACTAGATAGGACCTTCTGAGATGAGGCCACGTTGGCCCAGTTCCTTAGCTTGGAAGTTCAGTCATTGTTTCATCTTTAAAGACTTTCCGGGGTTAACTTAGGTTAATGAAACTCACAAGAGACTGATGTATAAGCTGAAATATCAACTTACCAGTTAGTGTTGATAAATAATCCTTTCTGGTGCCCAGCATGTTCTGCTCATTAATCAGGGTTCCAGGAAAGCAGAATTTCTATTCATATAATTTCTAGGAAGAAATGGAATCAGAGAAATGGAAGGTGGATGGCCTCCTGGACATGTCATGTCAGCTGTGATGAATCCCCTGTACTATCCCTGCTGCCTAACAGCAGACTGTACCTCTTGAATGAACAGAAAACCTGTGCTCAATAATCTAATGTTTTTCTCTGTATGGTGCTAGAATACAAGAATATCCCCTCACCCTTTTTGATATATACCTTAGCTTCCTCATCTGTAAATAGAGAGAATAATAACAGTGTTGACCTCTAAGGGTATTGAAAGGGTAGTGAGTTAATATATGCTGAACACTTAGAATAATGCTTGCACATAGTACTACACTCAAGATATGATTAGCTATTGTTGTTATTATTTTGATTATTACTTTCCCAGACTTTTTGCATGCAATTTTCCTTCTGCTATGTTAATCTTTCTGGAGACTTTCTTTCTACAAATATTTAGGTATCAACTTTCTTAATTATAGTCTTATTCTGGACGTGCTTCCCTCAGACCACACCCTAATCACCTTGCTGGTTTCAGATGTCTCAAAGTTCTCCAGCCACACGTTTACTGTTCCCTACCCTCATCTGCATGTGGCTGATATCGTCAGCTTTTCATTCTTTTCTTCTAGGTGTGCCTTTGGGGAATAACCAGACAGGTAAAAATTCTCAGACAGATGGTTTTGTCCTTATAAATTGAGAAGTCCTGAGTCTAATTTCTTTTTACTTCACATCTTGCAGACAAATGAAGACCAAAACATCCCGAGAAAATTTACATTATATTTTTGCTTTTGTAGTGACATTGGCTCAGTAATGTGGCATAGATCAGAATGAACCAAATCACCTGCCCTCCCAGGTACCTCTACTGCACAGACCTCTGGACGCTAATCTTTGTCTTTTCCACTGTCTAGACTCTCAGCTAGATCTTGACATCTCCTGCCAGGAGCACAGCTACCCCCCAGATCTGTGTTCCAGAGGCCATGGCAGTGCTCCTGTCATCTGGGACTCCCCAGTCCCTTACCCTGTTTTACCTCCTACCCACTCAACTCACCCACTCCCATCTGGCTTGCCCTCCCCTCTCAATTGGCACCTGAACACATATTGTACGTGTCAGACACTGGCCTTCTCTTCAGAGCAAATTGGCACTAATTTGTGTAGATAAAATAACTTTCCTCTCTCAATTGATTCATTGGTGGCTATGATTAGAAAGAAGGAAAGGGGAAAAGGATGTGGGAAGAGTGAGTGAAGCATTCAGGACAGATTAGCATCCTGATGCTTCAGTTTTGTGGTGTTTGGAAGTTCCAAATGCATGGATTGCATTGTATGCAATGATTGGGAGTCAGGACAATTAGTAGGTGGATGAAAACTCCACCAAAGATGATTAATAAATTGTATACGTTGATAGTATACAGATGAATATTCAATCTGATATTGTGTTATGGAATTTCCTGTTTCAGAAACAGAATGTGATGATTATTTCAACGGAACCTACAAAACCTGCTTCCTAGTCTGATTTCACAGCATGGATTTATTATCAGATTCTATGTATCATAAATGATTAAGTATGTTTATCACTTCTAAAGGTAGCACTGTTATCAGTTACTTTAGTATGGATGTTTTGTGTGTAAAATTTCTCTATGTTAGTTTCATAAGTTGTAAGTCATTCTGGGGAAAGGGGAGAATGAGGCATTACTTAACAGGTGTAGAGTTCTAGTTTTAGAAGAGGAGAAAGTTCTAGAAGTGGGTGATGGATGTACAACATTATGAATGTACTTAATGCCACTGAACTGTACACTTCAAAATGATAGGTTTATGCTATGTATATTTTACCACAATTAAAAAGAATGAAAGTCATTCTTGCTGTGATAAAAGTATGAAGAGCATGGAAAGATAAAACAGTAGAATTTGTCTCTCTGCCTTTTACCACAACATATTTTCATTCCTCGGAAGCAACCACAGCTGATATTCTTTCAGAAATCTGTTCTATATCAAGTGTATATATTTATGTAGGACTGTGTTACCATGTTTTAGAACACGTATTATTTGGCCCCTAGCCTTTAGCACTTAACAACGTATCTTAAATACATATCTATGTATTTCCTTAAAAGTCTATTTTTCTATAAACACCTAAAGAGTCTTTTTATTTTTTTTACTTTTTAAAATTTTATTTATTTAAGTAATCTCTGCACCTAATGTGGGGCTCAAACTCACAACCCTGAGATCAAGGGTTGCAAGACTGAGCCAGCCAGCTGCCCCTAGAGTCCGTTATTAAAAAAAAAAAAAAAAAAGCTGCATGATATTTCTCCTACTAACAAATATTTAACTTCATTTATAATGTAACACAAGTGTATTTCAGTTAAAATGGATAACCTTGTCTTTTTTCAGACATCAGGCTCATTATCCAGTTCTACAGTTGTTCCTTGTATTTGGTCTTCATTCCCAAAAGATCTTATGAACTTCTAATGGGGGTTATGTTATACCTGTCACAACCCCACGCAGGTAGTTGTCCTCCAATGCCACGAGGGTTTATCATTTATCATGATTACCTCATTTCACCACTCCATTCGTGTGGGCTCAGGAATACTCTGGGCTCACAAAGTATCTATTAAATTAGAAAATACAGAAGTCTGGCCTGCTTGTTTACAAACTTGACTATAACCCTGATTTAGAGCACTTTGCACATGGCACCTGCTCCCCTCTTGCCCCCAATCTTCAGCAGTTCCCCTGGACAACTGCTTCTAGGATTTCTCGCCTATCCCTCCTGATTCTTTTTACTCCAATTCTTTCTTTTGTTTTTCCCCTTGAGGCTGCTGAGTCTCTTGCTCTTTTCCACTACTATGAACCCCCTTCCTCGAGGCCTATAGACCCCCCCTCTTCTGCCCTTATTAGATTTTCTTGAAGAGTTGAATGAATGGGAGATATGGGGATACTTCTACTTTAGATATATATATATACCTGAGGTGCCCTTTGTCCTGGTGGCTGAGAAGAATTCCTGATAACCCCTGCCCCTTCCCTCACTGGAATGTGGATTTGCTTTCCTGTGAATATCAAAAGGGCACTGATTGGATTTAAGGACAACACTAGCTCTGCCCTTCACCTGAAAAAGCCATATTCAGGCTCCCCTGGGGGTACCTGCAAATCCAACCACCCTTTGCATATTGTTTCTCTGGGAACATGTATTCTGAGTTCCCAATAACTGACATGTCAATGTCTGTTTTGGAATTCAGCCCCATTTGTAGGCCGAAAATAGCTTGTTCTTTTTCTAAAACATAAGATCTTTCTCTATTTTCCCTACAAAAGTCTGTAAAATAAGTATCTTGGGTGATACAACTCATATTTTATTGGTAAGATAGCAGCCAAGTCATGCACACACACTGAGCCCCAATTTGGCCAACTTTTGTAATTTGTGTTTGTAGTGGTTGCAATTAGAGAGGATGAGGAAGTGGATGGGCCAGTGATACATGTTTCTTGCATTAACAGAACGTTTCTATTTTAAAGTAAGAGATGGTACTCAGGGAGAAATGTTAAGGAAAAAAAGCTCCTTTGCTTTTGCTGGTGTGTGGTGAATACATTGCCCTTATCTTGTGCTCTCCAAACAAATCTCCCCACATGGATATCATCCAAAGCCATGGGAAAGATAAATTTAGGAAGGAAAACCCAATTACAAAAATTCACCCTGGGGATATATAAAAGGAAAACCACAACAATAAATGTTCCAAACAGTGAAAAACAGTAATTAAAAAAAATAAATAAAAGTAAAAAGCAGAAGCAGACAGGCGGGCCAGCATCCAGAGAGAATCATGAGTTGTAGAATCAGGGCATTCAAATGGGAATCTCTATGGATTAGTACCTATGGCTCTTAGGTGGGCTGAGTTTAAAACTTAAGCTGTTTTTATACCCTCTTCTTTTCTTATCTTTTTGAAAACAAAAGAAAATGATTTTGACAAGTGTTTAATCAGTACATTTTTGGGGTGAGGGGGTACTTTCTGTAATATCAGAGGCCTTACCTGCCAAGAATAGACGTGTGATTTTGATTTTTCTACTTTTTTTTTTAAATATTTTTATTTATTTCTAGAAGAGAGAGACAGCGTGAGCAGGGGAGGTTTAGAGAGAGAGGGAGCCACAGACCGAAACAGGCACCAGGCTCCGAGCTGGCAGTCAGCACAGAGCCCGACGCGGGGCTCGAACCCACGAACCGCGAGATCATGACCCAAGCGAAAGTCGGACGCTTAACCGACTAAGCCACCCAGGCGCCCCCGATTTTTCTACTTTTAAGTAATAACAGATTGATATGAAAAGAACAGGAGGCTGATTGTTATGGGCTGAATTATATTTCCCTTAAAATTCATATGTTGAAGTCTTAACACCCAGTACCTCAGAATATGATTGCATTTGGAGACAGGGACTCTACAGATTACAGGTAATCAAGTTAAACTAAGGTCACCAGGGTGAGCTCTAATCCACGATGACTGGTGTCCTTTTAAGAGACACCTCAGAGACAGACATGTACGGAGGGTAAACAGTGTGAAGACACAGGAGAAGGCAGCCGTCCCCAAGCAAAGGAGAGGCCCTGGGACCTGCCGTTCCCTCCTAGCCCTCAGAAGCAATCAACATTGCTGACACCTTGATCTTGGAATTTTAGTATCTAGAACTGTGAGAAAAAAAATTCCTGTTGTTTAAGCCACTCGGGCTGTGGTACGGTTATGGCAACCCTAGCAAACTAAGACCAATTACACCCCAATCCTTCGAGCTGGAAAGAAAATGAAGCAGGACATTGAGCTGGTTGGAGAATTAAAAAGGAAGAGATGGGGGACGCCTGGGTGGCTCAGTCAGTTAAGCTTCCGACTTCAGCTCAGGTCGCCATATCACAGTTCGTGGGTTTGAGCCCCACATCAGACTCTGTGCTGATAGTTGGGAGCCTGGAGCCTGCTTCAGATTTTGTGTCTCCCTCACTCTCTGCCCCTTCCCCGCTCATGCTGTGTCTCTTTCAAAAATAAAGAAATATTTTAAAAAACTTTTTTTTTTAAAGGAAGAGATGGGAATAAGTACTGTAATGTCCCTAAAATCCCAAAGGGCTAAGGTTGCTACTTCCGGTGAGTGTATAACCTTAAATGAAACTTGGCCTCCAGAGGAAGAGGCTGGTGGCCATTATTTGAAGTTCCAGTTTGGTACACCAGTGTTGCAAGGGCAACAAAGGATTAGGTGAAAAGGACTGGGTGAAATAATCAAATTCATTTTCAGCTTCATTTGAACCCTGAGGTTTACAAAATACTCTTCTGTAAAGTAGACCATTTCCCTCCACATGCGTGGGAAGAAGTTTATAATTAGGACATCCTGGGGAACTTCTATTAATTGTTGTGTACCTGAAATATAACAAAAGAGAGTGTAGGTAAAAAATGTGTTGGAATCATTGTTTTTGCTTTTGTCAGTTATAAGAAACTACAAGAATAAATGCTTTATGGCCTTGGGCACTATAAAGCCTTTATCAGGTCAAGACAATAGAGGTTTCTGGAAGTGTGTGAACTTGAGAACCCTGCAAGGTTTGGGGGGAGCAGAGTTTGGGGCCAAGAAGACATTCTGTCCAGAGCACAAAAGTAATATATAGAATACCACCCTCCCTCAAATCCCAGGTGCAGATTGGTAACCTTGAAGATTTAAAAAGGAAAAATGGAATATTTTACAGGAAAATTGGTTTTCCTTTTCTTTAAAACTGTTCTTTCAAACATGAGATTTTCACATTTCCAGAAGCCTCTTGACCCTGGCTTGAATTCTGGTGCAATGGTTAGAAGCCTGAATTCTAGAAGCAGGCTGCATTGGAATCTCAGCTTGTTATCACTGTGTGAGCTTGAATCAGAACCAAGCCTCAGATTTATCATCTATAAAATGGGAACAGTAGGGGCGCCTGGGTGGCTTAGTTCTGTTGAACATCCGACTTCCACTCAGGTCATGATCTTGCGGTTTGCGGGTTTGAGCCCCATCTTGGGCTCTGTGCTGACAGCTCAGAGCCTGGAGCCTGCTTTGGATTATGTGTCTTCCTCTCTCTCTCTGCCCCTCCCCTGCTCATGCTCTGTCTCCCTCTCTCTCTCAAAAATAAATAAACATTAAAAAAAAAAGATAAAATGGGAATACTGATACGGTGCACTTATTTCTTGGAGTTGTTTGAGTGTTGAATGGGATATTCCAGGTGAAGCACAGAATCTGTCCTGTAGTAAGTACTCAAAAAATATTAGTTCCAATCATTCAGGCTTCAAGGATGGTTCTATATGACAATAATGAGAACAACGTTCTCCCTTTGAATTCAGACTTAAATGTTTGACATTTTGGAGGATGGTGGGCTCTGGGCTACATTCATGGAAAACCTTTTTCCATCCTTTCATTTTCAGTTTGTACGTGTCCTTGCATCTGAAGTGAGTCTCTTATAGGTAGATATAGATATATCTTGTTCTTTTTATCCTTTCACCCACTCTACCCACTCTATGTCTTTTTTTTTTTTTTAAAGTAATCTTTATTTGGGACTTGAACTCATGACCCTGAGATCAAGAGTTGTGTGCTCTACTGACTGAGCCAGCCAGACACCCCTATATCTTTTGATTAAAAAATTTAGTTCATACTATCCTGTACTTTAAATATAGGAGTTATTTATTTTTTTTTATTTAAAATTTTTTTACTTTAGAGACAGAGAGTCAGAGTGGCAGAGAGGGACAGAGGGAGAGAGAGAGAGAGAATCTTAAGCAGACACCATGCTCAGTGTAGAGCCTGATGTGGGACTCGATCCCATGACCCTGGGATCATGACTTGAGTTGAAATCAAGAGTTGGATGTTCAACCGACTGACCATCAGTGAGGTGCCCCTCACTATAGAAGTTTTATATGGAGAAAAAAGGAATATTAAAGTTAATGTTGGCATGTAAATTTGTATAGCTCTATTGGATCATTAGATCAGGCTTTAGAAGAAGTTGAATTTGGAAATATTCTACTATGATCCCTCTTCTAAGTAGTGTCAGTTTTAAAAATAAAACTGCTAATTATTTTACCAGCAAAAATGGGTTTATTCATGAATAGCATAGAATTGCAATCTGGGACAAGCAAGCTACAGCAAAAACCGTAGACAAGTCCACCAAACAAAGGAGAAAAGAGGAAAAAAGGGAGGAGATGGGAAGGCTGTTATAAACAAAAAGTCAATTGGAAGTAAACTGGAAGTCTGAAGTGTGGTTACTGTCCATTGGCTGAGTTGTGACTGTGTCTCAATGGCTGGGCTATTGCCTGGGAGGAAGAACGTCTTTCTTCTTCCTGCTGAGATATAAAGTAGTATTAGTCTCTTTCTGTTGGATTTACAATTGATGATGAGTAGTAGGGCATGAGAGCTCCCCCTGCCAAACCTTCTGGCTCCATTTTAGTGAGGTTTCTCTTTATTGATTTTCATAGTAGATGGGACACAGTGCTCAGTATGGTGCTGGATATGGGACAGGGGCTTAGTGAGTTCTTGTGGATCGTTTGATGTTTTAGATGAGTCCAAAAGCCTTATGCAGCAATCTGGTGGTGTTCGGTGGTTTTTTCTGGATTTTTCCAAAACTGTTATATTATTCAGGGTCTCAGCAAGAATTAGATAAGACACTCACATGGAGTGATAGGAAGATAATGTAATAAAGGGACAATTTAAAAGGTCTTTGTAAGATATTGGACAACCCTACAAGTGATAGCGCAGTATGCGGGAGCTGTCACAGTTGGTTGCTACCACCCAAGGCTTGAGGGGCCAGTGGAAGGATGGGTTATTGGAACTGGAAGGCCGAGCTTTGTGGAGGGGCTGCCTGACAAGAACTATGATTTTTGATGGAAGTTATAGACACCATTTGGTGAATGGAAGGAGCTGGGGGGAAAGGCTCTGATCTCCCCCTTTTCCCTCCTTTCCTCCTCAGGAGTTGGATGACAAGGGAACCATATTAATGCAGTCCATGGTCAATTCCTGGGGCAATAGGGCTGAGTGAAGAGAGGTGGAGAGCAGATGGGGAGGGAAACAAAAGATACCCAGCACAGTCATCTTTATTGTTGGTGCTGACTTAGAGAAACAAAATGGAAAAGAGACCATCTGTTTCAATCTATTATCTGGGGTACTTTTTAGGAATGCACACACCAGCTGATGCAAACTGTGCCCCTGGATTGTTTATTAGCATTTCTTCCTCTTTTTTGTTCATCCCATGCTGCTTACTTCTCTTTCACATTTGACTGTTATTGTAATGAGCAATTCGTTTCAATAGATATCCATGCAGCAAAGTAATTCTAGCTACTGTGAGGGAAAGATAATATTGGGGATTGCATCTTTTACTTTTTAAAATTTATTTATTTATTTTGAGAGACAGAGTGCATGAGCTGGGTTGGGGAGAGGGCAGCAAGAGAGGGAGGGAGAGAGACAGAGAGAGACAGAGAGAGACAGAGAGAGACAGAGACAGAGGGAATTCCAAGCAGGCTTCATGCTGTTACTGCAGTGCTTGATGCAGGGCTTAAACTCATGAACCATGAGATGATGACCTGAGCCAAAATCAAGAGTCAGATGTTTAATGGAATGAACCACTCAGATGCCTCACATCTTTTGCTTTTCTGTCTCTCAGCTGCTAAGGGCTCAGGTAATTTGAATCCAGTGAAATTTTATTGGCTTTGATGATGAGGTCAGCACAATTGATAACTTGAATATTAAAAAACTTTTTTTTTTAAGTTTATTTATTTTGAGAGAGATAGAGCTCAAGCAGGAAAGGGAGAGAGAGAGAGAGAGAGAGAGGAAGAGACAGAATCCTCAGCAGGCTGAGGAGTGTCAGCGAGGAGCCCAACATGGGACTCAATGTCACAACTGTGAGATCATGACCTGAGCCAAAATCAAGAGTTGGACGCTTAACTGACTATGCCACCCAGATGATCCAATAATTCAGACATCTAAATTAATCAAGTAATTAATAGTTATAGCCTAACCTATTTCCAAAAGGGAGTTAATTTCACCTGGAAATGTCAGGTTAGAAGAAGAAAATCCCCCCAGGATCACTATGTGGCACGATCACTGATCACTTGTTTTTCTCTAGGGATAAATTGATTTGTGATCAATGGGTATGCCCATAAATGTTTAATACTCACTCTCTGGATAAAAATCCCTGATTTGTAGCCTTGGCCAATTTCTGTGGTGTAAACACCCTACCATGACCTCATTTTCAGTTACCAGTTCAGTATCTCTGAATGTGGAGTTGGGACTAGACATACGGAATTGGCTCTTGAGAGCCTGTAGGTGCTGCCTCCAGCACACCACTGCATGTGATCCCTTGTTTCCCCAGCAGGCACCCACAATGCACACACTGGGGGCATGTGGACTTTCTCCCTAGCTGTCCCTAAGTAGGGCCAGGACTGGAAGTCTCTGGATCATTCATCGCATTGTAGGCTTTGGGAATGGATTTAGAGTAGTTTATTCTACAGTTGGGCATGAGGCATGCTGCTGTTTTGTTAGGATCTTCGATGCTTACTAGAGAAGTCCTATTAAATCATTGCTAACTTATGAAAACGATCACAGTTATCAGCATATTCTTGCTCAAAGGTGAGCATATAATATTCTTTCTTTCTGTTTTGTCATTTCCCATTTTGAAGAATCACCTAGAAGCATCTAGGAAGTAAAGTTTTATATAAGTTTCTTAAAGTTTTAACTCTTTCCATATTTCACTAAAAAGAATAGGTCATTTCATTTCCCAATGTTTAGAAATGATTGAAGTTGATTTGTGTGAATGTGAAAAATCATTTAACTCTTTTTATATAAAAGCCCAGGGGTACCTGAGTGGCTCAGTTGCCTAAGCGTCTGACTTCAGCTCCGGTCATGATCTCTCACTCCCTGGGTTCGAGCCCTGAGTCAGGCTTTGTGCTGACAGCTAGCCCAGAGACTGGAGCCTGCTTCACATTCTGTGTCTGCCTCGCTCTCTGCCCCTCTCCCTGCTCATGCTCATGCTTTGTCTCAAAAATGAATAAAAATTAAAAAACAAAAGCCCAGAGTGGAATATGCATTTCTTTCTTAAAAGTATTTGACATGTTGATATTTATACCATTCTGTATGGTTCCTGTTTTATATACATTTCATATTTCATTATGTGATACAATATACACTTCCATGTGTATCACAAGTATCAAACATGAGTATAATATTAAGTTAGAATAAGGTTACAATAAAGTTAATGCTAAAATAATCAAAAAACATTCCAGCTATTTTTAGTCTTATTTAACTTAAAGTTGTCCTAATTATACACTAAAATGTGCCAAGAGTTATACCCATTTAGTAAATGGATCTGGACAACTTTTTAAGCTATTCACCAAATAGTTATTTCTATTTTATTTACTCATATAAATATATTCATGTGCTCCTTATTTCCAGGACAAAATCCAATTTATTTACAATAGATACTCAACAAAATTAAATATATACTTATGATGATATAGTTTTATTAGATTTTCATGAGAAAGGAGAAATAATATTTCTTATTTGTTAAAATGTACACCTGAGCTGTTATTGGGAAAAATTTAGCTAACTTTCTGTCTTGTGTATTTGTTTTTATTTTTTTATTTTTTTAAATGTTTTATTTATTTCTAGGAGAGAGAGAGATAGAGACAGTGTGAGCAGGGGAGGGTCAGAGAGAGAGGGAGTCACAGACTGAAACAGGCTCCAGGCTCTGAGCTGGCAGTCAGCACAGAGCCCGATTCGGGGCTCGAACCCATGAACCGTGAGATCATGACCTAAGCGAAAGTCGGACGCTTAGCTGACTAAGCCACCCAGGCGCCCCTGTGTATTTGTTTTTAACAAACATGGGTTTTAAGTCATAGGTTTTAGCTAATGTAAGGTAGATAGCCTTATAAATAATTGGGTTAGGAAAGTATATAAATTGAGTCTGTGTTCTTTTTGGAAATATGTTAAGTTCAAGTATATCTATCATACACATTTATCAGTAAGTAACAGTGACAGACAAAATGAATAAATCATTCAAGTAAAAAATACACCTACAAAATCTAACAAATAAATTTGTTAGCAATTTAACATAATGACAGTCTTTAAAAAATTTTTTTAAAGTTGGCTTCATGCCCACCATGGAGCCCCCCACCATGAAGCCCACCACCATGAGGCTTGAACTCATGATGCTAAGATCAAGGCCTGAGCTAAGGTCAAAAGTTGGACGTCAAAAGTCAGCTTAACTGACTGAGCCACCCAGGTCCCCCTGATGTAATAGCACTCTTAATACATTTGCTAATTGCTTCCTATTTCAGAATGCATACCACATTGTAAGTTGTATGATCCTTTGTCAACTACCAATATTTCTAAGGTTAAGAAATAAAAGTACTTCCTTGTCTCATTAAAATTGAAACATCCAAAGTGCACAAAGGGAATTAACATATTTTAACTTCTCCACATCCACCCACCCACCTATCCATCCAACCATCATTTCATCAAATAGATAGTTATGTGTTCTCAATGCTTTCCTCCCTCCAGATGTTGTACTAACACTGGGGATAACAAAATAAGAATAACAATAATAACAGGATTTTTGCTTTCAGTGCTTTCAGGGCATAATGAATTCAGTGGAACTGAGGACACTCAGATTCATAGTGCAGGAACTTTCCAAATCAACTGGAAGGGGGCTCAAATTGGAGTTCATTAATGGCTACAGTGAGCCTAGCAATGTGTCTGATCTTGAGCATGTATCAGTGTTTCCTCTCTGCCTCTGTAGAGGTCAAGTATATCTGATGGATCTGGTGTGGTATTGTGACCTTTAATGGGTTCTTTGAAGCTTTTACTCCATCTGATAACACTAGTCTTCTCTCCTTTGTAAACTTGTCTGATTAAATCCATATTATCATTTTTGCTTTCTGTGAAAGGTCATTGTGTTGTTGTAGTAGTAGTATAACCTTTTGGGGAAACCTTTTAATCTACTCTCAATAACACTTAAGATACCCCCCATAGTGGGTATTTCACAGCTATTTTTTTCTAAACCACCAGGTCTTCTCCCAATACACAGAGTCTTTGAAGACTGTGATGGTTTAAAAATTAGTCTACAAATGATTTTATACTCCTCCCTTCAAAAGGAAACTTAATTCCTCTTCCACTGAGAGTGACTTCAGTAACTCATTTCTAATGAATAAAATATGGTGCAAGTGACTGTGTCACTTCAAAGATTATGTCATAAAAGACATTGCAGCTTCCATTTTGGTTACTCTCTTAGATCACTTGATCTGGAGGGAAGCCAGCTGCCATGGCATGAGGAGAGATACACGTATCATAGAACTGAGCCTTCCAACGAACAGCCATGTGAGTCAGCCATCTTAGAGGTGGATTTTCCAGCCCTAGTTGAACCTTCAGATGATTGCAGCCCAGGCTGACATCGTGACTACATGATATAAGAGATTCTGAGCCAGAACCACTAATCTGAGGTGTTTCTGGATTCCCGCTCCTTATCAATTGTGTAAGTTAGTAAATATTTGCTGTTTTAAATGACAGATGTTTGAGTAATTTGTAATGCTGCAGTACATATGTAATATAAAGGTTTGACTCATTTTCAGACTACATTGTAAAGAGACTCAGTTCCAGGTAAATGGTCTCTATAATTTTTGCCGTCATGGCACATACATAGCAGAGTTCCTTGAATTTCCCAACACCATTCTCCTTAGCACTCCGGATAAAAAATATGTCCTTTTATTTTTATATACTTATACTTTGGATCCCATTCTTACCTATCTTCTTTAAGATCTTGTCTCAAAATTTCACCTTTAATCTCTTTCTCTCTTGGACTTCAACAAATTCTAGTCTCTCCTATCATCAAAACAAAACTTCCCTTTGATCCTGCTGGTTTTTTGGCACTTGTATTTGTTTGTAAGGTCTTGAAGTCCTATCTATTCTTTCCTTCTCAGTCATTGGCTGCTGGTTTCTGCCCTTAATGGGGGCATTTTCTCTTTGAGATTAATTATCACTCTGTTTCCCTCATTCCATCCTGTCCAATTTCTGAAACTTTCATCCCAGGGATCCTCAGAGTTGACACAGACCTCAGAGGCCATTTGCAGAAGATGACACAGAGGCCACACACGTTTGGACATTTCCCTTGGGTCACAATCCAAACTTCTGGCAGAGCCAGGGCTCAGGTTCAGCCTCCCTCACTCTGAGGCCTGAGCACTTTTTAATATACCACAGATAATTCCTTGAAACCCAAGTCACAAAACTACCTTTTTAAAATTTTTTTTAAAATTTATTTTGAGAGAAAGAGAATCCTAGCAGGAGAGAGGCAGAAAGAGAGGGAGAGAAAAAAAATCCCAAGCAGGCTCTGAGCTGCCAGTGGAGAGCCAGACACAAAGCTTGAACTCACAAACTGTGAAATCATGACCTGAGCTGAAATTAAGAGTCAGATGCTTAACCAACTAAGCCACCCAGGCACCCCAAACTATATTTTTTACATCTTTTTCTGCCTTTTAAAAAAACTTTCCATTCTCAGTCCCTTACGTTAGTTCCCTTTCCTATAGTACCTAATGCTCCGTTCCTTGTCCTTAGCTTCTCTCTTGTGATCTCACTTACTTGCCTGCCATTAGCTCTCATCTTTACATCTCTAGGCCTGTTTCTGCCACGGACTATGACTCCATATTGCTGACTGGTCAAAGGGCAGCTCCACTTGTGTTCCCACACACCCCGAATCCCATTTCCAAGTGCTATGCTTCTCTAGCTTATCAGAGGTGCTTCTCATTTTCTTGTCCTTTGGAATAAATACTTAGAACCATCCTATTAGCTACCAAGGCTGTCACTTTCCTTTTCCTTCTTCTTTTCTTTTTTTATTCCATTCATTCAACAAACATGTGTTGAGCATTGTGGTGCCAGAAACATGAGGCCTCAAGGAACGCACAATCTGATGGGTCTTCATATTAAAAATATATGTTTTAAGCTTATTTATTTATTTTGGGGAGACAGAGCACAAGCTGGGGAGGGACAGAGATAGAGGGAGAGAGACAGAATCTCAAGCATGCTTGGCTTAGTTAGCACACAGACCCTGGCATGGGGATTGAACCCATGAAACCGTGAGATCATGATCTGAGCTGAAATCAAGAGTTGGATGCTTAACCAACTGAGCCACCCAGGTGCCACTGGAGAGTCTTTAATCTGGTCCTTTCTTGACTTTTCTATGGTCACAGCTCTAGCCAATGTCCCCATCCTCTAAGTTTGGATGACTCTGACTGTATATATATCTTTGCTTTCCCCGTCTCTCCTATCCATCTATACTACTTTCTTCATGTTATTATTTGGGTTCCTTTACTACCTATGATCACCACGTTAAGACCCAAGTTATAACCCTTTTTGGTTTTGTTTATCCTGTTGTCTTTCTCAGGGTCTGTGTTCCATGCCAGGTTCACTATGCCTCTTTTATATGGTTTTCCAATTTCCACTGAGCTTTGCTCCTCTTTTGCTCCTTTGGGTCTTGTCTTGACTTTTCCCTAGTTGTGAACAGAGTGGCTCCAGGGAAATTTATCTTACTTATTCCTGAGTATCATTGGTAAGATGAGGAGCAAATATGTGCTAAGGGACTCAAAAGTTTTGAATTAAAATGACTACTAAAATATATTATTGATTTGATTTGTTTTAATTTTTTTTCCCACTGAACTACTGTGACTCTTTTACACAAAACTCCCTTGGGGTGAGGGAGAAGAGAAATAGGTGACATCAATGAAGAAAGTTGGTGAGGGTATTTGTTTTTCCCATTGCATTTGATCAGACTAAATATCAGTGACTGTTGATTAGAGTTTTGGGGACTTATAATTTGAGCTAAACAAGATTTCCCCACATTTCACAATCATCTCTTGATTCAGGATGCTTGGAAGACAGTGGTCAGTGGGGTCATTTGACAGAAACCAACAAGGTGATCATTCTAAGAAGAAGGTTCCCTCATGAGAGTGACAAATCTTGAGGATGACTGAATCTCTTTATGAAACTAAACAGGTTTATAAGTAAGGAAGTGAGTAATTCTCTCCATGTGCTGCCTTTCTACATCTCTTATCTATGATTGTATCTTATATTAAAGTTACAGATTACTGTGGTTGTTATTGTGGTTACTGTGAGATGTAGATTCATGGTAGAATTTCTAGGCCGTCAGAGATTTCTGGATGTGCATAAATTGGATATAGAGACCTCAACATTCTCTGGATGAACTCCTTTTGTGTCAAATAACAGAGACAATAATGTCACTTTTTCTTTGTCATTTTCTGGCTTCTTCAGTAATTTATCTATTCAACCAATTTTTTATTTAGTGCCTACTGTGTTGCTGGTGGAGTACAAATACATTGGTGAACAACACAGACGAGGTTTTGACCCTTGTCTCATGACTCAGAGCCAACAGGACACAAACACAGTAAAACTGGGGTATTCTCAACCCTCCACAGTTCTCCGGTTCCTGCCCACTCTCTTTTCCTGCTTTCCCTCCCGTGAAAGGCTCTTCTTGGGTAACATCAGCTTCTTTCTGGAGCCTTCATATCAGTGGTGGGGGTATTACATATCTTGCATGGTGAAGGTCAGGAAGAGTGGAGTTGTAACTCAAGCTGGACATCTGATCTGGTTCATTCACATGAGACTTTAGCTGATTCTTTAATGTCAACATTCTTAGTATTTTGACAGTTCCTCTCTTACCTTTTCATTTAGTGCCTCATTGTCTTAATCTGTGTTAATAGTTAAAATATATTTCCACTTAATAAAAATGAATGAAGTTGGATTTCTTCTTTTTTTTTTTTTTAAATGTTTTTTATTTATTTCTGAGAGAGAAAGAGAGAGTGTTAGCAGGGGAGGATCAGAGAGAGGGAGATACAGATTCTGAAGCAGGCTCCAGGCTCTGAGCCAGCCGACAGCACAGAGCCCAATGCAGGGCTCGAACCCACGAACCATGAGATCATGACCTGAGTCAAAGTTGGATGCTTAACCGACTGAGCCACCCATGTGCCCCAAAGTTGGATTTCTTCTATAGTAGAGATAGACTATGAATGACACTTTGTCACACAGTAGATGTTCAATAAGTGTTTGGAAAAAGTGGAAGAGATGATATAATTACATTAATTAATTGTAATTAATCAGTTGCAGTTAAGATGTAAATACTTGTTCCTCTTTTTTTTTTTTTTTAAATTCACAGAGGAAATAAAACAGAAGAAAATGAATGGAAAAAGCAAGCAAGAAACAAAGAAATAACCCAGATTTGATGTGCAGTGCTTCATAACTGTAACCTCTATATGCTTCTTTTACAATATTTCCAACCTGTATGTTAGACAAGTCTTTCTTCATCTCTCCTTCTCTCCCTTGTTCCTCCTCCTCTCTCTTGTTCTCTCACTGAATGTTCTATGTGGCACTTGGCTATCAAAGATCAGAGCAGTATCAGATAGTGGTTAAAAGACCAGACTCTGGTGGCAGGCAGACCTGGGTCCCAGTGTTGGCCACATCACTACTGGCACATGATTTGGGGCAAACATTTCTAACCCTCTGTTTCTTCATTTATAAAATGAATAAAATGATAATCCTTAAGACAGAATTTTGTGAGGATCATGAGTGGTGATAATACATGTAAAATGCTTAACATTTTGTCTGATGCTAATGATGTCTATAATGTTTGGTTTCCTCATTCTTTATTTGTCTCCCAGAAGACAATGCCATAGAACTCCATATATAGTGGGTGATTTTCTACCTAAATTAAATATATATGTAAATTATAATCTTTTTTCATCTGTTTTTCATCCCTGAATAATTTAAACACAGCTGAAGATGTTTTCTCCAGGCTTTGTAAGAACATTCTTTCTGAGATGAGCTCAAATTTGGAAAATGTTGATTCAGAAGCAGAACTTTTCAGTAAGTCATAAGCAAGTGACTCTACCAAATTATAATGTGAATCCATATTCTTCAGTTGGTTCAGAGTCTGCTCCTCCAGTCCTTCAATAAATATGATAAATAGATCTTGATGGATGAGTTCATAGTTAAATTCTCCAGAATTAAATTTGCAAAATTTTGTGAAGGCATTTTATTTTCAGCAATGTTTTAAGAAAGTAGACACAGTAGTTCAAAGCAGTGTTTTGGCATTGTTTTTAGAAATGCCAATTTACATTCTTGTTGCATCTTAGAGAATAGGAAAAGACTTTTTCTTCTGTATAGGCAGTTTGCAGGCAAGGCTTCTGCAAACTTTAGCATTCTTGACAGTAATTGTTTAGCAGTCATTTCCAATTCTGTTTTGCTTGGAATGCAGACCTATGGGAAAAGATCCAACACCGCAATAGTTACTCTCTCATTGAAATGCTTCAAGTTCATCAGAAGACCAAACTGAAATTTTATCTTCTTAAAAGTGTCCCTGTATTGATAAGGAAGGAGAAGGGAATCTTAACAGGGGAAGAAAATGATGCTTAATGCTGAGCTCAGCTTAGTTGAAATTCTAACAATTCCTAGCCTCATTTTGCGGGTAAAAGTTACTTTTAAAGAGCAAGATGCCTCTCTCTTATACCCAGTGGGATTTACAAAGAGTTAAATAGTACATCTATATCAGGAAATTCTATTCTAGCTTTCACTGTGCTGATGGAGAAAACATCTTTCCAGATGGATTTCTGTTTATACAGCCTTTAAAATTTTTACTTGCACCCAGTTTGTCTCATTGGCAGTACTTCCAGTTCTATTTTTTAAGACTTTAAGCCTACAATAGTGTTTATAGAACAGGAAGAGAAGTGACCCTTTTCGTGAGAGAAAAGAAGCTACAAAACTCATTACTAGAAATATCTTTTACAAACATAATAAATGGTACTGATGGCTTGTCAGTAGGATTTTTAATATCTTATTAAGAAATATTGAAGGAATTGTATACTGAGTGTTCATAGACCCACCATCTGTATTTTAGTTCGTATTTTGTTATATTTATTTTATCATATACCTATCCATCTCTATCCATTTCTCTATCCATTTATCATTTTATATTATTTTTATTTTGGGGGGTATGCATTTCAAAGTGAGTTGCAGATATCAGAAGAAATGAACTAATTTTGAATCATGGGTAATACCATTTAGCTATTTGGCCAGTGGTCAATTGCATCAGTTAGGACTAGGTTCAGCTAAAGTTAAAAAAAACAACAACAACAGAGTAGCTTAATGTGTTTACAAACATTTATTTTCTTTGGTAAATGGAGGCTGAAGGTAGTAGCTCAATGTTGGTATGGTGGTTCTAACACCATCAGTGGGTTAAACTCTTTCTTTATTTCTAGACTACCATCCTAGCATTTGACATTTGTTTGCAAGATCTCTCATGGCCTGATACTGCTAGAACTCTGGTCTTCTCCCTTTCTAACAGTAGGAAGGAGGAATGGGATAAAGGTCTCTTTTAATGACTTACCCCAGAAGAACCAGTAATTTTATAATCAACTTGTTTGGCTCTAGAAAAGAAAAACTGAAGGAATTTTATAGGGATCATATTACAGAGGGACTTAGGAAAAATTGACACATTTATAACATTTACAGTTTATCAGTCAGAATATAGCCACATTTGACACATTATACTGAGAAATATATAGTATTATATATCCCTTTAATTATTTAGGTGGTTTATTTATTTTAGCCATTTCATCTTGTTGGAAAAAGTCAAATGAGCTGAGGTTTCTTGTCCTAGCTTTGTTGTGTGGGTCTTGGGTTACTTGTAACGGCACACAAGGTGCATCTGAATATGTTTTCATGTAACTTGAGTTAAACAAAACTGTTTTCCCAGTAAATTAATTGATCCCTATATTGAAGTAATATCAGAGTGATACGTGTTTATAGAATGATCACATCACTTTGATCAAAACATATTGTCATCAAAACGTGGTGGTTCAAGGCCAAAGGACTAGATGGCCAGCCTACATTATCCTTAGGAATACAATTTCTGAGAAGTCTGTGGGTTGAGAAACTGGTCTAATGATAACAGAAGTCCTGAGGAGTATTTTAAATAGCATTTATAGGCTTTGTCTTTAAAGAAGCAGCTTTATTTTCTGGAATCAAAAATGATTCACACCTGGGAGGTCTTGTGCAGCGTGCTAAAGGTAGATGATACAGAGAGGCCAGCATGGTTAAGGATGTTTGAGGAGATCTGTGAAGTGGCCCATGTGCCATGTACAACAAGGAGGAAAGCTCATTTTAATGTTTGTGTCCAAGAAATTAAAATGGCTACCATGAGTGGAAAAATTAATCCATACCACCATCATTTTCTCTTTTGGACTGGAAGGTTCAAGAATATCTGAAACGGGCATCTTTCCCTATCCGCAACCATTTATACTTGAAGAAGTTGTGCTTTTTTGGCATTAAGAATTAAAGTGTTTTAGCTTATAGATTGTTTTGAAAGTCTTACATGCATTTGTCTTATTTTCTTTCCCTTAATAAAAGTATTCCCCCTGAATTTTACCTAAAATCGAAATGATCTTTGGAGTTTTATACTAAAGTCTCAAATACAAACAATAAAGCAACAACCACCAGTTGAGAAAAGGAAAAATCCATAGTGGGAGGAAGGGGGTGATGGGAGAAGTGACAGAAGAGGATGGGAAATTAAATACAAGTTAAGACATCCTCCCTAGCCCCCTCTGGTTTTAGAGAATGATGATTTATCATTAAAGCTATAGAAAGTAAGTCTTCAGTGCTCATTATCATTGTTGAGACACACTGTAGTCCTGTGTCTTCTTTCTGCTTGTATTACCTCTCATCATCTGTCTTGAGACTGTTTCACAACTTGTTTGATATTACTGTTTTGGATCTGTAGAGTATTGTTTAATAAATTCTTAGAAAATCTAGAGTTATTTGTATGTTGAAGGGCAAGGTTAGGGATCAAAGAAAATGATTAAGATTATTATATCTTTGCTAGAGTCATGTAGTGGAACTGTTACACTGTATATAAATCATATAAAATAGAAAAGAGTACCATCTGTTTGTCTTGAAAGATGTGCAAGTCCTATACTGACCACAAATGATTTATTGCTTCTAAGTCACGTGAAACCTAAACCAAACTCCTGCCTTGACCTGGACTCAGAATGCAGAACCTGAACCAGAGTTTTAAGTGCAAATATTCATGGGGGACTGAGATTGGGAGTTACTAGTGACACACAGGGTTGCAAAGCAGGAGAGGAAGGACATCCAAAGACGGTATGCACGGTATGCGATAGTGAGTCAACCACCACTGTGGGCATCTGTTTCCTTGATCCCCCCAGTCCCTCTGAGGAGCTGAGTGAAATGAATTTCAGAATTTTCCACTTAGTGGCCATGGTGGGAAGAAGATGGAAGCCTTCATTAATCATTTCTTATCTGCATTAGTCAAAACTCCACCCCATGGGTAAAACTGCCCCTCTTCCCAGTCTCAACAGGGAAGCCGTGAGGTAGGAGAGAGGCTTGCATGAGGAGGTACAGCTTTTGGGAATAAATCAAAGGTGAGGCAGACAGAATCTGAGAGAGGGTACAAGGAGTACCAGACACATCCCCTAACCTCATCATCTTATGGATATGATAAAAGTTCCCAGAATCTTGTTGCATCCTGGCTCCAGCTGGCTCACAGGGGAACACCAGGACATTGCATGGACTTCCCCAAGTGTTGAGGAAATCTCCAAAAGGTGCCTAATAAAAGTACATGTGGTGCTCCTGGGTTTTGGCCTGTGCTGTGCTGTCAGTTCCTCATCTGACTCCAGAGCTGGTGATCTTCATTCTTCTTTTTCAAAAATTTAGCAGTCTCTTGCAAAGTGGGAAGAATTACTCAGGAGAGTCTTGGACGCATGGAACATTACTGAACTTAGTGAGCCTGCTTTTTCCGTGTATAAACCCTGTGACCCAGCCATTGTGTATCCCCAAGGTGCTCATGTGCCTGTTAAGAGAGCTGGAGAGAAATGGCCCAGACTCGTGCCAGCTGCTATTTCATACCCAGAACCTGACTCTGCTCAGGTGCTCAGTCTCCAAAGGACATTGTAGCTGGTCAAGTCTGGTTTGTTAGATAACTTTTCTTTATGGTAAATTTTATTTTGGTGTGTGTGTGTGTGTGTGTGTGTACACGTGCAGGAGAGGGAGATTTGAAATCTGGTTTTTGTTCCCCTCTCATTCTTCATTTCCATCCCCCCCATCCTTTCAAGTCTCCCAGAGGTGTCTCTAATATCTGAGTCCTCCTCATAGATATCGTTTGAGATTTTCCCCAGGATTCTCCTTGGTCCCCATGCAAATTAGGGATACAGATAGGTGCTTGGGCGTGGTTTGGGTATTGCCTAGTTCCACACACCAGTAATATACAAATCCTGGCTCTGGCCCAGGTGGGGTCTGACTTCCATTACAAGTTACATATCTTATTTCTAGTCCTAAGGACTCCATGGATAATTCTACAAATAAAGCTGGAGAAAATATTTATAAATATGTATTTGATTTAGAACAAAATAATCTTTTAAATGCAGATGATACAAATTCAAAGAAAAAAAGAACATGTATTTTGACTTCAACATTAATAATCTTCAGGTAAGTAAACTACCCTAAGTGTGTATCAGCCCAGTCCTGGCAATCTTTTTGAGACCTTAGTGATAGGAGAAAATAACAAGACTTTAGCATTTACTTTGTTGCTAGAGAATTTGAGGCATTAGAAGCTTCAGACATAGCTTAGCCTAGGTTCTCAAAGTTAGCCTTGCATCAGAATCACATGTTAAAACACTGATTGCAGGGCCCCACTCCTACATATTCTGATTCAGTAGGTCTGGGACAGGGCTAGCAAATTTTTATTTCTAATAGTTTTCCTGGTGCTGCTTATCTGCTGGCCCAAGGGCCACATCTTGAGAATCGCTGGTCTAGCAGACAAAAATAGTTTCAGATTGAAGTGTGATGACAATTTAACTTCTTTTTCTCAAGGCCAAAGCTAGTTTCATGGCCATTTTCCATATTAACAATGGTGCTTTATTTTTTTTAAATTTTTAAATGTTTAGTTATATTTGAGAAAGATTGTGAGTGAGCAGGGGAGGAGCAGAGAGATGGAGACAGAATCTGAAGCAGGCTCCAGGTTCTGAGCTGGCAGCACAGAGCCTGTGTGGGGCTCAAGCTCACGAGCCATGAGATTGTGACCTGAGCTGAAGTTGGAAGTTTAATCGGCTGAGCCACCCAGGTGCCCCAACAATGGTATTCAATGTAACTTATTTTCAACTAGATTTTAGTGGTGCACTTTTTGTATTAAGTAGATAAAAGATGAGAAAGCAGGTAGAGCATCCACATCAAAACCAGAAGAGAGTATTTGAGGGAAGAATTCTTAGTTCCCTGTATTAGGAGTTGTCAAATGATGGTGCAGGGGCCAAATCTGGCCCACTGTCTGCTTTTGTAAATAAAGTTTTATTGAAATGCAGCCACACATTGATTTCTGTATTGTTGATGGATGCTTTTGTACTGTAACAGCAGAATTGAGCAGTTGTGGCAGAACTGTATGCCCATAAAGGTGAAAATAATTACTATCTGACCCTTTACAGGAAATATTTGCCTACCCCTAGTCTCTATGTTCCTTTGAGCAACTGTTGGCTGATTTGGGGAAGCTTTTCTCTTGAAACCCAGCAGTAAGCAACATCAGTTTACTTTAGCAGATATGAAACTTGAATCCTAACACTTTCTTCCGCCCTTCCTCAACCTTCTCCCTCAACATGGAAAGTGGCCCAATAAGTGAAATGAAACTTGGCCCAATCAGCGATATTTAGAAAGTGGAAGGTGAAAGTGTTGACATCTGCTTGTATTTTGTGGTCCAAACTTCTCTGGGGGCACGTGATATGGCGAGAGTGTTCTGGTCAGCCAGGCATCTCACGTTTTGTGAAAGATTGCCTTGTGTTATCTGACCTTAGTTGGATTTATGCCTACTAAGAAATGCAGTTTGATGAAAGATCTGCATTCCTTCCTCCATATTGGCTTCCTAAGTGAACTCTTCCTTCCTTCAGTTTTGATAATTTTAATAAGTTGCAGTGCCATGTATTCAACATCCTATGGGTACATGAATAAATGCATGTGTGTGTTTTCAGACATCTGTGTATTTTAATGCATAGTCATTTCCATTCACCTGTTTGCCTTTACCTCCTTTCTGGTCTTATCTCTTTCTCTGCAGTTGGTTCACATCTCCAGAGAAGCAGATGCCAACACTGCTTCTCTGGATTAGAAGTATGAGAGATTTATTAGGGGGAATGCCTGAGGAGGGTTAAGGTGAGGAGGCAGCAGTGTCAGGAGAAATTTTACACTGCATTACAAATCTGACTGAAGGAAAGGAAGAGAGTTGCATAGGAAGGCTCAGACTGCAGTGTGATTCTAATAAAATTGTGGCCAGGTGGATGGAGAGTCCTTGAGCCAAAGTTGGAGGAGTCCAGTTGTTCCACAGGAACAGGTCAGTGCATGTACCCCCAGTCATTGGTTGGGGGTAGACAGGAAAGTGGGTCTCCAGCCTGAACATGGTGGTGGATCCACAGGGACAGTGGCTATAGTGGTCAGTGAATATGCTGCCTGCTCCAAGAGACCTGAGCACGTGTTTTCATGGCTGCCTCACTATTATATCTCTTCCATCTTGCTACCGCAGTTATTTTTGAAAACAGAAAAGCAGCCATAAACCTGTGATGCTTCCCCTTTACTTGCAGGATAAGACTAGGTACTCTCCTCTCTGACCCCATCTGCCTTTCCAGCCTTTTTTCCACTACTCAGATACCATTGCCTGAACGGTCCCTGTGTTTTTCTGTCTTGGGCACTTTGTCCACACGGTTCCCTATTCCTCACATGCCCTCCCTCTCTCAGCCCCCATTGAAATGCTACTTCCCTTTAAAATATTTCTCCACAGAACCATAAATGAAACTAACAGCTCTCTCCTTGAATGTTTAATTTACTTAGGAAACATTATTTGGTTATACACGGAATGCTGTGAAGGGTAGAAAGATGAATCAGATATGAATTCTTCTCTGAAGAATTAAGTTTATTAGGAAAAGTTAATAAACACTATATTAAAAAAGGAAGCAAGGGGCAACTGGGTGGCTCAGTCAGTTGAGCATACAATTTCAGCTCAGGTCATGATCTTGTGGTCCATGAGTCTGAGCCCCACATCAGGCTCTGTGCTGACAGCTTAGAGCTTGGAGCCTGCTTTGGATTCTGTGTCTCCCTCTCTCTCTGCTCTTCCCCCACTCAAGCTCTGTCTCTCTCTGTTCAAAAATAAAATTTATTATTTTTTGTTTGTTTGTTTTGTTTTGTTTTTTAATTTTTCAAAGGCCTACTTTATTTTCTTTTTCATTAATTTTTAAAAATTTTTTATTATTTTTTAAAATTTTTAATGTTTTATTTATTTTTTTCTTTTTTTCTTTTTTTTACAAATAGTTTATTGTCAAGTTGGTTTCCATGTAACACCCAGTGCTCAACCCCACAAGTGCCCCTCTCCGTGCCCATCCCCCCTCCCCCCCCCACATCCATCAGTCCTCAGTTTTTGTTAGCATTCAAGAGTCTCTCATGGTTTGCCTCTCCCCCTTTCCCCCACTATTTCTCCCCTTCTTCTCCCCCATTGTCCTCCGTTAAGTTCCTCCTAATCCTTCTATACGTGCAAACGTATGATATTTGTCCTTCTCTGCCTGACTTATTTCACTCAGCATAACACCCTCAAGGTCCATCCATGTTGCTACACATGGCCAGATTTCATTGTTTCTCATTGCCATGTAGTATTCCATGGTATAGATAAACCACATCTTTTTTTTTTTTTTACAAATAGTTTATTGTCAAATTAGTTTCCACATAACACCCAGTGCTCATCCCCACAAGTGTCCTTCTCCATGCCCCTCCCACCTCCCCCCCACATCCATCAGTCCTCAGTTTTTGTCAGCATTCAAGACTCTCTCATGGTTTGCCTCTCTCCCTTTTCCCCACCATTTCCCCCCTTCTACTCCCCCTTGTTCCTCAGTTAAGTTCCTCCTAATCCTCCTATACGTGCAAACATATAATATTTGTCCTTCTCTGCCTGACTTATTTCGCTCAGCATAACACCCTCAAGGTCCATCCATGTTGCTACACATGGCCAGATTTCATTGTTTCTCATTGCCATGTAGTATTCCATGGTATAGATAAACCACACCTTTTTGATCCATTTGTCCGTTGATGGACACTTAGGCTCTTTCCATGTTTTAGCTATTGTTGAGAGTGCTGCTATGTACATTGGGGTACATGTGCTCCTATGCATCAGCATTTCTAAATCCCTTGGGTAAATTCCTAGCAGTGCTATTGCTGGGTCATAGGGGAGTTCTGTTGTTAATTTTTTGAGGAACCTCCACACTGTTTTCCGGAGGGGCTGTACCAGTTTACATCCCCACCAACAGTGTATGAGGGTGCCCGTTTCTCCACATCCTCGCCAGCATCTCGTGTTCTCTGATTTGCTCATCAAAAATAAAATTTAAAAAAAATTTTTTAAAAAAAGAGAAAGCAAGACAAATTATAAGCTAGGTACAAAAAAAAGTGGGAATTCAGGCGAGGAAAAGATTACATTCATAACAGAAAAATCTACTATGAGAGGTGGGCTTTAAAGAATCAGTAGGATTTGGGTATGAGAATATGAGGAGGTAAGGGGATTCCAGATTACAAGAATAACAGGGGCATGGGAATGAATATCTTTAGAACAGTCTCAATGATTAGGGTTTTGCATACTGCACATAAGACTCGTGAGTACAATGTGAAATAAATTTAGTGGTCCTCTTATCAGCAGGAAAAAAATGAAAAGAAAGAAAGATAAAAAGAAAAGAAAAGAAATAGGACAAATAAAATAGGATGGGGAATGTGTGGAGTGTATGATATGTGATAAGGATATTGTGAAACTTTTATTATATATGTATATATTTTCATATATATACTGGGTCAGTATATAAATGTGTTTCTTACTGTGGGCAAGCTTTTGTTTTATTCAACAACATATATATCTATGGAGCATCTCTTATGTGCTGGCCACTAGGTGAAGTCCTGAGGTAAAGTGCTGAAAAAAAGCCACCATCGTCTTTACCTTCATGGAGAATATGAGTCAGTACAGGTTTTCAGATGATAGTGGTATTTTCAGAAACACCTAGAAAGCTTAATAAAACATAGATTGTTTTAGACCTTCATTCAGAGATCTGTTCAGCAGGCGAGGGGTAAGGCCTGGGAATTTGCTTTTCTAACGAGTTCTCAATTGATGCTAAAGGTGCTGGTAGGGGACCACATTAGACACTAAAATAAATACCAATGAATACATGATGGCAAGCTGTGATAAGTGTTAGGAAGGAGAAGAGTTGCAAGAGAGAATATCCTGGAAACCTATTTTTTTGCTGGATAGTCAGAGAAGATGTCTCTGAGAAAGTGATGTTTATGCCACAGGAACTACACGCTCAAGGCTCCAGAGGAACTGAAAACATGGAGGAAAGAAAGGTTTGAAAGGAGATTGGAAAGTAGGTAGGGACTAGGTCATACAGGGTCTTTAGCCTAGTGGCATTACACTGGGATATGCATATTTCTGGGGTGCATGAAGAAATTCTAAGGGTGTGCAGGCACATATAGTTCTAGGAGAATCATCCTTATGTGCTCTCCTAAAGATCTGCCCAAAGGGCTCATTTATCTTTCCTACCTCTTTATGAATAAAGTTATACTTATTTCCCAGTGAATCTTGCTAGGGCGCCTTGTCCTAGAGTGTAAAATCACTTGAGGGGGGGCAAAATGAGGAATAACTCAAAATCTTGACGTTGGTGTTGAAAACTGAGTAACTCGTATCATGGAAGTAAACCCAAAATCTATTCTTAAGGCAGCTGGTCTCCACTTCTTGGTTTTCCACAAAATTGAAGGAGGCTCTAAATATGCAGTCAGTCTTAGGGCTTTAAAAATGATTTTTGATGATGGACCACTTTGTCATTTTGGTATGTAACTAGGAAGAAGACCCTAGAATTTAGGGTCATGACTGTAAGAAAGCTTTTATTCCCTCTATTTGTTTATTCCCTCTATCTGTTTAGGTAGATGAAACAAGCACTTTTTTAGTGCTTACCTCTATATGAAAATGAAAAATTGGGTAGAAAAGAGATTCATAGATACCTGAAGTGGGATAAAAACTGGTGTCACTGAATTCATTAAGAGATGCATTTCCAATACAATATATCTATATATTTAAAAATTATCTCTAAGATTTATATATACTTATGTCATGTTGACCAGCTTACATTTTTAATAAATGTAATACTAACACCAACCAGAATAATTTTTTAAAAATGCATCAGTTATTTATACTGATAAGAATCAGTTATAGATTCTTTGTAAGAAATTTAGAACACCGATTTATGAAGATTAACTGCATTCACGAGAGAAAACACAGAATTGAGGTAGCCGTGGAGTTGGGGAACAGCTTTGATTTTTGGCAGAATTTGGGTGTCCACTGCTGAATCACTTTGCTCTATGAGCTTGTCTTTCTCTGTCAAAGATCTCACCTCCTTGTGTCTGGACTTACCTACTTCAAGAAACAGCATCTGTGAGATTTTTGGGATTTCACACCACTGATATCAATTTTGGTGGGGGTGGCGATGACACCTTTCTTCTGTGTTCTAGGTAGAGAACTGGACTGGGGATCAGAGGTCCAGTCACAAGTGGCAAGCCCCCTGCTCAGATACCTTGAGAAAACTACCCTCTTACCTCTGTGTTGCTGAGTGAGGATGATCAGAATGGTCCTGGGAGTGATGGTAGCTCAGTTTTTTCACCTGCTGTCTGAGGGATTTTTGCTGTGGCTTAACAGCTTTTGAAGAACATCTTTAGTAGGATTGTGTCTGGGCACTTTGTGAAGTTTAACTAGTTAGGTACCACCCTTCTTGTTACCACCAACTGGTTTTGTGACAATAGCAAGAACATTCTCCTTTTTCTTTTCAATCCTGAATTCAGCTGCTGACTACTTCCTCTTGTACATAGCAGATCAGGAATATCTGCCAATTACTTTGACTACGATGGGGTTTTGGCTGCACTGAGGCTTCCCCTGTTGGGTGTTTTGGCCTCAAGGTTAACTTGGCTTCAGCCTTTTTGGCTTCAGGGATTTTCTCCTTAGTATCTGGTTTCTCAGCCTTTTTACCTGCCATCTTGCAAGATGGGAAAGAGCCAGAATAATTTTTTTAAAACTGTTAGAACATGATGGCCACAGGAAAGTTTTAAACATTTCTATCTCTATCTATAATCTATATCTCTCTAAGTGGAGCTGGGACATATTATCTATGTACATATATATAGCAGGAACGTATTATAGGTACAGAGTATAAAAAAGCATAATGAATTGATCAACAGAAAGACTTTGAAGCAGGAAAGGGATAACTTTCTATTGTAAGTATAATGGAAATACAAGTTTAAGGAGAAAGCAGATTGCTGTTCCAGCATGCCTGCAGGTGCAGAGAAAAGGCTTCAAGACTGTTTGAAAAACTGGACTGGAGGTCTGAAGTTGTGAGAAGGTTTCTCGAGATGACAGGGTTAGCCTCAGAAAGAGTAGAGAAAGGAAAAGCAGGGCTGTGAGCGTGAGGTCCAAAGTGTGAGGGTGCCTAGTCTTATCTTAGCTCTCATTCTAATTTCTTGAATTTTGAGTGGGTATAGCTGCTCCCTTCTACTGATGCCCTACCCCTATATCTCCTATTTCTTTTCTTTCCCCTTCCTACCTTCTATTTGGTCAGATGAGTGTAGGATGGGGATGAACCTCAGGGAGGCTGAGATGGAGAAAGAACATTAAATATGGTTAAGTTTGTGGACAGTCTTTTTCTTGTGTGTGTGCATGTTGTAGTGAGAAAAATAATTGCAAGAGCAGCCATATCATGTCTCTCTTTTCCACTTTATGCTTTAAGATAGGTTTCTGGCTAAAGAAGCTTGAGAGGACTGCAGTTTTACCCCTTTGTATAGGGCAAGTTCTGGCCTCTGGCTTCTTATAGAGATGGGAAGATTTTCTCTTAGAGAAGGGAGCTCGAGAGGCAGAAATCCATCTGGCCTGAGAACCAGGAGAGCTGGATTCAGTCCACGCTCTGCCACTTTTTTCTGTGACACTGGAAAAAGCATCTATGCTCTGGATGCCTAGTTTGTAAAGAACAAAATTGAATAAAATGATCTGTATGTTTTCTCTCTATTCTAAAATTAATGCTTATAAGTTATGAGAATTGGAAAGAGTTTATAAAACTCCAGTAACTTTTGTTTTTCCTTATCACCCTTAAGGAGAAAAATTATAGTGCACTTTCAAGCTCAGTGTTTAAAAAAAGAGAGGAGAGAAAAGCAAAGAAAGAAGGCATTCCCCCCAACCCCCCTTCTCTTTGAGAAACATCAAGAGCTACTCTGCCCTCTAATAGTTGCCTGGGTAGAATTTTCCATCTTAGCACAAAGCAGCTCGACCTGGTTTCAACTAATCCCTTCTCCGTATACCCCTAATTTAACAAGAGGAACCGGAGGAGTCAGACAGTGTGTGGGAAGACTGAAGAAATAAGGAGGGTATAGAAACCACTAGAGATGGAGATAAGTTAAACATTCTGGCAAATTGTCACGGTGTATTGCTCATGCTGAATGGTTAGGCAGTTGGGAAGGTAGTTAAGAGAATGGCTCTAAATGCTTCATCTAATTGCAAGCAGCTGTCGATTAGTGGAGCTTGACCAACTGTTTTTAATTCCACTCAGTGGTGATGAAGAGAACGAGACTTTTAAGGGAAACTGGCAGGGGCTGTGTGTGTGTGTGTGTGTGTGTGTGTGTGTGTGTGTGTGTGTGTTTACGCACGCATGTGCATGAAGTTGCTTACTCTGATTCAGAGAGCAGAGAGTGCAGGAACTACTAAGAGATGCTCTCTGAAACCATTGCAGGCTTTCATGATCATGATTTCCCCCAAATTTACCAGCGTTTTGAAATTTTGGCGGGAGGCAAATTTCTCTGTTATCCCAATTCTGGAATGGTTTTTCATGGGTAGTGATTCATCCCTGGATGGTGAGTGGCTGGATGGCTTGTGCCAATACAGAAGCCATTGTTGTTCAATGTGGGCAGTAAATCTGGAATGAGAGGTAATAATGCCATTTAAGAGTCTTCTGCTTTGGAATGTTTCATTTCACTTTTTGAATTAGAAAATAGGAAAAATAAGAAAGTGGAAAATTTTAGCTAGTTTCCTGTGGTTCTAAAAACCTGCTACAAATTAACTAAATTTGAGAGTTTTCTGGAAGATAAAGTTGAATAGCCCAGTGTAATCAGCCTGATACCTGTTTTTGATGTAATTCTATATTTTTTTTCCTAACAGAGTTAGTGATCTTTCCTAATACTTATTTATTTTCTTTGCTTTTATTTCTTGCCATATGTTTAAAAAAGTTATTTCAATGTTTGTGCATTGCAAACTGAAGAGACTGTTAATTTGACCAAAAGCAAGAGTTCAGTGAAACCAGGAAGGCCTTGAAGTTCTAACAGTAGCTGTCCAACTGGTCTGAAAATACGCAAAGGGAGACAATTGGCAGAAAGTCTTAGAAAGGGGCTATATACTCCTTCAGTGCTAATTACCAGCCGTGTTATTTACTGAATTTTAGTGCCCTAAAAGAGAAAGTATATTTCCAAACTATATATCTGTGCAAAGGATATCCTTCACAACAGTGTTTACAATTGCATGAAATTAGAAATATCCTAAGTGTTCACAATTGGCATTGGCTAAATAACGATAGTGTTCATTTGCAGACAGAAGAATGTTGTGGAGGAATAGACCAATGACTTGGGGAAATGGTCATAATGTAGGAGGTGGAAAATCAGAATTAAAATGACTCATTCAGTAAAGATTTAGATTTAAAATTGTGTGGTATGTGTGTAAGTCAAAAGAACAAAATGGAAACAGTTGCAATGGGATTACAGGTGATTTTTATTTTACTTAGTTGGTTTTTTCCCCTAAATTTTCTCTTAACATAAACTACTTCTACACTTAGGATAAAAACCTAATTTTAAAATGAATTTCCCCAAATGTCCATTCTTCGATCATGAAGGATTTTATTCCTTGTCAGGATGAAGCTAAGGAGGAGATTCATGTCCAGCAAGGGAGAAAAAAAAATCAAGAGGGACAGCACTCAATAAACACCTAATTTTGTTTCTGATCTCGTGCCTGTTTGAAGCGCTCACACTTGTTTTGACTCAGCTAGATAAGTCAGCTCCTCTAAAACAGTCACAATTTCCACCAGCTGTTTGGAATGTTTGAGTGATGTTTTTGTTTTAGTGAACTTCACTGCCTATCCCTTGAGCTAGCTTATGAACAATTGTGAAGGAAGTCTTTGAGGCCGACACAGAGGAAAGCTGCTAATCTCAGGACATCCCCAAGGATTTGAAAAGGCATCTGTGCTGTTTCTGTTTTTCTTCCATGGCAGGTCTCTTGATGTCAGAAAGATGGGCCACTTCTCGGGCCCCGTTTTCGAAGAGTCCGTGTCCATAGCTGTACACAGTGGCTCAGATGGACTCCTCAGGAGGGAACAGGCACATTTCACTATGAAAATGTGAGGGACAGACCCTGTGCGAGGTATAACTACAAATTTTTCCTGGGTTCTCTTTTCTAGGTAGTAATTCTTTTCCACGAGTTCCGGGTTCATGATGGCAGGAAGCTGTTTATCATTGAAAGCCCACCAAAGGAGGGCTGTTGTCATCTTTGTCCAAGACTCTGAGACTTTCCTGTGAGCTAGAAGCTGGGGGGGAGGGAGGGGGTTCTCATCGCATGATGTGGCAGAGTTTCTGGAAACTGATTTGGGAAGAGGAAGCTGACTTATGTGGGAGTCACCATCTTAGCTGTCATTCTCTGGCACCCCCTCCTCCGCAATGGCTTTTGAAAAGAAAAAAAAATGGTGAAGCTTCTAGTGGGAGTTGGGATTTAGTTAGAAATATTCTAGAGTGAAGGTTTAGCTGACTTTGGAAGCTCATCTTTGCAAGTTACTACCTTTTTTAGTTTAGTATTACTTCCAGTACACACTTCCAGTGTGCTTTGTTCCCCTTGATCCCGCCCCCCCCCCTTTTTTTTCATTCCCTTTGGAGGCAGACTAATCAGACCCAAACTTGTTATTTTTCTTTTGAAGGCTCTTTGCAACAAGTCATTTAATTGAGCACCTGTTAGCCAGCTACCTTACATGACAACCAAAAAAAAACTGTTACAGAGTGTATAAGTTATTCTATCTAGGGAGTTCACAGAGGAGAGAAAGGAAGGCAAGGAAGCAGTGTTGAGACTAAGTGCCATGTTAGAGAATTGATTTGTTAGGAAAAAAATTTATTCCAGGGAGTCCCATAGGGCCTAGTAAATCTGTGGGCCTGGCAGTTCTGTGTTTCTTGAGAGAAACTGCTAGAGCAGTTGGTTCCTTAAGCATCCTAGGCCAGACCAATACAAGGGATTGCTAGACAAATTCTATCAGTCAAGGCTCTCTCCATGGCAGAAATTCAGCTCAAGTTCAGGGGTGTTTTAACATCAGGCCCTGCTAGATCCAGATGATGATGTCAGGAGCATCTCTTTCATCTCTTGGCTGAATCCTCTTCAGTATCAATATTCTTCTCTGTCATACTCTCCAGAAGCCCCAGACTTCCCTCCTATCAGTTTGGCAAACTCCAGAGGAAAAAGAGGGTGCTTATTCGAACAGTATCAATGGCTGTCCTGGGTTGACTCTCATTAGACCAACTTGCGTTATGCCAGCTCTGAACCAATCATTGTGGGCTGCGTGTGGCACACACTTACTGCACAGACCTATGTTAGAGGCTCTTCCCAGTGCCAAGGGGTGAAGTCTGTTTTACCTGAACCATAAAGGCTGAGAATGAGGGAATGGTAGTTCCCCAGAGGAAAATGAGCTGTTTTCAGAAGAATGAATGAGTGAATGCTGGGTAGGTACCACTGCAATAAGGCTCTTGATGTCCTTTTCTTGAATAATTATTGTAATTTGAATGGTCCTAAGTTATCAGAGTGGTTCTAAGAACCTTCAACCTCAATACAGAAGAGACTGGAGTTTTGATTTTCTGATTTCTTGTTGCCCAGAAGCTCTATAATCCCTGTGCAAGTTTCCCCACTTCCTGCCCAGCAGCGATATCTTCCTCGCCAGGGGTTTAGGAAAGGTGTGCCCCCCTCTCCCCCAGCACAGTGGAGGCCTACTTATGTTTGTATGACTAAGAGCAGTGACTCAAATGTTTAGTGTGGTGGTTCAAGGTTGTGGTCCCCAGCATCGGTATCACCTGGAAACTTGTTAGAAATGCAAATTTTTTGGCTCCATCCCAGACCTACTGATTCAGAAACTCTGGGGGTCGAGCCCAGACATCTGTGCTTTAACAAGTCCTCCAGGTGATTCTGATATAGTCTCAAGTTTTGAAACCACTGATTCAGGGAATCGTACAATACAGTCTTCTCTAGGAAGACTGAGTTCTTTCAGATTTTTCTGCTTTATATTCTGCCTTCCTAGGCTTCTGATCCCAAAGGAAAGATTCTTCATTTATTTATGTCCCTTGCTGGAAGTGAAGAGATTATTATGTGCTTGGCATAGAGCTTTGCAATGAGTTGCAGCTGAGAATCTCTCAGTAGACTCCTGTTGGTCACACGTCAGGCAGTGGGTGTTCCTGGAGATGCTGTAGCTCATCTTAGACAAAGGAACTTTGGAAATCTTTCTGATTCTCTGAGGGGACATTGTTTAACCTAGACCTGGCAGAGTTCTGCTGCTGATCAGAAAGTCTACCAATCATTCAACATATAATATTGGCATATTCTGGACATATGATTGCCCATAAAACATACATGCTTCCTGCCCTCATGGACCTCAAGGTCTACTGGAAGATAAACATATGTAAACAGGCCTTAACAATAGAGGGTGGTTTGATGGAAAACAATTCAAGGAGTTTGGGAGTTCACTGCAGGCCACCTATCCCAGACTGGACTGTTCAACGAAGGCTTGTCAGGGGAAGGTTGTTGTTTTTTTTTTATTTTTTTAAGTTTATTTATTTATTTATTGAGAAAGAAAGACCGAGCAGGAGAGGAGCAGAGAAAGGGAGAGAGAATCTGTCGGCACAGAGCTGACAGTGGGACTTGATCTTGGGGCTTGATCTTGGGAGCCATGAGATCATGACCTCAGCTGAAAACACGAGTCAGAAGCTTAACCAACTGAGTTACCTAGGTGCCCCTCAAGGGAAGTTTTTTGTTTGTTTGTTTGTTTGTTTTTTCCAGCTGGGACCTGAAGGATAAATAGCCATTTTTGGCAAATAAAAGGAGAATGCCAGGAAATGTACATAATTGAGGGAGGATTTGGTGGGTTCAAGGAATTAGAAAAAGCAGAGCATGGCTAGAAAGTAGAGTTTAAAGGAAGGCAAAGAAGAGGTATAAGAAAATGAGCTGGGCCAATTATGCAAATCATTACTTAATCATTAATGAATTTGGACCTTATCCTCAAAGCAATAGTAACCCATGGAAGAATTTTTGGTTGAAGAAGTGAGATGATGGCATTTGTTCCAGAATGAGTGCTTGAGAATGGATTGGGGATAAAGTAAGGCAGAATGAAGATTACAGATGGGATGACAATTCAGAAGGCCGTCATGATAATGAAATGAAAGATGGTGGTTCCCTGGCTTAGGATAATGAACATGGGGTTGTAGAGAGGTGGATTAATTTGGTTTATGGTTGAAGTGTGCACCAAAGGAAAGAGCATTCAAATGAGGACTCCTAGTAATGAGCAAATGGAGGTGGAATTTGCTTATAGGAAACAGTAGAGGAGGCATAGATCTCTAGGAGAAAGTCATGAGTTCAATCTTCGACAAGTTGAGTTTGTACAGTGCCCAGGAGGAGATACCCAGTGTGCATTTGCTGTCCAGGTCTGAGCTCAGACCAGAGATCTGGGTGAGAGTAAATATTTGGCCATCATCAACATATGAATGACCCAAAAGCCAAGGGAACAGATGAGATCTTCTGAGGAGAGTGAATGAAAAGAGCGGAGAGTTTAGATCCCAGAGGATCTCCAGTATTAAGAAGTCAGAGGAAGAGAAATCTGTGAAAGTGACAAGAGGGTGGCTGGGAGAGATCAGAGGACAAACAGCTCTTGGAATATGCTAGATGTCATGGAGGCCAAGAAAAGCAGGTTCCGGTGCTTTCTCCAAGTGCATGATTATTATGCTTTAGTTCTGTACCTGACAGAGAGCAGGCCGCATCCTCCCTGGGGAAGTCCTGCAGGGTTACCCTTCGTCTGCCAGAAACCTCTGTCACTCTTCCAAATGGGCTCATTCAGAGTCTCTTTTCAGGAAACATTGCTTTCCTGTAGTTATTTTCTTAGATAGATAAAATGGCACTTGCTGAGTCATAATTTATTTAAAGAGACCCCATCCCACACTTTCTTTCAACTTGCTGTCTCTTTCTAAGTGAAATCAATTAGATTCCTTACATATCTTCCTCTCCTTATCTTATCTCATTCTCCTTTAAGGCCATTGTATTTCACCATGTCTCTGCCCCCCAGCAGGCTCTCAGACAGATGGTCACAGACAGATGTGCCCTTTGCAATTTAAGTTACCCAAATGTGGTGGTGGCAGCAGAGCATCTTCTGGTACCCGCCCACAATAGTGCTCTGTGGCCAACTCAAACCTTTAGCTGCTGTTGACTTCCTTGACTAAATTATTTTCTTTCTTCTCTTTTTCTTTCTCTCTCTACAGCTGGACACTCTGGGGAGTTACTTTGGCCAGAATTAGATATGCACAGCTGATACCTCCAGCTGCACATTCTTTGGTTCTTCTTGGCCCCACAAAAGCTCTTGGTGTTCTTACAATTTATTCAAGTGGGGAGCAATAGGGAGAGTGGCCCACCCAGATATTCTTTAAAAGCATTAAAAATGGTTCTTAATTTCTGTCGCTAGTCCTGTCAGTTGAAGGGGGTAGGAGGAATAGTTCAAAGTCTATTGAGAGGCAATACAAATATGGATACTCTTGGCAATTCATATTTTGTTTCTTAATTGTTATCAATAAAATGGATGTGGTATGGTAGACCTACTTATGCAGCCTACTACGTGAAGAAGATGCAGCACATTTTCATATTTCATCTTGAGCTATGATATTCCATGAAGGCCAGAGATTTAACGTAGTAACATGGCAAAAATATGGGAATTCATTCATGGGTTTAGGTATCACTTCCAGGCCGATGATTCCCAAATCCATTCTCTAGGCCTATCTTCTACTCTAAACCTTGATGCAAGGTCTCCAATTTTCTACTTGCTCTTTAAAAAAAATTTTTTTAAATGTCTGTTTATTTTTGAGAGAGGACGAGTGGGAAAGGGGCAGAGAGGGAGAGAGAGACACAGAATCTGAAGCAGGCTTCAGGCTCTGAGCTATCAGCACAGAGCCCAATGGTGGGGCTCGAACTCACCAACTGTGAGATCATGACCTGAACAGAAGTGGGACGCTTAACTGACTGAGCCACCCAGGTGCCCCTCCCCTGGCTCTTTTGACCTAATTGTCTTACTAGCAGTATTTCAGAGTCTGTAGATTCCTACTGAGCTCTTTTTCGTCTTCTCCAGGCATATTTGCTCTTATAATTTTTTCCGTTGCTATCAGCTCTACTGACCTCTCACTCAGGGCCCCTGGGTCTTCTTTGACTCTTTCTTCACCTCTACTCCTGATGCCCCTTCGGTGGCCCATGTCTTCCTGGCCAGACCACCAAATCACCTTCTGCTTCTTTTCCTCTCACTATGGCCACACTGGCCCAGATCCATAGATTTTCATTGTTCTGGGACTGTGAAGATTTCTAAGTATTAAGAGGGCTTTCTTCCTTCTGTTTGTTCTTCCTTGAATCTTAAAATTAATCTTCTTTTTTTTTTTTTAAATTTTTTTTTTAATGTTTTTATTTATTTATAGAAGAGAGAGAGAGAGAGACAGCGTGAGCATGGGAGGGTCAGAGAGAGAGGGAGTCACAGACTGAAACAGGCTCCAGGCTCTGAGCTGGCAGTCAGCACAGAGCCCGACGCGGGGCTCGAACCCACGAACCGCGAGATCATGACCTAAGTGAAAGTCGGACGCTTAACCGACTAAGCCACCCAGGCGCCCCTTAAAATTAATCTTCTAAAATGCGATATTTAATCACAATGCTTCCCTAGTCTAAAGAATTCTGTAGTTTCCTATTAACTCCAGGATGAATCCAATAGCTCTCCCAGAGCTGCTGCCTTCTGGAATAATCTTGCTGCAGCCACTCGTGTTTTATTTTGCTTCATTATTCTAGCTTGTCAAAGATACTTTTGATTCTTTCTGATGTAAATGTGTTTGTTACTCAGCTCACTTTTGTATCTGTGTATGTGGCATATACAAGTACATGTCCTTTGCATATGGCTTGGTTGTTGATAAGTAGCATTAAGTATGATGGAATAAGAACACAACGATGGATAAGCACTAACGATTTCTGTAGTACTGAAGTTTTTGAACTGGGGGATAAGGTTGTCATTGATCCTGGAAAACAATCCTTTGCTTTCTACTATATTCTCACCTAAATGCTGTTGTGGCTCTTTGGGCCATTCCTTTATTCATTCATTGAATACTGATTGAACATCCCTTTCTCAAACACAATTCTTTCCTCTCTGACTAGGTAAAGCTGTTTGGAATCCAATCTTTCATTTGTTTGTTTGCATTTGAAGAATTTGTCAAAGGTGAAAGCTGTCAATTAGTGTTGACTTCTGTGGAGAAAAGTTGGACACTTATTTTGACGTCTAAAAAATAATTCCCATTTTTCATTTTTATATTCTGGTTTTTATTTCTATAAAACTAACACCACTCTAAACACAGTGGTGCAAAGTCATAACTATTTTAGTATGCTGTTTTAAAAAAATGTTTATTTTTTTTTTGAGAGAGTGTGCATCTAATTGTGAGTGGGGGAGGGGCAGAGAGAGAGATGAGTGGACAGAGGATCCAAAGCATATTCCTTGCTGACAGCAGGAAGCCTGATGTGGGGTGTGAACTCACAAACCATAACATTATGATGAGGGGCGCCTGGGTGGCTTAGTCGGTTAAGCGTCCAACTTTCGCTTAGGTCATGATCTAACGGTTCGTGGGTTCGAGCCCCGCGTCGGGCTTTGTGCTGCCTGCCAGCTCAGAGCCTGGAGCCTGTTTCAGAGTCTGTGACTCCTTCTTTCTCTGACTCTCCTCTGCTCACGCTCTCTCTCTTTCTCTCCTAGAAATAAATAAAAAACATTAAAAAAATTAAAAAAAAAAAAAAGATTATGATGAGCCTAAGTCAGATGCTTAACGGACTGAGCCACCCAGGCACCCCTAGAATGCTTTTGAGGCAGAAATTTGGAAAGGGCAGAATGGGGATGACTTGTTTGAGCTTCCCCTTCCCCATGTCTCAGCTAAGACAACGCAAAGTCTGGGGTTGAACCAACAACTGAGGGACCAGAATCGTCTGACAACTTGTTCATTCACATATTTGGCGCCTGAGTGAGGAGGACTAGAAGACTAGGTGTGCCGACTAGAGCTTCCTTCATGGTCTCCCAGTGTGGCTGGGCTTCCTCACAGCATGGCAGCCTCAGGAGTGTCAGACTTCTTACCGACTGGCTTAGGGCTCCAGTGATGACTGTCCCTGTGATCCAGGTGGAGCTGCATTTGTCCTCTGTGATCAAGCCCCAGAAGTCACACAGCAGCACTTCCAACACATTTTATTGGATACAAGTGAGTCACAGACTGCCCAGATTCAAGAGGAGGGCATATGGACCCTACCTGTCAGTAGGAAAAATATCAATGGATTTGAAGATAGGCTTTAAAGTTGTTAAAGATTGAATTGAGGAATCACTTGTAGCTACAAACTTTGGATATGTGACCCAGGGGGCCTGGTGTTTTGAGAACATTGCCAGCTTGTCCAGTGCAGGTAACTTAAAGAAATATAATAATCAGGGTGCCTGATTGGCTCAGACAGCAGAACATGTGACTCTTGATCTTCAGGTTGTGAGTCTGAGCCTCACATTGGGTGTGGAGACTACTTAAAAATAAAATCTTAAAATAAAAAAAAAAGAAATCACTTGTTTCTGTTAACCAAAATTCAGCTGGGGTTCAGTGTTTTTCAGGTTTGAGCCTTTTTTATAAAGAGAAATCTTTATCTTTTTCCTTTTCTCTTCTTTAATAGGTTAGAATTGATATTTCTTTTTCTCTTTGGTATTTCTTTTAAGACTTAAAAAATGTACTTCTGAGAGTTTCAACATTTGGCAGCTGGTAATAAGTGGGAAATGTCATTACATAAACCCTGGTTTGGGTTAAGAGGCAGGTGGTAATTTTAGGGAAGTCGGTGTCAACGTGAGGCTGCAGCCACACTGACCACCTCCAGCCCATCTGCACAGACATTTCTGTCTCCCACAAGTAAAGCCCCCTCCTTCTGCCTGCTTTGACTGCCTCCTTGAGTTCCCCTTTTTTTTTGGCCTTGAGTTTCAGCTTGACAAGTTGTCAAGAGGACTGGGCCACTGGATTCAACCTGTAAGAACTTCAGAGGCTGTGTCCATGGAGAGGGACAGTTTTCTGCCCTTATATCCTCTATGTTGATATTCATTAAACAAATACACACTGAGAGCCTTTTATGTCCCAAGCACTGTGCTATGCAATGTAACTATAAAAAGCGAGCAAAACCAGTCATAGTTCTTGACTTTATGGAGCTTCCATGTAAGGAAGACTGAAGTTGCCCACTTATACCAAGTGGGCTTGACATTGGGAGTCCAGGGAAGGTTCCCTGAGGAAGCAACCATTGAGCTAAGAGCTAACAATTGATTTGAGACATACGTAGGTGTTAATCAGGAAAAGAAGGGAAAGTGATCCAAAGAAAGAGAACAGTCTGTGGAAGGAGAGGACAGGATGAGTTGAAAGGACTCAGGATGAGTAAAGGATGAGAGGATAATGTGAGGGGAAGAGACAGTGTGGTGGAGTTGGGTGAAAGGTGTAGCTGATGACCATATGAAGCCTGGAGAACATGATCATGGTGTATGAGTCAGGGTGCTCCAGGGAAATGAAGCCCATAAGAGCTATACATATCATTTATGTATATAAACAGAACCAAAATAATATATAATCTATATCCTATTATATATAATGTATATTCTCTATATATCTTACAGCTAATAAGTATAATATAATCCTATAAATGAGATAATCTATATCAATTAAGAAAGCTGGAAAGTCTGAAATTTATAAGATAGACTGGCAGGTAGACAGGCTAAAAACTGAGGCAAGAGTTCATGATGTAATATTGGGACAGAATTTGTTTCTGAGAAAGAATTTCTTCTTTTTAGGAACCTTTGGTTTTTGTTCTTGAGACCTTCACCTGATTGGATGAGACCCACTACATTATTGAGGTAATCTCAACATTCTTTATTCAAAGTTGACAGATTGTGTTAAACACATCTAAAACTATATTCACAGGAACCTAAATTAGTTGGTAATTACTGGGTACTATAGCCTAGCCAGGTTGACACATAAAACTAGCCATCACACATTGTGGGAAGTTTGTCTTAATTTTAAGAGTAATGGAAAACCCTTGAAAGAAAGGAGAGAGCGGCTTGGTTAAACTCGTAATTCCCAAATGTGCTGTATGCTGTCAGAAGAAGGTTGGTGGATGTGACCGTCACCAGGGTTCTTGTGATGTTCATAAGGCACAGTAGATCATTCATGTGCTTTTCACTCATGGACATGGTGCGCTGGCACTGAATTGGTCAGATGCTCCTCCTGGGTATGCCCTTACCATCTTGAAATTACCTCTAAGGCAGGACTTAACATGTTGTTTTATTTTTTGTGTTGGCTTTTCTCTCTCCAATGAAACTGAATGTTTTTTAAAAGCAGGAAATAGGTCTTCTTCACCAGAGCAGCCTTGGTGCCTAGGACAGTGTCTGGCACATGGAATGTACCCAGTAAGCGTTTGTGGATGAATGAATTTGGCTGGGTTTCATGTTTTGCCCTAAGTGCCTTATGAAGAATGAAGGAATAACAGTTCTATCAGTAGTTCTCAGTAGCAGAAAACTAATATTAACATGAAAATATGCGCTTGTTTCTAGCTTCCTTTCTTTGGCATGATATATGGTTGTGTTTTTTTGTTTTTGTTTTTGTTTTTTTTACTTTGCATAGATTGCCCATTTTAGGACATAATAATTGCTTAGACTTTTTTTGGAGATTATTTTAGATTTACAAAAAAGTTGCAAAGATGGCATGGAAAATTCCCATATGCCTATCACCCAGTTCTCCTAATGTCATTTTGCATTACCATGGTACATTTGTCCAAATGAAGAAATTGAACCGGTACATGACTACTAACTGAACTCCAGACTTTATTTGCCTTTCACTAGTTTTATCCACTCCTCTCCTCTTCCTATTCCAGGATCCAGTTCAGGATACCACATTGCATTTAGTCATCATGTCTCTCCAATCCTCTGTTCTGTGACAGTTTCTCAGTTTTTCCTTGTTTTTCATGACTGTGACAGTCTTGCAGACTACTGGCGAGGGAGTACTGAGGATACTGGAATATCCTCAGAATGTCCCCCAGTCTAGGTTTGTCCAATGTTTTTCCATGAGTATTTGGAAGAATACCACAGAGGTGGAGTGTACTTCTTGTCATATCGTATAACAAGGAACTCAATATCCACATGATATCACCAAGGATATTAACCTTTACACTTGGTTAAGGTAGCACTTGCCAGGTATGTTTCTCCACTGTAAGGTTATTATGTTTTCTATTTCCCTACAGTGTTCTTTGGAAGTGAATCACTAAGTTTAGCCCATCCTTAAGTAGGTTGGAGAGAGGGAATAAGCTCTATTCCCTGGGATGGAGAGTATCTGCATATATTATTTAGAATTCTTCTGTAAGGAATATTTTTTTCACCCATATATTAATTTGCTTATTAGTATAAGCTAATGTATATTTACTTTATATCTTGGGTTTTAATCCTATAGGATGTTGTTTATTTTGTGGCTTAAATTGTTCCAGCTTTGGCCATTGGGGGCCCTTTTAGATTGATTCTAATGTCACTTTGACATATCCTATCCTTTAATCTTTTTGAGCTCTTTTCTCTTTTCTGGTACTACAAGGTACTCTAGGTACAGCTTGTATTTTTCTTGCCCTAGTTCTAGAAACAGCCATTTCTCCAAGAAGTCCTGGTTATTTTGATTGGGAAATGGTATTTAGAAACCAAGATCTTGGTTCCGGATGTATTCATTGCTCCTGGGGTCTCATTGCTTTCAGCAGAAAGAGCTGAGAACATATGTGTGTATATTAGCTGTATAAGCATATATCTAATTATTTCTGTGTCTATCTGTATACATATTAAGCTAAACAAGAGTTTATTCTGGTGTTTCTGACTATAACCCAGCACTACAGGGATCCTTCTACTTGTCTTTCCTTGCTTGTCTGTAACTGCCTCTCTAATAAAGAAATCTGGCTCCCACTGTCCATTTAATTTATTTAACCATGATATAAATGTAAAGCAGTTTCAGAATTGTTTACTTGTACCCCTGTGAGAAACACATTTAGCAACTAGATTACAGTGATAATAGTTTTTTTGCTTTTAATATAACCATTTTTATAAGGAAGTGGTATTACATAGAAGTTGAGAACAGTCTTTAAAGCCAGATTACTTGGATTCAAATCCTGGCTCCATCGCTTATTAGCTGAATGAACTTAGATGAGTTACTATCTTCTCAGTATCCTCATCTGTGGAATGGGGATAATAATGATATTTACTTCATGGGGTTGTTTGAGGATTAAATGAATTAACGTATTTAAAAGGCTTAAATATTGTGTGGCATATAGTAAGCATACTTATGTGTTAACTATTATTAGGACAGAAGTAAAGTCTATTAAAGTGTTTTTTTAATGTTTATGTATTTTTGAGAAAGAGATAGAGCATGAGCAGGGGAGGGGCAGAGAGAGAGGGAGACACAGAATCCAAAGCAGGCTCCAGACTGTGAACTATCAGCACAGAGCCTGTGGGGCTTGAACTCACGAAACTGTAAGATCATGACCCAAACTGAAGTTGGACACATAACCGAATGAGCCACTCAGGTACCTCAGATAAAGTCTATTTTGATTGCCACTAGTATAATACTGTATATATTGGGGCACTGTATACTTCTGAATGGTAGCATCCTCTCTATTCCCTTAACTATCTTCTTATAGCACTCAGCAAGTGGGTTTATATCTAACTTCCTCTCTATATTTGCTTCTATTCAGCATTCATGTTATTTTTCTATGTGGAATGAATTTGTCATTCATCTCTCTATCAGCTTTTTGTGGTTCAGAAAACATAAGAGTTAAGTCCAAGATTTTTGATGCATTTACCTCCTAGACTTTAGCCTTCTTTAAATCATAGATCATAACCCTATTAGAAGTTTGTGTCTCTGGCTTCCAGTGCGTTGTTAGAACAATGAAGGATGGATTTAATCTAGCTATCGAGGAGTCTAGTAGTCTAAGCTCTATGTTAATTGCTGGCTGCTTATTCTGAAATTAAGCATGGTTACACTGGGGTTATCACTGCTTGGAAAATCATAGGTTTTTGTAAACCTTGAAATAGAGGTGGAGGGCTTCACTCAAAAACATTTATGATAATGTTCTGACTACTGCTGTTATTAATTTTGTACAGGGAACAGCCGTGGTTTCTGCCCAGTGATAGTCCGCACTTCTGGGCAGGATCCTGTGTTACCGGCATTTTAATTAGGCTTCAATGAACCCAGCTGCAACTGTGTTAGCAGTCTCTTAAACTATTTTTCATATTTGGGGTTTGATGAAATACAACATGTATTTCCCCCACTATTTTCCCTTTATGCTAAAAAAGAAAAAAGAAAAAAAAACAACCAAAAACAAAAACAGAAAACCCACATAAACCAAAACCACATACACACAAAGGTACATTAACCTGATATGGGTCTACTAATTTTTTTCACAGCTAGTAATTTTTGAATCATTAGAATATAAAATTGAACCAATAGCTGATGCCTAATCTCTAAGTCATTTTAAGAGATTATATTTCTATTTTATAAAATATATAGATTTTTATATCTATATAAAATATAGATTTTATAAAATATCCTACCCCTTAAAAATAGAGCAAGCAGCACATTATTTAGCAAAAATAACTGAAAGCAGTAATTCTTTGCAAATTCCTAAGGCTCAAATGCATTCTATTTCCTTCTTTTAATTATCATAAGGCATTGCCGATTTCAGGATTAGTGTTTGGAATTGCAGGCAAATATAAGGGGAACTGGTCAAATCCACATGGCCCAAAGTGAATGGAACTCATTTAGCTACCTGTGGAACCTGCAAAGGATTCCCCGTGGAACCTTTTGGCTATAGATCCCTATGGCTAACTGAAGTCAGTGGCCAGATTGAGGCCAGAGCCACTGACCATTATCACTTGACAATGACTAACAAGTTACTTTAATTTTTTGCTGAGGTTTCACTTTTTGCCTGCCATCAGAGACTCAGGCCCCAGTTTCTTCAGCAATAGCTGTTTTGGGAGAACTAACCTCTATCCCACTCAGCTCTGGTTTACTCTTTTTACGAAGGTCCATGGTTTCTTTCTATGGGATAGTCCACCTCTTAAGTCTCCATTTCCTTTCATGAAGAAGGTGATCCCAAATACTTTCCTTGGCTCTTTATCTCCTAAGTCTGATACCTACCTATCCTTGTTATGGTTGAGGAGGTCGTGAAGGCTAGCAGTACATTTGGTGTTTGTAACTTGAGTACAGACCAAGAATAGGCAGCATTTGACCCCCAAGTCTCTGACTGCCTGGAAAACAGATGGAGCTGAGCGCTCTGCTGGGGGATGTTTAAGTGTGAGAGGCCACACGATCTGTGCACAGCTGGGCCGCCACAGTGGTTAACCTCCCACGGGGGAATTGGTGTGTGGTGGGCAGCATTAGTTACCAGGGGAAATGATTTGGCCATTTCTGGGGATTTGTTGTAAAAGAGAGCTATGTATATAATACCTTTTATTGAGTTGCTCAACACACTTCATAGAACAAGAAACCTTCCTGCCAAGGAGCAGGTGTCTACATTTCACCGACAGGAAAATAGATTAGGTTTGCTTTGGCCTCAGAGTCACTCAGAGAGTGGGAGGATCTAGACGAAAATGTGACAACTCGGAGACTGTAAACTTCCAGACCTGGCTTGCTACTGGGTCTTTCTCTTTGGACAGGCTATGAGCTGCTCAAGCTGCTCTCTTAAGAGGCCACTGGCACCAGAAGCTAATCTAGATAGTTGTCTGGAGCCTCTTTTTTTGTAATTTTAATTTTTTATTAGTTTTAAAAAATGTTTATTTATTTTTGAGAGACAGAGCGCAAGTGGGGAAGGGGCAGAGAGAGAGGGAGATACAATCTGAAGCAGGCTCCAGGCTCTGAGCTGTCAGCACAGAGCCCAACGTGGAGCTCAAACTCACGAACTATGAGATCATGACTGGAGCTGAAGTCAGATGCTTAACCGACTGAGCCTCCCAGGCACTCTGTCTGGAGCCTCTTTTTATCATTGGTCCTAGATTCCCAACCTTCCCCTGGCTTCAGTGTCTGCCTCTAACCTCCTTAGAGACCCCTTTTCCCCTTATGCACTTCATCATGGTCACCAGGTAGTGGCTTCTACTGTCAGAGGGAGGGAAAGTGATCTTGGCTCATTTCCCCCTTAATGAAATAGTGTTTTGTGGAAAGAGTTCTCCCTTCCATTGCCTATAACTAAATCAAAGACACATGGTCATAAGTATTATTTTGAGAGAACAGTTCTATTACTGTTATATCTCAGAAGTGACCAATTGTAGAGCAGGGTTCTGGGATTACAGTTTGTCAGCTCACGGGAAGGAAGAACAGGCTACTGTCTCCATAGCCAGATGGTGATGAATCAGCCCTGACCTGGCCAGACCCAGACTGCTAGGCAATATGGGTCATGACAGAGTAGGGGAAACCCAAGCCGCAGTCAGATATAAACCTCTAATCCTAGATTTCCAGGGAACTGCTTCTCGTGCCTTCTCAGCTCTAGAATGTAGAAAGTGGAGAGGCAAGTGGTAATGTATGAAGGAGCAAGACAGGCTTCAGAGTCAGCAGATATGAGTTCAAGATCCGTGTAAAACGGCCATCAAAGACCTCTAATTTGCAGGATTGTTGTAAAGATTAGAAATAACCTATGTGTCACCTGGCACACATTAGCTTAATAGATTAGATTAATAGTCGTGATTTTGTAATGATTGAAAAAACACTGCTATACCAATGACGACAGAGTGTTACAGACCAAAGAGTAACTGATCCAGTTCTGTGTCTCTAGAGTCCATTAAAAAAAAAAAAAAAAGCAAAAAGCAAAAACATCAACAAAAAAACTTTCTTTAAAACATATTCTTCTCCTAAAACGAATACATGTTCAATGTCAAGTTTATAAAATTTAGACAACCAATTCCACAGTTTTTGTTTTAGTGCATTTCCTTCTTCTATTTATGTATTCAAATGAAATTCACTTTAGAATCCAAATGTGGTTTTATATCCTGTTTTTTTTTTCATTTAATGTTATGAGAAAAGGCTTAAGTTTCTTATTTTTATGTCCCACGAAATTACTGAAAATATTCTCTTCCATGGAACTATGCCTAATGTGTGTGCTTACCCAACACAGAAGCAAATTCCTAGAAAAGTGTGATAAGTCTTTGCTAAATGGAATGTTTAATTTTATAACTAAAAGGAAGCACAAAACCAAAGAGCATGCGCTTAATGACTGGTAATGCCAGGCGAAATGATGTATTAGCTTGACTGTTCAAAGGGCATAGCTAAAAGAGTTTGTTCTATATTGTGGAACATTTCAAGCATACACACAAATAGAGAGGCTACACTGAGCCCTCAGGTCTCCTCTAGCCTCAACTGCTATAAGCACAGGGCCAGTCTGTTTTCATTTCTCCTCCCACTTACTATACCACCCACAACCCCCCTACATGATTTTGACATAGATCTCTGATACCATTTGTTTTCTTTCGTGGCACACTTTGGAGCCTGATTCCATCTTGCTTTGTGTTGTCTGGTCATGCTCATGGGTGATGTGGAACAACCCCAGGCTTTAGAATCAGACATGCAGGTTTTTGAAACAAAGCCCAAACCATGAATTAGCTGTGATGTAGGAGAAGCTGAGGCTTAGGCACCTCAGCTGCGAGGCGCAGTTAATGCCTCCTGGAGTTATTAAAAGAATGAAAGTGGAGGACATATAAAATCACCTACCAGACCTCCTCAACTAATAGGTGCTCCACCAATATCACCTCCTTCCTGTAACTTCCAGCCTCTTCCTCTACTCCTGAGAGCTTCTACCTGGCTGGGACTGACCTCCTTGACTTCTGCCCATTGGACTTCCTGATGCTCATTTGGACTTTGCCATCTTTGTCTCTCGCAGCAGGTTCCTGGTTTTCAACTCCCTCTACTGAGAATTTAAGCTGCTTTATTTGTGAGCCAAGCTTGACAGAACTGGAAATTAACAGGGCCTCTGCCACTTAGTGACTGAGGGCCCAAATCTGGCATGTGCAGTCCAGTTGAGAATGCTGGTGTAGCCTGCATCCTTTTCCCTCACCAGACTGAACTAGTCTACTTTCTGGAATTATCTCTGTTTTTGCTAAGGGCTTACCTCAATTTTTCCATTGGGTCTGCAATTGAGTCTTCTATTGTTGGAAGGCCTGATTCTGTCCAGGCTGATTGTTTGAGGTAGAGTCACCTTTCTGGGGCATGAGCTCTTGGAAGGGCCATCTTCTGAAGTCCCCATGGGTTTTAGCAATGAGGGCCTAATTAAAATGGCAAGTGAAGCCAAGGTTGAAAGTTGCTGGGGGGATGAGTGGGGCAAGGGCTGGGGCAGGATCAGATTGAGGTGTAGTGGCACTGGTACTTCCCTTACAGAGGTCAATATTTTGGGGAGGGGCAGGCATTTGGAAGGCCCCCTGGGTTGAGCAAGGGGACTGTATATGGCCTGCCCTTTGGGGAGGGCTAAGGTTGGGTGGTTTGGGCCTTGGCAGGGGTATGTAGCTCCTATTCTTTACAAATCTGGCTCTCTCTACATATATTCAATAATGGGGGTGGTCTTTCAGGCTATGCTTTTTGTCCATCAGTGCACTTCCTCCTAATCTCAACTGTTGGACTACCATGTGGTCCAATCTCAAAGAAGCACAGTGCAGACAGCAATTCTCATCTTGCTTTAAGACTCTTGCTAACCTTCAGGAGTTTTCCAGGCACATTTCACAGCAATCTTCTTTTTTACGTTCTCTGTATTCTTCTCCAGCCCTTTCACATTTTAGGGAGCCTTTCCCTATACCCCACTTCCCAGCTCTCTAGCACATTCGCTTATTGACTGATGTCTTAGTCTATGATCCCTTGTCCTGTCTGCCTCATTTCCTCCAGCACATGCCTCCTGATTTGTCACACTGTCCACTGTCCAGCCAGTTTAGTTCTTCTCTGTTTTTCCCTAGAGAACATATTGGTGTGGCTTTGGTCTTTCCTCAAATAATGGGGAAGAAGGAAGAAGCTAAGCAAGAAATGCTTTCAAGTTCTGTTGGCTAAGGGGAAGAAAAGGACCTTTATTTTCTTTCATCGCACAACTTTCACCTACTGTCTGGTGTCCCACTGACTCCTACCCCTTCTCATTGAAAATGTCTGAATGAAATGCTTTACTCTGCCAGCTGCCCTTTTAGGGTAATGACTCCAGGGACTTTCTATCTGGGTCCATCCAGCCCCACTGTAGTCCCAGTGTGGTTTTTGGCTGAGTCAAAGCAGCGTGTGACAGATTTATGCTGAAGCCCTCTGAAAGAATCAGACAGGCTCTAGGCCCTGCCCTCTGCAGGTCACTTATCTTGAGTTTTGATATCAGGGCTTTTGCCCTAGATTTTGTACCTAAATCTATGCTGTGGAAAGAGCCCATAGCATAGTCTCTTGTTCAGTGTGGGAAGGCCTGGAATCCTGTTGTGGAATTCTAACAGGGTAACCAAAGCATGGTACCCACTTCTATTTTTTTGTCTTGTTTTGATTTTTATTTATTTTTGACAAATACAAATTGGATATATTTAAGGTATACAATGTGAAGTTTTGATATGTATATACATTGTAAAATGATTACCCTGGTCAAACTAATTATCATATTTATCATCTCCCATAGTTATCTTCTCTCTCTGTGTGTGGTAAAAACACTTGAGATCTACTCTCTCTTAGCAAATTTCAAGTATATGATACATTACTAGTAACTCTTGTCCCTGTGCTGTATACTAGATCTCCAGAATTTTACTTAGGGTCTATGGCTGAGCTTTAAACACTTTGTAAGACATGGCCACAAGCAAATTTTCTATCAGAATTCCAGATAGCCATGTTGGGTGAATAGCCATTGAGTTTATTCCTTTACCTCATGTAATCCCAGTAACTGTGGTGATATTTAGAGGTGAAATAGGTAAGAATGGACACCTCTGGGGAAAAAACATCCTAAACAATTTGTAACTAAAATCAAACTCTAGGGGTGCCTGGGTGGCCCAGTTGGTTAAGTGTCTGACTTTGGCTCAGGTCATGATCTCGCAGTCCTTGGGTTCAAGCCCCGCATCAGGTTCTGTGCTGATAGCTCAGAGCCTGGAGCCTGCTTCAGATTCTGTGTCTGCCTCTCTCTCTGCCTTCCCCCACTTGCACTCTGTCTCTCTGTCTCAAAAATAAATACTAAAAAAAATGTTAAAAAAAAAGCAAACTCTAACGTTGCATATGGGCAATGGCTTTATTCTACACTTTGATTCTTAATAATCAGTCAACTACCATATAATTGAAAGTTTGTACCCTTTGATCAATATTGATCTATATTTCACCTTTTCTCTCTATTCTTCCGGCCTGTGTGCTATCATTTTACTCTCTGTTACTATGAATTCAACTTTTCTTTTTTTTTTTTTTCACATACAGGTGAGACTATGTGATATTTGTCTTTCTGTGTCTGGCTTATTTCACTTAGCATAGTATTCTCTAGGTTCATCCACATTGTCACAAATGGCAGGCTCTTCCTTTTTTCTGACTGAATATATATATATTCTGACACACACATATATATATGTGTGTGTGTACATATATAATTATGTGTATATACATACATATGTAGATATGTACACACATATATATATAGAATTGCATATTCTAATCCATTCATCTGGTAGGCACTTAGGCTGTTTCAAATTTGGCTATTGTAAATCATGCTGCAATGCACATGGGTGTGCACATATCCTTTTGAGGTGATGACTTTATTTCTTTTGGGTAAATACCCAGAAGTAAGATAGCTAGATAGCTGGGTTGCTGGATTGCATGGTTGTCTGCTCCTTTGAGGCAGCTCTTGGCCTGCATTTCAGAGGCTACTGGGCTCCGCCCTCTCATTGGGCCATCCCTGCTCTCTCCTGTTGTCCCTCTCCTGCTGACAGCTGTGTCTGCAGTTGGGTGTGTGTCTGCACATTGGGAGTGAGTGGCATCTGCACACCTGCATCGGGCATTTGGTGCCTGACTCACTGTTGTTCTCAGTCTCTTTTGGTGTCCTTCCTGCTCCAGACACAAGGCCATTCTCCTTTGCAATGCTGTTTTCTTGTTGTTGATAGCTACCATTTCTAAGGTGCCTCTTTTGTGCCAGGTGGTTATCTTGTTTACTCTTCACAAAAACCCTAAGGAAGAGGGTATTATAAACATTTTACCGATAAGAAAACTAAGGCTCACAGAGGTTTAATAACTATCTCAGCATTTGTCCCTAAGTAATGGCAGAGCTGGCATTCTAGCTTTAAAAAAAAAGAATTCTCAGAATTTACTAAAAGAAACCCTAATTTGTATGTTTGGTGTAGGGACCAGAGAATGAATATATATATATATTTTAATGACTGCATAGATTTTAAGTCCATTGGTCCATGAACTGTCCTTTGGGAACTATGCAGTATATCATTCTTTACTAAAATAAACCTAGTTATAGCCTTTGTGGGTCTTCTTTCTCCTACTACATAGTGTAGCTCATTTAACAATGCACCATTGTGTGTAACACATGTTATATGTGTTTTAATTCTTTCCTCAGAGACACGCATGGGGTATGTCTGCAGTCAGTCCCATGTGGAAGTTGTAAGTCTCAGAAAGCATAGGAACCAGATGAGACCACCTGTCCTGCGAAACAGAAAGGATCAGCAGAAAATGAAAGAGATTGCCTTATATTTGTTAAAATGCTGCCAATGGTCTTAGGCTAGTGTAAGAAAAGCATGGATGTAGCATGTTAAGAAGCCATGACTACTCAGCTGCATTTTAATTTGAGTGATTGTCGGGCTGCAATACCAGGAGGGAGGGTGATGTATAGGGCTCATGAAAAGCCAAGCCAAGGAATAAGAAGTGTACACAGTCTGTAAGACTATTTCCTGCAGGCACTCTCCCTTAATAATGACCAGCTCTTGTGATCTAAAGTGGAGCTCTTTAGGCAACTGATCCCTAATGGATTCACAGAACGGCTTACCCAACCGGGAAAAGAAAACAACTATAGATTGGTGGACTCTGTTCTCAAAGCAGGCCAGCTCATTAGTTTATTTGGGTTCTGCTTGATCAATTGCTCTTGCATGGGTTTGGATAGCATGAGCCAGTTGCTTAGAGAATGATCCCCATTGGCTGAACTGATTGAAGCTGAGTTTCTGAAGACTGCTCTGAACCCCTTATGGCTCCATTAAGTACTGATGCCTGTGAAGTTTAATCTGGAACCGCCTGCCAGGCTTTCTTTTTTTCTTTGATTCTTTTATTTTTATTTTTATTTTAGAGAGCTTGAGCGGCGGTGGGGAAGGGACAGAAGGAGAGAGAAAGAGTGACCATCTTAAGCAGGCTCCATGTCTAGCATGGAGCCTGATGCAGGGCTCAGTCTCATGATGGTGAGATCATGACCTGAGTGGAAATCAAGAGTTGGCTGCTTAACTGATTGAGCCACCCAGGCACCGCCTGCCAGACTTTCTTAGCTGAAAAAAAAAATCATTTGTCAAGACTTAGGGTCTTCTGGACCACCCAAAGGGCTCTGGGACTTCTATTGCCCAGTGATGCTATTCTTCAGATACTAAAAATAGAGGCTTTAACTTTTCTCTTAAGGAGTATGTATTTGAAAAATGCTGCGTTGCATATTAACCAAATGTAAAACTTGGTACCAATATATGTTTAAAAAAAAATTGATAACTTTGTATATCCCAGATGGATGGGTAGGTAATTTGAGTTACACCAGGGAGAGATTGGGGTAAAGGGGAAGTGATCTGCTCCTTAGTGACTCAGTGGCTAAAAAGGGGATTAGAATGCCCATGTTTCTGACTTCTCATCCTGTGCTCGGTTCAGTTAAATCTCAATTATTCCAATCCATGTCTTGCTTTGTCTATATTTTCCTTCCATTTTGTTCCTCAAGACTCTGCCCTATAACTGCTTTGGATTTGGTGTTCTCATCAATTCCTTTGTCAGAGATCTTGGGCTTCTATTTTGCATATGGTAAAGAAGAGCTTGTATGACTTCTTTGTTACGATCAGAGAAAGATAATAAAGAACTAAGGGATCTCATATGCTGCAGCTCTAAATAGTGGCCAGAGCAAACAATCCCTCCCATCAGCTCTCCAGAAAGAGGTTCATGGGCTTTGCTGAGGTTGATTCCCTACAGAGTGGAAGGTAATCTGTGTCAGCGAAAACCCCAGGAATCGTCCTACTTAGCTTTTGGTGAAACTTTATGAGGGAAGATTGTGGCAAGTGTGTGAACAATGGTGAAATTGGACCCCAGGCTGGGGATGGAAAGGACTTCTTATGAATGAGAGTTGAGGACACAAATTAAAGCAAAACACACACACTCCCAAAACACTCTATAGTTCCCTAATATGAATTCTTTAACAAATACACACAAATTACTCCTCATTAATATAACAATTTACAGTCCTTGTAATGTCTTTAAAATGTATTGAATCCTTCAATCATCTTTTGTCTAATGCTGCCTGCCTGCCCTGTTAATTTTCAATGAGTGTTCCTTGTGAGCACAGACATCCTGACCACCTCTGCTACTTGTGCCCATTGCCACAGCACCTGTCCCTGGGGCCTGCCCACATACTTGCTGATGGCTTTTCATGCAGAGGGTCAGCAAAAGTAAAATGGACCTCTGCCTCACTCTCTCTGAGTAATCAACTTGTGATGGTATACATACCTGATTGATGACATTTTCCAGCTTCGAATACAAATAGAAATGCTATACCAAATACTGGCTTTTCCATCTTTGAACTTATCCAAGACCCTGGAATTTTCTGGCCAAAGCAGATCATATTTACTGGAAAAGCAGTGGATTCTGGCATGTCAGGGATTGCTTTGAAGTTTCCCCATTCTAAGAGAAGGACGTCCTTTTATGTAGTACCATGGCTTCTACTGGGTACTTGCAGTTTTTGAAAACAAGCCTAAAAAAGGCTTTGGCTATTAAGAAGTCACATGTGCCATGAAGTCGAAAGGCTGCCTGTTGGCTTGAAAACATTTTGTCTGTGTAAACGACTAGGGGAGGCAGAAGGAGAGGTGGTCAGGGAAGAATAAACACAGCTGGTTTCAATATTAGAAACAAAGATAGGCACTTTGCTCCTTATTGTGGTACCTGCTTTGGGAATCAGATGAAACACATGAGAACATCCACAGTGTGAGGATGTGTGTGGGTCTGGCTCGCAGGCTGGGAAGGTGGGCTGGGGGGCTTGGCTTCCCTTCACTACCGCAGAGCTGTGGTAACAGCATCTTCCCCCAGCCCCTCATGTCAGCACTCTTGGTTTTCACTAATTGTGAAAGTTCCTCTTTTTGCAGAAGGATCTACGTCTTCCTTGCCTCATAAAAATCATCCTGAATTTAAGCTGCAACTATAAAAAACCCCCAGCAAACAAGAAACAGCCTTTCTGATCTAAGTTATGGGAAAGTGGACTTTTATTTTCTATTTAAAGAAATACAAGTCTTCGTAATGTATTAGTAATTCTAGTAAAAAAGTTTGATATGGACTTGATTTCATAAAAGAAGGCAGTCCTTAAAATATGTATCCATTTCTTCTCAAAACCTCACTTTCAGTTTTTATAAAAGGTAAAAACAAATTTGGAGTTGGAAATGAAATCACTTGTCACTTTTATTATTTTTTTAATGTGTATTTCTTTTGAGAGAGAGAGTGCAAGTGGGGGAAGGGCAGAGAGAGAAGGAGAGAATCTCGCACAGGCTCTGTGCTGTCAGTGCAGAGCTCTACGTGGGACCCTATCCCACAAACTTTGAGATCATGACCTGAGCCAAAATCGAGAGTCAAATGCTTAACTGACTGAGCCACCCAGGCATCCCACTCCTCTCTTTTATTTATTTAAATATTTACTTATTTTGAGAGAGAGAAAACAAGAGCATGGATTGGGGAAAAGCAGAGAGAGAGGAAGAGAGAATCCTAAGGGGGCTCCACACTGTCATTGCAGAGCCTCATGTGGGGCTTGAACTCACAAACCATGAGATCATGATCTGAGCCGAAGTTGGATGCTTAACCAACTGAGCAATTCAGACGCCCCCAACTTGACACTTTTAAAGCAGTGATTTCCACACCAAGTTTAAGGGAAAGGGAAAAATAATGTTTTAAACCAAGAGAGCTTCACCAAATATACTAGATAGTGAGAATTTGGTATTCATAGTCAAATTCAGTAAATGTGAGCAAAAATCTACCATGCCCTTTGGTATTCTCATTCCTATTGCACTTTTCCAGTAATCCTTTTAAATTAAAACACTTATCCATGGTGCCTCAGGGACAAGGCTCTGCCAAATTTTGGAAGAGATGATCCTGTGGTATATTCACTCAGCGTCCACCTCTCTCCTATATTTTAAACTTGAAGGAACAACAGGAACTAAAATATTCCAGTCTCAACTCCTCATTCACAACATACACCTCCCAACTGCTCCCTGTGTTCCTTTTCTAGCACCCAAGAGCCTAGGAGTCATTCTCTCTCCAGTTCTTCTTTCTCAGTCCTTAAATCCCATTATGATTCAATCTCCTAAACTTGGCTCCAACTTGTTTACTCCATTTCCATGGTCACTGTTCTAGTGCAAGCACCCACTGCTTTACCCTGAACTTAGGCAATAGCATTCCATTATTAGTAGGGTATTCCATTAATCTCTCCCTGCTTTCAGTCTGACCTTCCTTTAATCTGCTCTCTCTTCCTCAGCCAGAGTGATCTTTCTAAAACACTTTGTAGATCAAGTGATTCCATTGCCCTCAACTTTCCCTACATACCCAAAACTATGGCATGAAGTCGAAATTCTTTAGCCTGGTGTTCAAGAGTCACCAGGGCCTGGCTTCCTGCTCTTATCCTCAGCACTGTTAGCCATCTGGAGGATCCTGATGTTGCCTGAGTACTCTATACTATTTCACATACCTCTCCTATCCATTGATTGTTTCATCCACTTAGAATTTTATTTTCTTCTTTTTTCTTGATGAATTTCTTTTTATTCTTTAAGATCTAGCTCATGTCACCAAAGCCTAGATGCCCTTCCCCTGGCCACACTACTCTCACCCAGGTCGGGTAATCATTTTCTCCTATATGCCACCTCTGTACTTCCTATTCTCTTCACATCATGTTTTGATGAGCTTTTATATTTTTTAGTTAATAAAAGTTTTTTTTAAAAACATTTGTTTATTTTTGATTGAGAGAGACAGAGCACGAGTGGGAGGGGGCAGAGAGAGAGAGAGAGACAGAATCAGAAGCACGCCCTAGGCTCTGAGCTGTCAGCATAGAGCCTGAATTGGGGCTCAAACTCACGAACCATGAAATCATGACCTGAGCTGAAGTCAGATGCTTAATCAACTGAGCCACCCAGGTGCCCCAATTTTTCTTTCTTTTTTTTTTTTTTTAAGTTTACTTACTTTGAAAGAGAGAAGCAGGGAGGGACAGAGAGAAGGAGAGAGAAAAAAATCTCAAGCAGGCTTTTCATCATCAGTGTGGAGCCTGACATGGGGCTCAAACCCATGAACTGAGAGATCATGACCTGAGCTGAAATCAAGAGTCGGATCATGACCTGAGCCACTCAGGCACCATGTAATTTTTCTTTTTATTCATGTTTGTCCATCTGTTGTATTAGACTATAAACAGCTTGAGACAGAGGGCTTTGTCCAAATTATATTGCCATCCCTAGTACTTGTTATATATTAGCTAAGTAGTCAGGGTATTTATTGAGTGAATAAATCAATGATACTATTGCTTCCTAGGTATCAACAGTGAGCCTAAAAGTAGTCCATATTGTTGTGCTCGTCCTAACTCAAATGTGGAACACAGGGAGCACTCTACCCATCTTCTGTTTCTCGCTTTTACCCCTCAGTGCTCTTTATGACTACACCTTCCCTTCAGTGCTTCCCTTGATGGTCTCTTTAACCTCTAAAGCCCAGGGTAGGATCAGGGGTGGGGTGGGCAGGAGGATGTAGATAGGCTTGTATCTTCTCAGAACCACCTTGCCTGCCTCCTGCCTGTAAAGCCGTTCAAGTAGTGTCTACATGTCTTGAAGCTTTTCCATAAAAGCCACTAAAGAGGAATAGTTGCTGGTTCTAGATTCTTGATCACCTCCTCTCCCTGTGCTCAACAGACTATGTTTCTATAGAGGAACCCACAGGGCATAATTTCACTCAGTTTGTGGCCTTAACACCCGCTCTGATGGAATGATACACAAAAATTCAATTGTTAGGGAGAAATTAGAAATTACTGTTCATGCCACAATAGGATAAGTTTGAAGAATTCACTATTTGTCTTTCCCTGCATATTAAACTCTCCTAGATATGAAACTTGATGCCCTTATAAGGACCACTGTTCAGCAGACCATCCACAAAAGAGCAACTGTTGTAATGTGGATTTGTTACTAAGGAGTCTATATCTCCTACGAGTTGAGTTTTACTGATTCAGATGGGAAATCTATTCCTTTGGGAGTTCATTTCTCTGTCTCAACATTTATTTGTGGTAGAGAGGATCAGGAGGTATAAGGACTTGTTTTTTGTGTGTGGTGTTTTGTTTTTTGTTTTTTGGGTTTTTTTTGCTTATGATAGCAACCTACCCAAAATCCCACTCTCAATAAGGTATTTGCATGGGTTTCTTCAACCTCCTCACCCTCTCTCCTCAGATTAGCTCAGAACCAGTGGCTAGTTACCCAGACAACTCACTGGGCATATTCGGGCTACTGGGCCCCAGCTGACCTGGCTAAGAGAATGTGGCTGAGGTAGTTCAGTGTTAGTGTGTGGCCCAGGAAGGGCTGACCCTGAGTGAAGGCACATAACCTACACAGCAACCAGATTTGAGCCTCACAGCCCACCAAGGGAGCCAACTGACCACAGACTCTGTAAAAACTGGAAGAGAATACAGATCAGCTAATCGGTTTGTTCTGAGAATATGAGCTTGGTCCATTTTGAAAGCTTTTTGAGAACTATGATTGAGATTTTGGACGGCCTGCAGTGGAAGTCACATTTGACCACCTCCAGACTTGAGGCTGTTATTTTTGTGCAAGTCTATTTTCACCAGAGGAAATCCTGTTTCCCCAGCAGCACTGGCAACAGCCCTGCGATGCACAGTCGTCTTGGGAGTGTTGTGAGGATACGGGCTCCCTTTAATCTCCGAATAAAAATATTTGATGTTTACAAGGTGTATTAGTGTAATTGGAATGTGTCTGCCTGTCTGCTGGCCTTCCTTCCATGGAGGGACCTCATAATTAAAGAGCATCGTGTTCATGTGGCGGCCTGTTTTCCTTTCATAGCTTCTGGTGAGCAGTTAGGGCAGGACCGTTACCCTGGGCTCTTGAGAGCTCATCCCGGCAGACAGCTGCAGCCAGAACAAAGGGGAGGCTGGTGCCGTTTGCAGTTCTCCCGAGCACGGCTGGGCAAGGTGGGGAATGAGACCAGGCCAGTTCAATGTCTAAGGGACGCCTCTTATCCCAGAGAAACTGCCAGTGTGCACCGTGGAACAACATAGGAAGGTCAAAAAAGGATTTCCCTTTCCTTTAAGTGAAAGACCAGGAAAAGAAATACCCACCCCTATCCTTTTGTGCATTTCTAATTCGACGTTAGATATGAAAATGATATTTCTAATACCTCAGGACATTACCCGTCAGAGCCTAGGACAATCCTGTGAAAACAAAGAACTCACATTTCCTAAGCTTGAGTCTGTGTGTTTTCCCACCTCTCCTGTAACCCCTGCACCTCCAACAGTGCCTGGCAGATAGTAGGTGCTCAATAAATAGGTTTTAAATGAATGACTGACTCTCACTGCAGAGTTCCTCTCCTCCCCAGCCAGTCTGGAAGTCCCCAGCAGGGTGTCTGCCATGTGCTCAAGTGGGTCTGTCAACCACAGCCCCCTTGTGACCTCTGGCTGTTCCGATTCCCTGCCCCAGCCCCTTTGACTGCCTGAGGGTACCTGTGGCTGCTGCTGCTGCTGGCCTGGAGAGAACTCTGAGCTGCATCAGCACACATGCTTCCCTCAGTCTCTGGCAGAGCTCTTGGCCTGGCCCTGGACTGCCCACAGTGTTACTGGGTCTCAAGCTTGTTCACTTCCGCCTCTGACTGCTGTCTTCAAACAAACCCAAACCACCTATGGAGTCAGGCAGGGAAATATGTCTGAATCTCTTTTCTTTCCCACTTAAGATCTAAGGATTTCTTTTTTTAATTTTTTTCATTTTTATTTTTTTTTTTATTTTTTATTTTTTTTACAAATAGTTTATTGTCAAATTAGTTTCTACATAACACTCAGTGCTCATCCAAGATCTAAGGATTTCTGTCACCAAATCTCTCTGGAACAACTAAAAATACCCTGATGTCAGTGTTTTTCAGTTCTAATTAAATAAAATGTGTCGACTCAGTCCCCACCCTCCAGATACTGTGACTCAGTGGATCTGAAATGGAATCTGGGCATTTGTAACTTTCCAAGGCTCCCAGATGATTCTGGGGTACATACAGTGTTGGGAAGGACCCTGCCTCAGGTTGTCAGCTTGTGTAAATGGAAACAGGGAGGGGGGTGTGCTCATCAGTTTCGGCTCAGCCATGAGACTCTGCTAAAAACTGACATCTTTAGGGAGATAAGGATATATTCGTCATCCTAACCTCAGGGTAGAAATTGTAGTGGAAGTACTGAGCCCCTGTCACTGGTAGAACCCAGGAGAGAGGCTGAAGGATTATCCATCTGGGACACTGCAGAAGGACTATATAGGCATATGGTTAGACTGACTCTAAGATGTTGTGATTGGATTCATTGCTCTAAGGCACATTTGCTGAACCCCTGTTGTGTATTTTTTTTTTTTTTTTTACAAATAGTTTATTGTCAAATTAGTTTCCACATAACACTCAGTGCTCATCCCCACAAGTGCCCTCCTCCATGCCCATCCCTCCTCCCCCCCACATCCATCAGTCCTCAGTTTTTGTCAGCATTCAAGAGTCTCTCATGGTTTGCCTCTCTCCCTTTCCCCCACCATTTCCCCCCTTCTTCTCCCCCTTGTTCCTCCGTCAAGTTCCTCCTAATCCTCCTATACGTGCAAGCATATGATATTTTTTGTGTATTTTGCAGGTTACAGAGAGTAATTAAAATACACCCTACCTCAGAAAATGAGCAGAGTCTGGAAGGGTGGATCTGTAGTTCACTTTCCATTAATTAATTCATTCACTTTGCCAGACAGTAGTGAACTCTTGGAGAATCTCCCCAGTCCCAGGCACTGTGCTAAGCTCCAGACCTCTGATGATGAAGCACACAAAACCCCTGCCCAAATTGTAGCTTATATTCTATTGGAGGAGATAGACAACAGATAAACCTATCACTTACTCGAAAACAACCATCAGGAGAGGTAGAAACTGTGGATGTCGCATGAGAGTCCTAGGTAAAATGCTCTCAGAGTTCAGAGAAAAGACAATACCTCTACAGGGGAGGCTAATCATTTAAGACAAAAGTAGTACAATTCAAATGTTGAATAAAGCCCTTAGCTCATCTAATGGCATTTAAAAAAATCGATTTTGTATATTTAGAGCAGTTTTAGGTTTGCAGTAAAATTGAGCTAAATGTAGAGATTTCCCTTAGGTTCCCTGATCCCATACATCCATAGCCTCCCCCATTATCAAGAGCCCCCTCCTATGGGATTTTTATGGGTGAAAAAAGCAAGCTATAGAGGGCAAAGTTATAGTGGCTGTGTCTGTGTCCCTGCTGCTTGAGGGCAGAAACATGGTTCTAGGTAGAAGTGAGTCCACTGGCGAGATGGGGGTGGAGACTCTGTCTTCCTTTTTTGTATCACTTCAGTCTTGTGAACAGATTTTTACACATGGTGTATGGAACTGAAATGAATTGAAATAACATGTCAGCTGATCTGTACCCTGCATGTAAAAAAGACTCGGCGGAACAAGCTACCTGACAATTAGACAGCATTTTCTATTTGAAAGTTGTTTTAACAACCACAAATCTGAAGTGTGTCAAAGCAACAATTTTGTGATTCATCTGGGTAACACTGTCTTTCCTGGAATGAAAGGATTCCTTTTCATATAGAAATTGAAAAAGAAGTCTGCTCTGATTTTCAACTTACAGTTGGTACAGCTTTATAAACAAGTTCCAAGTCACAGAGATGGCTTCCCAGTCTGTATCTGTGAGGGGGTAGAGTGCAGAAAATAGACCATTAAGGATTGGCCAAATGTTTCCTTGAGTACAACTCACCCCTGCCCCCAGATGCCCCTTAACCTCTGCTGATCCTTTTTAGAAAGCACTCGGATTGGCTGCAGACTTCATTATCTTTATTGACCAACTGATGTTTAAAGCTTTATTCAAGTATTGCGCGCTGCATATAAAACCTGTATTCAAATGCCTGTTAACAAGAAGGCAGAATATGTACCTGTAACTCAGTAGATTGTAAATGTTTGCGAGCAAGAATCTCTCTTCAATTTTTTTTTAAGAAACTCACCACACCCCATGATGTAGTACAAAGAGTAACATGTGATATTTCATTTCTTAAGAAATGCTAATTTACTATTTTGAACAAGTGGCACTCTGTGGATATCTGAATCTCCAGCACTAATTTTCTGATGAGTCAAAAACTCTGAAAACTTAGATTTGTAAATGGTATTTGGCATAAGTGCTGAAGAAACAAAGAAATGTTCCAAGTATATGGAATTGTGGATCTTTGTGATTCTGTTCTTATTTATATATACATATTTTTAGTCTTTTTTCTTTCTAAGGAAGTATGATTACCATTTTCTATTACTATGAGGTTTAGGACATTGCCAAGATATGAATATAAACTTTCAGTTTAAGAACATATCTTGAGACACATTCATTATTTTGAGATTTATTTCATTATTATTATTCATTATTTTGAGATTTACTTGCTGCTCTTTCCTTGAAATAGAGTTCTGGATTTTCTGACACTTCCCTTTAGAAAGGAGGTTTCTTTGAATAATTGGGGCCTTAAGAAAAGTTACAACACCACTGCCTTCAGTCCATCCACAAAACTGTCTTTGCACGCAAACACCCCATTGACGTCAGCACAACTTGGGTGAAGTTCTTTTTTTTTTTTTTTTTTTTCCCTATCACTGGGAACTGGGGAAGGGAGGTGGGGCGGTGAGGTGCATGGGACTATGTCTGAGTCCTGAGGATGAGTTGACTGTGATGTAATTTGGAACATTACAATTTTCTAATAAAATTAGGTTTTGTGCTGTTTTCCCACAGGACCAGAAAAAAATAATCTACCCAGAATGACATTCATTCCAGGAACTTTAAAAATTCTCCCACCATGTTTGATAGACTGACGGCTGTTTTATGGTTTATGAGGACTGGCCAATGTTAAAGGATTTGTCATTTTATTTTGGAAAAGTATAACTTTGAGCTAAATTTATTGGACTCTCTGGGTCTGTTCTGCCAATGGAGATCATTGCCTTTGCCTTAGAGCTGATGCTTCAAATTGAAGATGGGGTGTTCAAACACATGCATCTTAAGTGGATGCTGACTAACTTCATCTGAAATACAAATAATTCATTATTTTTATCCAATATTTCCCAGTCTTCCACTTTTGTTGTGAATTGTGAACTCCTAAATCTGAGCAAATAATCCCTCTTCTTTAGGCACTATATCCAGAATTATTATTTGATTAGTGCATTTTTCTTGTGTGCCTGTATCAAAACATTTTTAAAATCCAGTTGGTGAGAGAAGACATACACATGGAGCATTTATGAGAAGAAATACCCTTTAAGGTAGTTCAAAATCTCAGTTTAAGTGCAGTTTGTGGAAGAGAAGGGTCATGGTTTTCAGTGGAAGTAAAAGGAAGTTTGGATGGAGGAGATGGGACTTTTAGTGGACTTTGAAGGTTTCACAAAAGATGCATAAACTATCAGAAAGACAACAGAGGATGGGAAATTTTAAAAATTAATTGTGGGTTTTTCGAGGTCGACCATAGAGTCATGTGTAGACAAAGTTTCAAGTTGAGCTATGTCTTCTTAGACATAACTTCTTATGTCTTCTGTCATGTGCCTGCGAATTCTGATTATGTTCCTTTTATTTATAGCTCCCATTTGTTTGTGCTCATAAGGTTGTTACTAATACTGACAAGATTTGTGGGTACACTTTGAAAAGAACCTTTCCTAAATTGTTTTAGTTCTTTAGCTAATTTTAAGGGGAAACTGAACAACAACAAAAAAAGAGTAACCAAATACTGTGAAACCCCTAAATTTCTTAACCTTAGGCCAGGTGTCCATTGTGAATCTTATTAATTCTAATCATTTTAAGCTTCATTTAAATTGAGTAACATGAAGACATTTCTTATTCTTTTTCATTTAATGTGAGTTTTACATAGTTGACCAATCAACTAATGAGTATTTATTGAACACCTATTATGTGGTCAGAATTTTCTTGTATCTACAATTTAAGTTTGGCCTTTTAGAGCTCAAAATTTTAGCAATGAAAAGATGCTAGGTTGAATATATTAAAGTGTTGGTTTAGAAGTGTGAAGAAGTCCAGAAAAGAAGGAAGTAGAAAACACCTTGGGTAATCAGAGATTTAGATAACCAGTGAGAAGGAAGGGCCTTGCTGTTAGTTGGACATGTAGGGAAGCCCTGAGGCAGAAGAGTGAGATACTAAAATAGGAAGGAATCAGAACTGATAAAATGTTTTCCAAACAATTCTTACTTTCCTTGTTTGAATGTGCAACAGGGAGAGTCCTGAAATAGTTTTATTTAACACTGTTTGTCAAACAAGTTCTCTTTCTCTTTCTGTGGGTGTGTGTACACACACACACACACACACACACACACACACACAGCCCTCCCCCATTACACACCCCCCAACACACACACACATCACACACAAATGCACATAAATATATAGCTACATGAAGTTCTCATTAACTTCTTTGATTGTCTTTGTAGTTGATAATAAGGAATACATATCTTTAATATAATTGGTAGAAAACTTACGATAGCTATGTTCTTAATTTTTAAATACTTAAACTGTGAAGTTTTATTGATAATTAGATTTATGATTATTATTTTAAAAAATGTTAGTAAATATTTTAAACATGTGAGTTCCAAGGTTAAATTTTCAGAAAGTTTTTAAGGTAGCTCACAGCAATCGACATTTTTCCCTTCAATAGGCCCTTTGGAAGTAAAAGTTAAAAACTTAAGTATGAGAAATGCAGAAGTTATAAAGGGAACTTGAGAATTTATTTTTAGACTATTCACCAGACACACTTTTCTTGGCCAGCCTGAGACCCATTGAAATAGAGCTCTTCCAAAGAAACCATGATCAAATATGAATAATAACTGTTTCTAAATAATACCTATAAAACATTTGCAGATTTATCTACCTGAATAAAAGGCAGCTATTTCTCTTAAAAAATGTTTTAAGAGAACCATGCTTTTCAAACATTGATGTGCATGTGGATCATATGGGAATTGGAATGTGGATTCTGACTGGGCGTGTCTGGGGTAGACCTGGCTTCTGCATTTCTAAGAAGCTCCTTGGTACTGCTGTTACTTGTGCTGGGAACACGAGCCACACTTTAACAAAGAGGTGCTAGAGGACCCACTTAATGAGTACATTGGCATCTGTTCAATGTTTTTTGATGTTTTACTATTTTTATTTGAAGAATAAGTGCACTGCCAGAAAAGGGAGGAATTTTATACCTTACGCATGGTCCAGAGGTGTTGACCATTCATTAAATTACTAGACTGTAGATAGCTACATGGGGACAGGGACCTTGCCACTTTTGTTCTCTACTGTATCCTAGTGGCCAGCACAGAATAGATACTCAGTAATTGTTTAGTGAGTAAATACATAAATTGAGTGCTGTCCTGGGAATGCCATTAAGATTTATGCTGCTCATTACAAAAGCAGAACCTGACTAATAAGAAAAGACTTCTAGCCTTTAAAAAAAAAAAAAAAAGGTTACCTTGGCCTTCATAATTTATTGTGAGAAAAGAATTCAAATCTAGGCATATGGAATGCACAGCACAACAAAACCATTACAAATGCAGGAACTCAGGAGGGAAAATAAATTACCTTCCTGGGGGACTTTTTTTTAATTAAAAAACTGTTTTTAAGGTTTTTTGTTTGTTTGTTTTTGTTTTTTTTTTTTTTTTTTTGAGAGAAGAGCAGAAGAGGAGCAGAGAGAGAATCCCAGGCAGGCTCTGTGCTGTCAGCATAGAGCCTGATGTGGGGCTCAAACATGACCAAGAGTCAGGCGCTTAACTGACTGAGCCACCCAGGTGCCCCTGAGGGACTTTCTTTCCGATGAAGTTCTTTTCATGCCTTGAAGACTTCCCTAGCACCTTTTCTCTCCTCCTTCTGTTCCATCCTGAACTTTGGCTTCCTCCCTTCTCCTCATTCTAGCCTCTGATGCTTTTAGCCTGCACCAGCAGCCACCTTACTGAGTATTTTACCTTTTCTCTTGTGTCCCCTGAGTTCTCCCGGGGGGCATTTCTGACCAAGATAGATTTGTCATGTCATTGGTTAAAGCAGGGTGCAGCTTTTTTTTTTTTTCCTGACTGCCTTAGAATTATCTTAGCATTTGAAATATTACCTATTTAGCTACTTCCTGTACTTTAGTATTCTGTCAGTACACCAGCATTACTGGAGTACTTAGTAGTACTCCATGTGGAGAATCACTTCTGTCGCATACTTTTCCCATCTTTCTTCCCCTTTTCTTTCATTAGTTCATGACAACTTGCCACTAACATGACTAGAAAGTAGAAACAAAGACAGTGCTGCATTACAGGGCAGTACTGATTTTAAGGAGGTCATGAATTTAACCCAAAATATGCTTATATAAATTTTTAGAATCATTATTGAAGTGGAAACCCCAAATTTAAAAACTCTCACAGAGCACTTGAAGATAGAGTAAGATACTTCCTCAGGCCTGTGGGGATTTCTAAAGCCCAACTGGAGAACTTCTTCAGATCTCAGGGCACCACTTCTAGGCAAAAGGAAGCTTCTGGCTTCACTTGGTCTAGTCCTTTTTCCAGAAGAAAACAGTAGGCGTCCAGGCAGCAGGCTTATAAACAGTGGTGTGTGTGTGTGTGTGTGTGTGTCTGTTGGTGTGTGTGTGTGTGTGTGTGTGTGTGTGTGTTCGTTCGTTCATTCCTGGGTGCTCTTCCTCTGTACATCTCCCTTCTGAACCTCTCAGCTGGCTCAGAATTAGTTAACAATCCTACTCCTATTTAATGCTCAGCCTGCAAAACACCCATTTAGGATAGGGCCTGCGGGCTTACATAGGAGACAGGTAGGCTCTGTCTAGAGCTAGATGAAGAGGATATTCAAGCTGTCTTGCTCAATTTGCTAACAGCAAATAGGAAGCAGTTTTGCTCATACCTGCAGTATTTCTGAGCCAACTTACTAAAGTAGAAGATCAGGGTTTCCATGCTGTTCAGTAACTTTCTTAGCCAAGCAACCCATCCTGTCAAATCTGACTATCGGCTCTACCCTGGACTCACATCCTTTTGGGAACCTCTACCCATCTGCGGCGTCTCACTCGGCACCATCACATTATCATTAATCATTCTGTTCTCTTCAATTTCCCCTTCGCTTCCTTGCCAGGAGGCTCTAGTCTTCAGGTTGACCAACATCTAATTTTCCTCCCCTTGGTCCTCCCCCTAGACTGTAATCAGTTGGTGCCTCTGCTCAACTTCCTTTCAAGTCCTCTTTCTCCTTAGACAAAATGAACTAGGAAGCCTATAAATTCCCCAGCTACAAGAAACTGGAGTGTAGAGATTCTTCTAAACTATGGCCAAGCCCCCTGATGGTATTAATAACACTATAATTGTAATTAATAGAATTCAGAGTCTTGAAAAACAAATGAATGTGTCTTTACTAACTTGAAAGCATCCCTGATCATATATTGCAAAGAGCAATATTCTCTTCTGGGAACCTGGGAGTCATCTTTAATTTCTTCTCATTTCCCTATCTGCTTGATTTTCTTATTTTCTTCATTCCTATTTCTTCTAATTTGGCTCATGAGACCATCACCATCACCACAGCCTCTTTGCAACCACTACCCACCCCATGCCCAGTCTTACTCCCTCAAAAATGATTTTTCCCAACACAAATCTGATCAATTACTCCCTGGCTTTAAATTCTTCACTGGCTCCCCATGGTCCACAGGGTAAATTCCAAACGGCCTAGCTTGGCTTACTAATTTTTCATGGTCTGGGCCGTGTTCACTTCTCAACCTCAAGTCTTGCCATGCCCACACACACTGTGCTGTAGCCAATATTGAATTGCTTTCAGTTCCCCTAATGCAGGATGCCATTTCCCACAGCTAGTCATTGGCATGTGCCAGTCCCTCTGTCTGGGAGAAGTCTTCCTTCTGGACTCCTATTTTTCCTTCAACAACTCAGTTTAGACATTACTCCTTGGATGGGCCCAGGTTCCCACAATGCTTTGAACTTAGCATTCCGGACTGAATTATTTACAGTTCACTCATGAGCAACATGGGTTTGATCTGAGTCCACTTAGAAGCAGATTCTTTTTTTTTTTTTTTTTGTAAATGTAGTACTGAGCTATAAACATTTTTTTTATGATGTTCTTTTTTTTTTTTTTTTTTTGATGTTTATTCATTTAGAGAGAGAAAGAGTGTGCCTGTTGGGGAGGAGCAGAGAGAGAGAGAGAGAGAGAGAGAGAAAGAGAATCCCAACCAGGCTCCACACTTATCATGGAGCCCAACATGGGGTTCAGTCTCACAAAACTTGAGATCATGAACTATGTGGAAATCAAGAGTTGGATGCTTAACTGACTGAGCCATCCAAGAGCTCCCTTACGATTTTCTTAATAACATTTTTTTTTGTCTAACTTACTTGATTATAAGAATATATGTGTATGTATATAATACAGCATACAAAATGTGTGTTCATTGGTTGTGTTATTAGTAAGGTTTCTGGTCAATAGTAGGCTGTTAGTAGTTAAGTTTTGGGGGAGTTAAGATATACATGGATTTTTGACTGTGTGGGGTATCAGCACCCCTAATTTCTGTGTTGTTCAAGGGGCAACTGTATTTGTCTTTCCCACTCAGGATAGTGATGAGCAACTAAAAAGGCAGGTGTTGAATCTTACATTCAGCTTTTTGTCTCTTGAGATTCCTTAGAATTTCAGGATCTTCTAACAGCCAATATTATGGAAAAGTAATTTTAGCAAGGACAAGGTAAAACCAGTCGTTCTGATTTAGTTTACACCACCAGAGCACCAGCTACTGAATTATCTATTCTATATTATAAGACCTGAATTTTTCCTGGCTCAATCTAGTACACTGATAAAATCAACTTATCCTTCCTTTATCTAGGTAAGGGCTAACCTGCTGCTTGGCACATAATACATTTTTAATCTACAATAGCTGCTAGATATTCTTGTTAAAGCTCTATGGGCAAATTGCCATCTGACCAAGGGACCAGCAAGCCATACCATTTAGTTATTAATTAGTTCATCTTCATTTAAATCTACTCTACAATGGTATTTTCTGGTCTATTTCTTTCTTTGAACTTACTCTGACCCTCAGTATGTCTAACCCTTAGTCTGCCTTACACAAAAAGGGAAGGATAAAATTTAGGCAACAAGAAAGTCCTGTGGGAGTAACGGTTTCTCCAAGTTCTTAGTTAAACTTTCTGAGTTTAAGGGTCTGGGAGCACCCTCCTAAACTGAGTTCTAGGAAGCTTTCATCTATAATTGCAAACCAAATAAAATCAGATTTAATTCATTCTTGGAAAAGCAAGCTGCCCATCCTATATCTAAATTTGAAAAGACAACTGAAAGTAAAAAAAAATAAAATTGGGTGTGGATGTGTGCAAAATTAACAAAACAACATGGTAAATGCCAATTCTGACTACCTGAAAGACTACTGAATTCAACCCTTTATACAAATAATGCATTGTATAAATTGCTTTAAGCAATTAGATTTCAATAGATCCCAAGTGGGATCTATAGGGACAATAATGATTGAACATTTATTCATTTATTCAACAAATATTTATTGAACTTCTTTCTGCATCAGGCATTATGTGATGTTGAGTACACACCTAACATAATTGGTGTTAGGACATAATGGTGAAGGACACAGGCTGTCCTGACATGGACTGTCTGCACCACTGCCACCCCACCTCAACTACTTAATGTCATTGTCACCAGGCAGAAAACTGAAGAATCAGAGTGTGAAGACCTTACCAGCTGCTAGCAAGTGTGCAAAGGAAGAAAGGCTATGTAGTTTTTCCCTGACCCAGAGCCAGGATACACAGAGTAGGGGGCAGAGGCTCCCAATTCAGCTAAGGGCAGGAGGCTGAAGACCCACGTCCAGGGAGAACAAAAGAGGGATTTTGGCGATAGCCTTTTTATTAAGCTATGGGCAGCAGTAGCTTGTTCATTCTTACTAGTCTAGTATTCATTCCATCATGTTGATAGACCACAGCTTATTCATTCTCTGTTGCTGGTCATTTGAGTATTTCTAGTTTTTGTCTTTTATAAACAGTGTTAATATAAACATTTTTAAAAACATGTTTTGGTGCACTTATGACAATTTTTGTTGGATATATAAGTAGAAATGAACTTTCCAGGTCACAAGGTGTTCTTGAATTCAACTTTAGAAGATATTGGCAAACAATGTTCTGAAATGGTTCTGTCAATTTACAGTCCTGCCGGTAACATATGAGACTTGTACTCCCATCTTTCCCAATGCTTGGTACAATCAATTGTGTAGTGTTCTTGTTTGTTTGGTTTTTAGCCTTTCTGGTGGTTAAAGTTGCTAATTTTATTGACTACTAATGAAGTTGAGCACATGCCATATATTTATTATTAGATATTTAGATATCAGATATATTTATTAAATATGTTTTGTGCACTAACTTTTCTCTGGCCCACATCTTTAAATATTTTGGCTCTTTTTCTTATTGATATGTGTGTGTGTAGAACAAGAGAAAGATAAAGGGGAAGAGAAGAAAGGAGAGGGAGAGAGATATATGTTTTTATACATTCTGTGTTAAGTACTTCTTGTCTATGGATTTATCCTTAACATGATTGGCTCTTTCTCGCTACATCTCAGCTTAAATGTCACTTTTTCAGAGAGGCTTTTCTGCTCATCCAGTCTAAAGGAGCTACCTGGTTTCTCTTTATCAAAAAAGCCCTACTATTGTGTGTCTCATAGATATGTTGTTGTTTTGCTTACTTGCTTATTGTTGAGTATGTCTACACACTCAAGAATAAGCTCCATGAGGGCAGGACAATATGTGTCTTTTTCACAGACACATGAATGAAACTCATGAACACAGTATAGAGTGAGAGAGGCTAGGAACATATGTATCGTAGGCTTGCAGTTATGTAAAATTCAAACACAGACTGAACAGATCTCTGGTGTTGGCAGTCAGACTCCTTTGTAGAAAAGAGAGGGGATAGTGACCAGAAGTGTGCACGGAAGGGGCTGCTGAGGTTCTGGTAATATACATATTTTTTAAAACATGGGCAATCTAGGGGGTAGTTAATGAGTATATTTGCTTTGTGATATTACATTGAACTGTACACTAATAATCTAATTTTTTGTGTTTTATATGTTAATAAAAAGGTAAAAATCTGAGAATACTTACTGAAGATTCATTTAAACTCACAACCTGTTGTTGGAATTTTCTGCCTCCTCTGATATGTTTCCTCCACTGTCCGATATGTTTTTTGAGAGTTTATTTTGCTCTCTTTTTTTTTTTTTTTTTTTGTATCCTGTGATTGCACTTCAGTTCACCTATTCTACCCATTCACGTTGAAGGCTGAGGGTGTAGCGGCTGCATAAGGAGGCAGTTGGGCAGTTCTATGGATCCAGGAACTTGTCTAATTAGATAGAAAGGGTAGAGAGGTGCTTTTTTATCCTAGATGTCTCCCAACTATCACAATGAGGGGAGCTTTGTGTTAACTTTCCTAGTTCTCTTCAGAGAGTTCAATTAATTTCTCTAGCATGGAACCCCACAGCTTTGGGGAGGGGGTGGTGCTTAGAGATAATATGTGGCTGAATGTCACTCTGGGTACAGGAATAGGGATTGGAATTTGGGGCCGGGGTGAGACCTTTCGTCAGTTTTGTGTTTTACCAGTTTCCTCACTCCTGCACCATTTCACACCTGGTCTCAGACCTTGGATGTTCTGCTCCTTCCTCTTATGGCAACTCCCTTTCCATGAATTCTAGATGGAAGTTCCTTTCATTCCAGTTTAATTTATCAGTTCGACCTTATCCATTTTCCACAAGCTTTTGGAAATCCCTCATGTTCTTATAATTCCTCTCCATTTTGTTCTCTTTCATACTATGACCTTAGAGCTTTTCATTTCCTTTAGTTTTCTTGCATTTGGGAAGGGAAGAGAGGCATTTTCTTATTTGGCCATTTTTGATCAAGAATAGTCACTATTTCATTACCTAACATAGTCACACTTGTGACTACCTAACATAGTCACACTTGAACTTTCTTTCCTGCTTTATCACTTTGTAATGCATGTTACATCTCCCAGGAGGAATCAAGAGCATTTTTACTACCTCTCACTTCCCTTTCCTGCTTCAACTTCTGATTTTTATCATTTCTACATTGTCAAGGTTTATGTCATTTACATTTTTTCCTTTAATAAAATTAAACTTTTTTGCTATTGCTCTGAAGACTTTTATAAATTTAAGCCCCACCCTACCCCAAATAGCAAGAACTAGGCCATGTAATTGAGATCCATTTTGAAGGAAGGTTAATCCTGTGTCACTGAAAATCTTGTTGCTCAGAATAGTTGATCTTGAGTGTCAAGCTCCAGTGGTGACTCTTTTAATTTTCAGCTTCTTTTACTCCTTCTGGTTCATATTCAGATGCCACTGGTTTTTGATTGTCTTGTCATTCTCTTTCCTTTCAAGGTTTGTTGTTGTTGTGTTTTGTTTGTTTTTGTTTTTGTTTTTTGGTATTGCTATTATACCTCCTCGAAAAAACTATTCATACTGCCTCTTGGATGTTAAGATTTCTTAGTTCTTACATATTTAAAAATGCCTTTGGGGTGCCTGGCTGGCTCAGTCAGTTAAGGTATCCAGCTCTTGATTCTGGCCCTGGGCAAGATCTCACATCATCAGATTGAGCCTCATGTTAGGCTCTGCACTGACAGCACAGAGCCTGCTTGGGATTCTCTCTCTCCTCCACTCTCTGCCTCTCCCCTGCTCATGCTCTCTCTCTCAAAATAAATAAATAAGCGTTAAAAAAAAAACAACCTTTATTGGTCCTCCATTGGGAATTGGGCAGAACAAAGACATTATACATTCAAATAAATTTCCCTTAGAAAATTGCAGGCATTGTTACTTCTTCTAGCATTCAGTGTAGTAATGAGAAGTCTGATGTCAGTCTGATTCTTATTCCTTGCAGGTAATCTACTTATTTTCTTTAGAATCCACTAGAATTTTCTTTTTATCTAAAGACTTCTGAAACTTCACAATGTTGTGTCTAGGTATGGATCTTTTTTTTTCATTCATCTTTTTCCTCACTTGGAGGGCTTGTTTATTTTTAGGGCTTGTGACTTTCCTTGGCTTGGTGAAAGTTTATTTTTTTATTATTATTATTAGTTATATAGTCTTTCCCTTAATAAAGTAGAAAGGGACTCCCTGGGTATCTTCCCATTGATGATCTTTTCTCTCTTTTCATTTTTGTTTTCTGTGCTGTGATGATGTCTGAACTCAACTATTGAGATCACCAACTTGGATTTTGCTCCACCCAACTTACTATTTAGTCTTAACATATTTTATTTTGACAATCACATTTGTTATTTTGTGAAGCTCTGTCATGTTTCCTGATTGCTTCTTCTTATATTAGTCTTTTTTTTAAATGTTTACTTAATTTTGAAAGAGCAAGCACAAATGGGATAAGGGCAGAGGGAGAGGGAGATAGAGAATCCCAAGCATGTTCCACGCTTACAGTAGCAAGGCTGACGTGGGGCTCAAACTCACAAACTGAGATCATGACCTGAGCCAAAGTTGGTCGCTTAACTGACAGAGCCACCCAGGTGCCCCTGTTTACTTGTGTTTTAAACTGCTACTACCAGAAAATTTCCTTCTAAAATTTAGGAAGATTTTAAGATGGGAATCTGAAATGGATCCTTTCTATCTTTTGGTCAGTAAGTTTCTCTAGTAGCTACTTCTGGCCTTCTCAAAACGTAGAATGGATAAATGTGCCCCCGTTATCATTGTAGAGAAATTTGCCTCTTGTAAATCTTCAGCTAGAGTTGTTAGATGGAGTTGCAGTCCTACTCTATCAAATAATTACAGCAAAACAAACAAAAAGCCCCAGCAGCAATTGCACAGGCCCAGATTTTAATGAGGCAGAACCCGATCTTTTACTTTATAAATAGGTTGCATGTTTGATTATACATATTTAATATCCAGGTCGTGCTATTTTTGTTGTTCCAAATCACCATGAAAAATATCTACTACTTATTTAATAAGATCTTTGTATAAAATATCTTTTACTTTAACTATATCACTGGAAAATATGGAAGAGGTATACTTCTTATTTGGCAGATGGGAAACCACAGTGTCTCTGAAGAATGTAGCCATTCAGACACAGTTCACAGATTAAAATTGGTTTCCAGGGTGTCTGGGTTGCTCAGTTGGTTAAGCGTCCGATTTTGACTCAGGTCATGATCCTACAGTTCGTGAGTTCATGAACTCTGCGTTGGGCCCTGCATTGGGCTCTGTGCTGACAGCTCAGAGCCTTGGGCCTGCTTTGGATTCTGTGTCTCCCTCTGTCTCTTCCCCCACCCCCTCAAAAATAAACATTTAATAAAATTTAAAAAAAGAATTAATTTCCCACTTTTTCTAGTCTTGACCTGAAGAATAAAGAACACGGAATTGGAATTCCTTTTTCTTTTTGTCTACCAAGAATTTCATAGAAAAGTCTGGATCTCAGCTTGCATAATAGTGAGATCCTAAGGCTGCATATATATGCGTTCTTAATTTACCTATGGCTCAAGTTTCTATTCTGATGTATATTACCCATGCATCTGCATTTCTAACATAATTTATATTTTAAAAGTTTGGTTTTTTGATTGCTTTTAACCCATTTCAAGTCTGTTGGGTGATACCAGAGGAATGAGAGAGGAAAGGCAGTAAAGGAAAGAAAAGGAAGAGAGGGGAGAGGAATGGAAGAGAGATGTGAAACTGAGTTTATATGAAGATTTTGTTTTAAGGGAGGACTTCCTGGGTTTTTTTTGGGGGGGGGGTAAGAATTGGCTGTGGCTTAACATGGATTTGAAATAGCCTATCTTTTTCTCTCCCTCCCCTGTCTTTCTTCGCTTTCCTTCTCCCTCTTTTTCTCTTCCATTTGCACCCTGACACCTGCCAGCCAATGCACAGTCCAAGGAGTCCATATTACCTAATTTCACTACCTTCTCATGACTAATTTTACCATTCGGTGAGCAGCTCCATTTTCTTTAATGGGAAGAGAATCACTCACTGGCCCAAAGACCAGTATATGGTTGACATGATTCAAATGACCAAGAGAGCCCTGGGCTGAAGGATAGGAGGTAAGAAACCTGCCATCTCAGAACTCTCAGTCTTTTATCAATGCAAAATTGCTTTGCTTTGCTTTTTTTGATCTGGGTGTGAAATACCTCACCTGTCCTCACATCCCCAGCCCAGGTACACATGCGTCTGAGCCATCCAGTGCAGTCTACAGTGTGTCTTTCCCCCTGGAAGCCAGCCTAGATTGCTGCTCTTGTCACTCCAGCATAGTACTCTGCAGGCAAACAGGATTTTCAGACTTGCCCATGAAGCGTGTTAGTTTCTTGCATTAACCCAATCTTAAAAAAAAAAACAAAAAATTAAGAGTCAATTACAAAATGATCTCTTTGCCCAGTAGTTTAATAAGTGAAAGATAAATGGCTTTCATATGTTATCAAAGGGTCTAGTCATGTTTATTATTTGCCTCATTTACATAATCAAGTTTCTTGGGGATTTTTTTGTGTTTTGTTTTTGCGTTAAAGATGATGACCCTAAATTCATATGTAATCAATCTGTTTTTATGATTGTTTTTAAAGATTTAAAAAAAATAAGTAACATGAAAAAGTTGTACCCTTTGCCAATTGCATTGTGCCAGCCACAGCTTAGGGTCTGCAAGGGAGAACCTTTTTTCTATTTTTGCCATGCCTGATTGACCTTATCTGTAACATTTGACTCAAAGAAGACCGGGGGCCCACAACATAAATGTCAAAAGAAAAGATTAACATTGTTGTTATCTTAAGTCCATTGCAATGACCTCCTGGTCTCTATAATCTTGGATAGGATGTCATCCTGCAGACTTCCCCCCCTGTCGTACTGACCCTGATACATGGACACTAGAGTTGATGCTGGAAACACCAGGCCATACCAGATCTCTGGAAATATCTCACCTAAAGACCTACAGATGTGCAGGGCTGTGTGCTTGTAGGCAATGGCTGAAACCACTGATGGGTCCTGAACCCGCAAAGGGGCTAGTCTTGCAAAGGTGTCACCCAGTGCAGCTGGCCAACCTGGAAAGGAAAACAGTTCAAAACGCTTTTGGGGCACCTGGATGGCTCAATAGGTTGGATGTCTGACTTCAGCTCAGGTCATGATCTCATGGTCTATGGGTCTAAGCCCCATGTTAGGCTGTGTGCTGACAGCTCAGATCCTGGAGATTCTGTGTCTTCAGATTTTGTGGCTCTTTCTCTGCCCTCGCCCACTTGTGCTCTGTCTCTCACTCAAAAATAAATAAATATTAAAGAAAAAATCCACTTTCATACCACCATCTTTCTTTGACTTTGTATTTGTTGTTAAGCAGAGGGACAAACTTCCTGCTGGCCGAGCCACAGAAGTCCAAGGAGGTTTCTCAGGGAGTGCGCAGCATACCTCTGTTCCCCTGGGCACAAAGGCTGTTTCTGATTTCTGGGTATGGCTCTTCAGGCTACAGCTGTTGTTAGTTCTGTGTGTGTGTGTGTGTGTGTGTGTGTGTTACAAGACTTATTACTATTGTTGTTTCATCATTACACAGTGGTTTATGTATATTCACGAAAAAGTAATACCATGTTGTCATTATTTTTAGAATGCAGGTTTCTTGGGGGGCACAACAGATTCATGGAAACCTCTGGATTTCCTGGGGAGGAAGTTCAGAGTTCGAGAAGGGACCAGTGATAATTCTGCTTTACCTTCAAGGAGGGGCATATACCTGTGCATCAGTGGTGTCAACTTTATCATAATCATCTTTAAAGATGAGTGACATTTGGAACTTCTTTCTTTCCAGAAGAAAATCTGGAAAATATAAACCAGTGAAATCCAGAATATATTGGATAGTGGCCTGTGTAGAGAATGTTGTGTTATATGAGGGATGTTTTAAACTTCCTTTACCTGCTCCTTTTTTTTTTTTTTTTTTTTTTGGCCTGATAGCAGCCTGGAAAAGATTGTTTAGCAATCTTTCCAGTAAGAAAAACTTCTTTAGCCTTGCCTCTAATGTTGTAAGATGTATTTCATCGATATATCATGGATTAGGAGGTCCCCAGAAAGCTTACCTTGTGTTCCCTGGGGCAGTGTGAGAAAGTAAAGCTTCCTGCTTCCACTTTGTTCTCACTTTTGTCAAAAAGCTTTTTTTTTTTAGTCTGTAACTATTGAAGGACAGCATTTGACTCCTGCTTCTAGTTACTATCACTCTAGGATACATGTGTGGGACTCATGTACCCATGAGTGAGAAGGGACAGTCAAGTCTTTACTTCATTGTGCACCTGAAACTAATATTAATGGCATGTTAACTAACTGGAATTTAAGTAAAAACTTTTAAAAAATGAGATATACAGTTGACCCTTGAACAATATAGGTTTGAACTGTGCAGGTCCACCTACACGTGGATCTTATAGTACAGTAGAGTACTGTAAACGTATTTTCTCTACCTTATGATTTTCCTCAACATTTTCTTCTCTATGCTTTATTGTAAGAATACAGTACATAATATATATAACATACAAAATATGTGCAAATCAACTGTTTATGTTATTGGTGAGGCTTCCAGTCAATAGTAGGCTATGATCAGCACCCCTAAGCCTCACATTGCTCAAGGGTCGACTTATTGGGAAGCCTCATCTTAGGATTTCTTTTTCTGGGTGGGATGATATTTGTATGTTACATCTATTGCCAGGTACACTGTAGGCACCCAGGTCATGAGACAGTTGTCAAATCTTTGATCAAGTTTAAGGGTGTTACTCTGTGTTTGCCAGCCTGGTTGACTGTTTAAATTGTGATCAGAAGTAGGTGGGGTGTTGAGGTTCTATGCCTGACCTAAGGCAGAGCAAACTCAAAGGATGGTTGGAGGCACTATGGGGTGCCCGGCCCCACAGTTCGTGAACCAACTGTGATCATCAGCCATTTTGCATCTGCTGATAGTTTGCTTTTGAACCAAGCCATCTACTCTTTTCCACATCATTTTCTTGTGGACAAAATGGCTACTTATTGGGAAGAAATTGACTCACATTTCAACAAAATATGAAGACCTTTTAACATCTAATAATAGTTCCCATGGTGCCCATTATGTGGAAAGCACTGGGCTAGAAGCTTTACATATATTATCTGTAGTCCCTACAATTACCCCAAAGGCTGAAACTCTAGTTTCATGGGTGATAAGGCAGAGCCTCAGATATGCCACCAAATATGGCCAGTGTCAGAGGATAAGTAACAAAGAAGCAGAATCTCAATGCTGAATGCATTGTCTACCATGCAGGTCTGAATGTAAAGCCTACCATCCTTCTGCCACTGGAAAATTCTGTGCCTCTTATTAGCCTTTTGCTATCAGCTTACGAGTTGAACCAGGGAGCTCAAACTTCTTTTCCAGTATTTTGAATTGAAAAGAAAAGACTTGATAATGTCCTCACATGGGCTAAAACAAATAAATACAATTCCAGCTAAGTCAAAGTCTTATGTTTGGATTTTAGGCTAAAGATAATAGGTCTGCTTTCCTGAAGAAATGGAATCTGGAGAAGGAAGCATACATGGAGCACAGAAGAAACATAGACTAACAGACAAAGTGGATTTAACTATTAAAACTATTAAACTATTTATAAACTATTAAAACTGCAATGTACTCTATGGGGTGATATTATCAAAAAGCACTTTTTAATGTCTAAGTTGAATGGACTTCCTGGCAAGCAGGTTTGTGTGTTAAGATTTCTGACATGCCAGGTAACATCACCAGAAGTCTGCAGGACACACAGAAGATAGAGGGGGAAGCATTAAATCCATACAGGATGTGGATGTGAACTGCTTGTGTCTGGTGCACATCAAAAGTGAGTGTGCCTGGCAGGTGACGGGCTTGAGTGCACAGCTGGGGAGAAGAGTGAAGAGAATGTTGCTAGAACAGATCAGGAATTCTCATGGCTACCACCCCAATCTGGGCTGTTGCCCAGATAAATATGTGGACTAGTCAATAGGAAAAGTGCCCTACCAAGTATAGCGTCCCCCCTCCTGGATTCTTGTTGAGTTTGCTATAGTTAGTGGCATTTCCCATCACCGGGGAATTTACCAAAATTCACCCTTGAGTTTTTTTTTTTCCATGCAAGTTCTTCTGGAAACTAATTTTGAACCTTGTCCCAGATGCGTGGTCTCACAGCTCAGGACTCCACCTGTGTTGCTTTGGGGGAGCCCTTTGTTAGCCTCTCCTTCTTCCTCAGAGTTGCAGGCAGATGTGGCCGGCAGAGAGGTTAAGGAACCAGTGAGGCCAGACAGCTGGGGATCGTTAGCAACAATCAAGGAGCAGCATTAAAAGGCAGCAGGGTTGAGTGTCTTACTTCTTATGTTGGGCTGCCTGAGGAAGCCATCTGGACAGAGGAAATTTGCCTTAAACCTTGGCAAGAGAACTTCGTTCTGTTTGAACTTTGTTTAAAGCCTCAGAGTGGGTGATCATTTTGTTTAAACTTTCCTTAAAACAAAGAGCGGGAGATCCCCCGCAATTAACAACAGGAACCTCTTCCCCTCTTAACAGATTTGATAGGAAAAAATGCAAGGACTGTTCTGACATCCATTAGTGTGGCTCAGTTAGCAGGATGGAAAGAAAAACACAAAGGGGTGGGGTTTTGCAGTCTCAGGACAGTTAAAGTCATGTCATCAAGGTGTAATCACATCATGTTTCATCGTCGATTGGACTTTCTCCCAGATGTGACTGCTGAGGGCTTCTACTTGTGGCTACTGAGCATCATTTTTTTAGCAGAATTTTATAATTTTCTGTGTTCACTGTTCATCTTTGCTCATGAACTGACTCAGTGCTCACAAAGAATGGGATTTGCCACTCTGCTTTAAAGTGATTCAGTAGGCTGGGGAGCCTGGGTGGCTTAGTAGGTTGATTGTCCAATTTTGGCTCAGGTCATGATCTTGGGTTAGTAGTTTCGAGCTTTGCATCGGGCTCTGTGCTAACAACGCAGCTCAGAACCTGGAGCCTGCTTCCGATGTGTCTCCCTCTCTCTCTCTGCTCTTCCCCTCCCCCCCACACTCTGCCTCTCTTTCTCAAAAATAAATAAACATTAAAAAAAATTAAAAGTGATTCAGTAGGCAAATGCATCCTCTCAATGGTGAATACAGCTGCTTTTTTCCTAGCCCTGCCGATTTATTTAATACATTTCAAATACTGGACTTCAGCCAAATTCACAGACGGTAATGAAGTCGAAGTTCTGTCCTTAAACCTAAAGGTCACTATTACATCTGTGTCTGTATTGATGCTATCTAGAACACACATATTTATTTGTGGGGGTATGTATGTATTGACCCCCTCAAGGAAAGTTTACTGATAAAACCCCCAGCATTTGGCTGGAGATGCAGGCTTGTGGCAGAAGCATGCGGGTTCACCTTCCTGCTCTTCTGCCTTCTTGTTTTCTGACTGCAATTAGGAGCCATAGGAGCCTGGGACAGTCAGTGACTATGGCTGCTGTCCCAGCACATGCTCGCCTCCCTGCCTAGATCATTTTCTCCCTGCTTTTTATTGTCCCCTGCAGTCTTGCCCCTCTGCCTCAGTCACTTCTGTTCTGGGTTTGCCTACAGATCCCTGCCTAGCATCTCTTTCCTCGGAAGCCTCTGCACTTTGCCAGTGTGGCTCTGCACTGCCATGGCACTGTAGTCCCTCTGTGTTGTTATTGCTTATTTAATTGCTTGTCTCTTTGATTAGCCCATAAGCCTCATGGGGGTGGGACATTCATCATGTTTGCTGTGCAGCCCTTCATGTGCAGTACACAGTAGCTACTGCATGGTGGTAGACAGGATTTGGTAAGTATTGTTTGAAGAAAAGAACAAATGGCAGGTTGCCTGGGTGCCCAGTTGGTTAAGCGTCGGACTTCAGCTCAGGCCATGATCTCACAGTTTGTGAGTTTGGGTCCACATCCGTCTCTGTGCTGACAGCTCAGAGCCTGGAGCATATTTTGGATCCTGTGTCTCCCCCTCTCTGCCCTCCTCAAATAAATAAACATTAAAAAAAAAAAAAAAGAACAAATGGAGAAATGAATGGATAGATAAAAGAAGGGAGTGAAGGAGCTGTTCCTCATTCAAACACATTCCTAAAAGGTGGGTTTAGAATATCACTGGAAGGGATTGCTGCCTCCCCACAGTCCTGACATTCCTTCTATACTTACATAGGACATCCACAGACATATAAAAATAGTCACCTGATTGCTTCCTCATGTGCTGAATGCAAAAGCATGGGGGTTCTGTGGACAGAGCTGGTAGCTATGTGTATGCCCTTTGGCAATTGTTGTGGGAAATGTAAACCAGGGGTACCTTCTCTCCTCTGATGAAGGGGCTGTGAATAAGCAGCATTCTCTGGAAGACTTGGGGCACCCTCAGGCAGAAGACCGACATGGCCTGGCCATGTTTCCTAGCATAGTGGCCCTTCTATGTCTGGAGAAAGGAAGCTTGCTACTTTCCTCCTGTCCCTCTGTCAATAAGCTGGGTCATCAGAAGCTAGGTCAATGAATATTGTTTCACCAGGAGGTTTGGGGCCAGAATGCTTTACAGGGATAAGGAGTGTGGGGTTTCTTCTTACCTCTTCCCCATTCCCTACTCCTATCTCTAAACCTGATCTGTTTCATTCCTTAATTCTACCTTAGTGCTCAGATATATTATTAAATAGATTTCTAATTACAAACCATATCAATTAAATATATAAGAAATTAGCCCTTGTTCCTGAAGAAATATCTGAAAGCAATCTTATGTATGAATCATCCCATTTCTGATGGGACTCACACTTAATTTCAAATGTGTGATTTTCCCCACCCCATCACTGTTCAGAACAGCCAAACATCACTGGTCAACTGAAAAATAAGAAAGGCAAATATGACCCTGTATGTATACCACATGGTAGAAGCAAGCATGTATTTATAAGATGTTGCTATGCTCTACCTCAATAATTTGGTGTCTGGAAGTATGTCTTAAGAAAATAGTTTAAAATGCTGACAGAATATTTGCATAAAGATATTCAAAACAACAATACTTGTAAGAGTGAAAAACTTGGAAATAGCCTAAATGTCCAACTTTAAGAGAATGTATAAGTGAATAATAGCATGGCCTTTAATGAAAAGGAATGAAGCTGTAAAATGATCCTAACAGATGATGTTTTTAGTATTTATTTATTTTTGAGAGAGCACAAGTTGGGGAGGTGTAGAGAGTGAGGGGAACAGGGGATCCAAAGCAGGCTCTGTGCTGATAGCAGACAGACTGATGCAGGGCTTGAACTGTGAAATCATGACCTCAGCTGAAGTAGGACACTCAACCAACTGGACCACCCAGGTACCCCCTCACAGATGATTTTTAATGATCATTAGTGCTGATATAGTTTTAAATGTAGAGAGTATGGTCATGGTTTTCCTATTCTGGTTAATACATATAAATGAAGGAAAACACCAAAATGTTGACAGTGATTGTTGGTTAGTGGGATTATGAGTTCTTAGTCTCCTTATCACATTCTCTAACATTTCTGCAATGAGCCAGCATTATTGTTTAAGTGATTGCTTTTATTGTTAGAAATACATGGGTGTATAACATCCTAACAGTGCTGTGCCCTTAGGTTATATGCTAGGCCATTACTTTTTGTCAAGTCATGACTTCTTTTCAAAGCTGCCAAGACCACTAAAAATTATAAAGAAGGCTTTATTAAAGATAGACAACAGAAAACTTGTCAAACTGAGGCTATTATTATCATACAATTCTCACTAGAAATTTCTTTTTTTAAATTTTTTTTAAAAAATTTATTTCTGAGAGAGAGAGAGTGTGTGTGTGAGCCAGGGAGGGTTGGAGAGAGAGGGAGATACAGAGTCTGAAGCAGGCTCCAGGCTCTAAGCTGGCTGTCAGCACAGAGCCTGACATGGGGCTCGAACCCATGAACCTGTTCATGACCTGAGCCGAAGCTGGATGCTTTACCAGCTGAGCCACTCAGGCGCCCCTCACTAGAAATTTCTGAATGAGTTGTATTGAGTAAGCTTTTCCTTTGGATCACTAGATAGTAAATGTTATCAGAATGGAAGTACCTGAGGTGGATTGCTGGTTAATAGAATGTCTTGTAGAGAGCCTACAGTCTGCATCAATGAAAATTTACTTCGTAGTTTATACTCCAATGGCACAGGGCAGATGTGAGGTGTTTCTGGTCTTGGTTTAGCTCTTTGGGGGCATTATATGCCACAGACTTTTGTCATTATGGCCCGACTTGGGATTGCTCTGTTCTCTTACAAACATTACTTGTGCAGGCAATAGCCAGACAATTTTAAATTAGTGGGGCCTCCTTTAGGATGGTGAAGCTGTATAATTAAAGGTCTAGCTCCTAGCACATTTAGTTTGATGCAATATTCCTTTTTCCTCTGAAGAGGCTAGGTCAAACAGAGGCTTCAGGTCATGTGTGGACATGATTGTGGTCTCTGCATCTCATTTGACTTGCATTTCAAAACTGCCCATGATGTGCCACAATAGGGGGAAGATTGCAGGATAGAAGGAAAAAGAACTCTATTAGAGTTGGATCATAAAATTCCTGACTCTTCCTGTGTAGGCTGAATCCAGTTTTATTCACCCCTTCTTCCATTTGCTTCTCTGAATTTGGGAGCAATATAGTTCTCTGACTAATGTCAATGGAATGGCCAAATTTGAAGAGCAGTCAGTATGAATATAAGTTGAGAAAGAAGGATAGGAACAAAGCACATAATCCCTGTATTGCACCTTGCAGCTCAGAAATATTTTCTATCTCAGCTAATTCTATTAGAAGTTTGTAATGCTTCGGCCCTATAAGGGTGCTTTATGGCTTTATCTTACTGAATCCTCACAAGCACCATTAGAACTAAGTATTTTTTTTAATATCCTTTCATAGATGAGGAAAAGGAAGTGTAGAGTGACTAAAGTAGAATGTGATACTCTCTCTAGTCCCCACCAACCCAGGATTTCAAATTATGGACCCTTCACAAAGCATTGTTCTAGAATGCTTAAGAACTTAAGAACTGCCATACTGTGTGCAACTCAGTAACTCCCAAACTGCCTCTGCATTTCCCTGTGTATGGGACTGGAGCCTGCCCTAATCCTCAGGGTGTCCAGGCCCCTGGAGTCACTAATAGTTTAGAAAGTCCTGATGAAATTCGGGACTTGAGACAGTCTCCATGTTTAGCGCATAATTACCAAGCCAAGCCAAAGAATGAACAATGAAGAAAGACTGCAGTTTTTCTGGGGTATGTCTTCTCTCCACACTCCCAAGAAACAGGCCACAGTAGGAAAATCTCAATGGAAGCTGCCAGTATCACCAGCAATACTGCTGCACTGTTCACCTTCTTTTGTGACAGGTGACTCCTGTCATTTGACCCCCTGCTTTTAGATATGTTGACTTTACTGAGTAGACCCAACCTCCAGTTCTAATGGATCCTGTAGGCTTTTGGTCGAGATGAAAATGTTGTAAATGAACACTTACAGATTAAAGGAGTCTTTGGGGATAAAAACATGTATTGTAGAAAGGTAACAGGGAGTTTATGGAACAGAAATGTAAAGATCCAAGAAATGATGAGGCAATGGAAAATGATCACTCACTGAATTGACTGACCCTCTGATTCCAAGCAAAGTTATCATCAAGTTATTTGGAGAGGAAATAGTTTTATTGTTCTTGGAACCTCTTACTGGTCTAAAAAAATCAACAGTGAAGTTTCTCTTTAACCAAAAGTTGGTAATTACTATTGGTGATTTATACAGGAGGCTCCTGTCCAAGTATGTAGCTCTGCCTACAAGGATATTAAAGGGCATTTTAGGTACCTTTGATGGGGGAACAAAGACCTCCTGGAAAAATATTTTTCAAAACATATAGCTTGTTTATTTCATTCCCTCAGTTGTATTTTCTAAATTCTTCACTGATTCTCCAGGTAATTCATAATTTAGTTCAAAGTGAGTGCTCATCCTCTTTTAGATCATCTGGACGTTCACCTATATCCTGTTTTCTATTCCCTCTTGGGCACATGGGAAACTATTTCTCAGCTACCTCTGGCCAATGGACCGTGAGCAGAAATGCTATTTGCCACTTCTAGGTGGAGTCATTAGGAAGTCCTTCTGCAACCCTCGAGCTCTGTCTTCCCTTGCCAAGCTGACCTGGAAACCATGGGTTAAAATTATGGAGCCAGGATGTGGAAGCAGCCTGACTCCTCAGTGACAGGTTGGAAGGGAGCTTCCCTGGAAAACTGCAGGACTCACCACAGACTGAACAGTGAGAAAGAAAGCTTCTTCTGACTTTGAAATCCCTTGATATTCAGGATGAGGCTCTCCTAATTGATACATGGATTCTTTCACAGGGTAACCCTATAATGACCCTCTCTCTCTACTCTCCCATCATCTATTTTGGAATATTTGTCCATTTTCCAAACCTGCTTGGAATCTAGCCCAGTAAAGAGAAATTGCTGAAAACAAGTTTCCTTGACATCTGGAACAGTTTTCTAGATCCATCTCAGATTGCTAGGTATCTGAATTTTGTCCACAAGGTCTTGATAATGGTCTTGTGTTTTCCTATACTTGAGTGGCTTATGCCCTGAAGGTTATAACCTGCCATGGAACAAATGAAGGATGTGAGTCTCTTTGGTTTTCTCCACTCAGACTATCCAAGAGTGACTTCCTTGTATGGCTCCCTAGGACAACCAGTCATTTTTCTACCACCTTCCTGATTTTTTCCATATCTTCATTCCTCCTTTGTTATATTTCATTTAATGTTTTCCCCTAAGAAAATTCATTTTTTGACAATTTTATTTTATTTTATTTTTAATGTTTATTCTTGAGAGAGAGAGACAGAGACAGAGAAAGACAGAGAGAGACAGAGTATGAGCGAGGGAGGAGCAGAGAGAGGGGAAGACACAGAATCTGAAGCAGGTTCCATGTTCTGAGCTGTTAGCACAGAGTCTGATGCATGGCTGAAATCCGCAAACCATGAGTTCATGACCGGAGCCAAAGTCAGACACCTAACCTACTGAGCCACCCAGGTGCCCCCTCAAATATATTTTAAAAGTAACTACTTTGCCTCTACTGTAAGTGGAAATCCACTTTCCCTTGCTAGAAATACAAGGTAACTACAAAAGTAACGATAATGAAAAAAGAGAAAGTTTATTAAATTCAAACTAATAATTATAACCTGCTGCTAGAGGCTAAATGTGTCACCCCACAAATTCATATATTGAAGTCCTAATCCCAATGTGATGGTGTTTGGGGGTGGGGTATTTGGGAGGTAGTTAGGCTTATATGGGGTCATGAGAGTGGTCCTTTCAAGAAGAGGGAAGGACCTGAAGCTTTCTCTGTCTCCACATGTATGCATGGAGAAAGACCATGTGAGGACCACGAAGGAAATTCTGCCCAGACATTTAATCTGTGGTGAAATAAATTCCAGTTTTATAAGCCACCAGCCAATTGTATTTTGTTATGGCAGCCCAAATGAACTAAGATACTTTCTGAATATCTCAAAGTTGAGGGGTATCTTTGCTTTGAAATTGAAATGGGAGAAAAACTTTTGTTAGAGAGAGGCTAAGCCCAAAGTAGCCCAAACTGAGACTTTCTAGGCGATGCAGTTAGGATGGAAAGCAAACAGAATAGAGAATAACTTTCTTAGCATTAAAACCAGACACCACCTCTGATGATATTTGTCTCACACTTGGGTATCCATGAGCCAGAGCAAAAGAGAGAATCAGAAATGTATATCCTGGGATCTCAGGTAACATTCAAGTGGTCCCTTCTTCACATATCTTTTTCTTTTCATGTTACTTTTATCTAATTAATCTTTGTGAAATATTATGATATAAAAATAGAGAAGAAAATCAAGTCATGTTTCATATAATGTATCACTTTTCCACATTAGCTGAAGAGAGGGAAAAATTTTCATAAGATATGTTGTTCATGGGCATTTTTTTATCTTAGTAAAAGAAACATGAGCTTAACTATTTAAGAAAAGCTTAGACACCAAAAGTTGTGTTGTCACTTTTTTTAAAGTTTATTTATTTTTGAGAGAGAAAAAGGGAGAGTAGGGGAGGGACAGAGAGAGAAGGAGAGAGAGAGAATCTCAAGCAGGCCCCATGCTGTCAGCATTGAGCCTGATATGGCGCTCGAACCCACAAACCCCAAGATCATGACCTGATCCAAAGTCAGACACTTAACTGATTGAGCCACCCAGGCACTCTGCATTCTCACTGTCTTTAAGTCAACATGTTTTGCTTAGCATTTAATAACTTGCTTAAATAAGATAATTAGAAAATGAAGCTCTGTGAAGTTTTGTTTGTTTGAGACAATGGTTCTTCTTGTCTGCTTGTCCTGAATTCCTTTGGGTAGTTAAAGATCCAGTTTATCAGCTGTGTGATGATAGGACTGTCAAAACTCGATATGGAACTCCCTGAAGGAAGAATTCTGCAAATAGTATATGAGCTCATTTCCAAATGTAACTAGCCCATTTCCCTCAGATTTGAAGTAGAATGCTGTGTTTGTTCCAAGAATTGCAGTTGATGACAAAAGGAAAAGCTGTCTTCCAGAGAAGGGCATTAGCTGACATGTTTGCCCTGGCAAGATGCAGGAGGACATGATGGCACCTAAATCCAAGTTTACTCACTGCAACTTGTCATCTGCGAGGAAGTGTTATGTAAACAATAACTACTCGTAGTGAGTTTCTCCTGCTATTGGCTTTGAATGTTCCCAGGAATTTACTATCTTTTCCCCACCCTTATTATCAATTCCTTTCCTTCATCTTCATGCTATCCTGTGAGCTCAACAATATGGCAGTCTCAAGGTCCCCATGATTCAAACCATAAGCCTTGAGGAAAATGGCTGGATGTTTGTATAACAAGAGGTGACAGAGAGGGTCATGGCCTAGATGCTGGAGGTGTGGGTGCTCTCTTTGCTCCAGGGCATGCTGTTTGTGTCCTGGGGACTGGACAAAGACCCAATGTTATCATTCCCAAAATGAGGGCTTGCCACTTCCCCCCACAACATGGTCTAACATTTATTTCTTCTGTAGAGTCATATGAGTGAAATTTGACTTTTCCATATAATATAATTCTGGCTGGACTTATTAATATCTTTTTGGATGTAACTCTACTTAGCCCCAATATTTTCATCATTCTTTTTTATATTTTATTGTTTTTCAAAATTTTTTGTACTTTTGTTCTAATTTCTATTGTGAACGACTTCCATCTCTCCTCTCTCACTGCTCCCCTTTTCTCATCCTCTTGATGTTATTTCCTTTTCTGTCTCCTCAGTAAACATATCCATCTCCTTTTGCCATGTTCCTTAGACTATCTCCTGCTAGATGGCTACTAAAAATGTTCAAGCACATTGAAAGAAAAGGGAAAGGTGGGGAGGTTGATGTAGAGAAAACATCACTCTCTTTTCACTTTGATTCACTGTGTACTGAGTTTCTTTGCAGCACTTACTCCTAAAGTAGCGCCCTCAGCAGAGGGCTTAGACAACTTCCAGTATGGAACCTACCTGTTTTATATTCCCTAAGTCAGGTTGGATCCTGAGCACCACCCCTCCTTTTTCCTGCATTCCTTTCTGCCATTGTTAAGCATGTCATTATTAATTGTTATGTCTCAAACTGAGAATCCTGGCATCAAAGGAGCTTCCTTCCCTGTTTGCACTTGCTAGAATAGTAGTCCATTTCATTCTCCATCTCTGCTGTTGGCTGAGTCATCTTATCTCACTGCCTCCTGTGTATTCTTATCTTTGAATCCTATCTTGTTGCATTCTCCCAGACTGTTTGCCACAATTGAAAGTTTCCCCCTTCCTGTTCAAAAGCCAAATTCCATTTTTCTTTCAACTTCCTCCTTAAAATATTCTTCATGAACAAGAGGTATAAACAGGGTCATAAATGTCCACTAATGTTAGTGGTCTTCACATGGGCTGGTCTTCCTGCCTGGCTGCTGATCATGTGGTTGCTGGCCTCGGCCAGCATGGATCCTGTCCCATGCCTGACTGTTGGTGGTCTCCAGATAGGGCTTGGCTCATACTGATTCACATTTGCAGGGCTCTGCTCAGTGCAGCCAGGTGATTTTCTATAGTATGTACATGTACAAACTGCTTCCTGAGCCAGGGTCTCCCACCTTAGGGGAAATCCCTGTCAGTAAAGAAATATGAGCTTGTGCCTCTAGTATGTCTATTGATTTATGGGTAAAATGTATGCATGTTCTATGACTTCAAACTATATATTTTATAAGACATACACAATATATAACTTTTATTTATTTTTTTAAAGTTTATTTATTTTGAGAGAGAGAGAGAGAGAGAGATAGAAGGAGAGAATCCCAAACAGGCTCTTCACTGTCAGCACAGAGCTCAACATGGGGCTAGAACCCAAGAAGTATGAGATCATGACCTGAGCCGAAATGGAGTCAGACTCTCAACCAGCTGAGCCACCCAGGCATTCCACACAATGTATAACTTTTAAAGGTATGAGCTAGGGTTGCAAAAATGTTTTAAGTATAATTTTTATTTTATTTAGTTTAAAGGTACAAAAGACCTTTTTGCTCTTGATGAGATAAATATTGTTAATAATATTTTTAATGAGAGCAGTGTGATTTAATATCTCCCTTCTGATGCAATCAGTATAGCTTTGCCTCCCAGTGTGGATGGCGAAGAGCTCTTACTTGTAGTAGAAGTGTTAGTTTTGCTAGTTTCTTGTTTGCTGATCCTTATATTATTATTATTTTCAATATGTATTTTCTTTAAAAGAAACTTTTTGGGCCACTTGAGTGTTTTGAGAAGTCTAGCTTAGTTAAAACTAGACTGTATGAGCTGGAAGGCCACTTAGCCAGGCACATGTGAGCTGCGATACATTGCAATCCCCTGACCCCATTGTTCACCCAGAGAACCCTCTCCCTTGGAACCCCTCCTGAGCTCTCACTGAGGCCTTGACCTCTTGACTAAAGATAAAATGAGGAGGCCAGTGCCAACCTATATAGTAAATACTGGTAAAGCTTAATTTAGAAAAAGCTTTCCTTTTTGGATTAAAAAACTATAAACAGAGATTTTAATGCTTTATTTCCACATTCCAGTGGTCATCTCATGCACTTTGGAGACCACTGGCCTTGTCATTGCTGCCTGACATATTCTGAGTCTAACACCTTTTAGCACCAACTCTGTCCCCTTTTTCCAGCCTCCTTTCAGTTGTGTCCCTGGCAACCCTCCTTAGACACAGCCATTGTCAAGAAAATGTCAGCAGTAGTTTTCTTGAGGGCCACCCCCCACCTTCTTCTGCTATTCCCAGCCTTCCTTCTCAAGAGTTCTTAAGTAAAATTTGATTATATATGTTTTTCTTTTCTTTTTCCAGCTAAATTGACTTGAATTTACCTTAGTAAACAGATGAGTTGAGAGGGAGAGTTTAGCATGTGCCTAGTGCTTTGGGGAGCGCATCTCATTCCACTTTCAACAACCAGAGAAGACAGGTGTCATATAAGACCCTGAGAGCCCAAGATGTAAATTGATAGGCCAGGGTAATAGCACTAATAAAGAGGAGAACTGAAATTTGAACTCTGAAATTTTTAACAATAAAGTCCACTTGTATTGCATTCTGTCCGGGATTCCCACTAATGAGAAAAATTGGGCAGGGGCTTCTTACCAGGATTTAGCATAGAAGCATTACTTTTTGACATACCAGGAGCCTCAGATCAGGAATTTTTCCAGGGAAGCCCATCTGTCTGTCCGTCCATCCATCCATCCATCCATCCAATGAAAAATGTTTTGCTTGATGTGAGTTAGGCATTGAAATAGGCAGTGGGGAATATAACAATGAAGACAACATGTAGGAGGCTGCAATGAAGTAAGCTGGAGGTGAAGGAGTACAGTATCTATTTGGGTAGGGGCTGGGTAGCTATTGGTAGAGCCATACAAGGAAGGAGATGGAGGTTGAAAGGGCAGAGCTTGGAAAAGCGTGCTCTTGGGTTAGTGTGTGTGGTTGAACATAGAAGGTGGGCACAATTTTTGGAAGTTTGGAAATCTACCATAATGTTCTGCCATTAAGTGGTACCCATGTAGCCTGGAACGTCTAAGTGCTGGGCAATGCCTACACGATTCCTTAGGTTCTCTGATTTCTCCCCCTGTGCCTCACAGCAGTTCTCATGAGCTGGAAATCAATAAAATGCTATTTGAGTACTTGCCCTGTTGAATTGATTTATATTTGGTTAAAGATCTATGGTCCATTAGGTATGGTTATATTACATATAGCTGATTAAAATGAAACCCTTGAAAAAGACCATAGCTTTCTTCTATAACACCAGCGTCTCTCTGAAAATTAGATCAATTCACACCATTTTGTTAACAGTGTCCTTGCTAGAAAGCCAACCCAAGTAAGCACAAGGCCCACCTATTATAATACCCACTTGAGCCCCTCTGGTACCTTTCATTTTTACTTCTTCTTCTCCAGATGTTCAGGACATACACAAAGTTAGTCATCCAGACATCCAAATCCAAGTTTTGACAATTAGTAAAGAATTGCTTTGCAATCATAACAAGACAGAGAAGGTTTCCTGTCACAGTAAACTCCAATGAATTCAGAGCCTCATCTGCCATATTCGCTATTAAATCCCCTGAGCCTAGAACAGTGCTTGACACACTGTAGGTGCTGAATAAGTATTTGTGGGAAAAAACGAATAAATGAGTCTTTAAGGTAAAGAATAATGTATTAAGTTTTACTTTGTTCATTGCTATTGGTGTCTTTCAGCTTTTATTCTTTGAAGAAAATCTTAAGCAATAAAGGAACTGTTTACTGTTTTAAGTTTAAAAAAAAAAGTATGTGTTTTTGTGTTTAAATTGGCTTGGGTCATAGGAAGTAGCCCTGAAGGTAGTTATGCTGGGCTATTGACAGCTGAGATACATGTGCATACTCTCAGACCAAGCTTAGGCAGATCCCTCTTTTCCCTTGTCTACTGCAAGTATTGAATTATTTTCTTTTAAACGTTGGTGGGCAATATACCAAATGAATTGTGTCGGTGACTTTTTTTCGTTCATTTCTTTTTAAAATCCATGTGTGTTTTCAGGGAAATGTAAGCCATAAGTTTCTGATTCATTTACACTTAACTCATCAAAATGTGGTTCTGTGAGCACCGTTTGATATCCAAGAAGCCTTATGATCCTTTTTACTATACTGTTCCAGCCTTTTCCCTTCTTAGAAATGGGAAGTTGCATTTGGCCAAGGATATATATTATCATGCACCATAATACTTAAGTTGGACCCAAACTCCAATATTTGAGAAGGCTTTAAACTTGAGAAAATATTGCCATAGCTCAACACCTTTCCTCCCATCAGCTGGTGCTATAAAACCCCAAACAGGACAAGGGAACAATGTGCTGGCTATGGCTTGGGAAGCTTGCTTTCTTTTGAGAGAGTTCCTGGAACTTCTTTTTTAAGGAAGGGGGTGTGTGTGGCCTCCAGTGGATTTTAGTTGTCAATGGGACAATCAAATATCAGTTTTTGCCCCTTGTATTTGAATACCGCTAATATTTTTCTTCAAGTGGGGGCAGATATAACATGAGATATGTAAGCCAAGCACTTGCACAATTTTAGTATTTGAAGAAAATGAACACAATACATGTATTATTCTTTTCATTCCCATTATCTGAGCAGAAGCTTTAACTCCTCAAAATGAGTTTGCTCTGACTGTTGAACGGAATTTAAATCCCATGATTCCAGTAAATACAGAAGAAAAAATATTTTAAGTAGTAGTTGTATGTGGAAATTGTATTTCTTTTCAGAAAGTGTTTTTTAAAGTTAGAATATTTTATCATGCCATTTTCCTAGGAAAAACAAAACAACAAAGGAGAAACTGAGATATATCTAGAAATTGAATGTTCCAAATCTCAAGGTTCAAACTTTACAATACACAGAACTGAGGAAAGTATTAGACATCTTATTTGGTTGCACATAACATATATTTAGGCCTTTTGCTAATCTTTAGACCTTGGTAAACACACATTAACCCCATTTTCTGTAACAAATTAGTCTGAATGCTGAGCTGGCAAACAGCTGCCATGGGTTGCATGAGAAAAATAACTCAAGAAATGAGAACATGTTATTGGTTCCTTAAATACTGGAGGTCAAGACTTTGAGAAGACAGGAAACAAAGTGCTTTGGGGTTTTGCCAGGAGGCTTCATCAGTTTCAGCTGTGGATAAAGGCCCTCATCTAACCCCACAGTTGGTTTTTTTTTTTTTCTTCTGCCTCTTTGTAAGTGGTCATGGACAGATTTCTTCTAAGGAAATCACTGGAAAGACATCAGAAGATGGCATCAACTCTCTTTAAATGTCTTACGTCACTTCATTCTGAAGAAGTTTTCTTTTTGGTTACCTGCAGTTAACTGGTCTTCCCCAACTTATCATCCATTAGTTAGACAGGGACAGCCTTTCAGACTTAGATAGGAATGGCTCCACAGGAAGATTTGGGTTCCCAAATCCACCACTAGTGTCTCTAACAGTGAGTGCATCTGCTTTAGTTTAAGAATTTCTCTTGAATGGACAGTAAGAGATGGACTGGCTATGCGTCACTTAAAGAGTCAGACATACAAAATTCAAGGAATTAAGAGCCACAAAGTCTTCTGCAATCTAAAAATGCCAATACTGGAAACAAACTAATATCTTGTGATTGACTGAGGCAGTTTTGCATATCACCATATATTTTTTTCTAGTTCTTTTCTTCAGCTGAGATTCTTTTTTTTTTTTTTCCAACTGAGATTCTTATTCTGTTTACGCAGCTAAAGACAGGTAGAACATCTCAACTGAGCAATATTGTACAGATCTTGCCAAAGATGGACATTTCCACCTAAGTTCAGGAAAGACCTTTTTCTAGCTACATTTCCCACCTACCTGTTCCGATCATTTTGAGATGGTAACAAAATATCTCTAATGCTGTGGCATATTGAATGTGATTCAACCATCCAGTCAAATTTATTGGTGAATATTTCTTAGAAATTTAGAAAAGTCACCATCTTTTATTTACCTTGCCTTGACTGGTGGCATTCCTATCATGAGTTCTTGATTCAGGGAAAGCATGCAGTAAGAAGACATGAATGTGTTCCTATTGATAGAATCATTTGAACAATGCTGTGATGGGCATTTTCGGGAACTTAATTTAAAAGAAAATTGATGGATCAATATGGAGAAAAGGTAGGAGATTATTAGCTGTCAGGTACAAATTAAGAAATTATAATTTCTCCAAACGATTAGAGTTATAGGAAGAAGTAGAATTTCCCAAAATAGTGGAAATCATTCCTCATCACTTCCCCACTCTTTCCCCATCCTGTCCTATATCACCAAGTCACCAGAATTTAGGCAGAATGTGGAAAAAGAAGTCCATTTCTAAGACAAAGTTGATTTTGCTCAGTTCTCTCCTATATGGAGCAGTGGTGATTCATGCCTTCCTCTGCTGTCACACTGTCAGCATCCGCTAATCATAGCCCCATGATCACAGGACTTGTGCACATAAACAATTTCCAGGAGGTACAGAACGGCCTAAGGACCTCTCAGGCATAAACACTGGTTATTCTGTAATTCATTACACCTCCTCCTCCTCATCTTGACATGTGCTTGAAATAATAGCTTTCCTTAAAATGTTTGAATATGTCCATGGACTAGATCCTTTCACTGTCCTTGGCACAGATATTTTTATTGCACTAGGTCCTCTTCCTTTTAAATTAAAACTTTTGACTGTTCTGATGAATCTGAGTGGTTTTGCTTCTTAAAGAATATCAAGACAATACAGTGATGGGATTTCAAACACAAGCTAGTTGTTCTGTGCTTTGCTTTTATGTTTTTGGAAGACCCAGGGCACCAGACTGAGGCCTCTTAATGCTATAGTTAAGTAGGCTGCATATATTTGGTATTGAAATTTGTGTTTTGTTTTTACACCAGAAAGTTAGGTCATTTAACTCCTCCTCCTCCTCAAACAGATGTCTTTAGCAAACTAAGTTCCTCCAGTCAAACTATTTATCCAGCCTGAGGCAGGAGTCAATAACTTCTAGTTACTCTGAATAATTAGTTTCTATATTCAGTACGTACACATTTATCAAATGCCTACTATGCTGTGCATTGCAATAGACAGCTACAGTTTCTGGTCCCTTGGGAGTCTAGAATTAAGAACAAACATTTACCACTTGAAGCCATAGCTGTCCAGTGCCTAGTCTTTGTTGGGTTGTTATAATGAGGGCTGGTAGATTTTATAAAGTCTCTTAATAATATTGGACTGAAAACATAGAAGAAAAAATGTTATCTATTCTTTGTATGTCTTAGTTGTGTGTCCTCAGTGGCTAGAAAATGAGGAGGTTGTATCCATGTATCTATGACATGTCTAGTGTCAAATGTTACCTTATTAGGGATTCTTAACAATTTAAGTTGTATTTCCAAACTAAGCCAAAATCAGTAATTTCCCACATTTTAGCATACACACGTAAACCTGTTTCCTCAGTCCTTTTAACAGACCTGTGCAGAGATTAGTATTATTCCTTTTTACAAATGAAGACACAGGCTCAGAACATTTACTTCATTAATAATAAGTTAACCCAGTTGTTATGTAGGGCCTGCCATTGGTTCCATGATATAATACCTTTACTCTTTTTTGTGGTAATTAATGAGAACAACAGCCAAAGGTAAAGACAGGGCAAATGTTTTAGTTTGGGATCAATTATGGACATTGGTGTGATTTTTACTGTGCTTTGCACATCACATGCATGAATCCACCCCTGATACGTTATATGAGAGAAACACCCAGGAGAAGAACTTCCAAATCATTTTACTATGACTTTAGAAATCATTATTTTTCCCAATTATGCCTTTTTAATGCTCTGGGAACTAATAATAGTTTTAACTATTCAAGGAAATGATACCGTTAAAGTCTAATTGTCATAAACACATCATTAAAAAAGTACAAAAATAAGGAGAGCCTGAATAGTTCAGTCGGTTCAGTGTCTGACATCAGCTCAGATCATGATCCCACAGTTTGTGGGTTTGAGCCCCGCATCAGGCTCTGTGCTAACAATCAGGCTCTGTGCTGACGGCTCAGAGCCTGGAGCCTGCTTTGGATTCTGTGTCTTCCTCTCTGTTCTCCCCTGCTCATGCTCTGTTTCTCTCTCTCTCTGTCTCTCAAAAACAAACAAACATTTAAAATTTTTGTAAAAATACAAAGATAAAATATTGCAATGTACTAATAATTAGCTATATACAAATTTAATAGAACAAACAGAAATGTAGTAGCAAAAATCAAAACTCCATAATCATCCTATGAAATAGATCTCATATATTTTGCTGGTGGCAATTTAAATTAGGACAAATTCTTAGGAAAGTTGTTTGGTGCTATCAAAATCCAGGAAAATAGCTGTGCTCTTTGACCCTGTAGTCCCACTTCTGGGAATCTAGCATAAGGAACAATCCAAAATATGAGAAAAGTTGCATCAATCAAAGACAGAAATAATATACATGTCCAAGAATACGGTCATGGTAAATTCATTACGTTGTATTTGATTAATAGAATTATGGTCATTAAAAAGAATAGTGTAAGATACAATTGTTGACTGAAAATGCAAATATAAAGGTATACAAACTTATTTTATAGTTACAAATAAGAGAAAAGCAGATGCATTGGGGGAAGAAAGCTAGAGGAAACTTAACCTAATACTAACAGAGGTTTAGTTAGGGTCATGGGACTTCTTGGTGGTTTTTTCTTCTTCTATTTTCCAAAATTTCAGTAATGTTATTTATATTACTTTTATTCAAATTATCAATAAAAATATGTCTAATTGAGTCGTTCTCCACAGCTGTGTTGAGGCTCACCGGTAGGTTTGGGAGTGAGTGGGAGGAAAGGGGCAGAGTTAGAGCTAGCAAGCAGAACACGTCACAGAAAGCTCTGGCCTGTCCTCTGCACATAGTTGCCCATGAAGAAGGACAAATACTGAGGGGAGCGCACTCTGCCCAAAGCTCTGTGGTGATATTTTTTAGCAGAAACAGTAAAAAAGGTTACCTTCATTCATCTGTTTCTTTATTAAAATACTGGAATAACAGTATTTTTATGACTTCCTTGTAGTGTTGTTATCAATGCAGTTGTGGTAATACATATGAAGTGTAATAAACACCCCATTCCATGTCAGTTGCTGTTGTTTAAAAAATAATAATAATAATAAATTTGAATCTTGGTTTCATTATCTGAAAAATAGCAATAATAGTTTTTTTTTCCTGTTACCTCATAGGCTTATTGTTAGAATCAAGTGAAATAATGTATGTAAATGAGTTTTGTTGACACTAAGTGTTATAGAAATGAAAGCAGTTATTTTTGACTGCACACCTGGTTCCCAAGATATCGTGACTTTTGGAGTCATGTGAGACCCAGGTTCACAAAATGGTGCCAGTTTCAAACTTTGGGGTTCATACTTTCTCTGGCAGAGAAAGACATGTTCTGACGAGTATTTTCTTCCAGCTCCTGCTGGGCCAATGTAAGAAAAATACTGTTTATGTCAGTGAAGTAAGTTGTTTGGTGGAAGAATTCATAGCCATGAAAATAATTTGCAGTCAGGATGATGTGTCACCATGTGAACCATTTATCTGAAGACAATTGTGTTGGCTGAAGGGACACGGTACAGCCATTATCCTCTAGAGATAGTAAGCAGCAAGCTAGCAACATTTTCTAGCCAATGTGCTAGAAAAGATGTGGAACATAAAGAAGCCATCAGCGTGCCAACTTTTGGAATTTCCAAGATGTTTTTCAAAGAAAAGTCTGGAATATTCAATAGAAAATAATCAATTTAATATAAGTCCCATCCAATTAGATCATATTCTGCCAACTTTTCCCTTCAAAAATCAGGTCTATGATAGACAGCTCTTTTGGGGCACCTGGGTGGCTCACTCAATTGAGAGCCGGACTTGAGCTCAGGTTATGATCTCGTGGTTCATGGGTTTGAGCCCTGTTTTGGGCTGTATGCTGACAGCTCAGAGTGTGGAGCCTGCTTTGGATTCTGTGTCTCCCTCTCTCTCTCTTTGCCCCTCCCCAGCTCATACTCTGTCTCTCACACTCTCAAAACTACAAAAATAAAAACTTAAAAAAAAAAAAAAGAAAGCTCTTTGGATTTTTATTACTCTCTGAATGGCAGGTTAGAAGTAAAAGATAAGAAAGAAAAAAAGAAAGTAATCCTAAGGCATTGGCACCAGTGTCCTTTGTTCTCGATCCACAGCTTCAACGCCAAGAGCTATGTATGCAGGGAAAATACTGACATTTGAGGCCAATATTGGGCAGATCTCAATTTGCTTATAGACTTAGAACTGGGAAGACAACAATTTGGAAGTAATCATTTGGATTAATTGCTTTTGAAGAATGACATTAAATCCCCTGGTAATCACTTATGTTTAGTAAGTGAGTTAGAATGAAGGTAAAATCCCTTTATAATTTCACTTAGAAAAGAAAACTGCATTCATTACATTTTACAGAACTAAGGAGAGTGCAGTATGGAGATCTATTACCAGTCACACATTGTGTAAGAAAAGCCCTTCTCGAGACTTACTGAAGTGAGTTACCTCCCTTAGTCAAGAGCTCCCCACCCTCAGAAATAACCTGTCTATTCCAGTAAGGAACCTCTTTGGCCTTCTAGTTTTACATGAACACAGTTTTCCTGAGAAGTCTGTTTAAGATCAAATCCAGCCACAAAAGGAAAAAAAAAAACATTAAAATTGAAAGGAGTGGGGGAAGGAATGGAGGATAAAGGAACTTAAACCAAAAATTTATTTTAAAGGAACAAATATATATATATATATATTATTATAATATATATATATTAATATATATAATACATATATTAAAGGAACAAATATATTTGATCAGATCTGTTTTTTTGCAACAGTGTAAGGACTCATTGGAACTAAGGTCTGCAAAGCACAGTGCAAATGCTTATGTCAGACAGACTGGGGAGGGAGTAGGGAGGGGGAGTTGGTTCAAACAATAGTCACCCAGTTTGGCACACAGTTTTCTTATCTGTAAATGACAAGTTATGAAGATTAAATTGGATAATGCAGGAAATGCCTAGAACATCAATGTATCGGATATATTTTGATACATGGATGGATATATACAAAGATATCATATTCAAACAGTATAATAGCTCTAGAATGGTTACATTCATAAGTTTTTGTGGTTTGGATCAGTTTTGTGAATGGGATCACCTTTTGAGGGATTTTGCATGAACGGGCTATGAAAAGGACCCCTTTACCTATGAAAAGGTAAATTTGTATTTACCTCCTATTTTATTGGCTTGTAAATTGGGATTTTTTTTTTTTGTCTTAGTGGAGCACCTCTTGTTTTTAATCTTAGTATTAACAACACTTTTCATTTTGTTTATTTTCAGCATGATAGAATATAATCACATTGTCTAACTAATTTATTTTATGTTAGGAGGATACTGAGGCCCAGAGAAGTTAAATGGCTAGGTAGTGGCAAACCCCCACATCAATTTTAGTAAGAAAAAATATTTGTGTTAAAGGATCTCAAAAATAATTTCCATACAGATGATTCTTCTCTAGCTCCTTTGTTCACAACAAGTATCAAATTTTTGCTCTATGAGAACTTCAACTTTGCATTCATATAATTTCCCAAGAAAACTCCCTTTCAAAAAAAGTTCTGTAGCAAGTAATCTAAAAGTGATTTTTTTTTCTTCAAAGAAAATTCCCTTTAGAAAAGAAGGAAGTACACCAACTAGGACAAAGGCAGCCAGCTAAGATCAGTGACTCAGTCTGTTCCATAAATTATAGCTCCCAAGTCAGTTTGAAAGAGTGTTCACATTTTCAGGACAAAGACTGTGATGACACCTAAGGGTAAAGGAACAGCTACAGTGGCAATTAGTTCTATAAAACAGAAAGAATTATTAAGTGTATGAACCCTAAGTTAACACGCAATTTCAGAAATCTATATTGAAAGAGGGAATTGCTGAAAGACCTATGGTGCACTGAGTAGTTGTTCCCCTGGTGAATGGTGAAAGTTAAGTCTGTGGAATGTATAGATCAGAGGAGCTTGCCTGTGTGTCCACCTTTTGTGACCAGGGTTAGGGAGTGAAGGTAGAGATAGCATAGAAAGGCCAGGTACCATGTTTTCCTCAGCTGGAAGGGCAGAATGGGCCCAAGTGGTCTGTTCTTACAGGGCCTGTTCTTTGGGCTTTTTTTTCTAAGACCATAGACCGTAATCTATGGGACCTTCCTAAAGGATTGATGATGATGAAGATTGGATGCAAGTCTGAAAACTAACCTGGAGAAGTCCAAGTTGTTGCATAGAAAGTATGGTTACATTGGTGAAGATGTGTTCTCTCAAGATATCCAATCACACACATTCTTTTGTCACTGTGTTCCTTGAACTTCCCACTTTGCCACCAAAAAAATAAAAAATGTGTGTGTTGGAACACTCTGTGAGGAGTCCTTGGCCAGTTCTGTGGGTATATTTTCAGAGAAGTCTTGTCAGTTTCAGTCCCTCTCAGGCCATGGACACTTGCTGGTGCATCTCCCTGCTCAGCTTACCTCTGTCCACACCACACAGAACTATCTTATTCCACCCCATGCTCTGCCTTCCTAGGTGCATTTTTCCTGATCGTTGGTGTCTATAGGTTCAATCACTGTATCACATGTAGAACTTCTCTTCTTCAGTGACCTTTTCTGCAGATGAGAAGAAAAGCACAGTAATTTCTGCTTCATTTTCCACCCTGCTGTAATTTATGGAGCAGAGCAATTTGTCTCATTAGCAAAAGCAACTGAGAACCTTCTAAGAGAAGTATATTTGGGTCTCTTTGTACTCCTCTATGATTCCACAATGTGTCTTTTTTTCTTTCTCTTATAGAGTTCTATAATAGTTTCAGTGGGAAATGATTGTTGTGTGAAGTTTTGTCTTGATTCCCAAACAAACATGCAAGTCCTTTGGGATTTGGTGCCTGCCTTTTCCTAGTCATGTATTGCACGGACCCTGAATAATGAATGGAGTGTGCTCAGAGCATACTTTGTAGCTAATTAGAAAACTCTGAGACTATAATAAACTACTCCCTCTTCAAGTCTAATAAGGTCCTCCCCCATTTGACTATTTCCTTTGTAATAATATTAGATCTCTGAGAAAAATTAATGGGATCACTACCTTTGAAACATAATCCACATGTTTTACTCCTGAAGCTAATATGTTATACACAAATTTTATATATAAAAAAAGAATCAGATATAACGAACTCTTCCAGTTGACCTGTTTCCTCCTCCAGCTGTCCCTACTGATAAACATGCTGGGAGGTGATGTTGGTGGTTTATATCATCAACCTGTAAACATTTCAGGGGGCTTCTTCAGAAATGCCAGTTCTGTTTTTGTTTTTCTGTCAGACGCTTTTCTTTTCTCACTGTATGTGCCCTCCCTGGGTAATTTTATCTGAGTCTGTAGCTTTAATTATCATCTCTATGTATATCAATACCAGTTTTAGATGTCCAGCTCACGTCTGTCTTCTGTTCTTCAGAACAACTCTACCATTGCCCGCCTGATGTCTCCACTTGTAAATATCCAAAGGATAGCAAACCTGCTCCTTCCAAACAGACCTCACAGACTTCCCATACCTACCCTAACTCCCCCCTACCTGCTGCCCTGTCAGTGTGCTCTGTATCTGCAAGAAGGTATCCAGTTTCCTACATCCAGGACTAAAGAATCTTCCTTGACAAGTTCCTCTTTCTCACATCCTATGTCACCAAATCTATTGTTGTTGCTTAAATACTTTCCAGTTGGTCTACTTGTCCCTGGTCTAACCTACTTCATGTCTGGTCTGGGCAACTACTAAGGTCACTCCAATCTAGCTTCCTTACAGTTTTCCACATAGCAGCCAGAGTGATCTCACCGTCAGGGCAATTAACAAAGTTCTTAGTGTGGGTGCATCTTGCTTCCCCTGCCTCCTCTTAGGCTATGCTCCTCCTCACTCCATGCGCCAGCCCCACTGGTGTGCTTTCAGTTCTTCAAAATAGTCTCTTTCTGCTACTGAACTTGAGCACATACTTTTTCCTCTTAGTGCACCGTGATTTCTCCCATTTTGAATCTTGTCCTGCAGGTAGATGAGCTCCATGTTGGTTCCCCCGGGAAGTGTCCCCAGTTCTCCCATTTAGGTCAGACTCCTCCACAACACATATATTCACCCAGCAACATGTTCCTTTTCTTTAGAGCACCTGACTTGGGTTTTCAAAATACTTGCCTATTAATTTTTTCTCTTCTCTTCTCTTCTCTTCTCTTCTCTTCTCTTCTCTTCTCTTCTCTTCTCTTCTCTTCTCTTCTCTTCCCTTCCCTTCCCTT